>NC_064547.1:15227568-15874710 GCF_023856365.1 Brienomyrus brachyistius | reverse complement strand
AACATGAGCTTTGTCACAGAAAAGAGGCACCGCAATGGTCAGCTGTAAGAAGAACATAATCGGGCAACAACTGTGCTCCCTTCAAGCAGCGATACACTGTGCGTGTTGTGCCACTATGAAGAAATCTTCTGTATGAGAAATGAACCCTCTTTGTCAGGGCATGAAAATGGCTTTTTAGCATAATAAAACTATGCTCAGTTCACGTGAAATGTTACTTAGATCTGATTTGATACAAAATGAGAGCAGTTCATTAATATTCTGCTTTTTGTTCAGTTTTAAGTGAAGGAGCAAACGCTATCTATATGTTTCCATTCTAGAATTGCTAGAATTGTGGTTGTTATATAGCAGTCTCAGTGTTTTAAAGATTTAGAACGAACTCTATTTAAGATCATATAGAATTCAACATCCCCCTCTAGCGATCCAGAGTAACAACTGCAAAACGCATTATTTTCGGCAGCTCTGCAATCGGTTGCTCCAGATTTTAACTGTTCATCCACTTTATATAACCACTCTTTCAGTTCAAAGCTGCAGTGATTATGGTGCCCACCGCAACACGCCCAGGGAACAATGCCATAGATGGGATGCCAATCCACTGTAATGCAAACGCTCAGACCCACACATGCACACCAAGACACACAATGGGCAATCTACTGTAGAGTCACCGACTGACCGAACCGCAGACTTTCGGACTGTGGGAGGAGACTCTCAAATGCACAAGGAGAAAAAGAAAAGTGCACATGCAAAAACCAAAGGCTGGGAATTAACGCTAAAGATGTGAGCATATAAAGCTACCCACAGAACTACTCAGAGTTTCACGGTCTCAAAGTTTGCTTATCACAAACATAATCAAACACTATACATGGGTATTAACATACCTTTCCACCTGATTCCTGTATTGTGTTTGCAAAAAATGCAATACAAGACAAAAATCTAAACAAAAAATAAAAATGAAATTAGAACGAAATTAACAATAAAATAATAACGATTAAGCGCAAAACATGAATACCCTGAGGGTATGAGCTTTTCCTCATCTTTCTGTTTTGACCTTCAGTCTGTAGTAGCACGTCCCTGACCGCGCCAGTGAGAGACGGCTGTTATTGCGGTGACCGGGGACTTTTATTACTTAAGCACTTATAGTAATGTATGATTTTTAAAACAGCTCATCTACACTGACAGTAGGCATATACTAAATGGCTAAAAGTAGTAGCATTAGCAATAGCACAAATGCATTTAGCTAAGAAGCTAAATGAGATATCTTAATCAGTTATGTGCGTCTGCAGTTACCATCCGTCCATTTTCAAGCCGCTGAAATCCATGTAATAAGCTCCAAAATGTGACATGTAGTCTGATTTATTTGTAATAACGTCACAATTTTTTTCTGCAACCGAACTCATACGACGGGAATAGTACCAAATTTACCCCTGGGATATTATTTGTAAATTTTGCATTAATGATAATGTTCGCCCATAGAACATTCATAGCATGTACAATAGCAATCAAAAGTGTGGACTCATCTTGAGGAAATAATTTGTCTTTCAACAAGACAATGACTCAGAGCACACCACGTGGTTGCAAACAAGGAAAGAGATGGAGTGCTGTGATGGAGTGGCCCCCACAACCCCCACGACCTAAACCCCTATAGAGCTGGTTTAGGATGAGTTGAGTTGAAGCGTAAGAGCTGGAGAGCCAACATGTGGAAACTCCTTCAGGACTGTTGGAGAAGCATTCCAGGTGTCTACTTCAAGAAGCTGGTTGAAAGAATGTCAGGAGTTTGCAGTGCTGTCATGGAAGCAAAAGGGGGCTGTGTTGAAGAGTCTAACATTTGAGAAACTTCTTAAATGTCAAACACTTGTCTTGGTTGCTACAATATTTGTTTTCACTGGTACTGTATCCAATATTATATTTGTATGAGTGACCTAAAAATGCATGTTTGACTTTTCATTTTGAGATGTTTTCCTGTGTTGACATGGTAACAAAGAGGCGTGGGCGCCCCCTGGTGGGGTAATGTCACTTACGTCTTATCAGGAGCGCTTAGCTGGGCTGAATCTGTTCAGCCTCGTGCAACGGAGACTAAGGGGGCACATGATCCTGGTGTATAAGGTTCTAAGAGGTCTCAGTGCTGTTCAACCAAACAGTTACTTCAGTATTGATTTAAATACTAGAAGTCGTGGCCATAGGTGGAAATTAGCGGGAGAACATTTTAAAATGAATTTGAGGAAGCACTTCTTTACACAGCGTGTGGTTAGAGTATGGAATAGTCTTCCTGTTCATGTAGTACAAGCTAAAACCCTGGGTTCCTTTAAATCAGAGCTAGATACGATTTTAACAACTCTGAGCTATTAGTTAAGTTCTCCCCAAACGAGCTTGATGGGCCGAATGGCCTCCTCTCGTCTGTTAATGTCTTATGTTCTCATGTGACACTCCCTTGGCTCACTTGTCACTCTCCCAGTCATTTTATATGCCTGGATTTACTACTGGAGCTTTTCCCACCCCCAGTAACCACAGCCAGACCCTGATGCTCAGTCCAGCCCTCAGCAGAACTGCCCCATACTGGTTATACACCATGACTGCACATTTTATCAAAACTATTATGAAATTGAGTAGCTCAGGCTCCACTGTATTACATGACAAAATATCTTAGTTCCACTATGCTTGATTTTAAGGAAGACAGGGTGTGAAAATGAGTGAATGAATGTTACATTTATACAGCAATTTTCAAGATGCCCAAAGTGCTTTACAAAACCAATGGGGAGCCACTTCAGCCACCACTGCTGTGTAACACCTACCTAGATCATGAGACAGCAGCCATTCTGCACCAGTATGCTACCCACACAGTAGCTAAGGTGCCAAAGGGGCAGGAGAGAATTCAGCAATTAGATACTGGGGATGAATGGGAGGCCAGATTCGATAGGGCTACAGTGAGCAATTTTAGCCAAGATATTGGGGTAGCAGCCCTAGTCTTTTAAAGGATGCACAGGGATCTTTTATGACCACAGAGAGTCAGAACCATGGTTTCTCATCCGGAGAACGGTACAAATTTTTACAGCACAGTCTCCCCATCACTGCACTGGGGCATTGGGATCCACACAGACCACAGGATGGGCTACCCTGTTAGCCACAGTGTTCCCATCACTGCACTGGGACATTGGGATCCACACAGACCACAGGATGGGCTACCCTGTTAGCCACAGTGTTCCCATCACTGCACTGGGGCATTGGGATCCACACAGACCACAGGATGGGCTACCCTGTTAGTCACAGTGTTCCCATCACTGCACTGGGGCATTGGGATCCACACAGACCACAGGATGGGCTACCCTGTTAGCCACAGTGTTCCCATCACTGCACTGGGACATTGGGATCCACACAGACCACAGGATGGGCTACCCTGTTAGCCACAGTGTCCCCCAGTGTCCTTTTAGCGGCTTATCTTCCAGATCTTGCACTAAATAACTGGTAATGAGGACACACAATCACTCAATCGCGTACTGCAAACCATTTAGGAATACCAGTTGACCAAAATGCATAATTTTAGACACCAGGATGAATCCAGAGAAAACTTTATAATACACAAATGATATGCGATAAATATGTTTTGAAATCTAGCTAAATTCTATTCTCATGTGAAGTGTAATGTAATATATGACTATACAAAAGGGAGTACCAGCAGTTATATATGTGTCCACTAGAGGGACGCAGAGCATTAAAAATGATTAGTTGTCCGACTACTACGTGGGGCGGCAGCGTATCAACAATGGATCAGAAACCCATCAGCGCAGAAAACGGACTCCATCGGTTGAATAGCAGTTTCAGAGAGCAGTTTATTTTCATACGCTATATATCTAAGAGTTTGAGGTAAATATGCAGTTGACTGACATCCCAGAAAGGCTGATAGTTTTTCGTGACCCTGAATTTAAAACTCTGCCGGCAAAGGCAGGATAAAGTTCCTGGAAGAAATGTTTTGTCTGCCGGAATGCTTCCTCCTAATTGCAGCACTTTAACTGTTGAGTCTTGTGTTAGAAAGACAAAAAACTTCTGCCACATTGGTTGGCCATGAGAAGAGAAGCCCATCAGAAACGATAGAACATTCACTGGTGTCAAGATGCACATCAGAGTTGCTAGACATCTCTGACCCGTCATCTTATTGATCTGTAAAACAGTAATTGTTGTTTTTGTAAGAAAAATAAAGAGACGTTATTTGCAGATCACGTCCTGGAAGTCAGGGTGCGTGAATATGTCGGTCCGCAGTCAGAGCCACGCACTCGGATTCCGCTCCCGCCTGACACCGCTGTTAACCTTCCCTCTCCTTCAGCCTGACGGGGCTAAATTACAGTAAATGATAGTTACCGGCTCCTGGATTGATTTGACCTGCCTGCGTCGCGCTCTTCTAATGGACTGGACGGGCGGTGTCTCCTGGGGGCGTGCATTCAAACTGGAGGGGGTTGTTTCTGGTGCGCTTGGATGGATGGAGATGGGTTAAGGGGAGCCGAAGATTCTCTTCAGTGCTGCGGAATAATTAAAACCGATGCAAAAATAACAAAGAGGGCTCTTAAAAAGGTGCAGAATGACATTAATGTGACTGTCCTTTGTCATGTACTGCAGGTATATTCCAATCCATCTCGAACGGTTTTTATGTAGATAAGGATGTGCGTACGTTATTAAAAATATATATCTGCATTAAAGTGAATGTATTTTTTAATATTAAATCGACTATTCTTCAAAATGAACTAAATAATTATTAAATTACAATTACCATATTTTTCGTTTGACGTAATCTAAATAAATTAATTAATTTTTGCTTCAGCGGTATCTTAAAATGAATTCAATAGTTTTTGGCTATATGTCCGAAGATTTATACACAAACCTTATCATGGACCTGCCTTCGCTGATGGATCATGGCATGATGAGGGAGACCCCCCACCCCACATGCACACACACATACACACACACACACACACACACAAAGGAGCAGATGTCAACAAGCAGCACAGGGATCACTCCTGAGTTATTCCCACTGCTGGGCCCCATCTCTGGGCATGTTTTATTACGAGAGCCAGACACATATTCGTAAAGCGGGGGGGGGGAGACTGACCTGCCTGTGACCTCAATTCAGAGGTCAGGCTTGTCAGTTTTTAATTTGGCGCCCATGTCAGGCCTGAGGAATGCAACAAGGTGTCTCATTAGCACCTAATAGTGCGCAGGGCCAATCTCCTGGTTCCAAAACACTGAGCCTACCTGCAGTATACGTGATTTACTGAGCTAGGAGGGCCATTCTGTGTTAAGGAATAGCTTTTTTTATTTCTCTATGGGAGCAGGAGTCCAGGAAATAGGGTGAAACATGTCCAGCTGATGAAATCCCATTGTTGAATTTAAAATGTAATATAAAAAAAAAAAAAATTCGTCTGGTCCCAGTGGAGGTATTTTATAGGAAAACTGGACGAAGTCACATCGAAAGTGTCTTCTAAAATTGGTTTTAGTTATTAAAAAAAAACGCATTTCAAAACACGTTCGGTCAAAAAATTAACTTGAGCATAAGCTGAGCAGCAGACAAGAATGTGACTCAGTTTATGAGACCGTGCTGGTCGATGCGTCTTCTGCCTACCTGCTCCTGTCAGGGGTGGGGGGGGTGGGGGGGGGGATGCTGGAGCCTGTCCCATGAAACACGCCGCACATGGCTGGGGTACAGCTTGGTGGGACGCCAGTCTCACAAAGAGCACGCAGTCGCACACAGTGGTCAGTTCAGAGATGCCAGTCAGTCTAACCGCCTGAGGTCTGTGGCAGCGGCGACGTATCAGGCATCTGTGTCTGGTAAGAGCAGGTCGCCAACATGAGCCCTGGCTTTAGCTTAATAGTCACGTCTCTGTTGGACCCCTGAGCGAAGCCCTTAACACCCCCCCAAATGCTTCATGGAGGGGGGGGTGAATAAATGGCCTAACCTTGATTTGCTTGCACCCCAAGCTTTGCTCTGAACTGTACATATTTACCCTTTTAAGTTTTTTTATTACAGAGAACATGCAGTAGATGGCAGTAAAGGGTTTACAACATGCTGTGCATCTTACCAATAAAGTACATTTTCTTTTCTCTAAATAAAAGACTGCAACCACCCCCATAAAAATCCTTGCAAACCAATAGCCTGGGCTATATGAAATACCTCATTTAAATAGATAAATAAGTAAATTAAATTCTGATAGAGCTTTCAGTAACTTTGAACAAAATGTTTTTGTCGTGCGTGTGAGTCTGGATGTGTTTGCACATACTAATGCTGACCATCTTTAATAAATGCTGTTCCTGAATAAATAAATCATTATGTGTACCGCTGAAAATCGCCATGCTTACGATGGTTATCATCTCGCTTTGAAATGTCTTGTTAAATACGACACCCTTTCCTGCCGGAAACAACCAAGTGTTTAGGAGGGGGAGCGTGACCAGCACTAGAGGTCAAGACACCGCGGATTAAATCCGGAACATTCTGCTTTTGCAGTTGTTGCATGCTAATCCACCAATGACTTATAGCCTCAGATATGTACTGTGGTTGGGCCAACTAAGACAATCATTCATCTATCCAATTGTCTTACCCTTCCCTGGAAAA
The DNA here is from genome assembly GCF_023856365.1 of Brienomyrus brachyistius. NCBI lineage: Eukaryota > Metazoa > Chordata > Actinopteri > Osteoglossiformes > Mormyridae > Brienomyrus > Brienomyrus brachyistius. The sequence goes on along the minus strand of NC_064547.1, from coordinate 15,868,121 downwards.
ATACATTTCTATTTATTCTCTAGAGCTATTATACTTATGATTCATGTGATATTGATTGTTTAGAATTACTGAACTGTATTTTAAATTATTTGATGTCAATGAGAATGTATTGTGCCTCGTAAAAATCAACTAATTAATTCAGAAAACACTGAATAACTAAAACCAATTTTACAAGACACTTTTGAAGTGATAAATGGCAAATGGACTGCATTTATATAGTGCTTTGCTACTCCTACGAGTAACTCAAAGCATTTCACATTTTTTTATGCTTCACATTCACCCATCCACACACCCATTCATACACCGGTGGCAGAGGCTGCCGCTTTTCCTATAAAATGCCTGGAAATATCAGGGAAGAGTTTTTTTTAAAGGGGGTTAAAAAACACTTTTTGTAACACTGCAATTTTTGCAAATTTTTACCCTGCCAGAATATTGAATTAAAAGAAAACTACTAGTGAAAATAATTTGGCAAGAATCAACCATGCAATCCATTTAAGCCTTAGTAACCAAAACTAAGTGAGGCATGATTTTTCCACATTTTGTGTATTTTTTTTAGGTTAGCTTGTTTCTGAATTCTGCCGCAAATGCACATCAGGAATGAAATGCCTAAATTCTAACAGAACTACAGTGGAAATGTAAAGTGAGTTAATATTTGACATTCGTCCTGGGAAACAAAATCAGCAAACATTTGTGAGGTTTTGCAACCCATCGAATTATCATTTTCAAAGGAGTCACTCAGATGTCAATGAGAGGCGGAAGAATTCTTGTCCTCAGAACAAGTTCAATTGGTTTGTTCATAATTACAAATTCAGCATTTATTCAGTCAATGGGATTCAATGGGACCAGATGGTTTCCAATCAGGGCTAGAACTGTTTTTTAACATGGCTGACGTTTGTCCAACGGCTTCTCCCTCAGCCAAGCATGTGAGAGTGGGTTGCCCCGCTTACGGACCGACGAGTGCAGCTGTGTCTTCATTCTGCGGTGTTCGAGGTCGGCCCCGGCCCGGACCAACCCAAAGAGACCAACGTGTGCTCAGTAATGCGCAAAGTCAGTGCATTTTCATAAATACACACGTGAAGCGTTTGTGGCGGCTGCTCTTCGCTGTCTGGGTAGCTGGGCAAATTGAATTTCACTGCGTAAAAAAGGCTTGGATTGCAGGCCTAAGATCTTTCCGGAAGATACCTTGTTATCATCATTATAAAATAAAAATAAGATACCGTACCTTAAAAAACCGCAGAAGCACATCTGTACTTGTAGAAACAGAGACCAATTTTACAACTATAATTAGCAAACAAAAAATTGTATAGGGTTCACTGTATATTTGTGTTGTCCTCTAAAAATGATTCTTCTTCTTATTATTATTATTTTCTATTATTATTATATTATTGTTTTCTATTATTATTATTATTATTATTATTATTATTGTTATTATGTTAGAAGACTATGGTCTTCTTCCTATAAATTTATGGTTTAGTGCAGCTAGTTGGAACCTCAGTCAGAAACTAACCCCGCACACAGCCAAGGATTTTTGGAAGAAAGGATCATTGTGAGCGAACTCTAATTTCCGTGGCCGGCCTGCGACACCCGCCAGAGTCTGCCGGTGGGTGGTTTTCGCCGTCCAGCCTTAATGAGATACAGGATATGCACAGAGCACATCCAAGTTGAAAGCATCAGTCACTGGTGGCAACTGTGCTGATACATCAAGGGTACCACCTTTACCCTGAAATTCTGTTAGCTCGGGAGACCAATTAGCACGTCCTCCACGCGAGTTAGCGCCGAGTTTAAGACTTTTCCCCAGTGTGCCGGCACACAGCAGCTGCCTGGCTGATGAGCAGAGGTGCGTGGTCAAGAATCGTGAAGCAGAAGAGGTTCACAGGTAACGGATTCCACAGAGTAATCATATTAACCTCCGGTGGTTTTTTTGACCAAAGCATTGTTGATTTTTCGTTTTTTCCTGGTAATCACTCCCTGAAAAATGATCAAGCAGAGGGCTGCAGGGACTCAACGCTAATAAAAACCTGCATCTGTATTTTAAGCAGGTGTTGGCGTTTTTGACCTGAACCCAATGAATGTGTATTACCATTTTATATATTAATAAATAAAATCAGAATGCTAACATACTCTCCCTTTCAATTTTATCCAGCCAGTCTTGCATGCCTTCTGCATACCATTGAACTTTCATTGACTGTGTTATTTTTTATACTTATTTATACAAATAAAGGCATATGATTTCATGTTGACATTTTTATAATAATATGGTAACAATATTTCTTTTGTTACAGAACTTAGTATATATGCGGGGGGGGGGGGGGGGGGGGGGATTTGCATGCAGCTTCTACTTTCATTAATACAAATAAAAATGCTAAATTAGTCCTGCACAGAAAAAATTATGGCAATTTCTGTGAGTTCATAGTCAGTAAACATCTAAACATTAATTGATATATTTCAAATATTATTAGTATAGATCAGTTTTATTAAAGCAAAAATATAGCTGGTTCCTTTTTTAGATGTTCAGTAGTGATTGTATAGCTATGCATATAGCGAGTTTATATAAAAATCACTATTCTCTATACACGAAAGAAGTTTGTATAGACAAAAAACAGGAAACAACGGAAGATTCATAGTGTCTGAACAAGAACATAAGTCAAACAAACTGTATCATTGACAACAAAATTACTCAAACTAATCATAAAGCGATGCGGGGAATTGACCTTTTACGAAACGACGAATACGACGCAGGCAGATAAAATTTGAATGGAATACCGATGACACGTTTACTATCATATTGATGAAAAGATGAACTTTCTGCTTTTTTTAGTGCCTCTCAGTTTTATGAAATACCGGCGATGTGAGAGGTTTTAATGCACCATACATCATGTCCGGCTGAAGTGACGTATCGCAAGGAGCAATATATAAAGCCAAGAGAAATCATTTATTCACGGCATTTCAGAAGCACTCTTTGAACTTGGAGTTTATGCAGACCATGCGGAATGACAGGCGTTCTCTGATACATGCTCCACTAGTGAAGCTATAGATTATGGTTATTGGTGGAAGCAGAAGAGGGCTGAACATTAGACAAGACGCGCCAGATAGTTTATTGTCGGTGGTATCGGATTTACATCCCCCCCCACCCCACCCCCGGCCAGTGGCTTAATTTAGAAGTAACAAAGATGAAAATGAAGGCAACGTCATAGAAGACCCATTGTACCACACAGCAAGACTTTGCGAGGGGTTATAAATAAGATGTTGCGGAACGTGTTGAGTGGGGCAACTGGCCCACACGGTCGGCATCCATCATTGCTTCTTCGTGAAGGAGTGAGGGAACCGGACGGTGGGTGTTTGTCCGAAATTTGAGTCGCACACATGCATCCTCCAAAATAACAATGCCCTCCTCTGACACGCGGGGCCTCCCCTTGGACACGAGACGCCTGACACTGACACGCTTGGCAGTGGATTGGGTTACTGAGAGCACGGGGCCTGCCTGTAGTGGGTGATAGCAGCAAAGCCGGTGGCACACATGGACCGCGGAACACGCCTGAACAATGGGCTGCGGAGAGTGACGTCCACTTTTCTTTTGAGAAAAGCCTCCATTTATTTTTGCAAATGGTTGAAGCACGCTCACCTCATGATGTCTTGTGATGCATGCTGAGATCTGAATAATGCTGACGGCGATACAGTAAATGTGCAGTCTGAAATTACAGCTGATTGGTAGACGTCAAATCGCAACTAGTGAATAATCAGCACCTTTTGTCTCGCCTAAAAATTGCAACAACATCATGGATGTAACTGAGGTGTTTATTATTAAACTATTTTTTGCTTCGCATTAAACACTTCACATGTATTTTTTTCATGATTGTTCATCACTGAATGGCCTGCCAGCAATGGTCTAACTTTCTGCATTATGTCAGCCATATTTTTGTCGTAAAGGCAGTAGGTCTTAAGCTGTTCAGCTGGTGAGTCTCAGGCCTGATTATTCATCATTGCCATCTACACAAGTCTGAATATAAAAGCTGCGGCAAAGACCATGTACCCAGGTTGCTCTGCATTTTAAATCACGTGATTTGCCAGTGTGCCTCAGCCGTCAAACGCTGGTCTCCTGGACCATGAAATCCAGGTGGTACGGCATGAAGTATCCGGAGGTGACCTGTAATGAACAAGGCTCGTATTTCCAAGGATTAAAATGTTGTCATGATTCCAGTTGTGAACAGCTTTCTGCTTCCACAGGAAAAGAGAAGACCTGGCAGCTGTCAGGCTGGGACTTCAGAACTTCTGAAGTTCCTAAAACGGCAGAAGATTCGCACAGCCAATGACGCCTCGTACTTTCAGTCTATCAGCACGCATGTGACTTGATCCAGTTTTTTTTACATTTGCGGAGTCTTGTTCCATGTTCTCCTTTCATCTGATCCTGTGATGGTTCAATTAAAATGTTTTCACTAGACCAGTACAGCTCTCTCCTCTTGTCACAGGCACTTTGAACTTAACAGATTTGCAGATGTGATTACAGATCTTGGGGCTGGGAGGGGGGGCACATTTTTTTCCCTTCCTTTTCCCCGGATGTGTGCAAGTCTTTCCTCCCCATTACCCAAGTGTACGCTAACCCAAACCCCACCCCAACGCACCAGAGACACACACTATTCCCTTGACTTATGGCATTCCCCCCCCCGCCCTCCCCTACCCTATCCCACCCTCCCCTACCCTATCCCACCCTACTCCCCACGCATGCAGGTGTTCTGCTATTTTTCCGGAACTGTTATCCGGGCAGCTGGACGACTCAGCTCCGGCGTTCCAAGTCAAGTGGGGGGTGTTTTGGGGGGGGCAGGGTGAAGGCACTTTGACCAGACGTCACTGTCCATGTAGGGTTAGGGTAGCCTGGAAGTGCGGCGGTAGGAGCGCACTGGGCCCCCGCCTGCAGCCCGTACAGCTGTTCACACAATCAGTAGATTTACAGGTGCCGTTAACCTTTTCATCGGAGGAAGTCAACTCAACCCAACATTTTTTAAGTGGGGGGGGCCTTCACGACTCCATCTTTATGCTCAAAGCTTCCTACTTTTTTATTATTAATGTGGGAATAGCTGTCAGGCTGGATTAATAAGTTAACCAAACTTCCCCAAGCTTCGCTAAGTTTGGTAATTCATAGCTCGTCTACGCTCAGAATAGCATACTTCCTAAATTTAACTTGACTATAACAGCATATTTAGACCATAAAAATTTTGAATCTCAGCTTTTCTGTCTTAAGGCTAAATGCCATCACTACTGTTATGCTGTTGTCATTCACTCCTGAGAAGGTCTTCCAAGGAGCGAACAACAACAATACTAATATTATAACGATAACTTTTGGGGAACTGCTGAAGCATACCAGAATCAAAACTTAGATTCCCGTGTCTGCATTTTCAGTTTGTTTTTCGTTTGCTTGTTTGTTTAAGTTTTATAGAGTTTTATCATGAACATCTAATTTCGCCAGAAATTTAAGGTAAGTGGTAAATAGCTTGTAATCATTTTAACTGAATAATCTTTGTGTGTTTTTTTTTAAACAAGAAGCAACCTAAGTTACAACGGCTGAATGAAAAAACAGCTTTTAGCGCTCCTAAAATGTGCCCCACGCAGCCCGTAAAGTACGTGATTTATTGGAATTTGCTACCCTGCCCAATGCGAGAATAGAATGCTGTTATCAGAGTGCATTGATTAAGGCCAAGGAACACATTAGGGGCCCATAAGTAGGAGACGGGAGAGAAGTCAACACAAACTGACACGATTTCAAGCCACAGCAAGTCATCTGAGGAGCGCCGGCATGAGACGGAATGCAGCTGCCTCGCTTTCTGATGGGGATCTAACCCATTAACTCGGCTTCCATTTGGCAAAATTAATTTGCAGCATATTAAAACACGATTACGGGCCTGACCGGGAGGTGAAGCGGGGGCCAAAACACTATCGATCAGAGGTCGCGTCCTTTTTTATTTATTTATTCCAACTGGACAAAAGCTTCAGTGACTCTGAGTGGGGCTGTGATGTCACAATGCCTAATTATAAGATCAATGGCCAGGCCCAGTTATGTAAACAACATGCCTTTTCACATCATCAGTTGGCTTAGCGCATCGCTCTATACGAAGACATCAACAAAACAAGCAGAGTTATATTATTTTAATTAGTTTGCTGAGAGATTCATCCAAAGTGACTTACAATTTCGCTATTTTAATCAAGCAATTCTAAGTACTTTGCAGACGCGTTGTTGAGCCGGTCCAGAGCCTTAGTAATGCAATCTCCACATTATAAACCTGTATCCTTAACTGCATATAGCCCCAACTGTCACAAAACTGCATTCCTAACCACAAGAATTTGGTGCGTAAATTTAGAAAATTATAGGACTATACACATTTTGGCTTTATCAAATTAAAAAAAAAAACATTATTACATTGAGACATACAGTCATGGAATTGTGTTTCCAGATAAACATTAAGTCTTCAAATGGACCAAACTGGAAAGAATGTTGAGGAGCTCCTATTATATATATATCATGAACTCTGTGGATCACACCATTAGTCATACTGCTGTAGAAGGATCGTAAAATTAAGAGAATTTAAATGTTTAAATGTCCTATAAAACCACATTATATGAAACCAAGATTATCGTCCAAAGCAGTACTGTGAAAGTGAAAGTGTTTTAAAATGACCTCAGCCGTTAAAAGCCTGTGTAATGTGGAAAAGTGGAGATGAAGCATGTCTGGTTAAGTTTCACAAGAATCACGTATTTAACCATGTGAGAATCTTGCATTATTTTAGAGATGAATGAAACCCACTGTAGAGTCTGAAAGTAACAGGACTTAAATAGCCGCAATAACTTATGTATATGTCTGTGAGCATAGCAGGTGACTAAGATATATAATTTCATGAAGTTCACTGGTTCCTGTGAGTTTGCAAGGATGCAACGACCTTCAATCTGAAATGACTACGGTCAAAATGGTGCTTTAATTTTGAAAGAATTGGGCAAATTTTAGGCGAGAAAGAAAAGGAGGAAGAAACTGAACCGAAGCCACGTCGTCGAAAGCAGAAATATCACAGTTTTCTTTGGTTATATGCAGACGAAGACATTGGCCTATAATATAAAAACTAAACATACAAAGTATTATAATGGTAAATAAGGAATTCAAAAGGTTGTATAAATATCTCCTCTTAACTTGAAGGGGCACATTCACTTCCTTGAAGAATTAACTTAATAAGCAATGAAAAGGTTAAATAAACACACGTTGTAGATTAAAAGCTACACTGTGATTAAACTATCAAAGCTACATATTAAGTTCCCCTATCAAACTATAAGTATAACACGTGAAATTAATGAATGACACCTTGCGATGGAAAGATTTTAATTTACCCTCCTTTAAACTCTTTTTTTATTTGGCCAGCGTAGACCTGTGTTCAGTCTGACTTTCTAACTTGAAAAGAAATTCTTAACTGCAGTTTTGTAAGGGCTGCGCTAAGCGTGAGCGGAAAACTGTGAGAAACGGCTTATTTTAACACCTGACGAATGAGATAAAAACCGGCGTCTGCGATTAAAACATGTTCTTAAGGACACAAAGGAAACAAGCGTGGCTATAAAGAGATACGCTTTTCAAATGTCTGTGCAACCGTTTGATTTTCTTTACTTGGGCCTATTTATTTTAACAGAAAATATTATACCTATACATTGTGAAATGTCCTATGAATTTAGAAGAAAATTCTGCTTAAAAAAGATAAAACCAAACACAAAAGGCTGTAAGTGGTTGATTGTGTTTGAAATAAACAATAAATATAATAGACTGTATTCATTTATTGTTTTCTGCTAAAAAGAGATTTTGTATCACATTTCATATTGTTAATATGGACAATATTATTTGTAAATGCAACCTATAAATCCTTATCTTGTTGAATGTTTGTCGGATTCTTGGTTAGTAATTATCCAGCTTCCTGGTGCCATTTCTGAAGCGTCATGTACATCTCCGCTAAGTTTGAGACGGAGTTGTATTCGACTGCAATTTCACGTGTAAAAAAAAAGGAAAGAAAAATGAAATAGAGAGGGATCAAAGCACGCTATCCTGGAGTGAGGGTCCATTAATCTAAAGGGCTGTATGTGTTCTGCCCACCCAGCCCAAGCGTACGCACTCTCCTTGACCTGCGAGCCAGGACAGCTCAGCAGATGTGCTGAAATTCATTGGAAAAACCCTCAAAATTATGGGATCTCTAGCTAAGAAGTAAACTTTTGGGGGCATTGGAGGCGTTTAACTGCAGCAAAGCAAGTGTGCACCTATTGCTTGGGAGGAATGCATTTCCCACCATTGGTGTCCTGGATGCTTTTTGGGGGTGGGGGTGGGGGGTGTTTGCTGGTTCCATTACACTTCATTTTCCACACCGGAAAAAAAGTTGGGGGGCCAGTATGCTACGTGGGACACAGCAACACCAGTCGAAGCCCAAGCCCATGTGTACCGATGTCGTCCAAGATGGCAGCCGCCGATGCCACTGAAAGTGGGCACTCGTAAATGCCTGGGAGCCTCTATGCCAGTGTGCCTTCAGAACACAGCCTGGCTGTTCCTCTCTTTTAATAGCTTGTGTCATTTTTCAGGCTGATATGTAAAGAAAGGTGCCGATCAAACATACTGTAGAGCAATACAGCAAACTTTTGTGACAATGCCCGAAATGCGGTGTTTAAATCCTTCATTTCTCTCTAAATGTGCTTGTTTTAAAAAGGTTAATGTAAATGCTATAGCTTATGTATGTCATGTGCAGCATCCCAGGACTGTGCTCCTGTTGCCATGTAACTGTCATATCCAGGCAGGCAGCATTACATTTGTAAGCCTTTAAGTTCATTAAGTTAAAGCATTAAGTTCTCCCGGGTCAGGAAGGCAGGATGGGAGGAATGGCAAACAACTGCAGAAATATTTTTTCATCAGTCCTTTCTTGTCATTGATGTCCGTCGATCTTAACTTGACAAACAGGAGTGTGCAGGCAGGAATTAATGAAATGTAGATTAGAATTAGCTAAGATCATTTTTCATGCCCCTGGTGCACTGGGAGCGATTTTTATCACCATTGAATATCGATACACAGCTACTACACATGATGCAACATCCTCACACTTCTCTGTACATCGAATTGTATTAAAACTGCTAATGAGGGCAATGCTACACCTCTTATAGGTGCCCAAGCATCTGCCTGTCCGCAATGGTCTAGGTCAGGCCCACCGTCCTGACCCATCTGGACATTTTGGTAGATTCTGTAAATTAAGATGACTCCTCGTGCATAGATGATGGACAAAAGAGCAGGGAGGAAGTCTCACCAAGTGCAGCAATGAGAGAGTGGTCATCACGTGCTTAACAAGAGCAGTTGGCCACATGATGACAGAGAGGTCTTCAGGAATGCAGAAGCGGCTGGGGATGTAGCGTTCCCTCTGGAGGAGCGGCGTCAGGAAGGAAGGCTTTCATTTTCAAAGATCCTTCCTTTATTTATGTTACATATTTTCATCGGCGGGATTCTCAGAGGAAAGGGAACATTTTCTATTGTCCCAAATGATGCCCAGGTTCTCTGAAACAATCCTTGCATCAGTGGATTTTTCTGGGAGCCGATGCCCTTGTACCAAACCCTGTGAGTATGAGCAGAGATGCTTGGTGGGACTGGCTAATTGTTTTTTCCCCATTCATTGCTTCAGAGGTACACAGGCATGATGTCACCATCCCACATCCCACTGGGAATTTGATCTTTTACCATTTGATTGATTTTCTTTTTATTGACGTGATTGAAGATAATAAGGAAGATTAACAATATGCTCAAAAATGATAAATGACCTTCAGTTGTAATTCTCGATAATTGATGATGATGTTGACATAAGGTTAGTCTATGTACTCATAGTAGCAAGTTTATTTGTAAAAGCTGGAGAAAGGGGGGCATCGCGGGATTTTCCTGACTGTATGTAAATCTGTAATGGTTTTTCAATTTGCTCTGTCACCAGTGTAATCTATCCCTTAATGTAACCTTTAATCTGATCTAACCTTTATTAGCTAAGGGCAGAAATTGACTTAGTACTAATCTGTCCATAGGGTGTGTGTGTGTGTGTGTGTGTCATGTGGGAAAACCAGTAGCTATAGAGACCCAGCTCTTCTGGACAGGATGTCTGGGGTTGCCGTCTACTCAGGATTCAAGAGAAATCAGCCGAGGTTTGTGTTATTTTCTTTGTCTCTCACTATTTTTTTCTGGTATAGATCTGTGGTGTAAGAGCTACTGTTGGGACACGGCTATCTATCTCTGTGGAGGCACTGGGACAAGGCCGGTACTGGGGGGATGCTGTGTGCTGGGGGTGGGAATTGCTGTCTTCTTCTAACGTAGCACCGTAGATGCTCAGGAGGGAAGCCGTGCAATGTAAACAAGATGGTCATGCCCCATGACAAATAGCTAATAACGGCTGGGGACTGTAGCGAGCAATGAGAGGTACATTGATTGGCCTTATTACCTGGAGGATCCATCTGGGAGACACAGCAGGGAAATTAACCAGGCGCCGCCCACAGCAAGAGTGATTGCTCTGTGGGCTTGGAGCAGGACGAATAGTCTCTCTGCCGTCTGGGACGGACAATGCTTAATGTTTGCAGTTAAGCGTTTTGAACCCCCTCCCCATTTGTCTGTTATTCATCTATAGCTCTCACAATGGATAATTTACTCTCTGGCAATTTCAGAAGCTTTGCTGAAGCTACACAAAGCAGAAGTAGCTGAACACGGTAGTAGGCAAAATATCAAATTTCACTTCAAACTGTCATGTCCAAAGATATATATAAAAAATACTCGATCACAAATACTTACCAAGGTCTAACCTGTATCTTGATTGTAAAAAATCTAAATGATTTGGGGAAAACTCAAGGTACAAAACAAGGGATTATATTGTATTGGTGTCTGTTGAGTCCATTTATGTAGCTTCTTCATGGGCAGGTTTTTATAAAGAAGCTTTTGCTGGGTTTTTTGCTTCCAGTTTATTGAATTCGCATCATCAGACACAATCTGCAGACAGAACTGAGTGCAATAAACGACACATGGGAGAGCTTTGACAGCACTCTGCAATCCATTCGACACAGTACTTCTCAATTTACTTCTTAAGGCAACATAACTATAGTTTAATGAATTGTGTATGTTTCAGTTGTAATAATATGATCTTATATAATTTTGTTAATTTTTCCTTTTGCTGTACTTGGAATGAAATATATTCATAGCACTATTTCTGACATTGTCCGTTATTTTCTCGTTTTATTCTTTTTTTCTTAATATTTTGTATTCCGTGACTTAAAATGCAATCATTTTTCAAAATGTCATTTTAAATCCAATGCCTCTTCAAACTGTCGTTATCCATTGACTCTCCTTTTTCATTCCATATCCATACTAAGTGAAGCCCTCAAGTACGCAGAAAGAGCAGAGGAAGCAGGGTTTGGGGGCTCGAGGTATAAATTGCTTTCCGGAATAGCTGACTTGTAGAAGCATGGGCATCCACCCAGGTCACCACGAGGCCTGACCATCTCAGCAGCGCAAAATGAGGTCACTCTTTTTTGCTGCTTTGCACAATATCCAAGACTTCTTCACTCGCTCAAGATCACATCACCTTTTTTCACCTCAAGGCACAGTTCCTCTGCAGTGGACTTCCTCCTGGAAGCAAAAGGCACCTCAGGAAAAAGATTCCAATTCTCCAAATCCTACATCATGGCTTTGAAATATTTCATTGCATTTGGGTTTCTTCGTTAATGGAATGGTTTGGTCTTCAGTATTGTAGTATAGTCAAACTGACCATCCACCCATTGTTGATCGGCACACAGCACGGTCATAATGAATGGGATGTCAATCCATTCTAGAATACACACAAAACAGCAGGAGAAGATGCAGTCCATTCAAACCTGGCAATCCTGCAGAAATAAGCGATCAATGCTAACTGTTGCTAATGGTAACTTGCCGCCCTTTCTGTCACATGGGCGATGTGAACTGAGTATGTACCAATCTTACCAACGTCATTTTAACTCTTGGCTTTCTTAACAATAAAGCCCTTTCTCACTTGATTTCGGGGATCTGAGAACTGACTCCAGCTATTGCAAGTTATATTTAATTACTATCTGCCTGTGGCAAGTCCAGTCCATCTGGCCTGATGTGTGTTTAAGGCTGCCAGAGGTCAGCTGACATGCCACAGTGCCAAGGAGAACTATCTTTAAGAGGCAAAAACCAGATTTGAGAAAAGGAAGGAAAATGAAAATGTCTGGTGCGGAAACCTTTGGAGAAGCAGCTCTTAAGAGGGAAGTTCATGTCTGCCCCTAGTCTGACCTCAACCATCGGACCGGAGTCATCTCAACAGTGAAGGCAAATTATACATGAACATTGTTCGATATTGAGACACAGAATTAATAAGTGCAGCAAATTTCATCATAACTAGGCAAGCACAAATAAAATCACTTTGAAGATTAGTTTTAAGCTACCCTGATTTTTTTCTCAAGTATACAACCATGAACGAATCTATATAAATATTAAATATATTTGCCAATTTTTGTGTCCTGCAGTGTTTTCTAACAATGGGCCCATGCATGTGTTTTTCTGTTCAAAGCCTGATCTTCACATCATCCCAATACCTTCTACATCCGTCCACCGGCTGGGAGGACGTGGTGTATTAATGGGAACAATCAATACACCCCCTTCTCCTGCATCTCTCTCTCTCACTCCCTTACAGTAAATATAGTTAAGTATTTATGAATTAATTGACTTCTTCCAACTAAATAAAAACTCGTGCTGACCGCTATTCAGATGCAACCAGCCCTCAATATAATAAATAGATAGAAGCCAGCTAGAATCTGCATTTTGCTAAAATGGAACTTGGGCAACGTGGGCAAGGTCAAATTGATTGCGCTCACCTGAAAATGATGTATTTAAATGTGGTCCTTCTGAGCCACCGTAGTGTGTTGTGTGATGGCGACTCAGCAATAGAAACCTTGTTCTTCACAGGTTTTGCTTGATGGTTTACAGACAGACACTCACAGAGGACCTCCAGGTATCCATTTGTGGCCCCTCCCAGTATGTTTGTTGTGGGATTTCCCAGTCGTGGACGTCAAAGAACCAAGCACCACTTATCCGCGGGGCTTTAGTCGGGGTCGTCCCCTTCTCTGAAGGGCCAGCAAACACAATTGCATCACTCCTCGGTCCTTGACTCCTGACACTCAGGAACAATCACCCCCATTCTTCAGGCCCAGATGTTAGGTCTTTGTTAGGTTTCTTAGGGTGCATGTAGTGTAACTTCATGGATCAGAGTGCTGTGGATGTCCTCAGAAGGTTATTGCTTCAAGCCCGCTTGCATAGTAATTTCACTGTCGGCCCCCAAGCAAGGTTCTTAACCCCAAACCGCTCCAGAGACTCTGCCTGACCCTGATGTCTCAGTCGGACATTACTTTGGGTAGAAGCCTCAGCTAAATAAATGAACGTAAAGGCCAAGCATTGAAAGTCCAGACATTATAAATGCATTAAATAAACACTGCATTACTTAAATGGGACTTTAACCAACTGTACATAATTTGAGCTACTGTTTACCTTTTAGTTACATGTGTCTGCATGCAAGTTTCCTTCTATAACTAGCAAGGCAGTCTTAAAGTTAAAAAAATAATCTGGCCATGAACTAGCACCAGACCGGGTCAGCTATATGGTGAAGACAGAAATGATTAATTTTTTTGGAATTAATGCTTTCTGATATACATTAAAGGCCATCCATCTGGGCACTGAAATCAAAATAGTTATAGAATATTCACCTTAAGTTAGTAATCTGTACTTTAAGACAGTTAAATCATTTTATGTCATGTGTAATTGTATGCTTCCCAATTTTTAAAAGGAATTTATCCTGGGAGGTATGATGATGACATGTATGTAAGGTGGAAAAATGGTGAACAAATGTCTGCTTGGCTAGTCTGGGAGTGGTGTGGGAATTCAGCTTTCCCATCAAAAAGACTGTGGTTATTCTCCACTTATGGTTAAGTGAGAAAATAAAGAGATTATGGAGGGAAGCAGGAGGTATCTGGGTTGGGATCTCAACACAAAGCAGATGGATTTTCTTTTTGTTTGGATATTTGCTATGAAATTCCTCAATATATATGTTCCTCGGTTTATTCTAAATATGAACAACAATATCACTCACTTTCCATTTCATTTATTATTAAACATATTTCTTCCCAACTGGAAAAAGCTCCATCGCTATCCAGATGTTGCGGTGAAACATTCAGGTGAGACCACACAAGAGGTACAAAAAACTTATTTTAGGAAACTCATGAAACTCGTTTTAGTGAGAGGATTATGTCTAAAGAAAGGTAACGCACACTTATATTATAAATGTTTGTGTACTAATGCACACATGTATCATTTTGATCAGTCAAGCTATTGGCTCAGTGATTAATTCCACCTTCTAATGCCTCCGTAGTTTCTCTCCATCCCACACTTGGAGTTATCATGTCGGCAGTGTCTCTCCATCTTCCTCTGGTATCTCCACATTTCTCCCACAGTCCAGAAATATGTGGCTAAGCAAGCTGTCATCACTGAATATTTGGTGTGCGTGTGTGTGTGTCCCGTGTAATGGACTGGGATTCTGTCTGGGGTGCCCCCCCTGTGCTGCTCAGACAGACTTCAGGCCCCTCCATGACCCTGTACGAGATGGATGGATGGATGATCCTATCAAACTGTGTAGGGATGAATATCCTTGAGTGTCTCAATATGACCATGCGTGTGTATGTTCATGCGTGTGTATGTTCAAGATCGCGTCTCCTTGCTGCTTCGCAGAAAGAGGTTCTTAAGTATCTCTACAGTTTATATTTCTTGTTCTCATGAATGAATTCACTTACTTCTGTGGGGAGGGGGTAGAGGTTTCGTCTTCAAATGATTTTCCCGGTTGCTTCCCACTTAACTGAGGCACATAAGTCTTTCCTGCAGTCCCGAATGCTTTAGCTAGGCAGAGACTCCTACATTACAGTTGTAGCTCTTCAGCAAGACGGGCTAAATGAGTCTCTGGTAGAAATCTATGAATATTTGGCTTTCAGAGTAAATCTGTTTTAAGAGAGACGCCATTTTATCCTTAAAGCACAGACTTCTGTTACAGCACTGTTGGAAATTCACTTTTCCTGCAAATGTAAGTTACATGAGAAATAATATTGTTTTAGGTATTTTTGGCTGGGGACACTGCTATTTATGTGCTAGCCAAGCTAATGCTCCAAAGCACACTGCTTCCCAATCCTAATTTATGTCATTTCGTCACCACAGATGTATGTCTCAAGCACACAGTATGGACGTTAATGCCCAGTCTCTGTGCGGTCCCTATGTGCTGATCCTGGTCCCTCCCATTTCGGTGGGAGGGCCGGTTGGGACCAGGCCTCATTGCCAAGGGCTCTCCTAGCCCCCCCGAATCTCAGCGTATGCTCTTTTTCTCATGCCCAGTCTTCATTCATGAATTGTTTTGCAGCTATCTTTAGAGAGAAGCGGTTAATGAACTACTGGACGTCTCTGTCCACGCACTTGGAAGTGCCTCAGTTTATTGCTTAATGATGTGATCTGTGCAGCTGCGGGTCTGCGCCCTGCCATGCGTGCAGACGTGGCACTGAAGCCGAACGGTACACATGCTCTCCCGACGTTCAAAAGAAGCTTCCAGTATTATCTGTAAATACAAATAAGGCTGCTTCATTCATTGTGTGCATAGAGCTGTATGAGACATCGTGTACCAGTCATTATATGTGTCTCCTTTATTGTTTCCTTCTATAAGGCCACTTCAGTTCTTACTTGAGAATCACGTTTAAAAAGAGGAAGCCTTCCTTCTTCCTTCAGCGCTGATACTAGCTGCTTCTATGCTCCCAGATCCACCGCTCCCTCTGCAGATATTTCCTGAGGTAAGCCCACCATCGCAGGCAAATTCCCCTGTGGGTTTCTGCCCACAAAGCTGTGGATTCTGTTAACATTTTTAGTTTCCTCAGGGCAGGGAAAAAACAAAAAAGTTTGGTGACGCTTTCTATGAATAACATGTCTGTCACAGGGTTGCCAACTCTCACGCATCTGCCGTGACACTCACGCTTTCAGACTCTCACGCGCATGCAAACGATCCCGCGGCAAATCTATATTATTCCATTATAAACCTAAAATTAGCTACATCAAAAGCGTTGAGGTAGCTTGAAAACCCGACAGACTATTTACAAGGCCATGAAACTGTATGTACACGTAAGTGCGTGTGTAGTGTTTGCGCAGACTTGTCTCGAATTGAAAGTCTCGCTCCAGCCAGCAGACGAGATTTGGCAACCCTGCAATGAGAATCTATGAACATTCATTGGAGTTTATGAAGTATTATAAGCAACAATATAATGCCTTATGACTATTAGTAGAAGGTGTTGTGATGCTTTATTAATTCTCATATCGACCATTATAATGCATTATGAAGGTACAGTGTATCTATAATGCATTATAGATGACAGCTTTAAGTACAGTGTTACCCAAGGATTCAGCTAGGAAAAAAGTGATTAAAACATCCAGTAATTTAGTTGTATCACACCAAGAATATGGACATAGAAGAATTAAAGAATTCTTGTTCATTTTTAAGATAATCTTCGTTAAGCTGTGTGAGATTAAGCTTGGGGGGGGGGGGGGCAGCCGGTTGTCCTTGGACCCCTAGAGTTTTTTTTTCCTCTTTCTAAGCTACCATCGGATTTTTTGTTTCATCTCCTGTGCTGTGTTTTGCTCCACCTGGGCTTTTAATATTACATGACTTTACCCCCTGTTACGTTCATCTGTGGTGCAGTTCTTCATGCTAAATCCTTATGTACTGAGCATATGAACGGCACTGACTTGAACGCGCATGACGCGTGGCCGGCTCTTGGCTGCAGCAGCCAATCTAGTGGAAACGGGGAGGAAGGGAGCGCTTGTTTGTGCCGGTCATGAGCACAGGACCAAGGAAGGGCTGCAGAGGAGCTCGGCAAGGAGCTACGGGAAAAGCTGCTCTCCCAAGATCAGGCAGCCAGTCCACTCTCCGCTGGGAGGGAAGCCGGTGATCTGCTTTATGAGCCCAGAGCCTCGTGGTCTAACAGTGAACAGAGGGACATGTATCACTTAAACGCACCAGCATGTCAGGAAATCCCTCTCTCACGCTAAACCTATACAAACAGTAAAATCTCATCTCTGTTTAAACACAACCAAACGCTTGTATTGTGGTATTCATTGATAGGACTAGTTTTTATGTATGATGATTTCTGTCTTCAATGTGCAAAATCCCATAGTATGTACTGTAACGCTTACCCTTCGAGAAGGCAGTGCTTACGTTGCAAGCGGCTTTCAAAAGTTGCGGCTATAAATTCTCTTGACACAACCCATTATTAAATCAAACACCACATTCTGTAAGTGACTGTGGCTTGCTTTGCTGCTGTGGGAAAGAGCCGGTGCTGGCTGATGCAGAGCAGTGAGGAGATGGACCACATTGTAAGCGGGGCGAAGGGGACACCTCCAGGGCGGGAGAATGGAGGGAAACGATAAAGGGTGCAGGGAAAATGGGGATCTCAGTACAAAGCTTATCGTTATAAGATCTCAGTACAAAGCTTATCGTTATAAAATCAACCATTTTTACTAAATTCTGATTTGAAATGAATAGGATCAACTGTTTTTTTTTTTATTTCAAGCTGTGGTATAAATGTATGATTTCCACAAGTTTTATTAAAAAATTATATGTCATATTAAGTTTAATTGTTTATTCCCATGCATTTTTTTTACACCACTGAAAGCAGATTATACTTAAGGTACAATAAAGGTTCAGTCAAGTTTCAGAGGCAGGTGAAATTAGGGTTAGGGTTAGGTTAGGGTTAGGGTTAGGGTTAGGTTAGGGTTAGGGTTAGGTTAGGTTAGGGTTAGGATTAGGTTAGGATTAGGTTAGGGTTAGGGTTAGGGTTAGGTCATCCCTGGAGAGTGCACTTCTTGGGCTTATTCATTGCTCTGTCCTGTATAGATTCTATCATGCATTCATCATTTGCATCAATACAGGAAATGGTGTCGCCTCAGTACATAAACTCTACTGAAACATCGAAGCTTTATCACCCCAAAATTAGATATAAATGTAATTAGATAAATTCATTTAATATCGCAAGTAGTATGTTTCAGATAAAAAAGAAATAAAAGAAAAAATACAAAAATAAATTAAATGTGCACAATTTAGGCCCTGATGCATAATAGAAAGTGTGTGTGTGTGTGGGGGGGGGGGGCAGTGGATTGCCCCGGGGATTTGAACCCCTGCCCCCCTCCCCACTCTGTTTGTGTTTACATGTCCTTCCCATGTTGTACAAATTTTCTTCCATAATCCAAAGACATGCAGTCAAGCTAATTAGCAACTCTAAACTATGTTTAGACCACGTTTCCTGCAATAAACTGGTGTAGGCTCTAGGCCCTGCACTGGTGTGGGTCCTAGACCACCCTGCACTGGTGTGGGCCCTACGCCCTGCGCTGGTGTGGGTCCTAGACCACCCTGCACTGGTGTGGGCCCTAGGCCGCCCTGCACTGGTGTGGGTCCTAGACCACCCTGCACTGGTGTGGGCCCTGCACTGGTGTGGGCCCTACGCCCTGCGCTGGGGTGGGCCCTAGGCCGCTCTGCACTGGTGTGGGCCCTGCACTGGTGTGGGTCCTAGGCCGCCCTGCACTGGTGTGGGCCCTACGCCCTGCGCTGGGGTGGGCCCTAGGCCGCCCTGCACTGGTGTGGGCCCTACGCCCTGCACTGGTGTGGGCCCTACACCCTGCACTGGTGCGGGTCCTAGGCCACCCTGCACTGGTGTGGGCCCTACGCCCTGCGCTGGTGTGGGCCCTACGCCACCCTGCACTGGTGTGGGCCCTACGCCCTGCGCTGGGGTGGGCCCTAGGCCGCCCTGCACTGGTGTGGGCCCTACGCCCTGCACTGGTGTGGGTCCTAGGCCGCCCTGCACTGGAATAGGCTCTAGGCTGCCCTGCAACCCTGACCAGGTTAATGGTTTGATGGATGTATAATATACAATATATCTCTAGCCATTTAAGCAATGAAATGGGGGCTCCATTCCAGAATACACCTGCTTACGTCTGTAAAAGTCGCACAGTCTACCAGACCATGATATCAGAGTTAGAGGAAGGATCGTACATATGTATTATAGTCACAACATTTCCCTTTGCACAGATTTCAGCATGTCAAAGCGACCCACCGGCCCAGTTTAATCTCACACTTCTCCTTGACCAGTACGGCGCTCCCATTCTCATTTTGTGACAGAAAGATGAGGATGATGTTAGCACATGTGGACGTGGACAGCCGAGTCCATACTACTGCGTCCACCTATTACCAGTAACCCCTTTTGCAGTTACAATTATTACCTGTGGATGCGCAGGGCTGCAGGTGCACAGCGCCATGCGGAGAGTTTTTGCGAGGCGCATGGGGATGGCAGCCGCAGGAACAAACAGAAATCTCGCCAAGCCATTTAATAAGCTCCGTGAGTTTTTGTCATAAGAACATTAAAATAACATCGGCAGAATCCTTGCACAGTCTAATAATGCCTAATAATGTACCCAAACCAAGAACGACAAGCCCAAAGAAGATATTTGACACTGTTTATTTGAGTGGTAAGCAAAATTAAAATCAACAGTGACGAGAGTGTATTAGCTAAGTATGTAACTGAATGGACATGAAACCGTATTAATCCACTGTAGAGGTATAACATTCATATATTCATAAAGTTAACTTTATACATATTATAATCATACTGAAATGCTACAATTGATGTATCAAAACTGCCTTTATTGTAGTACAGTACCAGATGTCAGTCATGAAATCAGTTGTGACTGAAACGTGATTATTATAAACTTGTTGTATATTTGTGTTTATTGACGTTATTATCACACCATCTTTATAGAACTCGTCATAATATTTGAATTTACGATACACAAAGTCTGTAAACCCCTGGGAACATTATTTCCCTGGACGTCAGTTTTTCTCTTTTTTCCCAGTCGTTCCTGATCAATAAAGGTCTATTTTCTCCCACACAAGGTTTCCCATTCAATACAGCTGCCATGGGTTTTAAAAACATAGAAGCATGATCCATTTATTATTGGCTGTTACTGTGATTTATTCCTCCAGCGTGCTGCCATTGGAAACGTGTTCTGTTTATTTCCTATATATGTTCTTTATTGACAACAATTGGACCGCGGGCCATCCGTCACGGTTTGGCAGTGCCCCGACGCAGTGAGAGCTGCCGCAGTGAGAGCTGCCACAACTTCATCTTCCTCGCAAAGTACAACAGAGCTTTCCTTCGAAGTTTTTTGAAGCTGGTTTCCAAAGTGGTGTAGGGGGTAGGGGGGTGTGGGAGGGGGTGGGCCATTTTTTCCCGCTTGACAATAGATTCTCCCCCTTTTTCTTCCTGAGAGGGGTTGGTGGTGATGCCGCCATGCTCGCTGATGAGGCGTTCATTGGCGCCCAGGTGCAGTATCGAATATGAATTAGTCTTTAGAATCGGGTTTGCATATTTCATTTTGCCAGATGTGCTGACTCAAACAAAGCTGCCAATAGTCATGTAAGAGTTGGACTGAAGATTGATGGCAAGCAGGATGAACATATTTCCAGCGTATTTGAAAGCAATTTTTTTTCTTTAAAGGAAATTCAAATTCACCCTGAAATGACAAAAAAATATATGAGAATGTCGCATAGTCCGCTGTCAACACTGCTGTTTGTCTGCGGCCGTGTTGGTAAGCATGTTGTTTACGAGAGGAAAGCTTACATGTTACGCATGTCTGCGGACTAGCACACTAACCTTCGCAGGTCTAATGAAGTCATATTGCAGTGTATTATTTAAAATGCTATTTAACACTTTCACTATAACCCACATTCAACCAATCTACGTGTAGGTCTGCTGTGTCATAATCATGTTTGTTTCCCTCGAAGAATTTATTTTAGCTGCTCAGGACGTTGTTTCCAAAGCAAATTGTAGTCATTTTATGCAGCTGAATTTAACTTTGCTAAAGGGTACAATGGAAAAACCCATTCCGAAAGTATAACAGTCCATTTCCTGCACTTGTTCTTTGAAGGCTATTAAGAGAAGAGGATACGAAGACGTCCCAAGCAGATGTATTATTATTTAGAATATGTGGCAGTTACAGACAGACAGTGTCTCCCAACTCTAAAGAACATCGATTAGCCCGACATATGTGGTGGTCGGTGTCTTGTGAAGCTGCTCACCACAGGAGTTCACCCTGGTCCGCTGATAGGATCTGGGCCCTTTTGTTAAGATGATAAACGAGCTGTCCTGACAGGTCACTTCATTCCCCCCGAAAGCCACAATTTGTTCCTACCTCGAGGTAGGAGACAAATTTCTCCAGGTGACAGATTTACTGGAGTCTGCTCAAGCCAAAAAAAGGATCTTAAATTCCCAATAAAGGCTTAGAACGCAGGAACAGTACATCCGAGCTGCATTCGAGTTCAGTTCAGCTCCCGGACAAGAAAAAGAAAAATATATAACTGAATCATTTAATTTAATGATCAAAATTGCACCTCAAATTAGACACTTGCTGCATAATCATTTTTGTATTTTCTGTATTATTTTCAAACATAAATATTCCATACTGGGTTGTGGGGGTCCGGATTCTATCTTGGACCACAAAAGATGTCTCCAAAAGTAGGGAAGTTTCAGGTTTTACTTCACTTTGGGGACAATTTGGTCCTCAAATGTCATCTATACAAAGCCACACACACACACATACATACACACACACACACACACACACAAACACACACACACACACACACACGCACACACACACACACACACATACATACACACACACACGCACACACACACATACACACACACACGCACACACACACACACACACACACATACACACACACACACACACAAACACACACATACACACTCACACATACACACACACACATGCACAATTCACGTACACATTTGTACCAACAGACAATTGGGTTACTCCAATTCACCATGTGTTTGGACTGAGGCGGAATGCAGGGAGCGTCATGGAAACCCAACAACCACTCCTGTTCTTTTTTACATTTTATATTTTTGAAGTCTGTTTCCTGAGCACAGAGTTCAGACATTATATATCTATCTATAATAAGTTTGCAGTGTTTTCATTTGGCACGAGGTTGAGCATTAGGAACACAGGTTATATACTCCACTAGTTCGAAAGACCTGGAAATCATTTCATTATGACATCATCAACAGAATGAGTCTTGGCTCAGGGGACTGAGGCCCCGACACCCAGGTGTCCGTCACCACAAACCCACCCCTGACATCAGCGCTAATTAATACCGGCCGCCCTCTCAGCACACAGCCATGGGTGGTCAGTCTCTCAGAACAGGAAAATGATTTTTCTGGAAATAAAACATCCTCAGTCTTTAAGGCTTGGCTCATTCAGTCTCAAATTTGCCAAAATTAAGTTACGTACTCCCAATTTAACATATACCTTAAGACAGTTTACTTACGAAAAACACTAATTGAAAAAGGTGAAGATGCACGTGCGACCTTTCATAGTGCAAGGCGATTGTAAATTTAAATGATACGTTTTTTATGTTAAAACATGTAAATTACATTATATGAAGCAGTTCTGCATTTCTTCTTCATCCACGTCCTTCATTTACACCACTGGAATCATAATGCTTGTTTACCAATGGGAGGCTGATAACAGTAACACAGTAATGATGTTTACTGACGAACTCTGGGATCAGCACTTCTGATTAGAGAGGTTCTGTGGCTAATGTTGCTTTTGACAAGCTTCTCAGCACTTTCGCCCCTTGACAATTGGTTTGGAGACAGAAACAGGGAATAGAGATAATCCACAGGATATTCAAAGGGTTAGGGTTAGGTTAGGTTAGGGTTAGGGATAGGTTAGGGTTAGGTTAGGGTTAGGTTAGGTTAGGGTTAGGGTTAGGGTTAGGTTAGGGTTAGGTTAGGGTTAGGGTTAGGGTTAGGTTAGGGTTAGGTTAGGTTAGGTTAGGTTAGGTTAGGGTTAGGTTAGGGGGCATTGGGTCCCAGCTCCTCCTATGTCAGTCCTGGAGCTGTTTTAGCACAAAGACTGAAGATGACCTATCAGCCGACAGAGTGCCTTCTGCATGCACATAGCACTCACACAAAGTCTTAGGACGCTTGCTTAATTAATTACAAATATTGCTGGTTTATCGGTTTCATAACGAAAACAATTACTTAATTCATTTACAAAAAATATATACATTACATTAGAAACAATTAGTAGTCTTACGTAAAACATTCCTTTCAAGTAGTGATAAATTGAATCCGAGATTATACTTCTAAAAAAGCTCATTGACAAGCAGACTCCCTGGGTGCTTTTAATTAGCAACACCTTTACAGTAACATAAAACAGCAAACATTGGTGTTTAGTGTCCCTTTGGGAGCTACAATGGCAATTAAGAGCAAAATGGCAAAAATCTAACTGAATAAGTCTGTCAGAAAACTAATAACACTAAATAAAAAGAAAATGTTGATATGTGTAGATATGTTAAATATTGCTTGCCAGTGGTCTTTTGTTATGAAACCAATGAGTTGGTAGCATTTTTACAGAATTAAGTAAGCGTCCCAAGTCTGTCTGTGTGCACTGTATATGGAAGCCCCACGACGACATGAGGAGAACATGCAAACTCCACACACATGTGACTCAGGCGGAGACTCATACCCGGGTCCCAGAGGTGTAAGGCAACAGTGCTAACCACTGCACCACCATGCCGCCCTGCACTGTATGTTATCTATTAAAATGTACACCGTAAAACATAAATAGACTAATGTTAAAATGAAAGGATACTTCTTTTGCTATTTGTATGAGGACAGATACAGAGGAAGGTTTTCCTTTTTGCATATCCCATCATGCTCTCCTCTGAGACACACACAGTGAGGCCTGAGGTCAGGACCCGGATCAGCCATCTATCCAGCACCCATGGTGCACTGGGGCTTTGCTCACGAGCCCAGTACTTACACAGCACACGAAGCTTTTTATTATAAAATAACACTTTACTACCATTTAACTACACAATCTGTAACATAATAAGGGAAAACGTGTAGCATACACTTATACTGAACAAAAATATAAACGCAACACTCTTGTTTCTGCTCCCATTTTCCATGAGATGGACTTAAAGACCTACAATTCATTCCAGATACACAATATTACCATTTCTCTCAAACATTTCTCACAAATCAGTCTAAATGTGTGATAGTGAGCACTTCTGCTTTGCTGAGATAATCCATCCCACCTCACAGGTGTGCCACATCAAGATGCTGATCTGACATCATGGGTAGTGCACAGGTGTACCTTATACTGCCCACAATAAAAGGCCACCCTGGAATGTGCAGTTTTTTGCTTTATTGGGGGTCTGGGGACTCAGAACCGGTCAGTATCTGATGTGACCACCATTTGCCTCATGCAATGCAACACATCTTCTTCGCATAGAGTTTATCAGATTGTCAATTGTGGCCTGTGGAATGTTGGTCCACTCCTCTTCAATGGCTGTGCGAAGTTGTTGGATATTAGTGGGAACTGGTACATGCTGTCATATACGCCGGTCAAGCACATCCCAAACATGCTCAACGGGTGACATGTCCGGTGAGTATGCTGGCCATGCAAGAACTGGGACATTTTCAGCTTCCAAGAACTGTGTACAGATCCTTGCAACATGGGGCCGTGCATTATCTGTCTGAGTGGCTGGTCTCAGACGATCTTGGAGGTGAACCTGCTGGATGTGGAGGTCCTGGGCTGGTGTGGTTACACGTGGTCTGCGGTTGTGAGGCCGGTTGGATGTACTGCCATATTCTCTGAAACGCCTTTGGAGATGGCTTATGGTTGAGAAATGAACATTCAATGCACGAGCAACAGATCTGGTTGACATTCCTGCTGTCAGCATGCCAATTGCACGCTCCCTCAATGCTTGTGGCATCTGTGGCATTTTGCTGTGAGACAAAACTGCACATTCCAGGGTGGCCTTTTATTGTGGGCAGTATAAGGTACACCTGTGCACTACCCATGATGTCAGATCAGCATCTTGATGTGGCACACCTGTGAGGTGGGATGGATTATCTCAGCAAAGCAGAAGTGCTCACTATCACACATTTAGACTGATTTGTGAGAAATGTTTGAGAGAAATGGTAATATTGTGTATCTGGAATGAATTGTAGATCTTTAAGTCCATCTCATGAAAAATGGGAGCAAAAACAAAAGTGTTGCGTTTATATTTTTGTTCAGTGTATATTTTGAAAGTATGGTTAACACGTTTGTAAAGCAGTTTCATGCTTTTTACATCTCCAGGTCATAAGCGTCTTCCCTGTTTACCATTTAAATGGACCCAGCAGTTAATGGTTAGGCAAACTATTTGCTCAGCATTTGCTTCTAGTCACAATGGCACCCACAAAAAGGCAGAGGGTGTCCACAAGGAGGTGATGCACATTTGGTCGGTCACGGCAGGGACTTTTTGCCTCGAGCTTGAAAGCCGACAGGTCTGTAAACACCGGGTATTTAGTGCCACGAGCCCCCCGCAATGTCTGCTGCTTCTCCATTCAGGATTTATCTTGAGAAGTCGCAATCGCTTAACTTTTCAGGGGATTAAATGGTCCCCTTTCTTTTCCAAAGACAAGCGCTCTATTGTGTCATTTTATTTCATGTTCACGTTTTTATATTTTTTCATCTGACTGTATTTGCCACAGATATTTCATTCCATGAATATTTCAGAGTTGTTTTGTTGTGAAACGACTTGATGTGAAGCAGTTTTAATGACCTTGTTATCGGTCTAAGGGGGTTATGCGAGTGTCAGGGTGCTATTGCCATCACGGTTTATTACACTTCTGTTAGGATTGGGTGAAATAAAACTCTCATAGCTCATTGAGTCTGGCTGCCTCATTTCTGCTCCATCGGGTGCTTCTGCATTAGGAAAACAGGACATTGGTGCAAATGCACAGTGCCTACCTGTCAATATCATGAATCCCGAGGTCAGACGGAGGTCCGGCATCACTCAGCCTCTTCAAGCCTTTGCTTTAAAGGCTCCCTGTCTCTGCAGATACATAGCGAGGAAAACATCCAACTAAAGTATTAAAGAATTCCATAATTGTTTGCCACTTAGTAACGTGGCCCCCACACCATTTTCCAATATTAGCTAAAGGCTGCAATTTACTTTTCTTAATTCTTAAATTCTTGTCATAAGTTCTCAATCAACTGTTTACAGACATATCACTGTTTAAATAGACCAAAATGTAGCAGATTGCAAACATCTCTGAAGAACAACAAAATTATCACTTCGCTTGCTGATAAGTCTGTCCACTTGATCTTCACTAGACTTTGCTCTAGGATAAGATACACCTGAAACAGATATTTCATCTGATTAATTGTTTCCTTATCCGTTATCTTTATCCTTATCTGGAGTAACGAGAAGGGACACTTTTAAACCGGTTTCTTTTTTTGATATGTGCACAACACAATGCACCAAACTGCACTGGCATTCTTCATACATCTGTTTTCATACTTTCATTTGTCTTTTGTGCATGTGAGAAAACTGTCACTAAAGGCAGCCGCAGCCGGCCTGTGGGACTGATCCAGAACCTGTAAACGCAAATTTCCCATGTCTTAGTGAAGACAAAGAGTGTTAGATCCCGATAAGACGGAACACGAACCGTTTAATGCCGGCTGTGTTTTGTCTTCCCGGTGATTGTTTGGGCTCAAGCCGCTTGTCTGACGGACACAACCAAACGCGGTTCCCTAGACCTGTCAAAAATAGCATCATATAGGAAGCAATGAACAATGACTATCGCCTGACCCGCTAATGGACAAAACAGTCGCGTTGTCCTTCTTTCCCGTTTACGTAAAGTCAGAATGCACATGCAGAAAACGACTGAAGGATACACTAGCTAGAGACACATTGTTTGTGCTTGTCAGACACATCGGCTGACCAGTGTCATCCTCATAAACCAGGAATGACTCATATGCTGACCGTTTCTTCTCATAGTTACATCTGGATATTAACTATGACCGTCTCTGTAATTAACATGGCAGACATTCCCAACCAGGAGTGGCTTGTCATATCTACATCGTCCCAATTCCCCAAGCCATATAGGCATGCCGTAGCTCTATAATGTAATGCTGTTTTGTGAGAATATTATTCAAATGTAACACTCAAATCCTGAAATACTGGCTTCCAAGAGACAGAATTTCTGGATGGATCTATAGTCAAAAGGATGCACGTTTTAAATAAAATATAAATTAAGAGGCACAGAGCTACTTAGAAGAAATAACTTTGTGTGGGATGAATTCCATCCATCCATCCATTTTCCAAACCGCTTATCCTACTGGGTCGCGGGAGGTCCAGAGCCCATCCCGGAAGTAATGGGCACGAGGCAGGGAACAACCTAGGATGGGGGGCCAGCCCATTGCAGGGCACACTCACACACCATTCACTCACACATGCACACCTATGGGCAAGCACATTTTTGGACTGTGGGGGGGAAACCGGAGTACCCGGAGGAAACCCCACGACAACATGGGGAGAACATGCAAACCCAGGCGGAGACTCGAACCCGGGTCGCAGGGGTGTGAGACAACAGTGCTAACCGCTGCACCACCACACCGCCCCGCGGGATGAATTTAAAATTTCAATTTTTATTTTATAAATTCTATTCCCTAATTCCGACAGCTATCTTTGGGAAAAGATTATCCTGGGTTATGGCCTAAAGTTAGGGGGGATGGCAAATCCTTTTAGCTCCTTATCTTATCAACTAATGGAGAGCATTTTGTGTGCTTGATGTCAGAACATCAGCAAATGTACCATAGTCCTTTCACTCTGCCATTGTTGTCTTGCCTTGTGGTGCTTTGTGGGACTGTTTCTGCCTTTGTTTTGTATAATACATTTGTTTTTAGTTTTATAATCCATAGCCTGCAATGAAGTTACAGAATATAGATACAGATTGGAAGGCAGGAAAAGTTGTCTGTATGCAATGCTGATATGATTTTGTTTTTCGTTTCTCATGATATTTATACCTGTGGACAAACACCTTCAGAGCTGGTAAACTTTGAACTGAAACATTCTCCTTTAATGAGTCCGCATTCTTCTCTTGAGCATTTTGCCCTGATATGTAGCTCTGGCCACTGCTATAAAGTTCTGATGCCAAGAAGGAGAGAATTAGTTTGCAGAAGCCTGAACGGAGTGGGGGGGGGGGGGGGGGGGTTAGCTTCACTACTAAGTGAAGGGCTTCAGTTACTCATTGGTTATCAGTGTGTGTGTGTGTGTGTGTGTGTGTGCGTGTGTGTGTGTGTGTGTGTGTGTGCATGTCTGTGTCACAGTTATTCCAAAGATTTTGGGTGGCAGCCAGATTTCTGAGCACTGTTCTCCAAATAGGGCAATTTAGTATAGAATTTATGTTCTTGCTTATTTGTCACATAGAATGAACATTCTGATGCTGAATACAAGATGCATTAGATGCTGGTTGCCTCCAGAGCTGAGCGTTGATGGATAAGGCCAACAATCCCTTTGGATCCCTTTATGTTGGGCGGCTGTTTTTTTATGCAAAGCAATGAAAATACCCATGGAATGTGCAGCCCAGTTTAATTTCCATTCATTATCGCATCTGGTCACTGGGATCTACGAAATTGGCTAATATTGTGAAAGTGTGTCATGTATTCTGCCAAAAAACAATGAAAACAGGCAAGTGAAATCCCTAGAGAGACTTATGTCTCTCAACACTGGATAACTTCACACTGGAACGTGTCAAATCCTCAAATTTAACAGCGAAGTGTCAGTGAAATGTTTTACTTTATGCCAAAGCTACTACTTGAACGAAACACAACCTTTAGCTTATCTGGAAGAAAATCTGTAAGCTGAACTCGGGTTCGGGTTTGGGTTTGGGTTTGCAAAACACAATAATAACGGTGTCAGTTTAACACGGATCCATTTAACAAGCTGATCACTGAAATTAACAGGTTTTCAGAAAAAAAAACATGACAAAAAATACAAAAAAAAAATAAAAAACTTCATTCTTGAAAGTATAAAATTCACCAAATTATTTAAAAGACACTCAGTCCTACTGAAAATAACAGATGATTATGTTTGCGTAGACTGGAGCAGGTTACGCACGTAAGAGCACAAGTCTCTGAAGTCCAGAGGCACGAGTTCAAAGTATGCAAGTGTGGATCCCCTGACAGATCTTTTGACCTCCGTTTACCGCCTTCCCCGCTGCACACTCTGAGGCCTGTGGAGCAATTCCTCCAGCGTCTCTTGCTGCTAGTTAATAATTCCTGCAGCCCTATTTGCCAGCAATTCTTATCTGTCACTGTGTCAGTTTATGACAGGTGCAATCAACCTGTCCTGGACCATGTGGCCTAGAGCGGCCAATCCACAAGAAGGATTTTGAATACTGTTGATTAGTACCTATGAGATAAACACACAAGTTTAAAACAGGTCATTATTTGGGGGGAGTATGTTAAGGGCTGGGGGAGGGGGAGATTAGTCCTCTGGGTTGTTTTTTAAGCTAGGCGGTAGTTTCTCTCTCTCTCTTTATTTTATTCCAAAATCTCTGCTTCATCCAACATGTGAACGTAATAACTTCACATACATTAATCTTACAGAATGTTTCACACAATGCCTGATACTTCATCATGTCTTCGAACCCCCCACCTATTATTGCACAAGAACCCACTAAAGGATCTGGTGAGTCGATGCCACTGTATTCTGAGCTGAATGAGTAAAATATCCTCTGCTTGTTTCAAATGACATTAATATCTCATATATCACAGTAGATGACCATGGAAACATTTGTCGCTTTAATAATTAGAAGCATAAAACTTCATTTGTAATTATACATAGGTTGAATGATCCAGGAACTCTGAAGGGTGCTAACAAAAGGCAGAATATTAAGTTCTGGTTTTATTCACTTGGCCATTACGCAATACGACGTCATAACTTTGAAAGCGATAAATGTGGCGTTCATCTGGACAACTCGTCTTCGTCAATCCAGCAAAGCTCTCCATTAGCAATGATGCTTTAAATCCACCATGTTACAGTCACACTTTTAAGCGTGTCCCCGTTTGTCGGCGAATACTCCTTTACTGTGATAACAGATTTCCGGAACAGAAAAATCGATTAACACATACATACACATAGGATAACCGCTAATATATATATATATATATATATATATATATATATATATTAAATCATTTTACTTCTACATTTGCTTGCGCTTGCGAGGATGAACTGCGAGTCCGCATTGGAGGGATATATAGACTATAAGCAGCATCCGAACATATTTTATAGTGATTTAAACGACAAACCTTTATTATATAGAAAAAAAAAATAAGTTTCACCTTAAAATTGAGAAGCCATCTGCTGTGTTTAATAATTATATTGACTTGGATTTGCGTGTTTTCTGTTTTATCATACGGTTACAAATGCCATTAATGAACGAATTATTAGACATGTATTAATTGTGATATTTAAAAACGATCTCAAGGTGTGTGTGTGTATAATATTTATAAAGATATTATTTTTGATAATAATTTGGATAATAAGATTCTCCATATTATTAGTAGTTATTTGTTCAGTAATTAATTATTAAGATCTGGCAAGAGGCAGTAATCAAAACGCATTTTATTTCCAGATTTATATAAATTACAAATTGTTTTTGTAATTTTATATATTATGTGAGATTACCAAAAATTATCCATGCACTCTCTTTCAATAACCTTGTGTTCATTG
Organism: Brienomyrus brachyistius; assembly: GCF_023856365.1. Classification (NCBI taxonomy): domain Eukaryota; kingdom Metazoa; phylum Chordata; class Actinopteri; order Osteoglossiformes; family Mormyridae; genus Brienomyrus; species Brienomyrus brachyistius. The sequence goes on along the minus strand of NC_064547.1, from coordinate 15,837,375 downwards.
GCGCAAATTGAATAAGAAAATATACAAATGACCATACATTAAAACAGTTTATCTTATACGAAGTATCCAGAAGTATCTCCGTTTATGCAAGTGTAAAACTTCCTTCTGTCTATAACTTTATATAAATGTAAGATAACTCATCTTTAGATATATTTGGAAGATTATACGATGCATTTCATTTAAACATCACTCACTGATACGTAAGCGTCAGCCTTTGTGTAAGTGCAGGCGCGTGCTATTGCATCTTAAATTATCGGCCAGATTCATCAGGTGTTTCGGTCCAAGGCAGTTTATTAACCGACCACTGGTTGCGCGGAGCAATTTCCAGTTGCCGCGGCAGCCAGCAGTAATCGCTCCTATAAGTTTTCAGTTCCATTGTGAAATGCGGATCTGCAAAAATGCCTCAACAGAACTTAAGGAAATAAATGTCAAAAAGACGTTAAAAATAAATAAAAGAAGTATTAAAAAAATGTGAGCGCGTGTTCTTCCTCTTCTGCGCCCAACAGAAGCTAAGGAATGAGAAGTTATGCGACAACGAAAAGATTTCGCCTAGTTCTCGGTTTGGGGAGATTATATTGTTTTTTCTCAATTATAATATATGCCTAGATTTAAAAAAAATCTGCTAAATATTTGTGCTAAATATATATATAGTTAAAAATATTTAGCTGATTTTTTTAAATCTAGGCATATATTATAATTGAGAAAAAACAATATAATATATATATATATATATATATATATATATATATATATATATATGCAAGATTATTCCACCAATCATCATTATCAAAATAGCACGTTACTTCATTTTAAGGACTTTTTAAATATGTGTCTAGATGGAATAAAGCTGCATAATATTCATATTCATTTATATTATTAAGTTGTAGGACGGCCCTAGTACTTATCTCCACGAAGATTCGTTTCATTCTTGCTGCCCAAAGTAGCGTGTTAAAACGCAAATGTTCATTACCTTTACGTGGGTAAAAGTTAAAATAGAAATTTAGCAGTCGCCCACGGGCATGCCTTTTATTAGTGGTTCAGCTTGGAGCTAAAGTCAATGATATATGTGTATAAAGCAAGGAACCTATGCTTTTTAAAGAGAGGTATCTTGCTCCTAATTATTAGCATTAAGCAATTAGGTGTCGCGTAGAGAAAAATTAAATGTAACATTCCTGTTGAAGAAAACAGGCATGTCAGACCATGCCCTGCGCTTGAGTCTGGTTCACTTTTACAGCCACCGAGCAGGCTTGGTTTCTGTTTTTCCGTATTTGTTTCCTCCTCATAGTCAGAAAGTCCATTATTATACGAACCGCACAGCTGTGATTTGCAAAAACAAGAGACTGTAGGACAGAGACGATTGGCGAAGGACCGTGATGTCAGACCACCGCAAGGAAGCCGGATTGGCGAGCAGAGCGCCGGCGAGGAGCGAACGAGGCGGAGAAGAAAGGTGACAACTTCAGATCGCGGCACATCTTCCGCAGAGCCGCGCAGCGTCCGCGCTCGCTAGGCGTGCGTCTTATTTCCCTTTGCGACCTCAAACTTACTAACAGTCCGCTAACTTTAGTTTAGATATCAGTGTCAGCAGCAGCGGCGGGGGGCACCTGGCGATCCACAGAGGCGATATGATCGCTTGACCCGGTCGATCCCTCATATTTAGACCGTTAAATAAACGCGCAGTTTTATTTCTTTAAATTTTCTTGTTTGCGTTTATAATTATGACCTTCGCAAGACCACTTTGGAAGAAGAATTTTTATTTCGGACCTTGCGTTACACAAACGGTCGGTTTTATAGCTTTTTAAAAATTGGACATTCGCGAAGTTGCGTCCTACACGGAATTTGAGGTAAACTCCCGTAAGGTGAGAGTCTGGGTGTCCTTCTGGCATCCAGGTGGCCCGCCGGACGGAGCCGAAACTCCGCTTGAACTTCGCAGCGCTGACATGCTGCCCAAAGTCGAGACGGAATCCCTGGGACTCGCTCGATCGCATGGGGAACAGGGGCTCATGCCAGGAAACATGCAAGGTAGGGAAAAAAGAAACGATTTCTGTTCCAGCACGGTATCGTCTGGGCGCAATTACGAGGAAAGAAGATAGTGATTTGGAGCTTTGGAGTAATTTACTTACACTACCTAGATTATCTAGTGTTTTGAGCTCAAATAATTATTTTTTTATCGTATCATAATTATCGTGTGGTCTCATAGTAATACACAAGAGACAGGAGTTAAGTATCATTCATGTGCTAATTGCCAAGAAGATAAAAATAATTCTTACTTTATGCTTATATAACACCGCAACGCGTACCTTATATTAAGCTATAGCCTACTTAAAAAGTGAACTGGGTAATTCATGAATTTATTTCGTTTGATTCTTGAAGGTGTTCCGTTCTCTTTTTGTTGTAGTTTACATACGCAGGCAAATCATTAATTCATATCTGCGATTGAATATACACCTATCTACATATTCGCTCACAGTTGTAGGATAATCGTCTGCTATATTATCTTATATTATCTAAGATAAAATACATATATGAAGTAACGGCCTTTTTTAATTGTCTGATTAAGATCTTAGAATTACATTTATAATTAAAAATTACATTTTCTGCTGAGCTACTTAATTTTAGATTCTGTGTGGTTTACGACTAAAACAGTCCTTTAAAAATCATTTGTCGAGGGAACGCTCCAGGGAAAGTTAGTGTAGAATTCCCGAAAAACTATAACATGATTTAATCAGGAGATGTTGTCTTGTTAACTATAACGTATTATTTCGTTTTAAGGGTTTACCTTATTAAACTTCTGATATATTCATTGAGGTCTTCGATTGAGTATCTTGATCACACCTATGTTTTACCGTAGGCCTATATGAATTTAAGCATTTGTCGATAGAATTAAGTTTTATATCTCTCGATCGATCTCATTGTTTTTTTACAAATAAATCGTAAGAGGAAATGTAATGTGTGGAACCATCAATTGAAAGGGCTATCGAAAACAAAATGCGTTTCCCCCTTTTTGTTTTTGAAGCTGCCTTTTTTCAGTGGTCTTATTTTCCTTATATATCTTTAAAGAAATAATAAAATGTTGCAGAAAATAGCTAAAGTATTATTTAAGGTAGATATATTTAAAACGTTTATAGTTCTCATTTAATTGTATCCGTCTTCTATTTTAAAAACACCGCTTAAACTCTGAGGACAAAGCGAGCAAAATTATGGAATTACGATGAATAAAAATCGGCACCTATATCGGAATATGTAACTATAATTTCTCTGAAGTTGTCCAAATGTCTGTCGGATTGTTCTGTTTCTTTTTGTTTTGGTGTTCATTTTCTCTTGTTAGTAAATATGTCCTGCTCAGTTAGAAAGCAAATTTATTTAAGAAACATTTAAATTATCATCCGCGATGTCGTTCAGGATACAGCAGGTTGTCTTACAGAACATGCTGTCTGAGATCCTGAGGATGCAGGTAGTGACTAAAAATGGGAGGATGGATGAAAGCATTCGCATGGAACTGTCAAAACTTTTTGAATTGCAGGATCAGTTAGACATGTGTCTTGTTTGCCCTTCCTGTACTACATGCAGGCTATTACGCGATACACAGGTATACGTGAACGTTAGAATGGTATATAAAATATCATATCTTATAAAACGGATGAGTCTAGAAGTAAAACTAGATGCATTTCGATTTCGAAATGGCTAATGGTCGTTTCACTAAATGTTCACCCACCTTTAGAATTAATATCCATGAACGTAAGAGTACTTGTTGAATATCTTATAAAATATATTTATCGGGGTATATATCTATATAGACTGGAAAGTGCATCAAGTAACTTCATTCAGAAAATGCATTTTTTTGCTGAGATCAATTTGTACCCTAATATGTAGTACATGCCATTTCTTTCTATCAGATTGGTTATTATAATAATTAATGCTTTTTGCAAGGGAGAAATGGGCCATTCATTACATTTATCGTTTAAAGATATTTTTATGACGTGTGTATTAAAATAAAAAAAATACAAAAAATAAAAGTTAAAAATATACCTGCGAATGATGTGCTTTACATAGGGTACTGTGGTTTTGAAAATGATTTACTCATGATGTGCAATTTTCTTTTTGTCTCTCTGAAAGTTAGAAAAGTAAATTACAGCACAAATGAAAATGAAAAAGTAATCGGGTTCCTTATTTGCACAGATAATAACGTTTCACTTAGCAATCGTGTAAATGGCATTAATGTATTTGCGCCTATAGCATTACGGATGGCTTTGCGGGTGTTTAACACACCGATGCACACAGGGCAATAAAGATGACAGAAAGCCGCCGCTCACCTGTATTGTCACATGGGGAACAGTGTGTGTTTTCAATCTGAAATCAGACAGGGCAGCTTTGTTCATCGCCGAAATCTAGCTATAAAGAATTAAGGTGCTGTGTGTGTTTGCTGGCTGTCCCACGCATCCCCTTTTCCAGCCCCCCAGTTTAAAATGATGGACTACTCCTATGACGAGGACCTGGACGAGATGTGTCCTGTTTGCGGGGACAAGGTGTCCGGGTATCACTACGGCCTGCTGACGTGTGAGAGCTGCAAGGTGCGTCGGACGTCTGCAACTTACCGTCTGCTTTACTTTCCATCTCATTCTCCATCTCCATTGTGCTCCATAGGGTTACCAACACAAAGAGTGCATAGAGTTTTACGTAGAAAAAATGTCAAGCAATTAAGAATGCTTCTTAAATATTATTGTAAAAAATTGTACAGCATGCATGTTCCCACTGTGCTTATGTGGGTTTCGCTTCCATATTCCAGTTTCAGCGTTGTGCAGTTTGGTATAATTGGTGTCTTGGTACTGTCCCTTACGTGTGACTGTGTGGGACGGTGCATGCACGTGTGTGATCTGTGACAGTGTCCTGTTGCACGTTTACCCTGTTGGGTGCCCCTGCCTCCAGGACTAGGGTATGAATCATTGTGACTGAATCGGGGTAAGCGATTCTTGGAAATGAATGGATGTGTGCAGACTTGCATATACCTTAAAAATAGGAGAAATCACTAGTTATGGAGATTAAACTTAGATGTAACAATCATTACTTCCAAATTGCTTCTTTACTTGTTTATTCATTCATAGACATAATTTGAAACGTGATACAGTTTTTAACTCCCAGTAATAATCATAATTCAAAACAGAATAATAATCTGCATCCATAACAAATTTGCTAATAATTTTATAATCTGAAAATGCTACGTAAGTTTTGCCTTGGAAGGGGGCAGCACAGTGGTGCAGTGGTGCAGTGGTTAGCAGTGTTGCCTTGAACATCTGGGTCCAGCTTTCCAGTCTCCACCATAACTCCATGTGTCTGGAGTTTGCATGTCCCCCCCCTCCCCCCCATCAGTCCAAAAACATGCTGAGGTTAATTGGAGTTACCAAATTGCTTGTGTGTGTGTGTGTGTGTTTGTGTGTGTGTGTGTGTGTGTGTGTGTGAGAGAGAGAGAGAGAGAGAGAGAGAGAGAGAGAGAGAGAGAGAATGGTGTGTAAATATGCCTTGTGTCCATCCTGGGTTGTTCCCTGTTTTACTCTCATAGCCTCCTGATGGGCACCAGATCCCTTCACAACCCAGAATAGGACAAGCAATTACAAAAAAATGGATGGATGGATTTTGCATTCACCAATTCACCATGTCACCTGTGATGCTGAAGTGGGAAATTAGGGGCTTTGCTTAGGATAATCCACCTCATTTCAGTTAACAATGAACAGCTAAAAAAGATATGGAATAAATGCATATATAAAATGGACAGTGAATATTTGCTCAGCAAATAAACCCGAACTAGCACAGTTCTGCCCTGCTAATGTAGGCATTTTGCAATTATGGCCAGTTAACTTCACCTGTTCCTGCCGCATGTGTCTCAGTGATGCTGTTCCATTTGACATGTTAGCCTTTCATCGTGCTCAGAATAAAAAAAAGCTTTTATCGTGGACATTGTATCAAATTAACGTCCAGCACAGCCCAGTTAAACATATCTGGTATAGAGTGTGTATATCAATAGGGAAGGTGTGCAGTGCACTGCAGTGCACAAAATATTCTTGTGTTATTTTAAGAATTTTACGATTTTAGGTTTTTGTTCTGTACTTTATTGTGAGACCAGTTTTACTTAAAACATATAAAATTCTTTAATTTGTGTTTGATAACTTTAAGTCACAGCGACATAAAATCTCCAGATAACTCTTCCCTCCTTTTACAGTGGAATTTGGATTTCATTTAAATCATTTAGTCTTGTTTTATTTCTGAGTTATATGATCATGTACTTTAAAAAGAGGGAGAGAAAAGGCATATGCATGATATATGATATTTAAAAATATCAGAAGACTTATTTTCAGGGGCGGCTGAGGGTGGTGGGTGAGGGGGGCAGTGCCCCCGTGATAATATGCATGGTCCCCCAGTGGCCCCTCTAAATACGTATGCGATGCGGGTCTATTATCATCATTATTATTATTATTATTATTATTATTACATTTATATATGTGGGCTAAAATTTTGTGCACTGGGAACAGGCAAAACAAACATAAGGACATTTTCATGACGGACTCAACGCAACTGCTGGGTGGTGAAGTCGCTTCAGTTGGTGGGATATAAAGTAACGACAGAAAAAAAATAATAAAGCTTGTGGAGCCAAGACAGTCTAAACAAGAAATCAGGGAGAGTTACATATTTGTAAAAACTGCAAAATTAAACTGCAAATCACTGCATGAATAACACTGGTTTTCAAAATTGTCTTTTGCTTCTTAATGCTGGCAATCTAGTGTAAGTAAATTTTGGGAGGACATTGAGGTCAAATGCATCTGGCACCAGGACCAGAACAACTGGCCCCAGCCTGGCTCCGCCAGTTGCAGTGGTTTAGAATCATCACTGCTTGTTTTACGTTAGCCAGGCTTAAAGATTCTCCTGATGAAAAAACAGAATTTATTTATCTTTATCAGCAATCACCACTGTTTACATGAACACCACCAGGAATGTGCTGTTGCTAGAAGATCCAGCAACTGTCGTAAAACCTATAAATTATGCATTTATATATTTTATTTGAATTGCGTATGCGCTATAATTTTAAGAGAACTTTTAATGCAAATGAGATGCTTTTCTCAAAATATTATGCATTACATTTACTATAGAAATGTAACTATTAAAGCCAGAAATGCACCCAATTCATGCTCTACCCTTACAGGAAACTGAAAAAACTCTGAAATGTTTCATAAGTATTTTATTATTGCTAATATAGTTGCTCAGCAGGTGTAACATGACACAGGACAGACATGCTATTACGCAGTTCTGCAGTGGAGCATAAATGTGTAACCAGCTCCAAGCCAAACTGCACCTCAGGTTCCATTTTTCATTTCCAAGTACAGCTCATCATAACGAGAAGCTGCTACAAGTCCTCTATACTGAATCTGCACTTGGAGACCCACAGTCAGTCCATGACAAATGTGAATTGCAGTAATTTGGTTATACACGATATATTTGAACGGCTCTGTCATTCACGGCTGCGACAGTAACGCTATATTAATACCGCGTTTTTTTCTGACAAGTTTTACTTCCCATGTGTGCGGTCGCGGTTCACTTGTGCACGCGCGCTACACTCAAAGGGCCACCAGGGCGGCGAAGCTGACACTCCTGCCCCTGTCATCTTCCCCACACAGGGCTTCTTCAAGCGAACAGTTCAGAACAATAAGAGGTACACGTGCATAGAGAACCAGAGCTGTCAGATCGACAAGACGCAGAGGAAACGCTGCCCTTACTGCCGCTTCCAGAAGTGCCTCAGTGTGGGCATGAAGCTGGAAGGTAAGCGTGCCCCCCCCCCCCCCCCCCCCCCCCCAGCAGAATATCCCCACAAATAGCTGAAACCCAGCCTTGATGAAGGGAACCCTTCGTGTCAGGCCATCCCAGATTTGGGGAACATGATCTCCACTATTGTGAAAACGTCTGCAGTCATGGATGGACCGTTACCATGTCAGTGGACCCTTCAGTCCAAAGTGACATGCAACACTTCTAACTTTTATATCATTGTTACCCTAGTGACAGCTGTTTTTACTGAAGTAATTCAGATTAGGCAACAGCTGGGCTACTGCTGCTGCGACTGTTTGGTTATGAGTCAGTGCCGTCAGTCATTGTGTAACACAGCAGCCCTAAACAATTCTTACGAAGTCATGATAAGCTTAGGGGTTTCACTTCAATGGTACGTGGCTGACTGGAACACCATGAACTTTGGTGTTAACGTGCTGGCCGTGGGGTATCGACATCAGTTCGTATTTTTTAGTGAGTTGTTAGGGAAGTATTTTTTGTGGAAATGCCAGTAATTAAAAGGCCACAGACAGTACATCTGTGAAGGTGTTTCTGTGACGACTTCACGTGTGTTACAGGTAAATGTGTGAGTGAGGATGGCAGTTTGCATCTGTGAACTTAAAACAGAATTGAGTAGATGTTCATTAATTGCAATGTATTTGTTTATGTTTGTTTATTCTGTAATGTGTTTTGGTGACATAGGTTAGTTACTTATTGATTAAATGTGCTAATATTATGTTTATTTATTAAATAATTGCTTATTCATAAGTCTTTTAACTGTAATGCAAGCATAAATGTCATTGTGCAGATGGCATAAGTCTATATAACTTATATGCATAACTTATACTGTAACTTGTGTTGCACTCGCTAATAAATACATTTACGATGCTTGAGAAACTAATAAACTAGACCACTGAAAGGTCAGTTCAGTGTTTTTAATGAACGTACATAAAGATGTATCATGATTCTAGTCTGGTAGCTAAATTATCTGTTAGTCTTTGTAAATTAATTTATGCCAGGTTGACTTGTGATTGTTTGACGGTTTCCCTTGCAGTTCAATGAGGCAGCCATGCGGTAATTTCTTCACATATACAGTGTGCTTTTTAGTGCTTGAGCGTGCAGTGCGCATTTCTAGATAAATTAAATGAATTTACCACAGAATTATATATTACGGGTATAATGTGTTAAATGAAGGACTAACATTTTGTCGTTGTTCTGAATTTAAGATGGGCAGAAATGATAGATTTATTTTCTAGTTCCTTGGCTGCAGACAAATTTGTATGTCGCGCATGTAAATAATCTTGTTTAATTAGACACAAAAAAGTTACAAAAATGCGGAAGCTCATTTGACATTCAGCTTCTGTACTAATTGTGTTTTCCCAAAAGAGCCAGCTACTCGTTTTCAGCTCATTAATTACCATGTTGCTTGGAAGCATTAATAATTAAAATCCTACGATAATGTATAATGGATTCACACGTTTTTCTGATCAATTTTTTACACCGACGCTTGTCTCGTAGATAAAATGAAGCTCGGAGCGTCACCTCCGGCGCGAAGCCTGTACCAGTTTGCGCGGCTGTCAAAGGTTTCTCGCCTTAATGCCCCAGCGCGAGAGCCGAGAGGGAGCTGTCAAGCCCCCTCAGATCCTCGTGTCTGTGACCACCGAATTTGATTATTATTATTATTATTATTATTATTATTATTATGTTCCATTACTGGTCTCCCCGATTCCACCCAGCAGCCGAGCAGCCTATAGATTTATTCGCCCACAACACAGCCTATCGCCTTCACCGGCGGCATAAAACAGAAATAATTGAGAGTAAATAATTAACATAAACCCTCGACACAAAGAAACCAAAATCCCTTTTTATACGTGTGGGTCAAATGCGATTTCGCGACGCTATTAAAATTCATTACACACAGGGATGTATACCTGAATTAGATCCCGTTACCTCGTTTTTACTTATTCTGCTGTTTTATCTTTTGCCCATTACGTACATATGATTCCTCTATGAAACTTTGACTTGTGTATATCTTCTTTTTGTAATTTGAACGTTACATTACAGGAAAATGAATCGGAAATAGGAAAACGAAGCTTCAGGAAAGGAATAGTTGCTTGCTGAGGGAGTAATTGTGCTCTCCCCAGGCTGGGTTGTGCCCTACCCCGCAGACAAAGGTTCTGAACTATGTTACCCATGTCTCTGAAGGGGGGCCGGGGTCCAGAGAATATAATTGGCATTGTTCAGCTGTTGTGGAGGGTGTGGGGATGTTTAAGTCAGCCAGGGCTACTGCATGAACGCCTTTTATAGAATGGTCTTCGGGGTGCCCACAATGAATAACACACTCCTCTTGTTTCCTGTCATGTGGCCTTTTAAGGTGTAAAATAAGCAAAGATGTAATTAGTGTTTCTGTATAGGGTGTAGCAGACATCCCACCTTAGGCATATTGATTTCAGGGAGGTGGGCGAGGTGGTAGGGGGGTGCTGGCTGTGGAATGTGTGAACGGCTACGGTAAAAGTTGTTGAACAGGTAAGGGGTAGTGGTGGCGATCCATTGGTTAGGCAGACAATCATTTTTGATACTTTGTGGACAGACTTCCGAGACACTGGACTTTTCACGTGAGTCACAGAGCTTCTGTGAGTGTGTAGGAGACCCCCGGAACTTCCGGGAGAGGTGGGATATTTGGTGTAGCCCTCCATCACAACACCTCAAAGGTACCAACATGGCAGCTTGATGCATTTCATTGAAATTCGTTTTGTTTTTCTCTTCGATGCTACACCAGCCGTGAGGGCAGACCGCATGCGAGGGGGACGCAACAAGTTCGGCCCGATGTACAAGCGAGACCGGGCCCTGAAGCAGCAGAAGAAGGCGCTGATTCGGGCAAATGGGCTGAAAATCGAAGCCATGACTCAGGTGATGCAGACTGTACCAACGGACCTGACCATATCTTCGGCCATCCAGAACATCCACTCTGCCTCCAAGGGTCTACCTCTGAGCCATGCTGCCTTGCCCCCCACAGACTATGACCGCAGCCCCTTTGTCACCTCCCCCATCAGCATGGCCATGCCTCCCCACGGCAGCCTTCAGGGCTACCAGGCTTACAGCCACTTCCAGAGCCGCACCATCAAGTCCGAGTACCCTGACCCGTACACCAGCTCCCCTGAGTCCCTCATGGGCTACCCCTACATGGACACCTACCAGAGTAGCTCCCCGCCCAGCTTTCCCCACCTTATCATGGAGCTCCTGAAGTGTGAACCAGATGAGCCCCAGGTTCAGGCCAAGATTTTGACCTACCTGCAGCAGGAGCAGGCCAGCCGTGGCAAGCACGAGAAACTCAACACCTTTGGGCTCATGTGTAAGATGGCAGATCAGACCCTGTTTTCCATCGTCGAGTGGGCGAGGAGCAGCATCTTCTTCAGAGAGCTTAAGGTACGTCACTTAGGTTGGTGTGTAGCTTATCATTATGATCATCATCACATAATGCACCATGTCCCTCAGCTCTAGAAGGTGTTCGAAGGTGGGCAGATGGGTGGATTTTTATATTTTATCATCATATACAGTTAGTGGCCACTATATTAGGAACCCTTATCTGATACCAAGAAGGAACCACTTTTGCCTTTAGAACCACTTTGAGGTAGATGAGTTGTCCATTCAAAGAAATAATTTTGCATGCTGCTGCTATTTTTCGGGCTTGTGCCCCCCGTTAGCTATAAAGAGTCTGCCCATTCTTCTCTGACCTCTTTCATTGTTTTCAGCCATAGCGATGGTTGACTTTGTCCCTCTGCAAACTCTAGACATTGTAATGCGTAAAAATCACAGGAGGGTGGTTGTATGTGCAACCACCACGTGTGGCACCAACAATCTCAGTGCATTCAAAATGGCTTAGATCAGGCACCATACCCATTATAATGTTTAGCAAAACAGTGTGTACAGTATGTTTTTGGTTACAGCCCCATAATTCACCGTTTGCATTTATGAGTAGATGTACCTAATAATCAGGCCACTAAGTATATGTCATTAGCATTAGTTTTCAGTGCAAACAGATATTGTTATCCCCATAGAGTTTCCTGAAGTACTCTAAATACTTATTAGAATACTGTATGTAAATTGTAGCGTTATGTAGCGTTTTATACCTTGATGTGAGACCCAATTACAGTATAATCCGTAATTAACCGTTCACCTATCTCAAGATACCGCAAGCATTTTCTTTCAAACAATGTTTGTGTAGCTATACTTTTCATAAAAATGGACTGACAGACTGCTGGAGCAAAACCCCTTTTTACTTCACAAGCAGCTGTGTTTGGAGAAACAGGAAATATTGCCACTTTAACAGAAGCAGTAGTGGGCCATGGAAGTGGCCATAAGTGTCTCTGCAGAGCTACCTTTACAGTAATTTTCTATGGTGAAATAAAAGCTGCCTCCTTTATTTTATGTAACTGCTCACGGCAGTTATAGCTCGGGCTTAGTATGCGTCTGGCTTTTGTAATACAGTAAATGATCAGATATAATTCAGTCCAATGTTAGCTCCTGTCATTTAAAAAAAGCATCAGTGAAGCCGTGGGTAGTATTGATAATAACGACAAACATTACTAGAAATATTACACAATGTATTGATCATTGCCATCAATACTGTAGTGTTACGGGATGTGTAAAGTTTTGCTCACTGTCAAATCAAGTGAATAGGATATATAACTCTGCTTCAACCGTGTGTGTGAGTGTGTGTGTGCATTATGTTTATATTACATTGTGGGAACCAAATGATCCCCACAATGTAATACAAACCTGTTACTTTGACGTTGAGGGGACCATTTTTCAGCTCCCCACAAAGATCCATGAATGCAATCAAAAAACTAAAAATCTCGTATATTATTTGGTTAAGGTTAGTAATACTGGGTAGGGGTTAAGGGTGTCATGTTGGGATTAGAGTTTCCCCAATAGAAATGAATGGAGAGTCCCCACAAAGGTATAGTTTTAAACCTGTGTGTATGTGTGTGTATGCGTGCGTGTGTGTGTGTGTGTGTGTGTGTGTGTTTTATTCTAGTCCTCATGCACTTCTCACTGCAAAATTAAATAATACATCCCTTTATCACCTCAGTCAGGTTTTATTCAGGACTCAGGGATAGATTGTTGTTCATCTGTGTGCTTATTTATGTAGAGAAATACCAGGAACTTCATGAAAGCTCAGAATGGGACAGAGTGACACTGAGTGTTTTCTAACTTTCATCACACTGGACACTTTGGCGTTTTCTGTCACCTTTAGTTCAACCTCAGTGTTCGATTTGCTGCTGTAGCATTTATGCCCTAAATTCAGTGGACCGACTGTATTACAGAATCTACTTATTTGTGTATTACACTCCAGTTTTTCAATAGCTCGTATTTTTAAACAAAGTGGGTATCAATTACATGTTGACATTTACAATGTAACGATTCTTCATTTGACACTTCGCATTGAATTAGCATTCGGCCTTGAGTAGTACTTTATCGCCTTTTTAATGAAGTGGGTGTGGCTGTGTGATATCTCTAACAGAACATAATCATCAAACAACATATAATTCTATTACCTAACCTCTAATACGATTTGCCCAGGCTCACTTCAGCCTGAAATGTCATTACGGCTTGCTAATGACTGGATATATTAAGCGTGTTCACTTGATGTAATTGAAGCTCATCTGTGATTTTGCGAAATATTACCCTTTGTGTCATTTCTAGTCTCTGGCTTGTTTTGCGGGACAATGGTCTGCCCATGAGGCGTGAGGGTCCCGTTTGATGAAATTATGGTAGATTTTGGGTGCTTTTGTGCTCAGTCTTCAGTAAGTGGCCCGCAAAACAGGTCTGCAGAAAAACAACGCCCCCCCCCCCGCCACAGCTTTTCAGAGCACCCCAGGCTTAATTAGTTCTCCTGCATCCATTGTCCAGCTGGAAGCTCAACAATTAGTGATGGGAGGGCCAGCGGGGCGGGTGAGGAAAGGTAAGCCAGCGGCTGAACTGGCTCATGATTGAAGTCTCCTCAGCAAAATGACCAAGTTGTTAAAGGAGGATGGGTCAGTGATGGAGCCGGCTATCTGTCTAATGAGCCATTTACAGTTTACATGCTGTTTGGGTCTGTCACTGAAGGTGCAGTTAGTTAATATAATATGATAAATAGGAAATTGAATAAATGTGAACTTGCTTGATGTGTGTCTGACCCTTGTGATCCCTTCCCAGATACATAAAATGTTGTTTTGAATCACTTCTACACTTACATTCATTGCAAGAATGTTGACTTATATAGGTAACTTTACCTTTTTTACCTGGACAAAATAGGAACATTAATGATCATTTTAAAATGGAAATAAAATCATAATTAATCACAAAGGTTATTGATTCTTTGAAATATCCTAGCAATTTCATATCTTGCCTGCATATCTTTTAACATCTACACACACATGAATCCGTTTAATTACTGTGTGATAGTAAATGTTCCATTAAATACTGCATGCTGTATCTTCCACTGTTTCAAACACCGTAGATGTGGAGATGGGCTTTATTCATGAATTTGCCATTCAGCAGTGTCCTTGAACAGAAATTGTGCTTGATTCAAAACCTTTTTTATTTTTCTTTGTAATGTCTTTAAAACATTGTGGACATTACTCGACGTATTAAACGATTCCAGCTAGCACTTTTAATTAAAGTAATGCCACAGCAGATAGATTTCTTCCTGCATCATTTTCTATGATCTTTGTAAAGTGCTCAGGTAGATACCTTCATTCATTGACTGAAACATTCAGACTGACCTCAACACTGAAGTTTATGCCCCTTAAATAGCCCCAATTAGCAGTGTAACTAAGCGTAAATCCTTTAATAAAATTCCTTAGCTGTATAAACTGTAAGCAGAAAATCCAAAAAGTAACTAAGTACTATATAAAATATAGTACCAATTAACTAAAAATGTAATAATGTTCTTATCCCAGAAAGATAAAATTTTATTGGCTGTAGTGTGGCCTATTATAAATGTTAATATAATTCATATGTTCAGGCAACAGTATAATCCACTACTGCATTGCACAGATTTTATTTTCATTGCTTTTTAATAACATGACCAATGAGATGTAACCATAGAGAAGTAACAGCATTCCACTGGCTTAAACCTGGTTAGAACTTTACAGTTACTTTTAACTTTTAACTACAGTTACTGCAGAAATACAGCTGTTTTCATTATGTAATTTGGTCTTTTCATCACTGAGGCTGAAAAAATGCTTTCATCACATTTTATTTATTCAATGATAGGATCAAATACCTGTCATGCGCAAGATTTTGTATGAAAAAAAAATGGGAAATGCGTACGATCACCAGCTAGATTCTTCAACAACTTTACACAAACATTTATTGTCATTATTAGCATAGCCAGAACAAACGGCTTTTCCTGACAGCAGGCCTGGTGACAACATACAGAATTCGGTGATATGTGGCCAGAGCTGAATTTACATAGAGAAAAAATATTATTTAAAAAAAAAATTTTAGATCATAGCATCAAAGTATAATGTCATGGTGCTTTCAAAGATTTAGAACATTCCAAACATCTCCTCTCACGTTTTGGAGCTGAGCTCTTAGCTGTAAATTTTAATGCATTTCAGCTCTGGTTTGTTCCAACTGTAGGTGTAAATGTCCATTAAAGTATATTTTATGCACTCAGTTTCACGTTTGGAAAGCATTTAATGGAACAGTGTCGAATTAAAGGAGGATATTTAAACTCGGAGCACTGCAAAATAACTTAAATTGTTATTGCACATACTTAAACTGGAATTTTCAAAATCCTGTCTGAAGTGCAGTTCTCGTAATTTAGTTGTAAAGCAGAAACATTTAATTTAAAAACAAGATTTTTAGTTGTTTTTGTTGTTCAGGTTAAATATGTCACTTGAGGATGTGAAACTTGACAAAGGTCTGCATCCCAACGGGATTCTGCCTGATGCCTTTAAAACCCAATGTGTTGACTCTGATTTTCTTGTGAAAGCCAAATTAAACTTGGACTCTTTATGGCCAGTTTTTTTGTGACACAAAGGGACGTGTTCCAGCCTTGGGGTATCTCCTCACCTGTGGTGCCAGCAGAGCAGTGAGTGTGATGGAAGCGGATGCAGGGAGCTACAATGCAGGGTGTCGTCATGGTGGCAGTGCGGTGAGGCTGCTGTGGGCGCAGAAAAACATGCTGTGGGTGGTGATTTGCTCCCAGCGGAGGCCTTTCTCTACCAGGCATCTGCCAGCCATTGTTTACGGACGGTGCGTGTCAGACCGCCGCTCCCACATCACAATAGGACATGAGGAGGACCCGCGCTAAGTACGCCTTCATTGTACTCCGGCATTTTGCTTTATTTTTGTTTTGCCTCTCGTAACGGTCCCAGGTGAATTCAGCCACTGCGTGTGCTTGGCGAGAATAAACCGCTTAGCATGTACAGCCGATAAAACTCAACTGTGCAGATCCCAAAAAACCAACATACGTCTCCGGTATTTATTCTGGTCCTTTCATGACTGCTGGGGGACGATCTTGGATTATTTTAAAAAACGGAGCGGGAATGACAATACCAGACCAGCCATTAAGTGAGGGCTGACTGTATTAGGCCTGATTCCTGAGTCTGCACCCAGCAGAGAGCCAGGGCCTTATATGAAAACCAGCTGGTGCGGAATCCAGAGACACCCCCGCCCCCGACATCTGCCCTGCCAGCACCCCCTCTTGCTCCATCATAGGATATTTCGATGTCATAGATGCCTCCCAAAATTGTACCAGAGTTTACAGTTCAACTCGCTTTACAGTACACTTTATAGCTCGCTTCTGTAGTTAAATGGCCAAGTGTCATCCTTCCAGAATTCTTTCGATTTTGATACAGGTCGCCTCAAAGAGTTGTCTCTCCGGAAACATGCTTTGCTCTCCTACTTAATTTCCAGGGTTGCATGTTGCTTGTTGTGGATTTAACACAATGCTCCCGAAAGAAAATTAATAAGCCGTTATGGCTGCAATGTGCGGACTCGCAAGCGGTATATATTCCCCGGGGGCTGTCGCTGAGGTCACTCGACACACTTCTGACAAACGGCACCCGGGGTGTCTCCGAGCGCCTTGGCAGAGATTTGTAACCGCGTCCCCGCTCCATTGCATTTGAATTATTCCGCAGACCCCTCGCCGCCTTGCATTAACGCCCGCGGGGGGAAGATGAACAAGGGAGCGGGGAGGCACCAAGGGCAGGGGCGGCGTCGTGAAGGACAGGGGGAAACAGGTGGAAGGTTAATGGCCCTGGACTGGATCCACCAGCAGCTCAGGCTTGATATATGGGAGCCGAGCCCACTGCAGGCATAGGCTTTCAAAGATATATTATTTCATTTCAGGAGCAGCTTTCTCATCCTTGCATTTGTCCACTGATAGATGATATCCCACTGCCCTGGCAGCCACGATTGGAGATGGCGTGTGAGTTTTCCTAAGGCCTGCTCCTGTACACATATATATTTTATTATATATACCATTTTGCTTAGCTGCCTTTAGCCTCCTCATTAACAGACTCCTCTAGGCCAGGCTTGAAGCTGTTTATTTGTAGCTGACATCTAGCAGTGATAGTTCTTGTTTGATCAGGGGGCAGCCTGCTAGGGGGGGTGAGCTGGAGAAATGCCCGTATTCACATGCGATGGGCTGAAGGGTGAGATGAAAACACAGGATTTGAAGTCCTCCGGTAGGTCTTGGTGTCGCATCTCCCAGAAAGGTGCCGTCCGTCGATGCCGCTCACCGTAAACCGGATGAGATGGTTTTTTTGTGCCGCCTTAACTTTGCCGGGTAATTGCTTCAGTCTTGCTGTGGAATCTTGTAGCACCCCTGTCCCCTTCCTGCTGCCGGTTGGGCATCTTCAGAAGCCCCATCCTGTACTCCGGGGAATTTCCCCCAGCTGGAGGAAGGAAACGCACGCACTTGTTAAAAGGAAAGATTTAAGGCCCGAAATTCTACAGAGAGACATGAAGACATGAAGGGGGGGCCCTGGCGAGCCGGTGCCTCTGCTCGTCCACTTGTTGCACTTGATGAGGGATAAAAGGCTGTCATGAAGTACAAGTTCCCGGCTGCGCGCTGATAGACTCACTCTGCCGGAGCCGTCGGCGCCGTCTAACCCAAGCTGCGGTAATGGGGCCCCCGTTCCAACCAAGATTCGTCCCCCTCCACAAATATCAAAGTTGTGGAATTCGCATTTATTGCCCCCCCCACCCCCCCCAAAACGTAAAAACAAAACATTGACGACACGAGCCACTGCTTAGCGGCGATGAGGGTAAAAGCCTTTTCTGATTGTTGTGTCATCAGTGCTCTTTAAAAGCGGGACTCTGGGCAGGTCCGCTAATGCTTTCTTTGCGCCGTCCGCATTTATTTTTCTTGTGCCGTGGTGAAGCACAAAAAAACAATCAGCAGTGGTGGAGGAGCGGGGGGAGATTAACAAAGTACATCTTTCAGCTCGATTTAGAAGACAGGTTGCTGGGGGGGGGGGTGTCTGTCTTTTGGAATATGCAGAGTTTCCAGCTCCTCCTTCCCCAGTAACAGCACCATCACACAAAAGCCATGATTCGTGCTTCCAGGCAGGACATGTGTACTAAATTAATTTCTGTGATACGAACACAGCAGTTGCACAGGCTGGTTAGTAAAGATGACAAATAAGATTATTTTTTTCTAAATGTCAGATTTACAGCTAAAAGTCCCAATGGTCACATGTCAGAGGAGAATGATGTTTGCTGACGCTGTCATCGTGTCTGTTGCCCCAGAATGAAATGGTCAGTGTTTTGGTCTGGCTGTATCGTCACCTCTTTGAAAGGTCCCACTCATCTTTGGGAACATTTTCGGGAAAAAGAGTGATGAATCCAGTTACATGGTCTTGCGATCGTTACATTTACAGTTGTGCATCTTCGCATTTCCTGTCTTTATCTATTGTGGTCCTAAACTGGAGAGTTGGAGCTAAACACCTGCTTTTATTCTAGGTACACCTCAGAAATAAGAAAAGGGAATAATTCGGCAGAGAACATCATAACTGAATGAATTGCCATTTCTTTAAATGTTTATTATAGGTTATTGACTTTCCAAAGCTGATTTTGTCTGCCGTAATCCCACATTGTTTTAGCTAGCCTCACTCATTTGCGTTTAATCGGAGCCTGGGCGGCGGTTGCTGTATTGTCAGCCGGTTTCATGGCGAGCTGTCAGCAGCTGTCTTCTCGACTCTATTTCTGGAACTTATTTACGGCTGTCTATTTTGAACTGGATGGGTCGAAAGACAATAGACGACGCCGGGGCAGTGCGGGGAGCAGGCTTTCAGGGGATGCACGCTTGCGTGCGCCGTCGGATTTGCACTCTGTCGACTGACATCTGCTCCGGCCGGGTAACGTTATATGCGAGTTACGATGGGCAGAATTCACAAGGCCCTCCGTCAGAAAATCTCTAACACAGTTGCTGAAGTCAGACAAACCACCTGTTCATTACTTCATTTTATATTCTTTATTTTCTTTTTTTTTTTGCATTCTAGCAGTCTGCTCAGAGTAAAAGTTGGCATAGCATACCATTTCCATATACTGATCTTTTAGTGTTAGACATTACAACTGTTAAAGCTGCATTCCTTTATACTAGACCCTCCTGAAAGAGCTAAATGACTCTTTTCATGAACCTCAAAAGAATGACCAAATTAATAATTTTGGACTTTAATGGTCATCAGAAAGCCCTCTGGAAAAATAATGGTAACTAAAACTTCTGTAATTCAGTGTCAGTCGGCATTGAGATAGTTATTGTTGTATATATATATTCCCCACAATCCTCCACTTTATGGATGGATGGATGGATTTTTTTTTGTAGATTATAATTTTGATACTGCAACACATGTAATGCACAGAATCTTCCAGTGCTTCAATTAAATACATACATAGCTACATATGAAAAAATGTAATTCACATTAGTGGTTCTTCATATTGTATTTCTGAATATAAATAATACAGGAAGGAAAGAAGACCTGCATACGCAGAAGAGAGACAGAGTCATTTCCCTCGTGTCTGTCGGCGTGCCGGACAAGCACACCAAGAGCAAGGTGGTTCATAAATTCAGGAATTGAGTAAAACAGCTTGTAGAGTCACATTCACAGCTACGCTAATGTATAGCAGGGCCTTGTAGATCGCATGCTGTGGAAAGATCAATACTTCCAGTCTACCGTAGGAATACACTTTATCTCTGCAAGGCATAGTTTCCTCTCTGTATTTTGGGTTGGGGTACTTCTGGGACATCCTGCCCCATGGTCTGATGTCCACTATATTAGAAGACTAATGTTCATCTGAATAATTGATTAGCCCACATAGTTTCTGATAATCAGTCAGTAGCTTCTTAGCGCTCTTATCCCCAAGATCCTATGTTAGAGATTCAGAGACCATTTTTAAATAATAAAGAATATATACCTGACAAATTGTGTTGCTTAACACCAAAGACGGGATAAATGTTATTTGCTTTGTGTCTTTCCAAGTGATCGGTAGAAATACATCAATCTTTGCTTTAAATCCAGCACCTTCAGTTTCCTTATTTTATTGTTTCACTAGCAAAGGCTTTTCATAATTTTTTTGCCCTGTTTTCTGGTGTACCAAGTAAATATTGTTTCTTTATTATTGCTTTTGTCCTACTTATCTATCATCAAGACTTATGAGGGGGAGCCGTGTTCATGTCCTCCCGGAAATCGCTAGTACAGCAAGACTTTTATTTTCTTTCGCGTTTCTTCATCTTCTGTCCTGTCGCCGGACGCACGCACACCGAGCGTTTTCACATCTGTTACCCGCCCGAGTGCGTCGTATGTTTCCTACTGAGATGACCTTGAAAACGAATATTTTTACTCCGGCCTTCGGCAGACGAGAAAACTTTCGGCAAGAGCTGTTTCCATTTAACGTGTAACGTAATGGCTAGGAAGGGGGGGACTGTGGGGGAGTGACTGAGACGATTAGCACAAGCGTAGTCATTTAATATGGCAGAATGTTGATGTGGCATAGCGCAGTGCTGGGGGAGGGGGTCGTTTTGGCAATGAATATGACTGGAATTGCAGCAGATATTATTATTACAGTTTTGTCCATACTAATGCAAAGACGAGGTTCCTAATGAACAGAATCAGTTGTACAGGTCAGGGGTTACCCTTCTGGGTCTGCTAATGTGGTCACTGTAGGGAACTGATCAATCTCCATCCCTTGGTGATATTGATCAAGCTGTACATCATACTGGCCCTACAAAAGTCCACCTCTGGACCCCCCTTTCCCTCCACACACACACACACACGCACACGCACACGCACACACACACACACACACACACACACACGCACACCCCATCAGATTGATGCTCGCTGACCCTGTGGAGCCAATAAGGACCTCCCACTGAGGCCAGCTTGCTGATTCACATTCGCCACGGCAACCGGCCATCCCAGGGCCTGCGTTTACTAATCTAGCACCACGCGCACCTGTGCCAAGAATTACGAGGCCTTATAAATCCTCCCAGTTGGACGGTGAAATACCATTTGGTTTCATTTCACAGATAGGAGAAGACCTGGCTGTGGTCCATCTAAAGCCCCGAGTGTTCTAAGCAGCTTGCTCCACTTCTCTCTAACAGAATTACATTTAAATTGTCTTCTACATCAGTGTAAATTTGTCCTAGTGTGTGGCTGAGCGGGCTGCTGCCCTGAAGCATGTGTACCTTGCCCCGTGTTTAAGTTTACTGTAAAGACACGGTTAATGCCAAACATGAACTATTTTCGTTGCAACCGAATGCATATCGACATGGTTCATGATAACGAACCACAGGGGCCCCCAATGACAGTGTGCCATCTACTGTTGACTCTGGTGACTAACAGCGATTAATCAGTGTTTTTATCTATTATGTTATACATAGCAGGAAATATTTGTATTCAGAGGTTTCTCAGCAATATGCCGGAGGAAGAGTCCTTCAAAAAAATGAGGATGTCTGGAGGCTCCCTGCTAGATATCTCAGCATGCTTGTCATTCATTGGAGGTGAAGGCAGTGAGTGTCATCATGCTGATCCAGGACTGAATATGACTGGATGGAGATAGAAGACAAAATGGGCTGTGATCTATATTGTGCTTTGCTCTGCAGACCTCTAGGGGGAGCAGTTCAGACAATGAATGATACCGCTGTGGTGAACTTATCAGTATAGCTGGGCTCCACCAGAGGCGGCAAAGCAGGGGCATTTTCGTGTGCAAATTAGACACCATGAATTGCATAAATTCCTCCATACCTCAAACAGGAGTATTGCAGTATTGAACAAGAGTATTTCATGATAGATTCACAAAATGACATTAAAGCGTTAAAGTTTCCATTAATTCTCTAAAATGACATTACGATTTTGGGCTGCCATTTGAATAATAACCAGGGCAATTGTTTACATTTGCAATTTTGAGGTAAATTTTGAGGTGAAGTCACAATGTTTTAAACTGGCATATGAGCTGTCAGTGCATCCTTATTACATCCCTCAGGTTATGGTGTGTAATCTTGTGCTGTAAGCGTCATCAAAGACATCCCTGCTTGCCGATGCATACCCTGCCTGCCCTTATGCCCATAATTCTTTTATCCAGCTCACTTAAAAGCGTCTGTGGCCGAGAAATAATAGCAAAGAACATTTTTCTGTTAATTTAGTCTTTTACTGCTGATAGTGGAATGCAGCTTAACTTACCAGGAGTTCATATTTAGCAGAAATATAGCACGTGTAGTGCTTTGTATACTAATAAGAAATATGTATTTCCATATGGCTTTGATATGCAGTTAGGGAATAATAATCGTTACATTTTACAGCATAGTGTAACTGTGAATAATGGATGGTTATATTATCATTACGATTTGTGTCACAGTGTCTGAAACAGTGCGAATGAATTTCCAGCAAGTTCAAATTCTATCAAGCTGGCTTATGTTACTGTTGCTGCATTGCGATGAATGATTTTGTCTTTTTGAATTTTTTAATTACGTGTGATAAACTGTGAAATGAAGTTGTGCTCACTACTTAGATGTGCTGTTTCCAGTGCCTCCGTTTTCGTGGGAGGGGCTGAGAGGGCTGGCGGGGGGACGGGGGCTTGCCTGCCATTAAAGCCCTGTCCTCCCAGTGTACTGACAGTACACACAAAGGCCATGATAGCGGTTTTCTCCCAGCTGCAGTGTCCTGTCGCCCTCTCAGGCTCGTCTACGCCACCTTCCTTGCCCTTTTTTGTGACGGGCCTTTGATGTCAGACCCGTCCCTGAATCTTCTGAGGCTTCTTTGAAAGCTGGCCCCCGTTATTGCCTTTGGCCCCCGAGAATGACACTGGCGGCGCAGATCTTCCGACACGAAAATCACTGTTCACGTCTCTCACTGGCGGTTTTCAGTTCATCACTGCCGCACTGCACTTTGCATATGTCAAAAAAAAAAAGATTTTTTTTGCAGATTTAGACTGGCTGCATTGTAATTGTTTTCTTCAATTGTTATATCTTACACATGTTTCTGACTGGTGTGGCAATCAGAGCTTCACGGCTGGTAGAGTCCATTAAGAAGATCCACAAGGCAGCATCTACTGCAGCTGGAAACAGTCCAAAGGACTTTATGTCCGCTTGGAAAAATTCCAGCTGTTTGGCCAAGGTCTTCTTGGTCTCTTGGTATGTTTAGTGGACACCCTCCAGCGTCTCATTCAGCTTGATTCCTCAAGTGCGGCTTTCAGCAAAAACGGTGATGTCAAATGTTATTGAGTTAAGGTCCCCGTCAGTAAAGTCGGGGCAATGTTCACCTTCCCAAACACTCCAGCCAAACACTCAGTGTATTTTTTCTTTTGTGTTGCGACTGTGCAAGATAAACTTCATAGCAGACAAAACACTTATCGTTGCAAAAAAATGTGAATGTTTTTACCATTCACACAACAATTGTCTTAGTTGAAGAAGTTCTCATTTTTTATTCTGAGGTAGTTTTAGTCTTAGAAAACACAGTTCATGGTGTTTTTTTTTGCTTTTGTCACCCACAATGCACTGGGCCATTTGCTCTGCCTGTTGCAAAATGTTGGTTTCTAACTCTGATGTTTGGTGACGATTGTCCCTGTCTGGCACATGTACTGTATAGAGGCTCCAAACAAAGGGGAAATATGGTTGTTTTTTGGTCCAATCTGTGTTTACCACATATGAGATAACGGTATCAGCAGAGCTGTGTTTGTTTTGGGGGCAGAAAGGGGGTAGAATTCTTCATTTTTCCTCATTCTCCTGCCCACTTGCGTCCTCGTTCGGATATGGTATGTAATCATTAACGCAGAGAGGTATGGGAAACAGTGGTGAGGACAATGACCAGGTTTGTCCGACGCCCTACGCCCCACTCTCCTGCCATGGGGCCCAGCATCTCTTAGCACGGGGGAGCGGCCAGGTTTCCGGCAGAACATTTGCAAGCTAATCATTATAAACAGCGGACGATTGTGTGATTTGGCGAGCAGATGAATTAGCACAAGTGAGAAGTGAAGCCCTGTCCTGCTGTGAAGGCCTGTTCCGCGATGAAGGTCTGTTCCGCGATGAAGGCCTGTTCCGCGATGAAGGCCTGTTCCGCGATGAAGGTCTGTTCCGCGATGAAGGTCTGTTCCGCGATGAAGGCCTGTTCCGCGATGAAGGCCTGTTCCGCGATGAAGGCCTGTCTCGCGAGCTGCCATGTGGCCAGACTCACAGGAAGGAAAAGATCAGCAGTGCCTGTTGTGCTTTGTCTTCCTAACACAATGTAAAGGGACACAAGGCAAGAGATCAGCCAGTGGGAGTCGGCCAGCAGAGGCTGAATGAAAATCATCCATCCATCCATCCATCCATTTTCCAAACCGCTTATCCTACTGGGTCGCGGGAAACAGAAATTCAAAGACTTTTTAAAATAGAACTCATTAATTTAACAATCACAAACACATTTTTACTTTATGTATGTATTTCATTCTATGCGCATAATAAGCTTCACAACCCTCACCAGCTCGAGATGGATGGATGGATGGATGGATGGATGGATGGACACAAAATATTTTACTTATATTTATGCATATGAATATTTTACCTGAGGAATGGAATTGATCTTAACAAATGGCTAACTTTGGGAAAAATGACTCGGGGGGGGGGGGGGGGGGGAAATACTCTGATATACTGTGAATAAGAGGTAAATTAAGCTGTCTCTCTATATATATATATATATATATACATATGTGTGTGTGTGTGTATATATATATACGGTAACAGAACCGTAGAACAAACATGACCATGTGGTTCCTGAGGTTCTTTTTTCTCGGCAGGTTGACGACCAAATGAAGCTGCTGCAGAACTGCTGGAGCGAGCTCTTAATCCTCGACCACATTTTCCGACAAGTGGTACACGCCAAAGATGGCTCCATCCTCCTGGTTACCGGTCAACAAGTAAGTCGTCTGACCGCATGAGTTTGGTGCCTCTTCCGCAGTGAGAGTTAGTTTGCACTAATTCGTGATCTACTGCTCCCCTAATTCCATCAGCGCTCCGTCAGAGATGTTATTCTGTGGACAGAGATTAATGTGGTGGCAATAATCAATTCTGCATTTTTTTATGGGGATCGTATGAGAATATGAGTCAAAGAATAAGGGATTTGCCATCTATCCTCTGGAGTTGTATCGTTTGCTGGCTCTGTGGCTTAGGGCCAGCTGAAAGGCCCCCTTATAATGTTTTTATTTTTTTTTTAGTCACATTTCAACAGCAGTTTAAATAGCTGGCTGTGGATTCTGTCAGTAAATATGCAGCTCTGAACAGCTAAATTCTGAATGTGGCACAATGCGAGTGATACCTGTAACAGAATCTTCCATGACCTTTCAGCAGAGCAGCTGAAACTCCGTAACATTTCGCGTGTGGTGATGAACGCACTTGGGGTCTGAATGCATGCAGATTTGCGAGCAGTCAGAGGACCGTCACGATGTCTTGGGTGGTAACGTTTGGAGCAGAACCACAGGGTCTTCAGGATGGCAGGGAGGGCATTTTGATCTCATGCAATCCTGGCATGGGAGGAGGTCCTGAAAATTGGAAGACCCCTGTTTCTTGGGGGGGGCAATCACAGGAATGCTGACTTTGAGGACAGAGCTGCCTAAACCCCCCCCCCCCCCCCCGCCACCCTGATACCTCACCCATCACCCATCCAACCACCATCATCCATGTCTGATAAGAGGAGGCTGCCTGAGAGGCGAGAGCCAATGGGCAGGAGATACAGGGGAGCTCAGTCTCATTTGCATATTTTGGTTAATGAACAGCAGCTGTTGGAGAGTCTGTAGGGGACAGGGGACACATTCAAACACATCGTTACGTCTGATTATTCTCTTCCGGGCCGGGAGTGACAGCCACTCCGGACCAGAAGCTTCCTCATCGGCCTTGAGGTCCATGCGGTCTCACCACAGCTGCGGTGTCGGGTGGGTGGTACAGAGAAGAATAAGGGAGATATAGCAGGAGGATGGGGAAGGAGGAAGAGTCCGTCGGGGAGAGGGGCATCGGTGAAGGACTCCGATTGGGATAGTATTGGGGTAAAATATAGAATACTCTGTTTGGGGAGAATAGAGGCCATAAATGTTACTGCCTTTGTGAAATTCCAGGGCAGAGCTGAGCATGTTTGGTAACAGTCCCATGTACCGGAACCCTCAAACCACTGTCATTTATTCATCAGCAGGAAAACGGCCCCAACCTCACCCCACACCATCCCCTCCACCCTGTGTCTGATAAACCATCAACAGCATTGCTCTGTAAGCCCATGGCAGAGAATGTGCTAGAGTCAAAATAGATTTCACTCACTGTTGAAATGCTGACATTATATATGTTCATGTAATTTAGGAAATGCTAAATTCAGAGGTGAGATTAGACCTGGTAATGGATTTGACCTGTATGTCAGATGAAAACCCTCTTTACAAAACCATTATTTTTTTAATAGTTCTGATTTATATCCAGCCGCTTGCACCGTCCTGCTCGGGAATCATAGTTACTTCTTGACAGGTTTATTGATGAACAGATGAAATCAATTTTCTAACACTGAGAGGGCAGAAATTCCAGGTAGGACATGCAGCATGTTTGCAGCACATCGAGCTTGACGTGGTCTATTTTCATATGACGTGAGATATATGTAGCAAACACATTTACTGTAAATCTTCTGTGATGGGTGTCTCATGGTAGAACAGGAAGTAATTAGAAGTGGGTTTTTGTAAACATCATTATTTCACACACAGTAGATTTAATGTAAATTGATTATCAGTCAAGGCGGACGGGGGTGGGGGTGGGGGGGGTTTCTCTTTTCACTGACTCATAACTTTTTAATGGCCTTAAAACAGAGAGGACCAGGTGAGAAACGGACCGAGCATTCCTTCGGAATTCTCAAGACTAGCCGGAAAATTCCACATATCATATTTACACGATAAACAAATTCCAGTTGGTTGATTTTTAATTGCAAATGCTGCACAGGGGACCATGTTTTGATCTGGAGGCTCCTGCCAGCCGCCTTCCAGAAATTCAAGTGCAGTCAATTATGGTAATGAATTGTCAATAAATATAAAAATTTAACGCAGCCTGCTAACAGTGAACGGATTTGCCTTCCAGACAAATTTGCTGCTGTTGCAGATTTTAAAAGCCCCCTGAAAGTGGAGCTGAAGAGCAAGGGACCTGGATGGGTGGGGCACTGCAGGTACCCCCCACCCCCTCACCCCTGGCCTCTGGTGTCCAGCCGTTTGAGGGGGGGGGGGGGTGCAAAGTTTTTGTTCATTTGATGTTAATTAGCATGTGGGTCCAA
Organism: Brienomyrus brachyistius; assembly: GCF_023856365.1. Classification (NCBI taxonomy): domain Eukaryota; kingdom Metazoa; phylum Chordata; class Actinopteri; order Osteoglossiformes; family Mormyridae; genus Brienomyrus; species Brienomyrus brachyistius. Next base: position 15,809,806 of record NC_064547.1, on the reverse strand, counting down.
TCCGTCTTTCCAATTGTCCAATGAGCTGATAAGACAGAGGGCGTGTTGCGTGGGCCGCGTGCGATCCTGAAACACTAATGAGCTTCGAGATCAGGTCGAGGAGGAGTGAGGGGGGTGTCACGCAGAAGTCAGAGACGGAGAAATACCCCACTGGGAAGCTATGGCAGTCATGTGATCTTTTTAATCTTTATTTGTATGGTGCACAGAATATATGTTTTGGCATGTACTCAATAGGGGAACGGCCCAATGAACAGAATCCGTAATAAGCACATCTGAATATATATTAAATGTGGAGGATTTGAAACATTCTCAGCTTCGGTAGCCTTGTCAGACTAGAGTTTGAAAAGAAGCGTCCTTGAATATGAAATTTACAAAGACCCTGGAAGATCCTGAATGATTTTAGAGTTTTGCTGGCTTAAAGGAAGGAGCTTCTGAAAACATTAAGTCTTCTAATCCAGTCTTCTAATATTTAAAATGTAAGATCAAAACAAGCTCAGTCAAAAGGAGGTTCCTGAGGACCTGTGCTTATCACCATAGGATTTATATATGGCCAGTTAGACCTTTTTTGCAGAAAATGTGCAGCAGAATGTAAACATGTACAGTAACGTGATGGTAACAAGCAGTGTGGAACATCCATGGGCTCAAATTATGAAGCATTTGCTGAGATATATAACATGTCATATATTGGATTACAATCATGTTCAGTGGTAGGTTTAATAGACAAATTTGTGGAATATTAACATATACAATAAGTACAAGTTGATTGTATAATTTTTGTATGAGACCCAGTTCTATGGATATAATATAAATATAATTGTATTTACATGTTGTTCATTTATCTGATGCTTTTATCCTGTCACTTACAATGGAGAAGGGTTACAATGTGTGCGCTCCCTGCACTAGCTACTCTGAACTTGTGTACATGTGTACATTGCTCTCTGTTATTGTACTAGGTGTGATGGATTAGCTTCCGCTGTATTTATTCTGAATATACAGTGAACAGTGGGTACGCCTGTTTCATGACTTTAATAGAACGAAACAGAGCTTTTAAAAGAAACAGTACATTTAGACAAAGATGCCGTGGTGGACAGAATAATGGTTAATATAGTCAATGTGAACAGAGCTGGTTTTTGGCAATTTTGTTCTATGGCAGTCAGGTCAGTGAGTATAAAACACATTTAAACACATCTGGTTTTTTTTTTAAACTGGCAACTGACTCCTCAAAAATGCAATAATATAAATATCAGTGTTTCTGGGCCATAGCTAATATGCATTATTCACATTCACCAAAAATTAGCAGTATTTTGTTTTTCTGTAATTTATGGACTTTTAAAAAAAATATCAGTGACCATTGCAGAATTGTTTGACCAGCAAACACGGTGGACATGTATATGTGTTATTTTTGGCTCTTCAATGTTTTAGAGACTTTGCATTTGTAAATAAAATTTGTAAAACAGTGACCGGTAACCACAAATGAAGGGTCGCTTCATGTCATGTTTACCCTGAATGGTTCCCTTTGGACTTAGAAGACTGAGGCCTCCACCATCTAGATTATGATTCCCACAATGTATGAAGGTTTTTCTGTGGGTTGATTGTCTGTGGTTAAGGGGTTAGCTGAATCCCAAGCACTACCATCCTGCTGTATCCCTGCTATGGTTTCTGGTTTGGAGATGCATGCAGCCAAATTAGCAGGTGAAATGTAGAACTGTAAGTCGCTCTGGATGAAATCACCTGCCAAGCTTCTACAGCAGTGTTTCCCAATACGGTTCTGGGGACCCACAGACAGGGAGCAAAAATGTGAACTGTCTGGGAGGGAGCAAAAACGTGGACCGGTTCTGAGTGTCCAAGGACCAGGTTGGGAAACATTATTCTACAGTACTCCCCTCCAGGGAGTAAACACATGTAAACGAGAGTATACATCCTTAAGCACTTACTGCTCTGTGGGGATGAGGGATGTTGGGATGCCCCCTTGGTTTAGCAGCTGACCCCTCACCCTTTTGCAGGTGGACTACGCTGTGATTGCCTCCCAGGCTGGAGCCACGCTGAACAGCCTCATGAGTCACGCTCAGGACCTGGTGGGGAAGCTTCGCTCGCTACAGTTTGACCAGAGGGAGTTTGTCTGCCTCAAGTTCCTGGTCCTCTTTAGCCTGGGTGAGTACATGCTGGGGAAAAGACGCACACACACACACACACACACGCACACACACACACACACGCACACACACACACACACAGAGGTCTTGTGTTGTCTGATAGTATCAGCTGGCATTTCAGTTTGGACTTAACTTTAATTTACAATATTACTCTAACAAAATCCCTTTTATTCTCACCTATCATTCATCACTGGCTGTATCATTAAAGTATTCCCATAATTTCATGCCGTGTTAACGTACCGTAGCTCATTAAATCTCCATCAGCCAGGTCCAGTTAATGTATTGAGCAGACTGGGCTATGGGCGTTGCACTCACTCCCGTATCGTAAACCTAAAGTCGGTAGAGTTGCTGGTCGTTGATGAGCTGCCCGATTCATTAACAGAGCACGCGTTCACTTGGCAGGATTTGGGGGTAGGGGCTCGACTTGGGCTCAAGCCTCCCTTTTACTACTTGAACCCGATGCCACAAATCAGTCAGTCATTGAATCTGAAGGCAGGTGTTTGCTTTGTATGGAAGAGTGTACCCCCCCCCCCCCCCCCCCCACGTGCCACTCAGAAGTAAGGTGTAGTGCTTTCCTGTGTTGGCATTTCCCTTGTAGTTTGACAGACTTTCTGCTTGTTTCGTCTTATTTTATATGCCCCCCCTTTATTGAGGGTTGATTATGTAAATGATTTTTTTAGATATAACAAAAAAATGAAGACCTGTCTGCAGAATGTGTATCGCCTGTGGCGAGTTTCATGCCTTAGTAGCTGTGCCCTCCGACGCCCGGCCATGCGCGCATGCTTACATATATGTATGCGCATGCAGTGCAGTGGGGATCATGTCTCCTGGATCCTTAGCATTCAGATTTTTCATTGTGTTTTGTCTCTAAAATCTCAACACCTTCAGTTTATTTATTTTTTTCAGTCACATTCACCATGTCAAACATCTCCAAAGAAACCGAACAGAAGTGTCACGTCACAACAGGAGAATTAAGAATTTAGGATGTAGATTCTCACTGACCTGTTATTGGCTTAACATCACACTGTTCAGTTCATTAATTATATTTAATTTTATTAATTATATTTAAAGTGTTATAATCATGACCCTAATCAGTAGAGGGTTTTTAACGATGGATGGTTCGGTGAATGACTGAAATGTACGACAGTTGCTTCATAAAAGCAAAACATTTCTGCCCCATTATAAAGGTACCATCAGTCAAACCTGCATTTTATTTTAAAAGCAGTTGTCAGCAAACAGTCATCATGAAACAGACGAGCCCCAATCCAGCTTCCCAACACAGTCCTCATGCAGACAAACACGTGTTACAGACATAAATTCTCAGTGTCTGTCTCGGAACGCCATACTTCTTCCTTTCTGAGCTACACAGGACCAACCTTTTTAACGGAAATCAAAATCACATTCCCAATGGCTGATGAGCTCTCAGCTCCCCTCCCAGCCTGTAACTTGGAGCAATCTGTCGGGGGGGGGGCACCATGATCTGTCAACATCAGCCATCAGGGGGGCCTCTTTATAAAACCAGGTGTCAATACAGCAGAGAGTGAAGTGCTGGTTGCCCCTGGCGTGGGGTGGTTGTGTGGGGCTGTGGGGGTGTGGGGGTGTGGGGCTGTGGGGGTGTGGGGGTGTGGGGGTGTGGGGGTGTGGCTCTGCCTGCCCTGCTGCATTTCAGAGAGCCAGTATTCTCATCATTTAGCTTCAAGAACCTCAATCCCTATGCATCTGAACACCTAGACAAACTTCTTCTTCTCCGCCAAGTTTAAAGCTTTATCAGTGAGTAAATAACGACGCAGCACACGTCAATCCACCCCACCCCCCCCCACACCAGGCCCCAGGGCTGCGATGGCCCAACACATGCCTCCTGTGCCACTGACCTGCTGTCCTGGTGTCACCCTGGGCACTGGGCCCCTCCCCACGAGGGCTGCTTTTGTAACAGCGTAAGAGTGCAGCATGAGTACTGCGGGTACAGATGTGCGCTTCTGTGTCTCTGTGTGTGTGTGTGCGTGTGTGTGTGTGTGTGTGCATGTGTGTGCGTGTCTCCCTTTATCCCATATTCCTGCCAGATAGGAAAGCTGATGGGGCGGAGCTACTTCCCCCTGTCATCTGAGGCCAGGTCCTGTCCTGTGTAATTTTCAGGAGAGCGGCATGGTCTTGGCAGAAGGCACCCCCCTGGTTTCGTAAGCATTCCCGTCTGGGGGGGGGCAGAAAGCCAGGCCTTCATTAATGGCCACTCTTGTGCCATTCTGGTTTTCCTCACCGGCCTGCAGTGCCGCCTCACTCATCGGCTTTTCTAACCCTCGGTGACCGAATAAAGCACAGCGGCGAAGCTGCTCGGTCATAACAAACCAGGCATTCGGAATCTAGCAGAATGGCGGAGCTGGGGAAACTCTGGCCTACATTTAAGCAGGGGGGGATGGGGGCGGAGATTAGCCGTCTGGCAGATCTTCTCATTAGCGTTCTCATGCTGTGAAGCCCGCGCCCTGACCGCAAAGGGGTCACCTGTCAATGTGCTGAAACAACAAACTGGAAGCGCGTTGATGCTATTAAAAGGGAATTTTCCTCCCTCCTAAAATGCTCGTTTCCAGATGAGGGGGTGGGGGGGGGCGGCTCTTATTAAGCAGGCATGCCTTATTTCCCTTGTCAGAATCAATGAACTTATCCTGTGTGTGTGTGTGTGTGTGTGTGTGTGTGAGCAGGTATACCTATCCTTATGGGGACACAATGCAAAAGCTCTTGTATTTTGCTTGGTTACTCATGGTTATGGTTAGGGCAGGGTGGGGGGTTAAGGTTGTCATAGTTAGCGTTAGCATTTTTCCCATAGAAGTGAATGAGCGGGCCCCATACGGATAGGTATACCCGACATGTATATGTGTGTGTGTGTGTGTGTGTGTGTGTGGGTGTGGGGGGGGGCAGTAATAAGAGGATTGGTTAATACTGCACGCGGATATTCACTTCCTCAAATGTGTGAAATCATTTGGAATCCGGTGGAGATTGATTAACATTCAGAGGCTGCAACGGTTCAATATTTATGCTTCCAAGACCCGGCCAGCGCAAATAATGGGCCAGGAAACTGCAGCCACGTCTTAATTAAATGCAAGATAATAGGAGCGGGTTTTTTTAGCGAGCCAAGCACTTTGGCCGTGACGGGCAGTAAGTCACTCAGAAGCCCCCCACTGATCGATAAGTGTATAGATTGGGGGGAACGGGGGGGGGGGGGGGGGGTTTAGTGGAGGGTCAGTATGAACGAGGCAGTCAGGGAAAAGCCAAAAACCGAATTAAAAAGATGCAGTTTAAAATATGAGACTCATCACACTCATAATCACAAACGTGTCTTCGACTGGACACGGGCAGGCAAGGTATTTCCCATGAATGCTGCTTATTTTCTAGGATTCAAGCGATTTATTTGTCACATGCAAGACATACAGTCCAACTACAACCTGCAGAGAAATGCAAGGTGATCAGCTCCAGCACAGTGAGAAGCAGTGAAAAGCAGTAAGACATGAAGTAACAGTATAATAAATATGTAATGCATAAGGAGCAGCAAAGTTACTGGGAATAAAGAGTAAACAGGAGAACCAGATATGTGCGACGGAGCTCCAATGAAGGGCCTCGTGCCGGAGTAAGGAGCAAATGTTTAAGTGCAACTGTCAATTTAGGGTTAAGTAGTCTGATGGCCTGAGGGCAGAAGCTCCTTCTGAGCCCCTCAGCTCTCAGTGAGAGACAGCAGAAGCACTTTCCAGAGTTGTACCGCGTTCTGAGTCAATGGCAGCGTCTACGGCCACAGACTTTATACCAGCCTTCTAAACTCAGTGAAGGGTCACTTCTGTAGGGCAGCTAAACATGCTTGTAAATGTAAAGGGCTTTAAACTCAGAGCAGAAAGGAACACGGTTTTCGGGAATGGATCTACAAAATGAAAGCTCCCCTTTTGATTACATTCATTTTGATAAGACTCCTTTAAGCCGCCAAGTGTCTGCTTCTTTTTACAGCTTTTGGGTCGTCTGAACCTGACTGCGGTCAGCTTACATCTATGCTGTTTCACCGTACAGGTGGCAGAGACCTGCCAATTCAGTGTGAAAAGTGAGGAAATGACAGACGTATAATGATACAACCCTACCATCTTTGAATATACGATAAGGATTGTAGAAGGCATTCTGTGGGTGATACTGCTCTAAGCATGTGGACCGCAGCTTCAGCTGGTCCCTGCTGTTCCCCCGGCTGCCGTTTCTCGCTTGTAACCGTGGCGACGTGCAGCGGCCACTTTCAGAACGGAGCGCTGATGAGGCGCTGAAAGGCTTTCAGAGTTTATCAGGCTTTAAAAGCCTCCGAGCTCCACCGCGGCCACATCCTGCAGTGCCATGGCCGGCCATTGCAATTAAGTCCTGAGTACTGCTAAAGCGTGGACGTTGATCATTTGACCTCAGACTGCATCCGGCATATTGAATAAATCCTGTCTTCTCCCCGCATCTCACACCAAACACTTCATTTATAGTGTTACTGTGCTTTTTCTTGTTGATGTTTACTTCTGTCCAGATCTCCTTTTCAATTCCGTCCTCCTTAAAAACCTGCCGTTACATCAGTAAGTACAATTCCGGATTGTATCACGTGAATTTAATTTATTGCCACTCTGAGCCACACAAACCCCATAGAGTATGAATAGGACCAACAAGTCCGGTCTGCAATTTCTTCATACTAACAATACAGAGTTTTCTTTTTATTTATCCTTCCGTGCCTAGAAATATCCGGAAGCAACAGAATTATGTTCTCTAAACTATTCTTAAAAAAAAGAGAAAAAACAACTGTCCTACAAGGTGTGATTTAGGAGATTGTACGGGATGGTTTCTGGTGATAAGAGCACCCTGTACACCCTCTCTGTCCAGCCCTTATTACACGCTGTCAGTTTATGATAAAACATTAGAAAAGCAGAGGTACACTAGCAGTTACTGTTGTATCGATTCCTGGAATGGATTCTGTGATTTAGTGCCGCCCTGTCCTGTTTTTCCAGATCCTCTAACTCCTATTAAGCTCTGCCCTATGCTTTGGCTATTGATGTATCAACATTAACACTTACAAGCAACTACAGGAAATCAATGCTCAACTTTTATTACTGGTTTGCGTCAAGCGTACGGCACCTTTTGGCAGAGTGTGTGAGGCCCCCGAAACAGATGTCATGATATACTCCCTGAAAATAACACTCATGTGGGGGTGAGCTGGCGGATGGAGGTTCCAAGTGCCTTTCTGTGATGGAAGGCTGCTGAGCACTGCTGTTTGCATGTACTTTGTCCTGATGAAAGCGTTTGGGAAAACAGATACATAGCTGTTTAGAAGGTGCGTAAGAATGACGTAGTCATGTTCCGTTTAAGCTTAATTTCCATGCATTCATTCATCCACCAGTCTTCCTACTGCTCATCCAGTAGAAGGTTGGGGGAGAGCACTGGGAGAGTAGGCTTTGGTACACACTGGGAGGTCCATCGTGGGACATTAAACCTCATTTTATAAACCTTAATTTTAAAGCAGAACTATGGAAAATGATATTCATAACTTTGCAATTTCCATCAATCATTTTGCTTAAAAATAAGCCGAGAAGCTGTCCAGACAGAAATCAGGTACCATGTAGATGGCGGGAGAATTGGCAAGTGAGTGAGGAGCTTCCACTGCTGCCAAGCAGGTGCCAGCAGCACCCAATGTAGACATGGCATGGGGTCGGTCTGGCCGCGTGGCGCCGACATCGCGTTGAGTGTTGTTCACCACTTAAAGTCTGTACGTCTTGGCAAACCGGTGAAGCTAGTTGTTATTATTATTATTATTATTATTTTCGATTCCTATAGCTCTTCATATTCTCGGGCAATCGGCAATGTGAGCGAACTGAGGAGGGGAGAAAGAAAAGAGATCAACAGCCACAGGCAAGATCTCTATTGATCAATGGCCACCTTATTTAAGCGCAGCAGACAAACAGAGATAAGGAACTCCACCAGCTCTACATAAAAGCCTGTCATTTCTCTATCGATCTGGCAGAAGGATTCCTACACCACGGTATCTATAAAACCATCTTGGCCATGCGGGGGGAGCCAGCCTGTTCTGGCCAGTGTGGCCTTCCTATTCACATGTACACGTAGGCCAAAAGAGCAGCCGGTAACACTTTCTATGAATGCCATGTCTATAACAATCTATTAACACATTCATAATGCATTATAATGCATTCATAAAGCGTTGTAAACATGGCTATAAAAGGCATAACACATTATCGGCATGTTTACTATGCATTATGAATGCCTTATGAAGCTCTCATCTATAATACACTATAGATACCTTCATAATGCAGTACAAAGTATACTTCTTATACCAACCATTATAATGCATAATGAAGGTATCTATATTGAACTATAGATTAGCGCTTCATTGGAGGTTGTGATTAAATATAATGAACACTGCTGCCTTATGACTGTCAATAGAAGATACTGCAATGCTTTATTATATGTTATACTATATATAGGTATATATCTATAATACATTACAGATGACAGCTTCAATTAAAGTTACCAAGTAGCCCATTCGTGCAGTAAAAGATGGCTCCAGTTTTGCAAATTAATTTGCAAATCTCTTGAGGGCGGTGCCTTGAACAGCTGTCAAGGGGCTGTGACCTATCTCTACTTGGGTGGTCAATTTGTCTTCAAACAATTTTTCTTTATTGTGAGTCATTGACAGGCTGTGTAAAATCTTAATTGTTTCAGTGGTGAATTGTTGATTAATTAGACAATGTTCCTGGGAATCTTATTAAATCTCTGACTTTGAACACCAGAGAATATGAACACCAATAGTTTTTTTTTTTTTTTTTTTTACAGAATGCAGAATTTCATTTTATGTTGACATATGTCACCATTTGCCATCCCTATGAATAACAAACATGGAAGAATAAATGTCAAATCTAGTTCTTTTCTTCTTTAAAAAAAAGTATGATTTTAAAAGTTGAATTCCCCGAGCTCCGTCACTCTGACATATTTCCAAATAGTATGTGTGTGGCGGTAATGCGGCCTTGTCTCATCAGTCACCAGCTTCAGAGAAGCACCAGGGATCGCTGTGAAACCCAGGCCCCAGGAGACAAGTACTGACATATGTCTGATCTACAATACAACACCACCACCACACCCGCCACCGCCTTTGAGGCAACATTCTTTTTTTAATTGTTCATTTGTGGACGACACATTGGATATTATGACAGTAGCAAGGGGAGATCCCAGACCTACAGTAGGAATGGTGTGCATCCCATCTCAAAGTCTGCGAGGTGAAGGACGGTGCATTTTCGAACTGCAGTTTGCTTTCTTCAGTCACAAAGGGAAGTATTTATTAATTGCAGTCATCAAAGAATAGCGCGTGTTCTGCATCGCAGGCATATTAATGGAATCCAAACAAAGGAAAATGGCCACTTCACACAGAGCCAGTAAGGCAGACTATTCTGGCACGTAGCGCTTGTGTAATTATGGGTTACAGGTTGTCTTTTTTTAAAGGGGGGGGGGGCATTGAGGGTAATCAGATTGGGTAATGAAGCAGCACTTTCCTGTAAAGTAAGCTAGCTGTGACAGGTAGCATGTGCCAAGCTACAAACCTGTCATGTACGATTACCCTGGAGGCTGAGGAGACTCACCAGGGCAGATGTTGCCAAATAAATCAAAACACGGGGTTTAAACAAAAAAGAAAAGAAGGTGAATAAAACGTAGTGTCACATGACCAATTACCTTCTGCCTGTTTTTTTTAGCTGTTCGCTGTCAGTCAAACAAAGAGAAATTTGATGTCGGATGCATGTGGGAAAGAAAAAATTGCACTGCGGATTAACTGTCCTTCACTGAGAGAATATGTATCCCCCGGCACCTTCCTGAATTATTAATTTAAATTTGCCAAAAAAGAAAGGAAAATATATCGATGGGAACTTGGCTTTAATGACCTCATTAGGTGTGTGCACTCGACACTGAGTGGGATTTCTCGGATTTTAAATGGGAAAGGGGGATGCTTGACCCCCGGAATGATTTTCCGTCACACCGTCATAAGCAATGTTCTCGACCCGAACTGTGCTTCCAAGCACAAGTATTAGTGTGAGCTCCGAATCCTGGACACCCCACATTCCCCCTCCACAGTCAGTCCCGGACCTCGTAGTCCGTTGCTCCAACCTTATAGACATGAGCGATCCACGCCCCCAATCCTGTCCACTCAGGCAGACATACTGGTCTTGATGTTCTGGATCTCATTCTTATACGTAGCTTCAGTGGTGACTTGCTGCTACAGTATATAATGCATGTTTTTATTTGTGTGTGTCTGCATTCAGTCATGCAAACGTATTTTCATATACGATATACAACAAGAAAAATCACACTATTTATTGAGTTTTTTTATTCGTTTAGTACAGCAGTTTATTATTTTTGACTTTTGTCGGCCGTGTGTTTCATGCCACGGAAACAGGGTGGAATCTTTGCCTTCTGCATTTCTGTGGCTTTCAGTGGGAGCCTTTTCAGCGTGGGGGGTGGGGGCGTGGGGGCTGTTTTATCCGTCTCATTAGGCTCCTCCGTGCCTTCGGATGAGATGCGGGTCCCTGTTTGAGGAGCTTAATCAAACAGTTCATTGAATCCTGACAGCATTAAAAGGTGAGAGCCGCAGCCCGGGGGACCACTGGGCCGTTGGAGGTCAGGGTATTGAAAGGTATTTGTATTTGCCTGAGGGGGGCTGTTGATTTCTGGCCAGACGGCCGCCGACTGCGTTGCTGTTTCATAAGCTGCAGCATGTTTGCTGTTGCTCCGCATCGCACAGCACAAGCTGCTTTGGAGGAGCCGCCTCAGAATCGCCTTCAACCTGCCCAACGCGGCAACCAGCCGCCCGGCCCGCGCTCCCATCACTCAAGCAGATGAAATACCATTTCCTTCCATTTTCTTCCTTCCGCCCCTGGACACTCACAAACACAGCATCCATAAATACCCAAATAAAATGTCAATAAAAATTAAAATTTAACGCTGACATTTTATACTCAAACTTGAACGAAGGGGTCTGTGGACGTTGGACTTCTGTTAAAGTTTATACGCTGGGAATTATAGAAAACCATTATTTGAAATACCTTGAGAAAGACTGATAAACATCCTAATATACAGTATATAATTCAATATATACTCTACACTGCCCCTCTGTTTGATTCTCCTATAAATTGATGGCATTTTGAATCAAAAGAAGTGCTGAATATCACCATGGACTTTAGTGGTGTAGTCCAGGGTAATGTATGACTCTGCCTACCCATTCGGGCTTCATAACTCCTAATAACCAAGGCGCTGGCCACAAAAGAATAAATAGATGTAAATATATTTCCTGCACCTCTGGAGGACGCTGCATGCCTCTCAGCTTGCATTTGTAACAAGACGGGCTTGTCTGAGATCCTCTTGTTTATTTCATTATACCTAAGGCGCTTTTCTGCCCGCGTCGGACTTGCTGAACGAGCGGACCTGTCCTTGAGCAACTGGGGCCGATTCGACTACCTGTTTAACACAACGACCGGAGCTCGAATTCGACTTAATATATTCCCAACTGGACGATCCCATTTAATTTTCTTTCATAAGGGCAGTGGTGGAGTGCCGCGGCAGCTGGGCAGAGTAGGGTGAACAGATTGAGCCTTCCCGCCGTATTCTGACACCCTGACGAAATGCTTCCCGCCGGCCCGTCACCGTGAGATCGCACATTGCCTCAAATAATGCCATGGCAGGATGATCTTTATACATTATGAATACCAAAAGCGTGCCCTGGGAATGGGCGTTCCTCCTGGCGGCTGGGTTATAAAAAACATTGAATCGACATTGTTTGCAGTCTTATGTCAACGTGGATTAATGTGTTCTTTTAAATATTAATATTGAATGTGTTTTGTTTCAGCGATTCGAATATTGCTATCCATCTATCTTCTGTAACTGCTTACCCAGTACAGGGTCACAGTCAGCCTAGAGCCCATCCCAGGAAGCGTAAGGCAGAGGACAAACCGAAGCTACTTCTGTCCACTGCAGGGCACATATATAATACACTATGGGGAAATTTAGAGAGACCAACTGACTTGTTTTTTAGCTGTGAGAGGAAACCCATAGTCTGAAATTTTTATTCAAGGAAAATGTTACGTGATGAAATACATCTATTTCAGGTAATTTTCTGTTGAAAAACTGGAAGACAACTAAACCGTTATAGCAATGTATAAAAAAGCCATTGGTTTGCACAGGCAAATATTGCATAGAGCATAGCAGTTTTTTCTTCTACTCAGATTAGCCAGATAAAGGAAATATGACGCTTCATTCAACTGACGTTAAAGGACTATATAGGCAGTTAGAAAGAGCTGAACAGTCTAGTTTTTAGTTATTATTAGGCAGGAGATGCCAAACAGTCTCCTTTCTGATTGGTATTGGCCAGGAGACACTAAAGAGCTGGACAGTCTCCTTCCTGATTGGTGTTAGGCAGGAGTCACTAAAGGGCTGGACAGTCTCCTTCCTGATTGGTGTTAGGCAGGAGTCACTAAAGAGCTGGACAGTCTCCTTCCTGATTGTTATTATCCAGAAGATGCTGAAATCCCAAACCGTCGCCTTCCTGATTGGTGTTAGGCAGGAGTCACTAAAGAGCTGGACAGTCTCCTTCCTGATTGATATTATCCAGAAGATGCTGAAATCCCAAACCGTCGCCTTCCTGATTGGTATTATCCAGGTCGAACCATCTCCATTCTTACCCGTCTCTCTTGGGGTTTTCAGGCTCCCCAGTCATCATTATTGTAATGAGTCCTTCCATATTGTTGCTGGACATTCTTTGTCTCTTTTACTTTCAAATTTCTAAGCGTCACGCATTGATTATTCTCATAATGTGGTCAAAAGAAGAAGAATACCAAACCTAATGTCTTTATGCATTTCGGAATGCATTGTTTATTCATTTGTCCTTACTCAGCTTCAGTAGACATGAAGCCACCAACATCGACACTGAACAACATCAGATACGTGTGAGAAGGGAGGGGACTGTCTGGGGGTTGGGGGTAGAATGGTGTGCACAGAACTATAATTCCCAGCAAAACTAACACAGTTTTCTGTAAGATTTCTGACTAATTAAAGAGAATATATCCCTGCATATTTATGCTGGCCATGTAAGTGCAGTCGTCTGGTGGAACTAGTCAAATGAGCAACATTGTCCAGGACCTAAGGGCTTAGTGCTGAGAGCTGGCATGGGGTGTGTATATGTGAAGCTGCTTTGTGTGAAAAGTTGATAATTAGTCCCTCAGTGGGTAACACAGAGATGGAAGATAAGGATACTTAGCACATTATGCTTCAATTTGACACCTAGAAAACATCGGTTGATAATAGTTATCTTTCTAAATCATTAAAACTTACAACCTGGCTTTTCATGCCACAAAGAAATATCAGTCGATACCATTTTCCCTCACAGTGAAATGTGCAGAAATTGTGATCAACATCTGAATCCTTTTCTGTTTTTGTTCAAAAAGGCACTTCATAATAATTAGCAATTATAATTGGGCTTTTTTTGAGTTATTTTTCTCTAATCAGCCTGAGACCTAATTTCTAAATCACTGTAGTTTTCTCCCCTTTTCCAAATAGCCCCAGAGAGCCTCATAATGAAACCATAGCAACATTTGATGTTGTGTCAAATCATTTTCTTGCGCATTACTCAGCTATAAATTCTGCTAGTCATCCTATTATGAAAAACAAAACCAGTTTGCAGTTTTTACACACCTTTTACACACCTCCAGTTGAAATGTCTTATTGTGTATATTTGAAATATTAGTCTTACAGTGGGGGCGGCATGGTGGTGCAGTGGTTAGCACTGTTGCCTCACACCTCTGGGACCTGGGTTCAAGTCTCCGCCTGGGTCACATGTGTGTGGAGTTTGCATGTTCTCCTCATGTCGTCGTGTGGAGTTGCTAAATTGCCCGTAGGTGTGCATGTGTGAATGAATGGTGTGTGAGTGTGCCCTGCGATGGGCTGGCCCCCCATCCTGGGTTGTTCCCTGCCTCGTGCCCATTGATTCCGGGATAGGCTCCGGACCCCCCGCGACCCGGTAGGATAAGCGGTTTGGAAAATGGATGGATAGTCTTACATGTATGTGGTAAGTGATACACTGCTCATTGTCTTAAATCAGTTTTAATATCACATTCTAGTTTCTACAAAACTGTCACAAAAACATGACAAAACAGGCTTTTAGAGTGTATATCATCCATCCATCTATTCGCTATACCTGGCTGTCCCTGGACGGTGTGTGTGAGACAACAGCACTGGTCACTTTGTCAGTATAAGCTGTTCATGTGGTTTTATGGCACGAATATCATATCTTGTTTAGTGCATAAGTGGGTCCCATTTCAGATCATAGGTTTTGCTTCAGAATATTGGCCAGGGGTCAGGAAGAAGACCCTCCTCGGCGGGGGCGGGGGGGTGGGGCGGGGGGGGCACACGGAAGTCTCACTCCTCGTTTAGCAGACCTTGTTAATCACTAGTGTGTCTGTTTTTCCCTCCCAGCTGAGCCATTGTTTTGGCGGGGCACATTTTGCGGGGGCGGGGGGTGCTGGAGGTGGAGTGCCAGCTGGTTCATTAGTGATGGCCGAGCAGAACCTTGCCGGACCCGGTTGGAGGTATGGGGCCAGACTCAGGGACTCCCGTCAGGGTCGAATAAAACAAATCACACTGGGGGTCTCCAGCCCACATTTGACCTGGGGTCAAAAGAATTAATAAAAGATCACATACAAGGATCGTGACACCGCATTGAAGACAGAAGCCACACCAGGGACTCATTAGATACTCATATTTTACACTGTAAGCAATTTAAGCATGTTTACATCTATTCAGGTGTAGAATTGCATAGAATATCGAAGGAAAAGACAGGGTAATATTCCAGTATTAGCAGCATATTAATTAATAAGAATGTACTGCATCCGCCTTCCTGTTAATCGTACAAGCTTCATTGCCGTATTAGTTGTGCGTTTCTAGAAATCATGTCATTATCATTTGGACAATATGTCCATAGCATCTTACCTGTGTTGTGATGATGTCTCTCTCATCTCTTTGATTCTGAAATGAATTGCAAAATACACTTTCTGCCAATTCTTTACATTGCTTGTGGGTCCTGCACCTCCAACCACCTCCTCTTCAGGATGGGTGTACAGCAGACAGAGTTTTCAGATTAATGATCTCTTTAAACACTGTTGAGAAACACTAAGGCCCATTGTAACAGTATAGAACTGCAGTGCTGATCCCATGTGGTTCTTCTATATAGATGTGAAGAACCTGGAGAATTTCCACCTGGTGGAGAGCGTCCAGGAGCAGGTGAACACAGCGCTGCTGGACTACACCATGTGCAACTACCCACAGCAAACGGACAAGTTCGGCCAGCTGCTGCTGCGACTGCCCGAGATGCGGGCCATCAGCATGCAGGCGGAGGAGTACCTCTACTACAAGCACCTGAATGGGGACGTTCCCTGCAACAACCTGCTCATCGAGATGCTACACGCCAAGCGTGCCTGAACGCTGGACTTGCCGCCCCCTCTTGCCCAGTCACCTGGCCCGGGCTCCAGTATCAGCCTTTGGCCTCGACTGCCCTTTCCAACCACAGCCCAACACACGTCACGTCACCCCCTGCAGGAAACTTGGCCGCAGGCCTGGACTCTTTACTGAGATGTTGCAGACGTTGGCTTCTGGATTGATGGCAGAGACAAGAAAACGATTGCTAACTTGAAACTTACTTGGAACTTGCCCCCCCCCCCCGTCCCCCGAAAAAAGTGATGTGACGGGATGGGTGGGTATACAAACAGAGGCAAGTGCGCACTTAGCAAGGATATATATTGCAAGGTAAGAGACCTTCCACTTCTAGCTAACACACTGAAAATAGCAGCTGGACTTATGACATAGGCTTCCTATTGATTAGACCATGATTCCCAGCACTGGTACGTAAAGAATCCAGAACAGTCTCCAGAGGATGGAGCACATAAGAGGAGGTTCCATCTCGCCACCTCGTCTTAAAGGCGTAAGAGCACAATGAAACACCTGAGACCCAGAGGAACACCATGACTGGCTACGTCAAGCGGATACGATGTCATACCTCTATTTACACCCCAAGAAAAACTTCTCATCAAACAAGCAACAAAAACTAAATTAATCTGTTTTTAAAAGGGCAGTGACTCCTCCTCTTCATCTTTCCATTATTGTCCGACGAATCTCATGTGAAAACTATGTACGTGAGTTTATTTCTCATCTTTGGTTGCTGTCGGTAGATTAACATTCTGGGTGTGGTCATGTGACCTACTCAAGAAAGGGAAAATGTTTCGAACTAGCATAAGCACAATGTAGTTGTTTCCCCGGAGATATGTCCAGTAATAAACTCATGAAATTGAAGAGTTAAATCCCATAGCATAAAACAGAGCACAAATCTCTGCCTCTGTCAATACCAGACCAAAGCCTTCATCAGAACAGTGTGGTGCACAGAGATATACGTATTATCAGTATTATAAATTTGTGATGTCACAGTTATGTGAGTCTTGCCTTATTTCATTACCTTGCTAGCTAACTGTGCAGATGTGAATTAAAATATGTAAAAAAGTATATATATATAAAGTGTTAATGTTGTAAATGAAAAAATACAAGAGGTGTTTACATTTATTAGGTCCTGTGGGAGAGAACTGTGATGAATTGCAAAGCAATGATTTCCTAAAAAAAAATTCCTCTGTTTGCTTTATTTAGTCTGTACAGTTTTGTTTGTTCATTTTTGCTTTTTACCAGTGCTTAATTATGTCGTGAGACATTAAAATCAAGAAGGGAATCTCACTTTTATTTGAATTCTAAGCTTTTTCTCTTAGCCAACAGTTCAGTTGTGTGTAGGTTTTTATTTGGGTTTCTGCCACTTATAATTGTAGATTTACTTGTTGTATATTCTACTGTATATCACTGTTTCAGATAAAGACGAAATAATTTATTGCTTCTTGCTTTTAACTTCTCACACGCCGTAAGCAAGGAGTCGTGTCATAATCGGATATATTGGTTTACTGTAGCATGTTCAGAAATATTGTTGAAATGCAGTTCAGGGAGACAATAATGATCTTAAGAATGCTGACAGTTATTTTGATTAAATGTTTATGGAAATTAAAGGGAACTGAGTATTGCATTTGGGTTCGCACATGTGACCGATGGCTCTCTCCCTTTTCTACACTGAATTCATAAAGGTTCAGTTTTTCCATTCTGTGTAAAATCCACATTTTTGTTCTCTACTAAAGACTACAAAGATTACATCTGTGGTGTCACTTAATAGTTCTAATGGAGGAAAGGCATCTCAAGACAGTCACAGTTCCATTTCAAGCACTGATAATTGGATCCGCATTCCTCATAGTCACTTTATAGCTTTGTAAACGCTGTTGTCTTAAATGACCTTGCGAAAAGTCACTTGTGTTCATATTTTTGGGAAAGAGTAGCGTTCTGTCTGAGCAAACGTCCTACGAAAGAAGCTGTAGAATAGGCTAGTTGGGCTATTTATTTGTTTACTGTAATATTTTGAAACAAATGCCTTTGGAGGGTTTGCATGCATTTGGAAAGTCCATCCGGATACAGTTTATGTGTGGAGACAACATACTATACAGGTCAGTGTTGTCCAGAGGCCATTATTATCATAAACATCCTATCCAGTCTCTGTTCATTCCAGAGATGCCAAACTAGCTTTAACGTGTGACTTTCTGACATCTTTCTGTCTGATCAGACAATCCATCCCCAGGTGTCTCTTTACGGCGATATCTTCAGCGTGCTGGTCCACAGCTTCACTCTGACCCTGTGGCCAGAATGAACAGCTGTCTTGCTGGCTCCTGCCTGGCTGTTTTTTCTCAAGTGGTGGAAATTTCCCTCATATTCCAATAAATACTTTTAACAACCCTGTCCCTGCTTTGTCCTCAGCTTGGCCACATGCGCCGTCATATTTCATTAGAGCCCAATGTTACAACTTCATTAGCCATGAATCATGAAACACTTTAGAACACAATATAGATTACTGTACACACCACAAAAAGCTGAAATACAAGAAAACTGTGTTTCAGGAAATACTGCATAATATCCATTACTTTGGAGGACTTGGTGTCTACCCTAGACAGCATAGAGCACACGACGGGGGTACACCCTGGATGGGATGCCAGTCTATCACAGGGCACACGGTTGGGGTACACCCTGGATGGGATGCCAGTCTATCACAGGGCACACGGCTGGGGTACACCCTGGGTGGGATGCCAGTCTATCACAGGGCACACGGCTGGGGTACACCCTGGATGGGATGCCAGTCTATCACAGGGCACACGGCTGGGGTACACCCTGGATGGGATGCCAGTCTATCACAGGGCACACGGCTGGGGTACACCCTGGATGGGATGCCAGTCTATCACAGGGCACACGGCTGGGGTACACCCTGGATGGGATGCCAGTCTATCACAGGGCACACGGCTGGGGTACACCCTGGATGGGATGCCAGTCTATCACAGGGCACACGGCTGGGGTACACCCTGGATGGGATGCCAGTCTATCACCGGGCACACGGCTGGGGTACACCCTGGATGGGATGCCAGTCTACCACAGGGCACACGGCTGGGGTACACCCTGGATGGGATGCCAGTCTATCACCGGGCACACAGCTGGGGTACACCCTGGATGGGATGCCAGTCTATCACAGGGCACACGGCTGGGGTACACCCTGGATGGGATGCCAGTCTATCACAGGGCACACGGCTGGGGTACACCCTGGATGGGATGCCAGTCTATCACAGGGCACATAACCAAACAAAATAAGTGCCTTTGCTGCAGGATGGTTTATGTATGTGTGCTGCAATGGACTGGTATCCCTTTTAGGATGTTAATCTGTGCTTCCTGGGATAGATGTCAGACTCACCAAGATCCTGTGCTATATAACAAGTTATGAAGGATGGATGGATTGATGATCCATGCAAGTTAGAAAGGTTAATTCACCTAGACCTGGTTATACCAACGCAGTAAAAAAATGTTTCATTTTTAATTTGTGTTGACATCCCATTGGTAATAATCTATGATGGAATGTAAACCATAAGGTTCTAGATTTTTATGTAAATATTTCATTTTAGCCTCAGACAACATTCCCTGATGAAAGGCGAAGGCCCTTTCCAGGGATATGAGGTATGACTGGCTGACCTTCCCAAGCACCTTGAAAATTACAACCCAGATTTTTTTAAGATCAGATTTTTTTTCCTTTAATCACATTCTCATCAGGGTTACATGTCATTTAATTTGTTTAGAAAAATATATTAAAAAAAACATTTATGACATGACTGATGAAAACTAACACTAATGAAAAGAATATAAACTGATGTAATACATTTGCCAACATGTAATAGGCTGTAATCAGGGATGACATCTAAAAGCAACATTTAATTAAATTAAAAAATACATTAAAATATACAATAAAAATACAAGCATTAATCACAGTGGTTTTAGAGATTAGAGTTATAAAGCACATTTTTAGTAAATGCAACAACTTTCACAGTACACAGGAGCACATCTGGGCTATACTGTATGTGATGAAATGGGCTGAGGACACTAGGGGGACCCTCCCTTCTTCCAGCAACTCAGTCATAGCTACACATTATGACTGTGTAATATTCTGGCAAAGCAAAATTGAAAAAAGCTATTATTCTTTTACTGTCCATTAATGATTTAGAAATATAAACAAAATGCATGCATAAATGTTGGTCATTGAAGCTTAATGATAATTCTAGACCAGGTCTCTGAAAAGGGTGTGAGACTTAGCAAACAACCCTTAAAAATTCCAGCCTTTCTTGTTCTTTAATGTTAAATACATTTTTTCCTTTGTTTTTCTGGACATATTATTATAATGATTCCCCATCGTTAACTTCTGTCGGCAAACGAAATGCAAAGCTTAAAATCATCACAGCCATTTTTTTTTTTACATAGGAAATCGGAAGACAGGATGGTGAATGAATTGTAAGCACTTTGCCTCAGCCGTAACATCAAGAAACCTGCCACTGAAGTACATCTCGAGATGCAAGCCTACAAAGTGCAATCACAAAGAAGATGCAACTCACGCCTCGAGCCAACGGACCATAACATGCAGCTTATCACAGGCTGTGCGGCGCTGGTCTCTGGTGGGAGCAGGAGGAGAATTTCACATACATGGTCAGGTGAAGAACACAGCAGGAATCCTGCAAGGTGGAGACGCAAGAATGAGTGATAAATCACTGAATGTAATCGTCAGCTTTATTTGCACAGTACTTGTTCATTTATATCTAATAATAAAAGCGGAAGGAATGCAATGGTGCCACATTTCAGCATTTCCACAGAAGTATATTGCCTCCACGAGGGTTTCATAAAAGATCATAATAATACGCTAAATTTACAAAGTGCTTTTCAATAGCCCAAAGGTACTATTGATATTCAGAACCAGAAAGACTGGCAAGGGAGTGTCAAACACAGGAGGTGTCCTCCTACAGTCCTACAACGTGCAGGTAGCTGAGCTCGCGGCCCTACATTTCCCTTCGCCGCCCATCCAGCGAGGTTTCTCCTGTCGTACGCTGTTTTACTTCCTGCATTCCCTGACATCTCTCACTGGCTTCCCCATTATACCCTCGCACCTCTAGGGCAGTGGGTTCGATTTCCATGCTTCGGGGCTGTGCTTGGGGTGGTGCAGTGGTTAGCACTGGTGCCTCACACCTGTGAGACCAGAGTTCGAGTCTCCGCCATGGTCCCACATGTGTGTGGAGTTTACATGTTCTCCATGTGTCGTTGTGGGGTTTCCTCCAGGTACTCCGGTTTCCCCCCACAGTCCAAAAACATGCTGATGTTAATTAGCGTTACCAGAGTGCCCACAACTGTGCATGTGTGAGTGTGCCCTGCGACGGGTTGGCACCACATTCTGGGTTATCACCTGCCTTGTTCCCTGAGCCTCTGATATAGGCTTCAGACCCCCTGCAACTCCGAACAGGAAAAATGGTAATAGATACTGTAATGGTTGGGTCTGAGGGTTAAGTTTATATTTTCCTCATGATACTTCACATGGTCCAATATCTTGTATGACGCATTTAAATTTCTATTCGCATGTGATTGTGTGATTTGTCCACGTTGTGATGCACTTGGTGGCCCCAGCCTTGGTGGCCCCAGACTTCCTGGACCAAGAATCTTTCATATGAGCGACGTTTAAATCCATGTTTCCACAACGACCTAATACTGTACACTGCTCAGAGGTCTGTGCGCAATCACACACCCAGAAAACTCATATATCAAGAGCATTTAGAAGCATCTCTCACAATTTAGGAAAATATGTATTTGTCACAGAAATGATTTATAGTCTTTTAATACAAGCTTACGTAGGTTTTATTTGCGACAACTGCTGACAAGCATTAAAAGAACCACTCCACTATTGTAATGCAAAAGATGGCCTTAACATGCAAAACAAGCACAGATTAAATTCAAATTAAACCCACCGAAGGCCACAATCGTTTCATTTCAATGTCTGCATAATACATAAGTACATAAAAAAACTCTCAGAATTAATCTGTTTTTCCAGCCTTATTAGTCATTAAAACTTTTAAGCACCTGGCCCTTGCTTCCAGCATTCCGTTAATTACTGGGACAATGGAGTGGCGATGGAACCGGATTTATTAATATATTTATTTTCAATTTCACGAGTAGGAGAAGTATGCATTCAGCGGCTGCGTGCTATGCTAGCGCTTAAATGGCACAAACTGCACATAAAACAACTCAAGGTTACGTCCGATTGAAGCCGCCGCCCGGCCCAGAAATGAGCACTTCAGAAACCCATTTAGAGAGAGAGATGGAACATCTAATTCAAACGTCATCCTATTAAAAAAAATGGTTTCACTTGGTCTTTACAAAAATTTTTCATGCCGTTTGTCCGTCGTTCTTTGTAAGAGAGATGAATTCCCCCCATGCAGGTTACAAACACACACACACACACACACACACACACACACACACACACACACACACACAAACGCATACACAACAAATGGTCTTGATGGAGTGCAGTGATTTAGAATAACGTCTGTATACAGACTGCGACCTTTTCCAGCATTGTGTGGAGAAAATTCCCCTCTTCAATAAACCTGAACTGACACAAAGCGCAAACTTTACATGCAAATAATTGCTATTAACAGACAAACATGTGCGCTGGCACCCCCCCCCCCCCCCCATTCAACAAAGTTCTACATATGGACATGCCAAGCGAATCTGATGAACGAGTCTTCGTCATGCATCGATTCAAATGACATGGGCATGATTACAAGGAAAACGCTTCCGAGGGAGTTTCGCCATACTGATGTGAACGACAGCTCATGCAATCTTTTCTTTCTGTTTTTCTCCTTGGATGAGAAAAGCAAAATGAAGATGGCATGACAGAAGGAAAACGGCCCGGCGCAGTCGCAGGGAAGCCATCGGTCGCCCCTGGAGGAACAGGTGTGAATATCTCAGTCTTGTCCAAACAAAAACTTGTATAAATATTTGGACACGACTTCCCTCTCAGGAGAGGTAATAACCCCGTAGCTCCGTAGCTGCTTATTTGAGTGAAGTTTCGATTCCTTCTAGAAGTCTTGTAACATGTTCAAAGACCCAAACACCCCACCCCATCCTGCATTCCGATCCAAGCATGTAATAAAAACCAAAGGAATTAAAATTTTTGTGGCGACTGGATCACATATTTTTCGAGTCAGCTTAATGCGTACTCTGGGGGTGGGGGGGGGGGGGACTGCTGAACGATTCTATCAAAACTGGCTGAGGATCTAATCAATAATAAAATGGCTTCTAACTTTGACATTTCAAGAAAACGAAAATCAGCATCTGAAGACAGTGGCTGAAATGTGTGTGTGCATGTGTGCGTGTGTGTGTGTGCATGTGTTTATGTGTGTGTGCGTGTGTGCATGTGTGTGTGCGTGTATGTGTGCGTGTGTGTGTGTATGTGTGCGTGTGCATGTGTGCGTGCATGTGTTTATGTGTGTGTGCGTGTGTGCATGTGTGTGTGTGTGTGCATGTGTGTATGTGTGCGTGTGTGTGTGCGTGTGTGTGTGCGTATTTGTATATATGTACATATACCCAGTGCTAATTACAGGGAATTCCGCATAATCTATATAATCTGGAAAAACAGTTTAACACCTCAGAAAAAGTCCAACTGCTGGTCTCTGTAATTTCTGTCTGTCGACTGCAGACTATAACTGGTGTCACAAATACAATGTTCTTGATAAATCTACATGGAATTGCCACCCAAGGTCATTCCCACCAGCTGGAAGTTGGTAATCAGGCTGCAGCCCTGAACACACACACACACACTCACAAAAGAGACACTGACAAGGTCTCCCCTTGCAAATACCACTGGCCTTGAGCAATGGGTCAGACAAGGTCACTGACGGGACTCAGGAAATCACACTGAGCCAATATCCATGTGCGATTTACATACGAGAACCAAAACAACAGAACTCTGAATGTTAGAATGTCTTTGGGAGACATTCCCAAGTCCTGCACTGAAAGGACATTTCATGGCAATCCCACGACAGCTCTACTTAATTCATTTTATCCACCTAAATGAGCAAACCATCAATCTGCCATACCTGCTCATCCAGTACAGGCAGAGACTCTGGAGCCTATCCCAGTTTGCATAGAGCCAAGAACACTCTGGATGGGATGCCAGTCCATCACTGGACATAGAGTGCTTTGCAAAAGTCTTAGACAGTCAAACAAAATGTTTCAAGTTACATGTGGTTATCTGGATATTCAGCATACATTTAATCATATATGTAAAAACATAAATCTAAAAACATTCAAATATATGCAAATTTATATTAACACAATAAAAGCTAACAAGAATCTCTTCTTGGCTCCAAAAAGTCACTGATATCTTGCTGGATGGCTAGATGAAGACCGCTTCAGTTCCCAAACCTCTCCTCAAGAGCACCCCAGCCATTCCATATTGTTACGATCCTCAGTCTAGGGTAGAGGACCGTCAGAAAGGTAAAGGGAAAGGAGAGGGGAAAACGAGACAACCAGGGTATGGGAAAAGGGAACACGGGAAACAAAGGGATCTTTCTTTGTATTTTTTTATGTTTATTCACAAAGACTTTCACAAACAATAGGGTAACAGACTTCGGGAGTGACACAGCCAAAACAATAAAACAAAACAGCAGTACTGAACACGTCCCAAACTAAGCTAATTCTAAACGAAATGAAAAGATGAGAAAAAGAAATGACACAGACTAAGCCTAACTCCCTAACCAAAACACAGAATAAGCAACACGTACGCAAAACAAAACAGCAGTCACTCCCTACGTACTTAACAGAAACGAACATACAGAACACACCAAAGCCGAAACACAGTAACCAAAGGGGCGAGGCAGAGAGTAGTCAGGAGGAAGGCAAGAGATCAAAACCAGCAAACAATCAAAACCAAAGGCAAAGGTACCGAAGGGGCAAAGCGAGAGTCGGAGATCAGGAAACCAGAAATCTGTCATACACAAGTAATCAACACACAAGCAATCCAATAACCAAAACCAACTGTGAGCAGAGCTCCCGCTAATTTCCCGCCACGGCTTTTTCAACACTCGATGCGGAAGCAGCGTCGAAGGTTGGGGCGTGGCCAGGTCCGGGAGGCGGAGTCGAAGGGAGCAACGGGTGACGATCAGGATCTGCAGGGCAATCCCTCCCCCTGAACCTTACGGCACGTAACAATATGTTTGTTAAATTTCACCACCAGCTCAATTAATTAATTAACTTAACCAGTCAACTTGATGAGGTATCGATTAGCCAAAAAATGGTTTGCTAGTGGGCGAGTCAACAAATACATGAGTATACTGGAGGGCTGCTGCAAATACTGGGGTGATTGTAGAAGAGGTTTTGAAACGGATAACACACTTTGGCAGACCTAAAGTAATAGTCTCGGGAGGGGGGCACATATTCACACACTGTATGGGCAGTTTAGAGGAAAGCCACAGGACAAAAGGCCCTGTAGCCTTAACACACACACTGTATGACTGTATTCTTATCTCTGTGGGGACCGTCCATTCATTTCTAGGGGAAAAACCCTAATCCAAACAATACACCCTTAATCCCTACCCTGCCTTAAACCTAAACTTAACCGTAAGTAACCAATCAAAATACAAAACTTTTGACATTTTTAGTTTTTTTTAATTGCAATAACAGCTTGTTATAGCATTGAGTTTTCCCTTGTAAAAAATGCCCCCCACAATGTCAAAATAACAGATTTTTATCACATTGTGGGGACATTTGGTCAGACACACAGAATGTGGGATTCAAACCCACAACTGTGTATGACGCCACAGTGCAGTATCAGAAATACTAAATATACTGTCACATTAAAAGGAAACAGGAATAGGAAACAGGAATTTGCACAGGAATTATACATAATGAAAAGAACATATTTACAAACCTGTCTGTGGAACTAGAATGACATGAGAGGAGGATGCGGAAGGATGAAAGGGGGGAAATGAGACTGTCATCCAGAGGCAGAAGAGTGTAATGTGAGACCTGAGGCAGAGAGCGGCGTGGGGGCTGGTGGAGCCAGCGCCAGGCGAACCGGATCAATACCGCAAGGAAGCGGAGCCAGTCAGAGAGCAGGGCGAGGCCACAACCTGAGAGAAGGGGCCGGACATCCATGGGGACCCAGGCCAAGTGCAGGAGCTCGGCTCAGGACTGCAAGGGTCTCTCATGGGAAAAGCATGAGCCGTCATCCTGAGTCCAGCACGACTTCGGAAACACGAGCAGGCCGCTCTTCTTAAAGCAACCAACCCCCCCAGCCTGACTCAACAGGATGAAGAGCTAAAGCTACAGGGATTACGGAGCAGACTTCCGCAGCACCCGCACGCGACGATGCACAGAAAACACAAACAGCGAACTTACAGCACGCTCTCACCCGGCTACTCATTTTCATGTCACAGTTTTCCTTTTAGTTCACGAGCCCCCTTGTGGGATTACATTAGGGAGCCTTAAAAACAACTTTTGTGTCAAAATATACGCTTCTTTTTGCACTTTTGTTTTTAATTACCTAGAGTCAATGATTTATGATTGCTTAACAAAGTGAATAAAAATATCTACATTTTCAAATAATTCAAAACTAAGAGTAACATTTCCTAATTACTCAGCTGGCAGAAGTTTTCCCCACATTAATTATTTATATTTAACTCGCGCTGTTATCGAAAACAACATACCGTAAATGGATAGGTAACAATTCATGCACACCCTTGGGGATTCGAACCCACAACCTTTGCACCACTAGCACAACACCAAACTTGTTGCTGGCTGCTGATGTGCATTTTTGGATAAACTGTGATATTGTTCATCCACTATTTTTCCATGTTAGGATGATGTTATTTTAATCTGTTTCTTTCAGGATGATCATTAGATCCCATCAGGGGGCAGAATGAACCCTAAAGCCCAGTTCACAGCACACCGGCCTCAGCGTTGCGCCAATGAGCGGCTTATTCCCTTTGGGGGGTGGGGGGGGGGATGACCCAGTGCCAGCAGTCAGGGTCACATCTTTCCTTGAATGAGCGCCGAGCTCTTCCACACCGATAACAGCGATTTACGGGATAAAAGGGGCCATGCTGGCCGTGACTTCAATCAGAGGGGTGCATCTGTGGCCGACTATGAATTACGCAGCCAGAAATGTCTACCAGTGACTAATGAACAGCCAGCTGTTTGGGGGGTGGATCCCAGGACTCATTCTGCCTCTTCCCTGTTTCGCTGGTCGCTGCGTTTCGGCGTTTTGTCTTCATGTCAGACCTTGATATCCCTGCAAGCGTTGAAATGCGCAGTTTTTCAGGAACTTTCGACTGTCACCCCATTATGACCATGAGAAGAAAATCTCAGGGACATGTGGCCCAGATCCTAGACCCAGCGTTTAATCTCCCACACCAACAATACACACGCGCTTGGCAGCTAGCTATTTATTCCAATTTGCCACACAGAACCCATAAGAATATAGTAACTTTACGAAAGTCCAACGGCAAATTGATTCCATTCATCTGGTAACACCTCAAAGCGAGATGCCTCACTTGCACATGAAAGGGTGTTACGCAGCCAACCAGTGGCGTTAGCATTTTTTAAAGCCAATTACAATAACGGGATGAACGTAAATAAAGCACGAAGCACAGTCCACTAGTTCCAGAGGTGAATTAAGGCTTCAGCACCCGCTACATAAACTATTTTTCTGTTTAGAATGAGTTTCTAATCATTTCAAAATCATTTTGCTAAATTGCACTGTAGCACAAGGTTAATAGAGAAAACCATGTGATAATTAAAAATTTTACTGATACAATTAAAAAAACACATATCTTAGCCTGCATTATGTGAAGGTTTGATGCAAAAAATAGTGTAATCTGATGTAAATATTTCTATAATCAATTGCATATTTAAACAGATCATCATCATTCACACAGTGTATGGTGTCTGTCTGGGGCAAAGATCAGTGAGACCAAAAAGGACAAGCCATAGATATAAATCGGGTCTGTTTTGCATATAAAGCAAAAAAGTACCAAGTAATTACAAAGTTAATTACTTTGTAGTAATTACAGTAAATTGTACAGTAATTGGTTCCCATCTTCTCCCTGTGTCCTCATGTCCTGCCTCATGTAGCGAAAACACTGATTGTTGGACATTTAAAATGACATTTAAACCTCACACTGACCAGTCTCAGATCTCCACCGATCCCCAATTACGCCGCCTGAACGAGGCTTTATGCCGAAACCATAAAGGTTCGTTGCTCAGCATAGATCCACCATAGATCTGAAACATTAATGCATGTTTCCATTTTATTACTTCCCACGTTTTACTGCGCCCCTCAAATTGAAGTGCTGAGGTCATCAACAGTAAAAGGACCCCCTGCCAAAGGACCCCCTGCCCCCCCGATCTGACCTCCTGCAATCCCCCACTGACACTTATCCTGCCCCTATATAATTTTTAATACCTCTTGGTTTGCCTACACTTACTTCTAGAGCACAAGAGTACACATTTCATGCACTGTATTATAGGAGTGTTCATCATATTTTCATCTACATAACTGGTTTAGAGTTTGTTTTTTTCACTTCCTGTGAACTTCACAGTGCAACATCCAAATAAAGAGAATTTAACAGTAGGAAATAGCTATATTGTGGCAGGGGTCTGAACTTGAATGAGCTTATTCAAGGTCTGATATAGTATAATCCAGCAAGGCACTTAAACTGGAATTTCTCCAGTAAAGCACCCACTTATAAACATTAGAAGTATTGGCTGACCAATATAATCGCAAATATATTAATTTCCAAATTCTGATCTTGCCATTAGTGTCGTGTAACAAAGGGCATTAAATGGCAAGCAGGTCAAAGCAGGACCCGTAGAAAGTTACCGAACGTGAAAATAGATGCCAGGCCTTTCTGCCTCCTCTATCCTGTTGTGTTCTAACAGGGACTTCCTGTCCAGTGTGGGAGGGTTAGGGTGGCATCCTCTGTGCCTCCCCCACAGCAGGGAGCAGTCGCTACCCTTCCACACCAAACCCGGTCGAGACCGATGAGGGGGTGGCGAGAACCAGGGGCCTCAGGCACCCTTCATTCTCACGCCGATGCCCATTCATGCAAGCATTAGACCTCCACGGCCTTTCTCTCTACGTTTCTGCGGTTTCTGCAGTAAATGTGCCCACTCAAGGCTCAAGTGATGACATCATGTCTCTCCCCCCCCCCCCCCCCCACGCTCTTCTTTTTCCCAAACATCCATGATTATTATCAAGTCAAGGTCAGCTCCCAGCGACAACATAAGCTACATTCCTCAAGAATATCTTGTCTCTTGTAGGGGTCTTACTCTCATAGTTCATCCGTAAAAAGCCCAGTCTGCTCATTTGTGCATCAAGAGAAAAGTGCAGGCTTGATTTGACCGCGAATGCACTTGTTTGTTTTTGTGGCAGCCCGTGATGTTTGTATTCCTTCATATTTAATTGCAATTTAACAGTCGCTGCTCTTCATGCCCTACACTTATAAAAGCTAATACGAGGAGGTCGCGTCAGCTGCTGATTTTTATGGTCTGGCTGCTTTCCTGCCGTGGGTCCGCGCTGTAGAGGAGTTCACCAGCGACGGCTGTGCGATATATGGCGGCACAGCTCTGTCGCACTTCCTTACCTGGTGACAGATTGGTCGAGCCGAGCATCCAGGAGGGCTGCTGGACACCATGCGACATCCACGGGAAATAACATCAGGCTTGTGTCTAATGAGGATATTAATGGCGGCGATGGCATATTCACGACTGCCTCTGACAGCCAGACATGCCGGCAGAACAAAAGGAGACATAGTTTTGCTCAATGAGAATTGTATTTGGAAACAATGGGAGCACGATGTTTGGTGCTGAGAAAGGTGAGCAGAGTTCACCTTGTGTGAAAAGATATCTGTTTGTGTTCTTCAAAGCCCGACGGTCGGTGTTCCAACAAAAAGACGTTGATTTTCAAGTTATTATAAATTAGTCTCTTTCCCCCCCGTTTGAACACAACTGAATGATTTGGTCCTATTGAATTTTAGAGCACATTTCATTGTTAGGAGATTCATGTAGATCTGATAAATACCCTTTCTGGCTCATGGCATTCCTTACAAACTGTACCATGCTGTAGTTCCCCTAGATGTTTAGAGAAATAGCATTTCTGACCATCAGGTCTATAAGGAACCATGGTGGAGCGACCAGCTGAGATACCTTGGCTGATTTAACCCCCCTTGCACAACCAGCCCTTTCATAAACGATGTAAATTATGAATGACTTCATAGCTTCAATGGTTTCAATTATGTTCCAGCTAGTTTAAGTCAGTGGCTGACATATTTCAACCAGGAACCACAGTCTGGCTTATGACTTTGGCCCAAACTGAGGAATAGTATTGATTATAGTCACCATGCTCACGATTAAAACAATAATCACAACAATATTTTAAAAGCCATTCGGTTCAGCTTTCTAAATTTTAATATGTTCCGACTGTAATGCAAATGAACAGGATCACGCCCGTAAGTACCGTTGATTAGGAGGATTATTGATTAGAACAAAAGCCTCGTTAAGGCAGCTAATTGGGCAGTCTGTCCGCACAGGGCTGGGGTTAAGAGAGTCAAGAGTGATCCTGCTTTATTCGGCCTCCCGAGCGTCTGCCTGCGTTGTTGCGGTACTCGAGTCACCGTGTTAAAGTCAAACCTTCCACTGAGGCCGACCTGCCTGCTAACGGCTCTCAGACAGGGGTCAGAGGTCAACTGCTGTAGGATGGCGAGCAGCACAGTCTCTTCTGTCTTCTTTCAGAATTCATTAGTACCGGTAGATTTACCCTACTGCCGAAGAGGTCATTAATTCATTTTTAATAGCATAGGATGGTACCTTTCAAGTAGCGGTTGGGGGAGGTGAGATGGGCAATGACAGCACCACGCAGCTGTGAAGTCAAACAGGAATTAACACCATGCCTGCATGTTACTAGACTGGTGAGTAATGGTTTTCAGTGGAAGGGGTGCCCCAGGAGGGGAGGGAGGGGGGTAAATCCTGCAGCTGATGGACAGGAAGTGGGGCCGCGCATGAGCAAAACAGGAAGAGCGGCTTCTTCGTCTCGGCGTTGAGCCATTGGGCTCTGGACAGGCGAAGGCTCTCGGGAGTCATCGCGTCACGGCGGCAATGCGACAGACACCTGGAGGGGTCGAGGGGGTCGGGAGGGACAACGGGATGGCACACGCTCCCCGAGGTGCCTCACCGCAGGGTTCCGGGTACAGGGTTCACTAGGGCTCTCCCACTGGACAGACGAGAGCTGCATTGTGCCTGTGTCATCGCATGAAATTTGGCCCAAAGCAATATGGACCTTGACAGGCCAAGGCTACACTCAAACTCATCATTTCTGGTGTCTAGAATTTTTGACTCTGTTATACAATCGCAGAAACCCAGAAAGTGCTGAAAGCAGAGTAAGCATGCTTCAACACCAGTGATGTTACTCTAAAAAGCATAAACAAAACGCTATAAGTACAGGGCTGGAAATTAAGCCCGCCCACTCGCCTGAGGCAAGTGATTTAGATGAAGTGTGAGTGTAAAATCCTGAATATTAGTCCTCTGGCTAGTAAAAAAAAAAAATGTATGTTCGGCTACATTATTTACCAAACTAAGTTCCACCACCGTATATAATTAACTTCTGTTTTATCATTTGTGTTCTATCTATCTGTCACCTTGACTGGATAAACGGTATCAAAGATGGATGCTCTGTGTCTCCTGACCGTCACTGACATGAATTATTATCAAACTGAGCACCCAGAAAAACCCAAATGCTTTATCTATAAAAATGAAAGTCTAATTTCTTTCTCTTTAAAGACACCCAGACATTATTACGATATTTATTTCCATAGCCAGCTCCCTAGCCCAGAGTGACAGAGCTCAAAGATTCAGCCCCTCAAACAGGGATGGCTTAAACAGATGTGAGATCCTTTAACGGCTGGGTTCGAGCTCGAAGGCCGGAATTCCCAGCTTAGGGTTTCAGGCCGTCAGAGCCCATGCACAGAACTAGCAGTCAGTTATTTTGACCTACCTGGGCAACACAAAAAAAAATCTTGGAAACCACAGAGATACACAAACTGCAGACTGCCAATCACGTGCCCTGGGACATTTACATAAGCACCACCCATATGATAACGAAATGCTTTTACACATTCTATTGGTTAATCTGATTCACACTCTGGCCATGGGCAAAGGTACTTGCGTTTGTATTACATCTCAGTGTGTCATTTGGAATCCCTTCTAAAATTAAAAAGTGGGCTATCCAGCACAGAGCTGAAACCATGACAGAAATTAATAGCAACTTGGAGCTGTAATTACCTTTCTTTTATGTCCACTAGGGGGCTCATACCATTAGTATAATGTTTGTCTCAGGTAATTGCTTATATTCACAAAGATAATAGGCAGGACGCACACATTTTTCAGAGATCAGCATTATGCATCTTGGACTGTGGAATGCACCCACATTGCCCTCATCCTGATCTCTCGGAATAGATTTCCTGCCTTGATGCATTCGGCTGGAGAGAACATCGGCACTAACGAGGAATTCCCAAACGGCCTTCCGAACGGGCTCTTGTTTATTTTAGTGGCGTATCCCATAACTCAAGCGCCGGTTTCCCCCGTGCTCTGTACCTCATAGCTAACTGGGCCCTATCTACCGCTGCTCGTCGTAACCCAGGCTAATAGAAAACACAGAGCCGCTGAGAATGCAGGGCCCGAGCTGGGCAGAGTCGCCCGGATGGCTGACCCGACCTTGGCACAACGTCTGCGGAGTATTAACTGTTTAGCGCTCGTTTATAAACTTGGGGGGAGGAAACGTAAACTGTTTCAGGTCAAGGGTTAAGCGATAACTCCAGCCTCTGCGTGGCCCCATGCAACAGTAACAGGATCCCTTAGGTATGTCATCCTCGTGGTGAAAGGAAGATGTACGAATGGGAAGAGAAAGAGCAGCTGGCCGTACCTTCGCAGGTGCGACAGGCCCTAAGGCCGGACTGACGGGTCCCTCTTGCAGACATTCCCCAGCGCAGGAATCTGGCTGTGACCCTGGAAAAAAACCCAAACAAAGTCAATCAAGGGGCCTGGACTCCTACCATTTTATAAGCTGCAATATGAGGTTTTTACAGGACTCCGTCCAAAAGACAGTTTGCTGATAAAATGCTTTTAAATTAAATTACCGGAAAGCTGCAAAATACTGTCTTTATATACAGTCGTGTGTCGCTTAAGGCAGTGATTCCCAACCGGGGGTACGCGTACCCCTAGTGGTACGCGAGCACATTACAGGGGGTACGTGGAAAAAAATTTTATATTTAATTTCCCTGATGATGGGTAAATATTATCAGCCATTCCATTAGCTGTGCCCTGGTATAGAAAGAAAATCTATCTGGGATGTGTTGCTTAATGAATTAAATGTTCAAGTTATGGAGATTTAATAAAATGTTTTAAATTTGATAATCAGTTGTACGTTCTACTTTTATTGAATCATCAACACATTTGACAAAGGGGGTACTTGTGGTATGAGAAAATCTCTCAGGGGGTACACAATTCAAAAAAGGTTGGGAAACACTGGCTTAAGGACAGGGAAAGCTTTGTGCAGGTGCTTGGTTTGGAGAAATGCAGGTGTTTGGTGAAATGCATCTCTGGAGAAATGCAGGTGTTTGGTGAAATGCATCTCTTTGGAGAAATGCAGGTGTTTGGTGAAATGCATCTCTTTGGAGAAATGCAGGTGTTTTCTCCGTTGTGCAAACTGTACTTTTACAGAAACTTTTACAGTAAACGTACAACATACAGGAAGGGTGCACTCTAAAATAACGATAAAAAGTACACCATTGTAAATACATAAACCAGTAGTATAGTTATAATCATTATCAATATGCAATTTATATTGATAATGACCTGACTTGGACCCAATTTGGACCTGAGGGCAAATACTCGAGACCTGACTTGGACCCTATGACTCGAAAAGACTTGAGATTATAGTCCCCATCTGGATGCCATAACATTAATTTTATAATTTCAGTGTATATTAATTCTCCGCTGTCTGCATTTTCAATCAGCTGAATGCAAGGTCTCCTGAGATAGTTTGCTGACAGATGCATCACTCTCTGCATATGCATGGACATAAAAACTATGTGAGGATAACCATAACTGCTCGCTCTCTTCTCAGCCTATCTCTGGGCAGAGTGGTGGCTCTGAGGCTATTAAT
This sequence comes from Brienomyrus brachyistius, assembly GCF_023856365.1. Lineage (NCBI taxonomy): Eukaryota > Metazoa > Chordata > Actinopteri > Osteoglossiformes > Mormyridae > Brienomyrus > Brienomyrus brachyistius. The sequence goes on along the minus strand of NC_064547.1, from coordinate 15,775,912 downwards.
GTGTACTGGCAATTGAATGGTTGCTGGTTCGAATCCTGTGAATGCCAGGAGTGTTCCTACTTGAGCAAGGTCCTCAACCTGCAATTGCTTCATCCTGGGTATGATGTTAATCTAGATCCAGCCCTGCAAGCAGGTCCTCCAACTTCCAGGGAATATTTGGGGGTTAGTGGGAAGATTGGCTCTCCACCCACCAGAGAAAAAAACCCTTCATTCCATTTGGACAAGTGTGGTGCTGAGGTGTCACCTGGCCCACGACTGCGCTCAGGTTCTCATGCCTATGGTGGCTGCAGCAACATGCTGTGTCAGCATACGCTCCTTACCTACCTCTGCCTATAAAGAACGTATCCTATGATGTACTGCCGCAGGTTTTTCTGCAGCAAGTTTTAAACACTTGACTTAGGTAGGGACTGAAGTTACATGACTCAACTTGGACTCGAGTCACAAATTTGATGACTTGTGACTTGACAGCAAAAATTATGGAAAGACTTGCACTGGACTTGAGGGCAAATGACCCGAGACTTGACTATGACTGCAATGTTTTGACTTGAGACTTGACTTAGACTCTCCAAGGACTGACTTATTCCCATGCCTGATGACTGGTATGGATTTAACATAAATCATAAGGAATTCTGGCAAAGAAAATCACTGCATGAAAGTAACAAACACCAGAAAACTAGTTATAAAAAATATTTGTAAAAAAAACTTCAGACACTGCAGTCTACCAGCTCGGATGATAGCTACCTTTGGTTCGTGGACGCTGTAAAATAATCAAGATAATGGGAATGGGGTTTGAACGTTGATGGTTTTATTAGATCCACACCATGGGTTCCACACAAACATTTTGCAGTTAGGCGGAAACAAATCCACCAATGTGACAGTCACTCCTAACATCCATCTGTTTTTCAAAACCACTTACCCAGTAGCGGGTCGTACTGTAACTGATTCCAAAATTGGTATCATGGGTTTTGGAATGAATGTGTGGGAAAACCCCATAGGTCTCTCCTGTCTCTTTTACTGCAGGTGTGTTTTATCAGCCTTCAGCTATATTTCCATCCATCTTCCGTAACCTCTTATCCAGCACAGGGTTGTGTGTGCGTGTGTTGGGGGGGTTGTGTTTTTGGGGGGACTGGAGCCCATAACAAATCCAGTGTACAAGGCTAGGGACACCCAGTGCATCACCGGGCGCAGACTTCCACACTCTCAGGTTAATAGCAATACCAAAACAGGTATTTGGACTGTGGGAGGAAACCTACCCAAGCCCAAGGAGAACATGCAAAGCGGAACACGATCACAGACCCATGGGGTGGCAATGCAGCTCATAGTCCGGGAGGCGTGAGGCCACAGTGATGAAGAGAGACAAAGCTGAGAAGACACACAAAGAGTGAGTCAGCAGAGCCGGGAGGCTGGAGTTACGTGAGCATGCAGACCATGGAGCCGCCCCCCCCCCCCCCAACTGCGCAGACCACCAGACCCCAGCACACTCAATACATTCTATTCTATTAATGATAAAAGTATCATCACAGAAATTTCAAGCAACTCCTTAGCTGTGGGCAAAGTGAGAAGTATTTCATTTTTTAAAAACTATAATATAAAAATGTTTCATTATAATTTAGCCTAAACTGATGTGTGCTGTTTAGCAACAGTATAAAAGTTACTAATGTAATATCAGGGCATTGCAAGAGATTTTGGGCCCCATGGAAGCATATAATATTGGGCCCCCAACCTAGACCAGTCCAATTGTGGTGACTGGGGCCAAGTCTCTGCACTCATGATTGGAAGGTCGCTGGTACAAGCCCCCACCTTGACAGAAAAGTCACATGTCTGAGGTCCCTTGAGCAAAGCCCTGAACCCCCATGTCCAGGGGAACCGCATGAGGGCTGACCCTGACCTGTGACCCCCAAGCTATGGAGAGCACGACGGGGTCGGTGAAGAGACAAATCCCTATATAGCTGCACATGTCCAAAGGACATTAAAGGATTGCTATTATTCGAAATATTTGGGCCCCTGTGGCTCCGGAGGCCCTGGGAATCGTCCTAACTTACCCCCCTTTATGGGGTCCCTGAATATCATAAACGATTTGTAAGAGGATGGATATAGAATCTTTTATTACTTCAGTAGAATATGACGCACAGATGCCATTATGGAGTTTCAGCAGGAGGCAGGCAGCCTGTACAGTAGGTCTGCATGCCAGACAACCACAACTTATGGTCCGTCCAGCCTCAGGTGTCCCAGCCTTTCACCAAAGGGTGGGCTGCAGTGGTTCACTCCCAGTCATGCACAGTGGAAATCATCCATTCACAGATGAAAGTTATTCCCGAATGGGGAAAAAAATACCTTCTTTTGCAAGAGTACAGCGCGACTTAAACAGCACGGGGCATTGGTCTGAACCTGATTTCTAAAGTTCACAGTCGTCAAATAAAATCAGTAACTGAGAAGGTGACGGACGCTAATTAACGGTGACAGGAATCACCCTTTTCTCCTTTGCTCGTTTAACAGCTTCCACATATTTGCGCTGCGCGATCACGTCCGAGGCAGCGGCTGGCACAAGCTTTTCATCCGAGGACTGAAAACAAAGTCTGGTGGCTGAAGCGGTGGGGGGGGGGGGGGGGGCACCAAAGACATCTTTGAATAGCATCAAACCAGGCGCCCGTTTGCCTAACACCATCTGCCGGCTCCATCTTGTCCGGCCTCACGCCGATTGCCACGGGTGACAGGTGATCTACGTTCAGCGCAAAGTGTTCGGACGGCCCTGGGGGGGGGGGGGTCCCTGCTGAACGCTTCAGCATTCCTCGCCCCACCATATTTATGTCCTTTCTACCGTAGTGGAATATTCCATATGACAGCAATTCAGTTTCTCTGCAGTCCGTATGGAGGAGTGCCAGAGCTGCTTAGCTACATGTAGGAAAGCAGTCTGAAGTCTGAAATGTTAAACTGTGCCATAGCTTTAGAAACCAGAACGCGTGTCAGATAACTTCAGGTTGCTGTACATGAAATGAGCCACTTAGAGCATGCAGATGATATTAAACCAGCTTTGAGATGCTGCACAATTAAAGTAGCCGAACCAATGTGATGCATGTAGTAACAGTAAATAAGACATGAAGTATCATACATCTTATTTATACACAATCCATAATCCCGGCCATACACCATACTACTTCCAGCAACAGAGCACTGGAGTGGTTACGAATAATATTAGATTATATTGTATTACATTATATTGTACTACATTGAGTAAGTTTAGATTTTTATTTTTACATGGAAAGTTTTGGCTTCTGACAAGAAAAAAAGGTGTTTATCTGAAACATTCAGAGGAAAATTATACTTATATGGGTGGACAGGTTCTGCTGAAAACTGCTTGCACATAACACAGCCACATAGCACAGCCACATAACACAGCCACATAGCACGGCCCACATAGCACGGCCACATAGCACAGCCACATAGCACGGCCACATAGCACGGCCACATAGCACGGCTACATAGCACGGCTACATAGCACAGCCACATAACACAGCTACATAGCACAGCTACATAGCACGGCTACATAGCACAGCCACATAAACAGCTACATAGCACAGCCACATAGCACAGCTACAATAGCACGGCTACATATAACAGCCACATAGCACGGCCACATAGCACAGCCACATAGCACGGCTACATAGCACAGCCACATAGCACAGCCACATAGCACAGTTACATAGCACGGCCACATAGCACGGCTACATGACACGGTCACATAGCACGGCACATAGTACAGTTACATAGCACAGCCACATAGCACAGCTACATAGCACGGCCACATAGCACAGCCACATAGTACAGTTACATAGCACAGCCACATAGCACAGCCACAAAGCACAGCCACATAGCACAGCCACAAAGCATGGCTACATAGCAACAGCCACATATATTAATATGGTGCTTGTCGAAGGTAGAGCGATGGTATGTACACGGGAGAATGACCATCGAACTAGTGCCAGTAGCCAGCTCAGCTAATAATACACAACAGGGCCTGAGCGGAGTAACTTGGATAACCTTGTGTTGATAGAGGTTTATCTTACCATTTCTATAGTGAGAACTGTTTCATGTTTGGTCCTAATTCCTTTAGCGTTTTGTCAGAGGCAGATGTTCATCTTTGTTAGCGTTAGACTGTGATGTCACAATGCGGACACCCTCACTTAAGAACCGAATTCCGTTCCTACGACTACGTCGTTAAGCAAATTGGTCGGTAAGCGAGAAGCTACCCTTTACTGACATCTCAAGCTCACTGTAGTGGTGGTGGGTTTGTGTCAACTATCTTTAGATACTGTTTTAATGTCCCCTTGGCACCATTTCTAACACTTTTAGTACATATTTAGAACTGTTAATACTGTAGTGTACTGTACACTGTAATAAACAGAATAGAGGAAATTAGCTCTAATGTACATTGCTGAGGTTGCATACTGTAAATAATCATTTTAATTTACTCTGAATAAACAAAAGGAAACTCCAACTTGATAACTTTGTTTTAATTTTCGAATATAGGAATATATTCATGTTTCAAAAGTCACCTCTGACAATCTGAAAAGAAAAATATATTACCCAGCCTTCAAAAAATGAAAGAATCTGCAGAAACATGCTTCTGAAGAGGAGAGAAGATGAAGAAAACTGACGTTTTATGTATAATATGTTGTTTGGTCTGCAGCAAATTAGCAACTTCCTGTTTATAAGCAGACGACTTAGTTTACAGTTCATTTCATTTTAATATTATGCAAATTATTTACTACAGTGTTATTGGATACAAGTTCTTCGGTGCTGCGGAATATATAATTGGTAAACCCAACAATACAAGGTAACTCGGCATCTACTAGAAAAATTATACAAAAATTATTTTGAGGAAATAGTCACATAGTGAGGTGTTGTGTGTCCAGACAGGCTGAACGCAATGAAAGGGCTGAAATTTCACATAAACAGTACTGTGAAATCGAGTCTATTAACCATCAGATAAAAACAAACATAACGAAGATAAAATCCAAATTTAAAGTGACTTTTCATGATAACCACCTAAACTTGTCCTAAACTTGCACCCGGGCTAGAATAAAAACTGCCCCCTCAAGCTAAGAAGAGAGAAAAGAAGCAAAAACCACAGAAATCAGAGCTTTCCAGCTACCCTGTTTCCTATTAAAATGGCTGCATGTGGCAGTACATGATGTCAACGATAATTCCTGACATGTACTTCACACTGTAAATCCTTTAAATTAAGAGTAAAAAGGAACACCTTGTATGTATCTACGTGCACATGGGCACCACAGCTGAACCCGCTGATGGCAGCCCGAAAAAGAGTCCAAGCATGAGATAATGTGGATAAAAGCTAAATATATTGGGGAATTTACAACGTACTCCAATGCATCAGCGAAAGATAATAACACTGTGACCTACCAATTTCAAGAAGGAAAAAAAATCACATTTTTAAAGCCAGAATATTTAAACATAACGTTAAAAGCACATACATCACAACCTAATATGCATCACAATGTATATAATTTTTAAACGCTTCATTCATAGCGATACTAACCACTAATGACGGTAGCATCATACAGTACCCCCTGCCTCTCCTGATGGAGATATTACCTGCCCTCCTCTGCAGCATCATGTCAGACGTGTGCAGGTGCGAAAGCCAAGCTGGTCACAATCATCTCCCTCACCTGCACATCTGCCGCTGTTTTAATTAACAATCTACGGAGGCTCGTCAGGGAGTGATAAAAACGAAAAAGGCATCGTCGCATGAAAACAAAAATGATAATCGACGTGTTTCATCAGTAAACAGCAGGACCATTTAATTGGGCCATTCCGATAAATATAAACATGATGCTGCTTAATGACGACACTGTAGGCTCCACTGTGTGACAATCATTTCCATAGAGACGCTGGGCATCCGCCCCACATTCCCCAACCCCCCCCCAACTGCCCCCCCCCCCCCCCCCCCCCCCCCCCCCCCCCCCCCCCCCCCCCCCCCCCCCCCCCCCCGCCTTTTCATTTTGTCAGATGCAGGAGACGGTTTTGCAGTCTGCTGATTTATGAACGAAGGATGACCTCAGAGGCCGTAACACAGTGATGGGTGACTGGTTCTCAACAGTAGGCTAGCAGCACTTGACAAAGTGCCTGAAGCAGAATGAATTTACTTCTCTTTTCCTCAATCATCAACAGGCTCCTGCCCCTGACCCCCAGTCCTGTCTGCTATAACAAGATCTCCCCCCATCTTGTGCTGAAAAATTTACTGTCATGTCTAGTTTTCAATGCGCCAACTGAGCACTTCTTTCACCTTCAAGGGAGTTGGAGACTCGCTAACTCGCCGGCCACACGGCCAGGGGATTATCTGGGACACGAGGATCTCAAACGGGCCACGACTTCACCCTTCATCACAAGTCAATCTTCCTCATCTTATTATACACTGGCCTTTTATTTTTTTTTTTTTGCTGGGTGTTTGGCAGACATATTTGTGTCTGCCTTCATCATCTTGATGACAGTGCCTTGAGGTGAGTTAAATTTAATAAGCCCACATTTTTACTGCCAATAAATCTCAACACACATTCAAATTTAACCTTCCTCTTGTGTGAATGGTGACCACAACCACTGAAGATCGCGGGGACAATGTCAGGAACTAATTTCCTGCCCTCGCCGTGTACCTGCCGATCACAGCATGCAGTGCTCCTACAGAAATGTACATGCTTCTAATGGTACTTGACACCTACATCACCCTTTGAGCCTCCCATAGCTTTCAACTTTAGCACATCTGTACAACAAACATGAAATAACTGCCCGATCTTATATTTGTACAGTGTGACACATTACATTTATTTCAGTTGACACATTATTCAAGGCAACACAATTAAGAGAGCAGGGTCTGACAATCCCTGGAATGATTGGGGATTAAGGGCATAGGTCAAGGATGCAACAGCAAAATCACTCTGGGATTCAAACTAGCAACTTTCTAATCACACGTATGACGTACTAACAGGCTGAGCCTCACGCCGCCTGACTGTCTCAGTTATTATCCATCCTTCCATTTTCCAAACCGCTTATCCTACTGGGTCGCGGGGGGTCCGGAGCCGATCCCGGAAACAATGGGCACGAGGCAGGGAACAACCCAGGATGGGGGGCCAGCCCATTGCAGGGCACACTCACACACCATTCATTCACACATGTACACCTATGGGCAATTTAGCAACTCCAATTAGCCTCAGCGTGTTTTTGGACTGTGGGGGGAAACCGGAGTACCCAGAGGAAACCCCACGACGACATGGGGAGAACCGTCTCAGTTATTATGGTGAACAAAAATACCATTGAAAGCTACTCAATAAGCCACTCAAGCACTGATCAGGCCATTCAGGTAGGGAGAGATGGGGACTGGAAGGGGGGAGAGATGGAGACTGGAAGGGGTGCTGTAGCCAACGAAAGCTCCGTGAGGATGGAGCAGATTTCTGTCTTGGGCTCCACCCACCACTCCACCCTGCATCCTCACCTTAGTGACCTGACTGGTTTCTCTTTCAGCCTTCCCACCTTTTTTAGTACCTTCCCACCACCACTGCATTACGACAGGGCTACTGGTGAAGGCCTCTGTTTTTGGCAGAAAGACGGCGCAGAACCGATCTGGCGCGGCAAATACAGTACGAGCGCAAGATTTATCGTTTGATGGTGCATCTCGAACAATTTTTTTTCAAGTCTAAAAAAAAAAAAATACCACTTGCTTCTTTAACTTTCAATTCCCCCTAAACATCTCCTGCTTCACAGCCTCTAGCTATTGCCTTTCTCAATCTGTCCCTGGAGAAGCAAAAGTTATTACCCCTGTCGATGGAGGAGAAAAGGATGTTATTCCCTTGTCACCCTGAGCTGGTCCCTCGTCTTCCTTGCCCTGATCTATAGCCCCCTGCTGGAGAGAAGTTCCTGATGTGCCATTGGTTCAACATCCTGCCAGTTCACATTACCTGTGCCCCCCCCACCCAAGCCACTCAGGGGATGACAAGAGCTCAGAAGTACTTCAGTGACTTGCCATGTCAGAGAAATCAGCCCTCGGGAGACAGCTTGCTGACTGACTAGTCTGATTAGGTCAAAGCGGGGTTAAATGTTAGTGACCTGGAGTAAAGGTTTACCTGAGACTGACTGCAATACCCTCATTACATGTCAAGAGCTCCAGAAATTGTCCTGTTGAGGATTAAATTCCCACATTCAAGTACACAGGGAACTACAGCTTATGAATAACACCATACAGTACAATAATGCATATGTGTATAGATTAATGCGTTAATTTAGATGATTAAGAAAAAAATAACGAATAAAAAAAAATAACGCATTTTATTCGCACTATTTTGTCCTTGCTAATGTGAGTGCACAGTTTTTAGCTTGACAGATGGCTAACAGGCTCCTCCAATAAACATCCGGGAAGCAAATCTTGCATATATATTACAACTCAAACAATACACAATAAATACTTTACTCTTACAAGTGGTTAAATTAACTAGCGACTAGCGGGATGCTAATATAACTTTATAACATTGTAAATCCCATTGGCGCACTAGCGCGATTAGCACTTCAGTGTTTACATTACCTTTTTCACAGATCGCGAACCACTTTAACAGCTTATCAGGTAAGTATTTAAGGTAAGTAATTATACCATTTTAGATGGTAGACACAGCACTTTATCTTGAACTGCTGGTCTGTTTATTTTTGGCCACGGATTCTTGAGGGAGTTTCTGACTGAAATGGGATTGTTTGGTTTTTCATACACGATGTTTGAAAAATGGGAGCAATTGTCAATCAGTACTTTGGCATTTTTGGTCAAAATTTCCACTGTTCTGAAAACAGTTTGCTCTGTGTTTTCTACACTCATCCATTGGTCTGTGTAGTAGCTCAACAAACTGAAATTTCTTATTTCTCGTGATGATACACTTTTTGATGTAGTGGACTGGGATGGAGGGGGTGCAGAACCAGCGGGAGAATTCTAGCTGTATGTCTTGACCAAAGGAATGCAGCCCCCCCTCAGGGGTACCATACAGAATTCCCCGGCCCAGGAAAAAATGACTTCACCCAGGTTCCCAAGTTGCACAACCAGGGCCCTCACCTGGGCTGCACCCGCCCTGACATCACCCCCCAGCTGTTCTCCCCAGACGGTGGGCCTGGTCACCTTACTCCAGATGGATAATGGGACCAAACCCAGATCCTGTGGGTGGGCCAAGTATGGGGGAAGCCGGTAGGCGTGTAGGGTCCCGTCTGTGCACCGTCTGTCCAAGTCTGCCTAACGCTTATTGAATTCCTGGCATCAAAAGCGAAGAGCGTCACATGACGGGTTATCGAAAGGCATTCACATTAAACATGGGTGGGGGGGTTGGCACTGAAAGGCATTCATATTACACAGGCAAAGGTGGGGGGTGTGCACACGCTTATTTATCTGACGTTTGTCAGGAAACTGGAGGAAACAGAAACATGCAACTTTAGACAACTTCCAGGGGGGTGGAATGCAACCCCCCTGCCCCCAACAAGGCCATGTGACCTAAGGCCATTACAGTTGGGCCTGATTTTAAACCAGGATGCGTGGGGTGATGGCAGCAGCATTGATCAGGACCATATCGGCACACAGATCCTTAACGCTGCCCACCGCTGCTCTGAAACTAGGTTTAGAAACACAGGAGGTGTAAATAAATTCAAAAATACACAAAAGAGGCAGGGAGGACATGGGCTGGCCATCCATCATGTAAGCCATTACCAGGAAGGCAGAGGGCCCTGGTACCGTACGGTCAGCCTGAGACGATAAAAATTCAGCTCTGCGCTTCGATCTGTTACGCCTGACACGTGGCTGCACTCTGTTTCTGAATTATAAACAGATTTATTTAAACTTTGCCCACGTGCCTACAGCATGTACAGATTCTGGAAAACTCTGGGATCAGGAAGAGCAGAGCTCAGAAAGAAGCAGGTTAGCTGGGTTAGCGAGACAAGAAGCACAGAATCGAGGAATACAGTGTGAGAAGAATTTTAAAATGTTTGACGTGCAAAGTGACGTACAGGTGTGGATCAGAGAGCGGGGTCAGCTAGACCCAAGAGCATTTGGGGTTAAAGATCTTGCTCAAGGGCCCAACAGTGATATGTAGACTCTTCCAACCAGGAGGTTTGAACCCACAACCTCCTGAATGCAGGCACTGATCCCTAATCCACCGTGCTACATGTGTTAATATGACGATATATAATAATTCAATAAATACGAATTCAGTTACTGGGGTTACGGTAATTTAATTACTGCGATTTCCCTTTTTCTGGTCACTGTGGTAGAGGTTTATGTCCCTCACCAAGAGAAGGACAGGAGGGATGTGTGGACTGACATGAAGGTAAATAAAACTCTAAGCGCTAACACAGTCACCCGCTTTAATTCTTTTTATTTATTTGCGCTGTGCGCTGCCATCAGCCCCTCCTCCTCCACCACATCCCGGGCGTCCAGCGCTTCTTGTAGTGCAAAGCCTTACACAACTGAAGGTCGAGCCTGGCGATTTGTCAGTCAGGGCTGGAGGAATATAAATAAGCCGCGGTGCATAAATTGCCGGAAAGTGTGTTTTATACTAGCTAAATCCATCCCATCGGGTTCCCATTTCCCCAATTAGGTCGACATCATTTCTCATCACAGGGACACCACTCCGTTTCCACCCCGCCTGCGAATCGAAGGGTCGCGATGTGTTTGGTCGTTCTTATTTTTCAAAAGTACTGATTTAACGTGTTAAAGAAGGACATGGGCTGCGGAGAACTTCAAACTTTTTTTTTTGCCAGCAGTTTCTCTCCAACTTACCTCAATATTATGGAGACATTTATGAAAAATAATCCTTAATTTTCCTGTAACAATTCTTTCACACAAATGAATCTTTGAGTCTACAACAAAAATCTGCATTAAAATATATATAAAGGTACAGTATTACATCTTGATCCTCACCTGTGCAGAAAACAGCTTGTGTCTATACCATAACTATACTGGAAAAGCTGGAGTCTTGGAAATTAGTGCCTTTTCTCACTGGACTGCTGCACATATTTCAATTTTTTTGTCTGCAGACATGGAAAAGGTCCAGTTTTTATTCACAGATCTCCCTTTCATTAACCCTATTATGTAATTAGCCTTTAAATACACTGAAACATTTTGAAATAATGATCCAATGGACAAGATACGATTAGACGAGACAAGACAAGACAAGACGAGATGAGATATATGATAAGCCAAGCTAAGGCAAGAGGAGGAGAGGACAAGACAACGCAAGACTAGACAAGGTAAGACAAGATAAAATAAGATACAGCAGCAAAAGAACTGTACAGAGTATAAAAATAAAAAGGCAAGAGAATAAAAGCTCACACACAAACACAGCAGTTAACAAATGACATCACTGCATCAGAGGCCAAGACAGTTAAGGAGCATTATAGTGTGAAAGAGTAACTCATAAGCGGGCATACTACTGACCGGGGGGGGGATCAGTATGCAAACACCGGCACCCGCTGATTGCGGCCCCCCTTCTCATGCTATTCACAGCACACGTGGTTCCCCACGTTACAGCGGCTGCTGCTGTTACAAAGTGCCCGGTATTAAATGCAAATCCCCGATCAGTGTCCCGCCACGTTTGATAATCGCGCAGGATGATTAGTTAGGGCGCCCGCGCAGGCAGCACGCTGGACGCTGGCTTTTGATCGCCGAGCGCTAAATCATGCGAGGGACGTGATTTACGTGCACGGCCTATTATAAAGCCGGCGATACTTATCCACCCATGTAATGATGTGGATAATGATGGCCGGTAATCAATATCTGTCTTTATGGTTTTGCCTCAATAATATGGCCATGCCTGATGTAGCTTTGGTAATAGAGATGCGCTGCTTTTACAAACATCACAAAAATGTATATAATGGAAAACAAATGTGTGAAATATATCGCGATCCTAAAGTTTTGTCTCAGCTCACTATAAAATACTATATAGAGTCAAATTTTTTTTTAGTTATATCCAGGGGTACTGCTAGAGATTCAAGCCTGAAAAAGCATATTACATCGGGCCCCCGACCCAGACCAATCTAAGTTCCAAATTTTTGTTAAGGCCCTTGTCACGCAAGGGCCCTTGAAAGCGTCCCCTAACCCCCATTACGGTGCCCCTGCTTATATCCAATTACTTCTGGCTAATTCACAACTAGTACTACTATGGGTATATGTTTCTTTATTATTTGAAGCCGGAGATTTTAACATCACTGTTATTTGAATTGCCATAGCCAGACATTTTTATCTTCCTGGACATATTTACTCACCGTCCTGCCACCTTCAACACGCTTTCTGTGTTACTTCACAATACTTTAGGCTGCATGTATTTCTTTGGTAAAGTAAATGTCTTTCTTAGTTTGCTACCTGGAAACTTCTGAGGCGACAGGACTGGATAATTTTAAAATGTTAGGGCTCATTTGCTGTCTGTTAATTTGAAAATAAGGTGCCGCCAATTCCTGTCCATCTGTGTGTTTCTACCTAGCAGATCCTCCTAAATTCTTTATTATTATTATTATTATTATTATTATTGTATTTTGTATTTTACAGGTGATATTAATGTTTTTTTATTTAAATGTGTTCTTCTGCCTTTGTAAATAACTTTGAATTGCCTTATGTCTGAATCGTGCTGTATGAATTACATTTACAACATATAAATAAACTTGTCTTGTCGAACGTGTCCTTCTCCTGAAAACATAAACATCAGGATGTGCTTGGTGGAGTCGAAGGGAAGGACTTGGGAGCCCTGAGAGGGTCTGTGGAGGGACTCACCCCCATCAGCACGGACAGAGCCCTCGTACGAGTCTTCACTGAGGTCCAGGGCTGTGGGCTGCGAGCCGAGCTGGGTGCTGTTGGGGCAGTCGGCCCCTCCATCGTCCAGGCTGTGACTGGCACAGCCAGGGAGCGGAGTACTGACCACACGGGAACTGGTCATGGAGCTGGAGGGCCTGGAGCTGCCCCAATTCTGTGAGAAGTGGGGGCCATTAAGGGGAGAAGGATACACTTACTATAAGTGAGGGAAACCAACTGCTCCACCTTTACGTCAAAGTAGCCCTTTAATAAGCAACTCGCTGACCCCCGAAATAAGAGGCTGGTCAGATAAGGGAGCCAAGGCTAATTTATCATATGGAGGAATCACCAAAGAGGATGAATGTAAAGCTTTTCAGGGGTTACTGAGCAATGGAATTTCCCATCCTGCTATATGAACAATGTGCCTTAAAGCCACAAACAGGAAAAAAAAATATCATCAAATCGTCAGCCTGCCCATGGTATTTTCTGTGAAATTTTCTTCATCCATGAATGCTTTACAATGATCACAATATGCACTTATTCTCACTTAAAATAAAGATTAAATACAAATGAGGTGCCTTCGGTCCACCATGCATGAAATCCCTCACAGGCACAAAGTAGTTAAAGAAATTCAGCTTCGCCATAAAAATAAATCCACAAATCATTAATCACATTTGTTCCCACAATGTTTAAAATTTGAACTAAAACTAATAATTTTTTTGACTATTCTTTTTTGTTCTTGCATTATAAGGCAGGAATCGAATAATTTCAGAACCAAAATTAAATAAAATTAAATTTCATTACAATTAAATTATTATTAAATAAAAACATTTAATGATTTTACCATATGTGCCGCATCTTCAACATCTCCTAGAAAATTGTAATTTTACACTTGACTCACACAATAGCCAATTGTATCATCACACGGTGAGCAAAAGGACACAACCGTGAGATACCCCCACTCAGATTTATATGCAGGGCTAAAGGATATAGGTAGATTTACAGCACAGGAGGACGCTGGCCCAAAACGTCCGCCGCATGGGCAAACTCAACACCGACTCGGAAATCGGAAAATTGCCAGGGAGCATTAAAGGGCTTGATAATGACGTGAACCTTCAATATATCAAGCCTCAGCTTTACATTTTTTAAAAGATTTTATAGCATCAACTTGTCAGGGGGTCAAAGGGAAGAACAGGCCCTATCCTCCATTCAGCCCTGCCTTTGGAAACTGTCTCATTTCATTTTAAATTACCCAGCAGCGGCGGTTAAGGTGGTAGACTGGGACTGACAGCTATGTAACATAAAGCATGACAAGTAGGGAGGGGGGGTCAACGTAACCCCCAAGTTACAGGAGCCACGAGTTACAGGAGGCCAATGTTAACTACCTTTAAACCCGCCGGCAGACCCCAGAGATCTCGGATCTCAGGGAATGGCAGCTAGCGTAAATATCAGAGTGACAGAGTAACGTCAGGGGTCGGACTGTCCGGGATTAAGGACAGACCTGTGGTATCCCATTCCTGTCACCAGCGATATTTAGGTATTCCAGCAAAGTACGTAAACTCATCACCCGAGAGCACATTCAGAACCAGTGTCGGTCTGGCAGAAATTTTGCCATGAATGCTGGAAAATCTGCAGAATTTGCCTCCACAAGCGAATTCTAATGTTTGCACAGCGATCTTATTTGTAGAGCATAATTACCTTAGAGCTGCACAGAATCAATGCGGTTGAGGTAACGGTCACACACTTACCGAGCTTGATCAGACTGTGGATATTAGGTGTTAGAGGAACACGTGTGAACAGAGACACGTACCGAAAAATTCAGGGCTCTCCTTCTCTCTTTGAATTTGTTGATGGTGCTCCGAACCTGCAGCGGTTGAGAGAAAATTGGCAGACAGAAGGAGAGAGAAAACAAATTACACGATCGTGAGAAGAATCTTTCAGCTCGCCTTCCTCCATCTAACTTTACCTAAACTGTGAGGTGCAGAATATTGTTTGGGAAACGACAAACGAAAATATGCACTTGTAAAAATGAACGAGAGCCGCAGAACTGGAGAAGCGGAAGGCCGTGGTTTGTCAGACATAATGAGAGCTGATAGTGATACACAGTCGCAGCAAGCTAAGGAGAGCACTGTAAAGCCTTCATCTGTCACACACTGTAGCCGCGTGCTCTGGAAATGAAGCCGTTCAATAACAGACTGCTCTAGCAGAACAGATTACAGCTGTTCCCAGGAAGGCAGCAGATGTTCGGCGAGGTAACAATCTGCCGGTTTTGTTAGCCGTCTATTTAAAATCTGTTCACACTGAAATTTAGCAAACAACTGGATCTTCACTGTGGCCCTACGGCTGCTGGCTCTGGAAAAATCAAGACCGACTTAATAAGACATCGCTAATTATCTACTAATTATTATAAGACCAGAGGGAGGTATACCTCTTCGTATTGCATTATTTGCATAATGAAATGTTTAAAGTAGAAATTTTTTCATCAGTTCTGTCTAATTATAATAATAATTTTGTCATCTTATACCACCAACAAATGTTTTATTATCCATAAATATATAGTTAGCTATACCTCAAATTGTATATATTTTACCATTATATAAAAATACAGTAGATAAAATCACCACAATACACTCTGGAGACCGGGCCCTCAATCACGTCAGAGTGAGATCACATAGTAAAATTTTATAGTAGTTTAGTCCATCTAATAGATTAAGAAGTAGCATACGTACTAAATTATTAGTACTAAAAGTACTAAACAATTCCCAAGAAAATTGGTAGCTTTGATTATCATGACACAGAGCAGCAGTGATGTACACTGTATGGCTCCTTCAACAATAGTGAGTGTCCCATATGGGAAAAATCACCGGACCTTATAATATATTGACTTTTTTTGCAGTATGTTGACTTTTACTCATACAGACAGTGAATTCATTAAGTGAATCCTGTTAAAGTCTCTCGTTATAGGGTGCTCTTGCAGAAACCTCCATGGTGAGGGTCTGTCTTATGGAACCTTGTCTGATTACATGATGATCGGTGACTCAGCCCAGGGAGACAGACTCCGCCCACCGCATCAATAACTGTGCCCCCCCCCCCTTTACAGCTTCATTACTGTAGAGTAAACTCTGTCATAAATTCAGCCCCAGGAGAAATGCAGGGAAATGAGGGCAGGGGTCCCGCTGTTTGTGTTTGCAGTAAAGTGGACAAAGCGTGCTGACATCACTGAACGACATCAGCATCTCTGATCATAAAAGAGGCTGCAGAATACCTGCCTTATGCTAAATGTGCATACAGTAATTCTGAAAGCATGTCCTTTTATAGACGGCTAAAAAGTTGAGGACAGACTCAGCAGTGTAAGAAACATTGTTTAAAGTTTCTTTTCGTTGTTGTCAGTCATTTGGCTCCTCTCGAAGTTTTATTTTATGGTTTAACTAAAAGCTGCTATAAACATAATTTCCATATGAAAGTTCGGATTATTTAAGCACCGGCTCGCATCCTTGAGTTCCTGAACAAAAGCTAAGGTCAACAAATCAAAGAAAAGACTAAAAAAAACACAAAAAAGGCCAATTAAATGAATGTTTTAATCTGCATTAATTACTTGGTGGGTTGTAATAAAGCCTGTTTGTACCTCATACAGCTCAACAAAACTTAAGAAATATAATAATAATTCAGCTAAATAAGTCAGACAAGGAGGACAAAGAGCTCAAGCTACAACAGAATTATCAGATTCCAATTGTCTAGAATTTGACAATATTTATATTCTCTGCAGGACGTTTTAGTGTAAAATTATTTGAGTTTATTTCACAAGGTAATAAATTTTGTTTTCATAAAAGTGTTCCATATTTACATATATTTACAAATACAGTAGCTGAGAAATAAAAAAGTCTGGCATCTGGCATTAACTTCTGCATTTTAGCATCTCATGCTAGCCTTCATTTTATTACTTCTTTCAGAAAAGCGAAAGGCTTGTCAGGAAACGTAAGCCACTTGCATTGTTTTCGTTTAGCAGTAGTTTCCATTTAGAACCCACATCTATTTCTAAATTGCATCGTGAACTACATAAACAGTTCAGGGGAGATGCCACGCAGAGAGAAGAGGCGCACAAAGAACGCTCATTTTCATAACTACAAAACCACTCATGAACGTACAAAGCGCGCATGTGTTGCTCCCAAATTGCAAAGACCCTTGGGTCAAGGAGATAGAGGAGCAACAAAATGGATACCTTCGCACCAAAAAGGCACTTAAGTAGAGGGGGTGATTTACAGCACAGAAGGTTAGACCTGAGTCCACCACTGTCTCATGGTACCATGACGACTCAGGGATGCCTCACATACTTTGGGTGGAAAGAGAAGAATCTCCACCTAAGATGTTTCCAAGCCTCAACCCAGCCCTGAAGAGGTGCACAGGAGAAGTGAAGTCCACTCTTCCATGCAACTATAGCAGCAACCGCTGAGGATCTAACATTACAGGCTCTTTTAAAAGATTGGAAGGGCATCATCTCTAAATATCTTGTAAAACATCCAATGAAATGGAAAACACTGGTAGGCGCATTCATAAAACTGGCTGGCATTTAACAGTAAACGACAAGAACACAAAAAAATAATTAACTATGAATTATGTTTCATACCATCTATAAGGTGAATTAAAAAAGGAATCAATTTATTAATAACATAATTCTTAGTGCACTAATTATTGTACATTGATGCAAAATTCACATATAAACAGAACTATGTTTATGACGAAATGGAACATATAAATTATGTTCAATGGTTTAGCTGAATGCACAATGATCCAGTGACCTAGACTGCACAGAAAGGTATAAGCTCTTCACTGGATTTCAGTTTAATGAGGTGGGAGTCATCAGAAGTAACTGTTTTTATTTACATTGATCTTAAGGATGAAAATGTAATTCTACTTTTCAATGAAATTAAACTAAAGAAGCATATTTTATTAAAGCATAAACCAAATCAAAATGAAAAACAGAAACCCATTATAAATAATGAAAACTTTCTTCTACCTTGAACATACACTGACAGTGCCAGTGAATTTTCGGCTATTTCAACATGTAAAAAAAAGCTTGAGTCTAAATGTATAAAGGCTTTACAATAAAATACTTTTTTCTCTAGAATGTATGCATGCTACATGGATAGCAATGGCTCATAAGACCATGCTAGGTACTGCATGTTGTCCTACACATTAAACAAACTTCATTAAATTAATAAAGAACCAAACAGTATTTTCTCGAAAAAGGGTAATTTTGCCAGCAAAATAATGATTTTCCTCAGACTTACACCAAGCTCTGCATGGCTAGCTGGCCTCATCCCAGCTGCCGTCCCCACACAGTCCTCCTGGGCTCGCGAAGCCCCGTGTCAGAGTGTTAAATGGAGGGCCGGGAGTTTAAAAACTTAAAGAGGCAGTGAAATATTAGTCAATGTGGGTGAGGAATGACTATCCGCACGCAGGGGGTGTCAGTGTTTAATGGCGGGCCTGGATGCATATTGGACAGACCAAGCATGAAGGGCAGCGAGGGGCTTTGTGCACACAGCCGCCTCATCCCTTCGACTCACGCCATCGTGGAGGTGTCATTTTTTTATTTTATTTTTTTTCCCTCACTCACTCCATCGGCCTTGAGACGACGCGCAGACTCACCTCTGTGTTGTAGACCCCGTAGATAAGGAAGATGAAAAGGCCCTGCATGACAACAAAGGAAGAGCAGTTAACGTGATGTTTCCTCATATTATAATGGGCATTATTTGGTTATAGAAATAAAAATTGGACATATACAAATATAAAATACATAAATGCACATGTATATAGACACACTCACACTCACAAATGTGTAATGCAGACATACTTATTTATTGACGCTTTCGACATATTTATACTATGAATTGTTTATTTAACAATATAAACAAAATGCATTCTCGCATTAAAAGATGCGAGAAGCCCAAAGCAGCTAAACATTACAGCGATTCAGTCTGTATTTGCATGCTACTTTTTTTTTTTTTCTTTATTTGCCACAAAGTAATAACATGAACAGCTTTTCACGCACGCGAGTGCCGTCATAGGCAGGGCGAATTCCGCACGGGAGGACAGCGCTACAAAACGACAAGATAACCCCAAGGTTCCCGGGGCTTTATTGCAGCCCGTGCATTTCACTCTCGAGTGCTCAGCCTTTGTTCCCACGGAAACACGGGACGCAGAGAAAATGAAGGAGCAGGCTAAGTGTCGGCCTAAACAAGGATACTTACGATAAAATAGGAAACAAACTGAAAGGAAAGGCGCATAAAGAGATTTCAGTTTGGTGCAAACTACAGCTAATGCTAAAAGAGCAAGAATCAGATGCCCTTGAGACTCGGGTACCTTCAGTGGCAAAAATGTAGTGATTTGCCATCATGTTTCTCATAGTTATTGTTAAACGAACAAGCTGTCCATTCACCGACTTAATAATACCGCATTTTCTGTGAGGCTGCTAGGGTTAGACAAATGACAAGCTGCTTCTATTCTTTTAAATCTTGCAGATAAATGGCTCAAGAAAAAAATAAAACAAGGTTTGCGTAGTTTGTATAACTCCGGGATTCTCAATTCTTTTAAAAGCATTTAATTTATTTGTATGTGTGATAAGTTGCTTGAAAGAATAGCCAAGAGAATGGAACACGGGATACTTCACAGAAACATTCAGAAGCATGTGGGCCCTGCACTGTCCCCCTCTTTCACATACTGACTTCCTCCCTTTCCTTTGTCCCTTCACTTGCTTTGTTTGGTTCTCCACAGCCTTTACATGTTCTTCACTCCCTGTCACTACTACAGACATCCCCATATAAAGCATCCTTTGCGTTACGCGGTCATAAATCATAATTTTACAACTAATTCCAGTATAAAATAATGTTAATATAATTGTAGCAACCTGGTTAATAGCCAGAAAACCTTCAAGTAATAATAATTTAAAAACCTTCGATGAATAGAATAGGGTTATTATTCTATGCATATTGTATCTTTTGAACTATTCCACAGAACAATGTAAAACTATGCAAAGAACCAGCGAAGTCTTGCATTGCATCAAATGAAATGTGTAAAATTTAAAAAACTAATTAGGAGACGACCGAATGCTTAACAAGTTAAACCCAGCAGACGTTGCTTTTGATCAACAAATTACCCTTGAAAACTAAAAAAATCAGGGACAAAGAAAATGAAGACAAAACAGTCTCCTGGTTTCCATCCACCCCACATCGAGAGAGAGACGACCATTTTCCTACTGTTGGAATAAGTCTCCTTAAATTTCTGCAATAACCTGTAAACAGAAAGGTAAGTAGAGCTTAGCTTTATTTATTTACTCAGGTAAATGCTGCTCTTAACGGTACAAACATTTTGGGGGCCACCGACTTGAGCATGTCCCCTTTAGTCACATTAAGAAGATTCCTTTTCAAATTTAAGGCCATGCATCAGCAAATCCTTTACTGAGCGGCAACGCTCTGCACACTACAATGGGTAAGAGTGCTAGCTTCTCATTATTTCATGACAAGATACAGACATTCACTTTCACTTTCATTTAAGGCCCTTTGCTCTGTTTATGGACGCCCCCCCCCCTCCCCCCCCCATGCTTTCACTCACCTCTATCCTCCAGCCCCATGTAATAAATTATTATAAATTTTCTCTCTCCTTCATTTCTTTTTGAACGCCCTAATGCAGAAAGTTAGGGAGTCTCAGGTAAAAATTTTCACAAACCCTTTTTTTTTATTATTTTTTTTTATTTATGATGTTGTCCTTGGTAACGGAAATTTCAATGCACCGAAATGAAAACTATGATTAAGGGGACGGTGTGTCGGCAACGCAGAGAGGCGAGCCAGTTTGTATTTTCCCCAGGATATATGTGATGCTTTCTGACACCACTTCTGTACCAAATGGACCTCACAGGGAGGATGATGGAGGGAAGTAGCAAGACGGTATAGAACCTTCCCATCAGGTTTGTTCCAGTGTGTGATGCACGCCTATACCTGTGTCATACAGTGTTCACTCACACCCAAATGAGCAAAACGGGCAAATCATCACAGTGTCTGATTTTACAGAGAAATGTTTATCAAATTATATCAAAATAACACTATTTCTAACGTAAACATCACAGGAACAATCCGCTAGCAACTACCCTGCTTTTGCCCTCATCTACACTGGAATACTAAAAACTGTAGGTTCCATGGCTAAATATTAAGTCCATAAGACTCACTTGACTGTTTTGACCATCTCTACTATAAATGCTGCAGATTATATTAAGGTAATACTTCAGCAGCACACTAATCTGAATTAACCAGTGTGATTTTTTTCCCACTGGCCGGAGAGCCAATCCTGCCATTAACCCCAAGTTTTCCCCTGTAAGTTGGGAGGACCTCCTTATAGGGCTGGAAATAGATTACCATCATACACTGGATGAAGCAATTGCAGGTTAAGGGCCTTGCTCAAGGGCCCAACGGAGTAGAATCACTCCAGGCGTGCATGGGATCTGAACCAGCAACCTTCCAGTTGCTGGCACAGATCCCTAGCCTCAGAGCCACCACTCCCGCTGTGGAAAGTGAATTAATGCACAGAAAAACTGAGATGTGCTGTCAAATAACACTGGAGCCAGAAGATAAATGGGCAGGGATTTCAGTTACCAGACAGCTGACTTTTGCATCATTTAAAAATTAAGGCAAACAGTTTAATTTAGGATGCTGTGGTAATGACTGAAAGGTTGCTGGTTTAAATCTCAGGGTCGGCAGAGTTCTTTCATCACTGGGCCCCCCGCGCGAAGCCCTTAACCCCCAACGGCTGCACAGATCACCTGACCCTGCCTTCTCAGATGAATGTTGCTTTGAATAAAAGCATCAGCTAAATAAAAATGTGAATGTAGTCACTGTTCAGCTAGCAGAGCAATGCTGCATGCAAGGTCTTCGCAAGTAATAACAACACACAGGTGTTCAAAAAAAAAATTCACAGAAAATTTTCAAATTGAAACATTTCAGATAATACAATATTACACTAGAATAGAAATCTGTTGATGATGAAAACTGTAAAAGAGCCGTCTTGCTAATTGCCCGATCATACTAAAATAAAGTTTTACAATAGCTCAGAAATATAATGCAGAACATCTATTGATGACACACATGCAGTTATCAGGGAAAATGTGTCAGATGAAGATAAATATCACTCTCACCAGCCAGGATTTGGTGAAAATGTTTACATGAATGTTACACACTAATCTCCTTTTTGTGGAAATAAATATCCAAAATAATATTTTTGTATTTAAGGAGGGGTGAACCTGCTCTCACAAATCTGCAGTGATGCCATTCGCATCTTAAGAGACAGTGAAGGCATATGAGAGCAGTCACAGAAACACGAGATAAAATTCACACTTTCACAAATGATCTGTTAATGCCTCTGACTGCTTCAGCATGACAGCTCGGCTAATCTGCACACGTGGCTTTTGTCCACAGCCTTTGCGTTACATCTGGCGGCCAATGTCAGCAGTGTCACACTGTAACACCCATTACGGTTTTCCGAGTAAACAAGTTCAATTAAGAAACAGAGCAACAATATGAAGTTATAAACTACAAACATGCTTATGTTGTACATATGTATACACTTATCAAAATACAACCATATTTCCTGGTAAATAACTGGACAGATAAATTCACTGGCTAGCTTATAAAAATGACTTTGGGACAGTTGTACTTTTGTCTATCCAATCTTGCTCTCCATGAAACCCTGAGACCCTGTTTTCCAATGTGTCTTGGGCGATCGAATCACCTCACCCTTTAAACCCAGGTCTATCAAGCATCTCCAAGGTGTCCAGCTGACCACTTGTGTCCAGATTTCATTACTGCCTATGTTACTTCTGCTAGAAGTTCAAATGGCCCCTTGCACAGTTACTGTGATGTCCTTGTTGGGGGCTTATTAGCGTTTACACTACAACCAATGTGTGCTCAGATGCATCTCAAACTGACCACTGCAAGTGGTTTGAGTGATCAGATCACAATGCATTGCGGTAGTTGTTCACACTTGTATTTAGCGCTTGTGCACTTGTGTATTTAGTGCACTTCTGATCCGAATACACTTGGTTTTAAAATGCTTCTTGGGTAAACAGGGCCACAGACAGGTGAGTGCAAGCCTAGGGGATCACAG
Organism: Brienomyrus brachyistius; assembly: GCF_023856365.1. Taxonomy (NCBI): domain Eukaryota; kingdom Metazoa; phylum Chordata; class Actinopteri; order Osteoglossiformes; family Mormyridae; genus Brienomyrus; species Brienomyrus brachyistius. The sequence continues at coordinate 15,752,949 of NC_064547.1, read as the reverse complement.
TACTGGGTTGGCCAGTGTCTGGAAGTCCTAAATCAGTTAGAGATAAGAACCTTACTCAAGGGCCCAATGGTGGAATCAATCTTCCCAGGGAGTCTCATGCCTAATGCCCTGTGCTTCCTGGGACAGGCTTCAGGCTCAGCATGACACTGTACTGGATTTTCAGGATGGATGGATGGATGGATGGATAAAATACATGCAGAAATAAATAAGATGCAGAAGTGTGGAAACTGAAATTACGCATATTTCTGCCATTCAAACCGCATGCGAATGTTCTATCACCAGGGAATAGAGGATCAGGACAGAGGAACTGGACAATAGAGGCGGCCCAGTTGCAGCACATTCGATGAGAATGAACAAGGCCGGGTGAGGAGGACCGCCAGGACACCAACCCCCCAGCCCTCCCACCCACGGCTGGGCGAGGGGCAACCTCCCACAGATGGAGGGGACAGTACCGACTGTGATCAGTCAGGGTGGCGGGAGAGTTATTAACTTAGCCCTGAAACACCTACTTAATATAGGGGCAGTGGTGATGGCTAACAGAGCCCGGCTGAGGTGACAGCTTTTGGACCTGCTTGAGGAAATCCAATTGAAAAGCAACCAAGAGGAACAACAAGCCTGAAACAGATGTTCCCTCAGCACCGGCTCGCTGGTGGATACAACAGTAGCCCGGGCAAAATTGACAGGAAAGGCGGCATTCTTTGGATATTACAAATTTAAACTTTATGACCTGTTATAACTCGCCGTGTCATTTTCTTCCGTAATACTTCAAAGGTCATTTGTACTTCTGTACCACTAGAATAAATAAATATATCACACACAGATAATACTGCCCATCTGCAACATATTTTACATGCACTCATTTTAAACAAGAATGGAAATGCACGAGTATTCCATCTTTTTAAAAATACAAACCTAAAAAAAATGTATACAGTGCATGTTGTATTAGTGCTGCATATTATATTGTATGCATTTCTTCTCAAAGCACATCAGTATTGTGGTTGGATGTTCAACGGGTAGAAATATGCAGAACTAGTTACTACAGCTTTTGTCCTTAACAGGCTTTGCTGAGACTGTATGGACATAAACTATTATTCGAACCAGAAATCGGCGATGATGTTTTATGGCTGAAGGTGGATTGAAAAACAAGAGGTATTTTAATTAAGTCATTTATTTTGCAGAAACTTTTTCGCATATTTGCATGATCTGGATATTAGCGTAATCCAAAACAGTAGTTTGAATTCTGAATTTTCAATATCCATTGCAATCCATTTTGATTAAGAAACTTATTTACTTTTAATGAGCCCCTCAGCATAATCTAAATGCTGGTCTGGGAACCGCCCCTGGACGGCATGCGAAGGTCCTGGGCTCCATTAGCATGTCATAGGGAGCCCATTCCTGAAATTTCATTGGCTGTGAGCATTACAGCTTCATCAAATTCATTTCATAATGACAAGGCGAAACACACAAAAAAAACTTTGCACATGCAAATCGATTTTAAAATTAATTTGTAGATGAAAGCAAATAAAAATACATTAATGATAATGTGCTCTACAGTATATGGTTCAAGAACCAAACACAACTAAAGTTTAAAAAAAGAACCCAACTTTTCCAAAACACATCATAAATAGTAGCTTAATTATAAATAATCAGTATTAAGATACCCATTTGTATCTAATTGGGTATGTAATTATAGTAAACATAATTAAAAATTCTAATCATGAAATTCTTGACGGTAGCTTGCTACAGTCGACACAGACGGCCAAAAGAATGCAAGCTACACACTATTTCTGTAAGTATAATGAAGTGTCACTGCTAACCCTCCTCTCATCATGTTCACCAGCCATAACAAAAGAATGACTCATTGTTACATTAAAATTGTGTGTTCTGTAGTAAGGTCCCACCTTCAAAGAGAACAGGGGATTCTACTAACGTTTCTGATCAGCAGAAATAGCAACACCCCTTTGTATTTTTGGAAAAACTGCAATGCTGACCGATATCAGCTGTCACATAACAGGGTGGATCAAAAGAAGGTTTTTCATTATACAGGTTATAATTCTGCAATGCTTGCATGATGATAGTTTGCACTCTGACATTTATAGCTTATCATTTAATGTTCTGTTTTTACAGTAAAGGTGGGAAATTTGACTATCAAATTTAATATTACCGCTGTTTCGTTCCGAAATACACAGATTCGGGAAACAATGACACAAGAGTAAGAAAGCAACTTAACTGCTAACTACTCAAAAAGTAAATGTGCAACATGAAAGAAAACCCAAGCGAAGAAAGTATAATGAAATGTGAACTTGGGCGCCCTCCATAGGTGACACCTGGCCGGTGTGGGGCGGTGCCGGAGGTAATGGCATGTTCCGTCAGACTGCCACACCTTGTTAATGTACCCTAAGGTGGCATTAATCATCATAAAGCAGGAGTCTAGCCTGGTGTCACATCCGGTCACATTCTGCTGTGGAACGCTAGACTTCCAAGCAAAAATGAACGGTGGTTTATCAACATGAAGACTTCATGTGTCTTGATTTCAGGGCTCCGGTGTCAGATGCACGTGCTCGAGCCCTTGAGCAGGTACCAAAGAGTGGCGTTCATTGCGTCTTTGCCTCAAAACGCCTTTACTTCTAGGCCAAAAAGTATTTGGTATAAATGTATTATTAACTCCCACCTCATATTTCCTGTTGTTTTACTAGCTGTACCAAAAATCACAAAATAACCAGTAAGTTAAATAATATTATGAACATATCAACCGAATGAGCCCAACCTGAAAATCTCAAGGCAGTTAGGCAACAACTTACGCCTGAATCAATACCCTTTCAAAGACAACAGATTAGAACATACATTCACTTAATGATAATAATTAGCCGGAATAATGGATCTGAAGTGCATCTGCTCGACGTGAGCCAGCATGCTGGATGTAGAATGTCAATCATTCTGAGATGGCAGCCTTTCCACCTTCTAGAACACAACGGACAGAAAGCAAGTCAGTAAGAATTAGCATGTTTAGCTGTTAAAGCTCATTAAGGGAAAACAATGCCGACAGCTATCATGGGGCTGGTACGAGAACAAGCAGCACTTCTTATGCCTGACAACTAAAGCTAATTAAATCTAATTAAATCTGCATACCCTTAAAAATATATACCAAATATATCAGTAACATAATTTAAAACCAGATGATCATATAGTTTTGTGTGAAGATGTTACATGCATTCTCATAAAAATCTTTAAGCAATACTCTGAAAATATATCAGATAAAATCTAACTATATTGGATTATTCCTGCATAACATTTGTAGTTGTATTTTTAGTCTGAATAAAATATTTGTATTAGTTTATATATTAATTTCTATGCAATACAAAAGGGGGCATCGGCACACTTAACCAAAAAGGAGGATTTTCTGACCCCGAAAGTCCGAGTTCTCATTAATTACTGGCAAAGTGCACCGTCGAAAGCTAACAGTCCACAGCGTTCAAATTAAAAGAGATGGAAAGACTCCCACCTCCGCCCAGAAGAGAGTAGAAGCCCTGACGGCTATAGATGGAAAAAGAGCTATAATTAAAAATAGAACAGCCGATGTTCAGCATGTAATTTTGGGGTTGGGGAGCTTTCTGTCCAATGGGGTCATATTATTATAAGAGGGGTCACGGGCTTGCTGTCGCTGGTCATGTGACCCTCAGCAATCTCTGGGTATTGCATGACATGGTTTGCTTTTGTATGGCAGAAACACCATCCAAATGAACTGGCAAGTAATTCTTAAACAAATAAATGCTTCTACGCGTAGAAGCTCTCTGGAGGCATGAAGACAGAATTTAAATTTGACAGGAAACCTATTATTTAGCAAGTTTGTTTCTTCAACCTAATATACAAACCCAGGTTAATTATGGTTGGGTCTCTATAACAGATTATTCCTTTGTTCCTAAATACCTTAAATTATAAAGCTGTCATTAACTTTTAAATCTTTTGTCAAAATCATACGAATATCTGATTGGGCCTTATGGATGACCTAAGGGAAAAGTTCAATTCAATTCAGTTTCCAAATGACTCACCTTACTGAGTAAATATTTTCCAATGAAAAACAAACTAGTTATTTAAAAATAATAAGTATATAATTTTAGAATAAGTTTATAATAATGAAGATACATAAAAACATTTAATAAACACATTTGAAATGTATACTCTGGTTACAGTTTAGTGGACGTTGCTTAGAAAAATTTACAAGGAAGTCTGGAGTTAAATTATTGGTGTAACAGGTTTTCATTCTTAATTTCATTCAAAATGAAAGTAGTTTTAATTGTATTTGTAATTATTTGTATTTGTAATTACAGATATATAGACCTTGTGGCACACATATTGACATGAGTCATTTTTATTAACAGTGGATCAACGCATTGTCTAACACAAGCTTTAGCATCACCCTAGGACACAAAGTGAAACAAATGATCCATTTACATAATTTTAAGATGGTATCCCTGCCCCAAGCGGCTGGCAAAGATGGCTGCCCCGGGTCACAGCTGAGGTCACACGGTGGTCACTTGATTTCACGTCTAGAAGAAACATCTATGATGGGATTTTTTAAAACTACACCACAGACGCCTGGTTAGTTCTGAGAAGGTACTGCTCCTGTGATCTCAAACAACCAAAAATGAATGGCATGGTCTTTGTGGTCCAGCCTTGAAGGTCAGAGGGATCTCTGACCTTCTGAGTTTATGAGAACTGCAGCACCTGCCTGAGAAACTAAAGCCATGTTGTTTTTGAGCAGTGGGGCTTTAAAATAACCCAACTCCCCTTTGTCTGGGGGGTGGGACTGGGGAGGCATGTACTATGGAGGACTGTGGCTCTCTCTCTACTGTCCCTGGTGAAGGCATCTTGGCATCCTCTGGAGTAGGCTTTCCAAATTCCAGCAAGAAAGGGGTCGTCTGCCAGAGAGGGTGAGAGGGCACACAGCTGTGACTGACAGCTGAGGGCGGTACTAAGCTGCTACTGATACCCCTCCCACCCTTATCAAAACAAACATCCATCACAGCCAATCACGGAGAGGCCGCGCCGCATGTCTAATATGCGCGACGCCCACTTATCCACGGGGCCATAAATCTAACAAGGCGTCATGTAGCGCTGGACCTAATACCCAAAATGGTCGTCTTCGTCTTACCGATCCAGGCTATTTAGGGGTGCGATGCCCCAGGTCAGTAACGTGTTTAACTTCTTCAGCATCTAAGGGATGACCACTGTGTTCGTAGGGTAACAGCTACTCCACGATGGAGTGGCAGAGGATAAAGATCTGTGGCAGTCACCCTGCTGTGATGGACGGAGACCCGAATGGCAATATCTTCTCAACTAAGCTCTTCTGGTGACACACTTAAAATATTGCACTGTGACATCCAAACTGAGATCCATCCATCTTCCACAACTGCTGCTCCAGTACAGGGTCGTGGGGAGCCTGGCCCCTATCCCACCGAGCACCTGGCGTGACGCCGGGGTTCATCATGGACGGGATGTCACTCACTCACAGGGCAAGCACACTATGTATACATTTAGAGTGACTAATTAATCTAACTGCATGACGCTGGACTGCAAGAGAAAACCAGAGCAATAAAAAACACAGAAATGGAGGGTGTCAAACTTCCAGTTCTATAGTGGTCTGAGACCACTGCGCCGTGATGGTATGGGACATTATAGGAAAATATGAATTGGATGACAAAGAAACACCTAAAGCATGTTCATGTTCCTTAGCTCATTACAAAACACTCGTACACCTGATTTAAATCCAGCGACAAATAAGGAGACACACCTGAATACGGCCTTTAGCGCGACCTTCATTCTACACAAGATGCACGTTTAACGTTAGTTTATTATATTTCCCCAGGGCCTAGAACCATATAATCAGGCCTGCATGTGTTCTGTCTTCATGCTCCTTTTCCTCCTCTTGCTTTACATTCAATTAAATTGTTTGCCCTCAATTGCTTGCATGCAGAACCCTGGTTCTGTGAGTATATATGCATGGACAGAACCACACATCACAACTCAAAAATCAAAATTAATTTTGTTCGTTGCCAGTCAATGATCTGCCTACCCTAAATGCACTAATTCATATGCACCTTGAACTATTTGTTAAACTATCCACTAATGTTAGATGTATTACCAAGCTATGATAAGCTACAAAAAATGCAAAGACAACTGCTCAACCAAATCTGCTGAAATGCACAGTCTTGCATGCATTTTGTACATAATACTAACACTACTAGATACACTATTAACTAATACTATTATCAACTAAAATCAACTCTCAGCAAACTACTGTACTACAGATGACTGGGTTTACCATCAAAACACTGTATTGCATGCACTTAAACAGGCTAGTACTGTAGGCGCAAATATTATTAATACTATCCACCACAAGTCGTAACATCCAAAACCCTACACAGTACATAGACTCGGGGCATTTTAACAATGTTTGACTTCTGAAAAATGTCACCCCTCTGACAGCAGTAGGACGACGTACCCCACCAAAGTCTACTGAGAGCAAACTCCAAGCAACCCCCTCCCCCCACACACACCCCAAACCCCAACCCTTTACGGTTTCCAGTCCTCTGCTTGACACGTGCACTTTCAGCTGCAAAGAGTAGGTGTAGAATGTGTATCATCCACTGGGAATAGTATGAAATGGCCAGGCTCCGGCCCGACCATCCTGCCAGGACAGTAAACATCAAAAACAGGGAAATGCTCCTTTTATTACTCTGGGAAATGAAATCAGCTTTTCCTTAGAGCTGCCTTTTCATTCAATAAGAATGCAGAGTGACTTGGAATCCCAGAAAAACAAAAAGCAATTGAACATCCTTCCACAAGTAACTCATTTATTTCTTTAAAAACAAAAACAGAAAAGCAGCACTAAACTGATTATTAGATGTATAAAATATTCATATTAGGTCAAGTCGCGTCGGGGAAATGACTGTTCACGCAAAAAATTAAGGCCTGGCATAACTTTCATCAATTAAAACATTTCATATTTCGTGAATAAAAGTAAAACATCAAATGATACTGTTGGGATTATACAAATCAATAAAATGTCTTGTTTGGTTGCCTAAATAAATACCTATATACACTACAGATATTAAAGAGTTACAAACTTTTCATAACTTTCCACAACGACTACTATTGTAATTACTAAGTTCAAACTACTGAATTTCTAATGTATTCGTGGAATATTTTCATTTACTAGTGAAAGAAAACAAAGGACGAATTGCGGATGCCCCCTTGTGGATGACATTTCTGAAAAATGATGCAAATTACATGAGAAACGCGCCGAAAGTTGACAGCTCCCGACACTTTTCGAAGAACGAACAAATTGATTGTGATTTAAAAATCCCAGTTTCCGAAGGTAATAAACCGGGTGTAAATTAATGCCATAGATGAAGAACAATAGCGTGTATAAAGTTTCTTTCTGATGGTCACTAAAAAGAGCACATAACGCAGTTACAAATCCATACAACCTAGCAAATACACTTAAATTGACAAACAAACAAACCCGGCTGTGTTGTTACGTGCTCTTAAGTTATGAACTAATAATCCAGTGAACAATGAATGACCTGGAGCCCATTATATCCAGGTAATGGATAGCGATGGAGGAATGAATGACGCTGCAGTGAAATTGGATGACAGAGGGTCAAGCAATTTACGGTCATTTGAAAACCTCACGCTATTTATTTCTGGCATGATAAAAGAGCATGTACTGTAAGGCATGGCTGTATTCGTAGTATCTTAAACCCGTAAATGGTGCCTAAAAGAGAGAGCCCTCGATGGAGGGGGAGATGTTTTGCGGCTTTATTCATTACTTTGATTGGAAATAAGTCGCTATTGATATTTTCACAACGACACCAAGGCCAGATTTTAATGACAGGTTACTATTAGCTGAACTAGCGCTAATATTCCCGTGTATAGATGGAGCATTGAATTAATCTGAATGTTATAATTGGATTTTGGAGTTTGGATTCAATTCATTGAATTGGAGTTTCCTTCGAAAGGGTTTGGAAAGAAAAAAAAATCACTCACTATGTAAAGGAACGAAAAGCGAGAGCAGAGAACGCGGGGACGCGCAAATGCGCGCACACGCGCCAAATACCCAATAAAGGTAAAATAAAGGTAAAATAATAATAATAATAATAATAATAATAAACTCTGATTTTAAAAGACGGTTGTGCAATTAATATATTAGCAAAACAGAAAGGAATTGTGGTGTTTTTTTAAATATGTGGTTTTAATTTGTACTTTTACTATCTGTGAAAAAGTAGACCAAAAACGGAGCCCAATCCAGTCACGCCACAAGCAGGAGAAAACGGTATTTGCTGAACGGGATACCGGTGCGGAGCTTGAGATTTGCGTTCAACAGACAGCGATTCACAACCACCGATTGCACCGAAAGAAAAAGCCGCAGTTTCACCAGCCCTCCATTCGCTTCAGGCTCCACACACTCCACAGTACGGAATCAATGTGATATTTATTGGTCACAATTATGTTTTCATTAATGTTAAATGTTTTCCTTTGTCCGTTACAGATACAGTAACTAATTACAAATTACAGATTAGTCCAATATTACAATTAAATCCAAGGGCAGAATTAAATAAACTATACCACTTTTATTGTTTTACATTTATAAGCATATGAAAACTAGTTTCTTTTTTTATTAACTTTCCCGTTTTCTGTAACAATGTGCCTCACTTTATTAGGCCTATTATGGATTTTTGTCTGCATTTGAAATATCTTTAAAAAGTAATACATGCATCTTTTTTTGGAAGAGATTATTTAAACGTTAACAACGGGGGACTTTTCTTTTGTTCAAGTTCCTTGAGAAAAGAAAAAAAAAACATCCAATGACAATATGACAAAAGTAAATACCCACATTGGATAACCACAGCAGATTACGCCACATATGCAGAAATATTAATTTCCTTCCAAAAAAAAAAATCTAAAGTTCCTAAACAAAACCAGTATAGAACCGTAGCTCCAATGGGATTAGACTTTTCGTGTTTGCAAACTGAAGGTCTGTTTTTATTTTGTTGTTGTAGGAAATACAATCTAGTCTTTATCCCGCGCTTAACGTGGCGGGTGAGGGACTGGGCTGCGAGTTTATGCAGCCGCAAATCCCCGGAGGGCTCTGGCCACAGTACCCCTGGGCAAGGTACTTGACCTGAATTGATCAAAAACTATCCATCTGAACAAACGAATAACACGAATGTAATAAACATGTCAATCGTCTCAAAGGTCCAAATACGAGTGGTAGCTCGTAGCTTTTATGAAAGATACTAGAAAAAAAAACTGGAATTAGAATGAAATTCAATGTCATTTTTATTGTGCCTGAACAGACTTTAAAATATGGATAAAAAAAAACTGTACTGAACGTGAACTGCACACAGATTTTATAAACGTAGCACATGGTACCTGCTAAACACCTTGGGTGGCATAATTAATGTTTGTTTGTTTTGCTCTGCATGTAATACCCATGTCTGTGCAGGATTCTGATTTCTACTCCAAAACCTCCAGTGATTCTGCTTTCTACTCCAAAACCTCCAGTGATTCTGCTTTGCACTCCAAAACCTCCAGTGATTCTGCTTTCTACTCCAAAACCTCCAGTGATTCTGCTTTCTACTCCCAAACCTCCAGTGATTCTGCTTTCTACTCCCAAACCTCCAGTGATTCTGCTTTCTACTCCCAAACCTCCAGTGATTCTGCTTTCTACTCCAAAACCTCCAGTGATTCTGCTTTCTACTCCAAAACCTCCACTGACATGAGCTGTGGTGAACTGTCACCTGTGAATTACCCATAGTATGATGATCGTGTGTGTCGTATTTCCTGCAAGACGGACTGACATCCTGCCCGGCGTGCCTCTGACCCTGTGTTCTACACTTGCTGGGAGAGTTTCTAGACTCACCAGCACACTGTACTGAATAACCAGTATGGGAAACAATACAAATGGTGTAATCAGATCAAATCATTATTCAATACAAATGGTCATTTGATTATGTTGGTAGCATTAATTTATAAAGTAACACTTTACTTGAGGAGGCACAAGTAACTTATTAAGTCAGTTACTACTGAAGTGCAAATAATGAAAAATATAGTAACTGCATGAAATACACAAACCATTTTGACTGGTTAATGATGAACGAACATGGAATCAGGACATAACACTTAGGCCACGCCTACACGTACACAGGTATTTTTAAAAACGTAGGTTTTTCTATGGTTTCGACCTTTCATCCACACGCAAACGGCGTTTTATGTTACTGAAAATGGAGCTTTTGTAAAAACCCCGTCGTAGGTGAAGATTTTCAGAAACGGTGCGGCATTATCCACTTTGACGTCAGAACGGGTGCTGTTCGCTGTTTACTTTAGCCGTCTTTAGCCTAGAAGAACTGCTAATAAGGCTTCTGATTGGCTAACATGGCTTTCCGGTTAGAGTTGAAGCGCCCCCTGTTGGTTTGTGGTGCCCTTGACGGAGCGTTTCAGTGTTGTCATCTGGACAGAGTTTGTAACGGAGGAGGAAAAACACTCTTTTTAAAAAAACCCATGTACATGTGGACAAGGCCTTATTTTTTGGTTAATTAATACATTAAGTAAGAGTGTACTACTATATTACTTGTGCCCCCTCAGGCAAAATGTTATTCTGATCTCGTTAAAAAGGCCGACTACAGGGAGTAATCAAGCATTACTACATGTCAGTCGGCAGCAAAATGAGCAACAAGAAAACATTGTGGCAAATATCCTGGCAGCTTGATTTGTGGCTTAAAGTATAACACAGCAGTCAGGCCGGGCCTTTTTCACAGATGCCCATATTAATTATTGTTGTGATAAAACGTTTAATGATCCGGTTCTTCTAAATCTCTATTGATCTCTTAAATTTATTGCTCAATTAAAGATATGCCTGTTGAGAGATGATTACAAATCATTACTGCAGGCCAGCCATGCTGAAAGAGTAGAAGATATAGCACAGAGCACATACATCCCACTTTAAGGGTTATTTCACATATACTCATGTGATTTAACATTACTACAAGCTAGAGAACCAGGTTATTTCACATATACTCATGTGATGTAACATTACTACAAGCTAGAGAACCAGGTTATTTCACATATACTCATGTGATGTAACATTACTACAAGCTAGAGAACCAGGTTATTTCACATATACTCATGTGATGTAACATTACTACTAGCTAGAGAACCAGAAACAGAACAAATTTGTTCCAATGTGTCGAATTTTTTTCGGCTCAGTTTGCAGTGGAATATTTTTTCTATCTAACCTTATTCGTTTAGAACATGTTTGCAGTTTTTTAGAGTAGAACCTATGATATTTTGACCGGTATAAATTATAAACAAAATAACCGCAGTTATCATGTTTTAATTCAATAACGAAAAAAACATTTCAAAATATTGAATATAAAAGGATTTGAATGCCAGTAACTTGTAAGCTGTGCTTTGGCACAACCTCAGAACTGCTGTGGTTCTCTGCTGATGATAAATTTCGAAACCAGACACATTAGCTGGAGTATTTACCGCAGTAATGTTCGCTATACAGTAAAACGGTATATGAATACATCACGGAAAACTGTATTTAAATAATTTTATCAGAAAGTGAAGGTTGGTGGTAAAATCGATAAACTGTTAATGTATACTGTAATTCTATACAAAACCAGAAATTGACTATAAACAAAAAATAAAGTATAAAATGAAAGCATTAACAGCAATATAGTTTTATGTTCATAACACCTTTTACCAGGTATTGTATTTACCTCACACCGGGACAAAACTGGCAATTGTTCTCCCAAAGGATGCTTTGTTGTTTGTCGTCTAATACAGAGGTTGAGAAAGATTATAAATTACCGAACGTGGACAACTATTGAATGGGTAAGAAAAAACAGCCTTATTGACTTTCCTCCACAACACAAGGTTAGGTCTGGGGCGTGACAGAATAAATACAGACACCAAGGCTTTTCAAATCTAGGCTCTGGGCTCTACACCACAACAAAATGGGATCCAAAAAAGTGCTGATTTTTATGCCAATGAAACAAGCCTATCAAACTAAGGGCAGAAATTTTGGTCTAAATGTTTAAAAATGAGTAAAATAAGTTGGTCGTAAATATTTTAAGCATCATGCCAGTTAAGGATGAGAACGTTTGGACTTCTGCTTCAGTCTTAACGCAAACATGTCATCTTGAACGCTGATTCGGTTGTTTTCTTAAAGACAAACAATGAAAAACACCATACATATCTATGTTGTTCCTTGACAATACTGCGTACGTTTTTCCCTCCGTGAACATGAGGAATGAATGAAAAGCCTTGAGAGGAAGAGGGGAAATCTCCCGCGGAGAGCTTGACAGAAGCAGAGAGAGGCCCTACCTGCAGAGAGTTGAGGATGACGAAGAGGAAGGCCATGACAATGGAGAACGGCACCAGGACCCCGCAGAACCAGGTGAGACCCAGGATCGGTAGCAGCACCATCACTGCTTTCACCGCCGCACTGGAACAAATCCGTCCCTCTTAGTGAGGTGTGGAAAGGCTCCACAATCTTTACACAGAGCCATGACTCAAGGCACAAACACCTCGGGTCAGGCCGGGATGCTGCCCGTTAGGCTGGATCTAACAGCGGCCAGTGAGAGGTTCCTAGCCCAACGGAAGCTGCCAGTTTCAGTCACATCATGACCGTTCCCATTCTTCTAGTCTCACTTATTTTGTTTTAGCTGGAAAACTGGCTAAAGTGGTTTGATTGACATGTACACTATAGCTTAGAGGGTTTAGTACTCTGGCATGTACACCAAAGACACATCACTGACCTGTGAGGATCTATTTTAAACCGAGGAACGGTCAGTAGTGAGAACTCAGCCTTTTCTCACAAGCTGGTAACGTTACGGAGGAAGCCTGCGTATGATTAATGACTATCAGTACAAGTGCCCCTTAATGTAACTTTCTTAAACACAAGCAAACAGTGCAATATATCAAATAATTTGGACACTGTTCAAAGAATATCAATAGAGGAAGGAAATAGCTTTGACAAGGAAGGCATTTAGGTGAGTTACACCCTGAATGTACTGCCTTTTCTTAGAATCAAGCAGAAAATGCTGACCATGTCACACGGACAGTCATATTTCACCAACAAAAGCTTTTAACAAGAACATGAGTGACTAACAGACCCATTTTTGCTCAAAACCAACAACCCCATTTGCCATTGAAGCCCTACAAAGTATTGGACACCAGGAGAGATTATAACTAAGCAATGTAAATTAAAGAATAAGTAAAGTTGCAAACATGAGATCACAATTTGAACTGAAAGAAAACTGACTGAATTCAAAGTGGACGGCTAGTGACAAAAAAAGAAATGCTGCCCTCTAGTGTCCACCGAGGAGTAGCTCACCGGGTCTGCTCAAACGTTTGCTCTGCAGGACTGCTTTTCAGTGCTAGCATGATGGACCTCCTCTTGGCCGCGGAAATGGCAATAGCCACCACCCGCGTGAGGACCATGACGTTCACCTGGGAAGCAAGGACACGGCCAATGAGGCGTGGCGGCAGGGACGGCGGAGAGCGGGGGGGGGGGTTGGAGGGCCTGCCACGAAAGCCTTACCATGATGATGAAGATGACAGGTCCCACGAAGCCCCAGATGACACCATTCTGCACGCTCAGCCAGCAATGACCGTCCCCAGCGTACCTCCCAGAAGCCGAGGCCAAAGTGACGGCCACCACCAGAACCGGGAGCCCTGACCCGAGACAGAGGGCCCGTCCAGAAAAGTGCTCCAGCCTTATTCTTACCTCACACGTCCGTTTATTTTGAAATACATCTTACTATAAGCAACGACTACATTTAAACATTACTAAACTGATGAAGCTAAAATGAGATTTTCCAAAATTTTAACTCGTAAACGATCTATGAAAGGGGCAAAACGTAAATACACTCTCATCCAAAACAATCGTGACAATAAAAAGCTTTTCCAGAATCTCCTGAAAGTCTGAGTGAGTCACATGACTCTGCATGTCTTTGGTAATTTGGCCCAATGAATGACACATGGAAGACGGTCACCAATAGCATGGCATTACCCCAGCCAATAAGGTAGTAGTACTTCATGTGTCCTGCCTCGCTCAGGTTGACCGCCACCACCTTGCTCCATAGCAACAGGCCCTCCACCAGCATCCAGCTGAAGGCCGCCATGAAGAAGAGGTGGAGGAGAGCCGCCACTAGAGTGCAGGCCACCTGGGGAAGAGGGGTTGGGGGGTGAAGGGGCAGAAGGTTAACTTGTAAGCTAGGCTGGCGTTTGATGACTCATGTGCATCATGAAATAGCAGCCCTGATACCTCCCCCCTCCAAGCCAAGGACGTAACATAAGGACCATCAGCACAGTACCACCGCAAACAAACACGACTCCCAATGAAAACCAATTGTGTGATAAATCTAGCAGTCTTGTGTGGGGTGAGGGGCCGGCCCAGGCATGACATTAAAACAGGCATGGCTGCTCAGCCAATGGGAGAGGCAGGACTGGAATGTGGAAACGCACCTTGTTATTGGCGACTGAGCCGCTGCATAGCAGGACTATCTGAGCGGCTGCCAGAGCGACGAACAGATTCCTATGGACGGTGTTCCGATCCGATTTGGGAATACTGCGGGGAACCGCGAGAACATGACCACAAGTCAGCATCGGTGTCCTTTCAGAATTCCAAGTGGCTCTCACATAAAGACAGTTTTATTCTTCACTGAAAAAACATTTGCAGAATCACCAGTTAAAAAAAAAACATGTGGTTTAGGTTATCATAAGATTGCTGGACCCAGAAAATCATGGGAAGACGGAACCAGAGCAGGAGTCAAAGCCCAGACGACAGGGGTGTGAGGGGTGTCCACTGGCCCTCCTCTGTACCCTCTCTGTATATCTACGTTCATAAAATATTTCCAGCATCGTGGCATGAAATGGCTGAACTCTTTAGAGTAGACCATATGTTTCTTAATTAGTAAGCCCTGACGGCAAACGCCTCATAGGATCTCTCTCGGGAATCATGGGGGTTAATTAACTTTCCCGGTAATGTCGTCATAAAACCTCAGCATGGACACGCGAAGACAGCTGTGAGCGTAAACTAATTATAACATAAGCATCGCTCGATGACCGGGTGAGTGTCACGACAAAGCTCTACTGACAGCAGCAGCCTCTACAAATGGACCCATGGAGAAAATCTCCACGCCGACGGTCTAGGGAATAATTAGTTGGACGTGTGACCCCTGGGCTTCCAGCCCAGCAGTCATTCAGTGGAGGATTTTCTATGGAGTTCACTCACTCG
This sequence comes from Brienomyrus brachyistius, assembly GCF_023856365.1. NCBI lineage: Eukaryota > Metazoa > Chordata > Actinopteri > Osteoglossiformes > Mormyridae > Brienomyrus > Brienomyrus brachyistius. The sequence continues at coordinate 15,737,639 of NC_064547.1, read as the reverse complement.
AGGACCGTAAAGAGCATCAAGGTGACTATCAGAGCGCAGAGAGATGCTCCACACCCAATGAAAGTCAGCTTGGTCAGGATATCCTCCACCTCGAAGCTCCACTGCAGGGGAAACAAGAAAAATAATAATAATAATAATTGATCCCCATGCGGAAATTCTCTTTATACTTCCCTCAACTTGCTCTTTGTAGAGCAAGCTGGCTGCGAAGAGTGGCCACCCACAGCGGCACCCATAGAGCTGGGGGTTAAGGGCCCTGCTCAAGGAGCAGGAGATGTGGCGAGGCTGGGTTTGAACCAGCTACCTTTCGGTTACAGTCACACAGGCTTAGCCCACCGAGCCACACGCTGCTCATCAGTTAACACATAGATGTTATGTGATATTCTCAAAATTCATGGGTACCACAAATATTTACCTAGGGATGCAACTGCTAATGCCAGCAGGTTTCTCGTCCTTGGCTACAAATCTGCTAGGGGCAATCTAGTGTGGCCCACCCTCAGCCTCCAGCAGGCCGTCATGGAGTGGTGGACTGAAGTACATGGCTAGGAAAACCACCTTCGATGGCTATGCCATTATAAAGACAGTTTCTGGAAATTTCTCATAAATGCAGCATAACAGAAAACACTAAAACAACCACCCAAAAATTTCCAGCATTGACTTTGTTGGTAACTACTTATAAAAAGATGCTTCCATCAGTTTGATGGCAGTCTTTCTCAAACCAGTTCTGGGGGGCATGCAGACAGTGCACAGAGAGCTCCCTCTGTGGACGGATCAAAAACGTGGAACGCCTGGCATCGAGGTGGGAGAGAGTAAAAACGTGGATGGGGGGGGTCACAGAGATCTGGATAGAGGAACATTGGTTTAGCCAGACTAAGAGTGACACCTGCTGGAAATATAAACTCGATGCAGCGCATGATTCTTCAGGAATTCATGGCCCTGAATGTTCTGGTTGGGAACCACAAGCAAGTCGATGTAAACAGTGTGACCCAACACCATCACACATATTTTTAATATTATACTATTTAAATAATTTCCAAATATTTATGAAATGAATGGATGCACTCATTTACTGGACAGTGATCAACAATATTTTGTCACCCCACGCTGTTGCGGAGTACAGACCACATTCTTATTTCAGAGACCCTCTGTGTCTGATTTCAGTCTGTCACACCCAAGACAATTTCACAGCTGGACAATCCATTTCATGCAGCAAATTCCTTTCTTCTTACTGCTAATTCTGAACACCATCTGTGGGACTCCGCTGTACCTCGGGCTCCATGTAATTCATGAGCACGGCGAAGTTGGTGGTGTGGCGGCAGAAGCAGGACGTTACGGCCGAGTCGGCGTGAGTGACCTGGCAGCCCTCGCTTGACCAACCATCCAGATGTTCGCTCCTGGAGACATTAGTCAGGGCTGTGTAATTCATGCATGCTCAGTGCTTTCACGGGGCCTGCAGCTGTACGTGCCACATCTCCATAACGTCATACTTACATCAGGCTGAAGTTCCAAAACACACAAACAGGCTTGATGGACAGCGGGGCGTCCACCTACAGCAAAACACATGTCCGCAGTGCGACCGCTTTTAAGACACAAATGGAGTCACCTGACTTGACAGATTGCTAGCCAATGAAAGTTCCTCCTGGACATGCATGTTATATTTCAACACTTAAATTTTTTTACGGTGAAATCTAATAGTAAATAAAAGATCCTCTATTGATCCTTTATTGCTTTGCACAGCACCCACGGTTTCCATTGTACTGTTGACATATTTCTCATAATTGCACTCGTATTTATTAACATATTGAAGCACCTTGATATATATATTTGTGTTTTGTGTTTCATTTGTTTTCAGCAATGGTCAGAAGGATATGCAGTAAAGATTTTCATTGTATAATGTAACTGACTGTTTTCTATGCATATACGACAAACTCTTGAATCTAAATGGAGTTTTTATTAAGCATCCTGCAATGAAAGGGGATACTGCTTCAATCCTTTACACTCACCACACTGACTGTAGACAGGGTGTAATTGACGGAAACTGGGATGTTTTGTCTCCTTGCGGAATCTCGTACAGTGGCAGATATGACAGCAGTCGCGAGTCTACCTGTGTGAGGGCTGGGTAACATAAAGCAGGACAAATGGCCACAGCAGGTCAGGGGCAGCAAAGACACAACTGTGGCCTGTTTGATGAACGCGTCGCAACATGAGCAGATTCTTCTCAACTAAAAGCAGATTCTTCTCAACATCTTTGTTTGTTGTAGAAGACAACTGCACTTGGCATAATCACCAGAAGGAAGCTGACACTTTAAGTTGCTATCAAACACTTAGCTTACATCAAAGTTTAAGCAGAGAAACAGCAGTTACACGTACTTCTTTTCTTTCTCAGCCACTGATAAATGATTCTGGTACTTTTTCAACTGGATTTCCGTGAGGTTTCTATAACACACGTGGATGAAGATGACATCTTCTAGACCTACCAACAAAAGATACAGAAAGGCTTATTAAATTCACTGCAAGAGCAGGACAGCACTCTGGGAGAACTCATTGATTATACAGCCATTATATTACGTCAGATTGGAGAAAAGATTAAATCCTATACATTTTTGCGTGATTCTTACTCAACTCCTTTCCATTTTCTACCACAAAAAACTGGAAGGCCAGTCTGATTCAGTAACAAGAAGCCTGGGTTGAAGTCATTAAGGATTTCAAGTACCTCCAGACAGCATTTCCTGATTGCAATATGGCCATTCTGGCTGTAACGGCTGTCGACTTGGAGCTAAAGCAGAGGATTAGCGCTTCTGCGTTAAAGAAGAAAATCTCTTCGTCTTTGTTAAAGCCACAACAGTTTGGGTAAAAATCTGTGTAAACAGTCAAAACTGTATTATAAACCACTATTAATGACTTAGGGTGAGTATCGGTTAAACGGGACACTCATCAATATGTCATGTTTGATACTCTACATCTATATACCTCTTGAGCTTTCAATGATACTTTTACATTTCAATATTTACAATTACGATCATATTTTTCAAGTGAGAGAGATGTTCAAAAATCGTCAAAGTTGACCTACACACATAGTAAGTGCTTAGCAAGACCTTTAAATCCAAAGCAATTTTTTTCCCCCAAAGGAATCCAAGTCCAGCACTTTTCTCATCTTCAAAAACACTTTGGAAACACCACCGGCTTCTCAGAATCAAATCTACTCTGCAGTTAAAACAGTTTCTTTCCTAAAGCTGAGAATTTATTCCTGTCCTCATAATGCTTAACCATCTGCACTAAACACTGTCGGTTTTCTCTGGACTTCTACTGTATGTTGCTCCATCTGTGCGTTGTGATATAATTATAACTTACGATACAATATATGTATTAATGTATCCAATGGGTATGAACAGACACACCAGAACAAACTCCTTGCACATCCTTGATAAAATAAATAATGATTCTCAAGAGTCTTACCACAGTCTTTGACCCTAAATCCAGTGGTTTAAACTAATTGTTTTACCATCATGCCATCTGCTTTCCTGGAGAAGGGTACATGCTGAGAAGACAGACAGCGCACAAGGGGAGAGTCCCAGAGCTCACCAAGGGAACGCAGCCGCAGGATTTCCGTGTCGGGGATGATGATCTCGTCCCTGCCGTCTGGTGTGGACGACTTGAACACGCAGCTGCGGTTCAGCTCTCTCAGGTTCTGCTGTGCCAGATTCACATCTGGAAAGGCCAGCACGTGGAACATCACATACAGGGAAAGACCTTGGAGCAATGAAAGTCCTACTTCTCAAGTCTAGCCAAGTCACCCAGCAGACGTCTCCCCGCTGCTATAGTAAGAGGCGTTTCCACCATCTGATTAAGGATGTGCATGAAACCTTTATCACAGTTCAAGATAACCTTCAAGATTGCCTTTGCTTCAACTTTGACAAACACTCTTGCTATCGTCAACACGATCTAAAAATGTCTACAAAATTTAAATCAGCACTAGAAACATGCACTAAACTGTCAATAGAGCTGGTGCCACACAGCAGGTATGGGACAGAAGGAAAGTGGAAAGTGCTCATCTCCTATACCTATATTTTTTGATGAGAATGTGAAGCTCTTCCCTTCAGATGACAGCACATCCGCCAAAGATGCCAACAATTTGTCAATGGTTTCTATGACATTAAAGAACCCGATAGACCCCTGCATGGGAAAAGGACAGTATCAAAAACCAAAAAGTGCCCACATTTCCTCAGAGAACAGCACATATCCGCAGGGAAATACTGACCAGCTCTTCACCGAGATCCATCCACCGGTCAGCCAGTCCAGCACTGATGACTTCACTGGCCAGCTCTAACATTTTGGTAGCCAAAGGGCTGATCAGTTTAGAGGGCATTAGTCTCTCAGACACATGCATTGACACAAAATCGACGATCTGCATCAGGTAGAACATGTTGATGGGTGTAAGGGTGCCCGGGTCTGTTGCCAGAACCCTCAGCAGCTCTTTGAGGAAGGCGTCCAGCTGGACAATCTCTGACTCGGTTAAATTCAACCGGTATGACTCCACCACCTTTCCCAAAAGTCAACAAACTTGCATTAAAACAGCTTGCGCAAATTACTCAATCTCTTCTTACAAGAACACACACAAAATATTAACGAACAATACATAAGATAAGCACAGATAAAAATGACTGTCACAGGATGGTACAGTGGTTTCTGAATACAAGCACTGAAACCTACAGGAGTGCTTACGACTCAGAAACAAAAATACATAACCTAATATTCAGGCACTCAATCACATTTCCACGAGGATCAAATTTCATAAGTCACACAAAGCCAAGGTTTGAGGGTATACCCGTAGACCCCTGGTCAACACCATCATGTACCAGCGGATTCACTAAATATACAGACTTGCAGGTTGAGATAGGAGGTCTTTACTCACACTGGAGGAAAATGAAGTCGTGGGAAAGACAATCAGTTTGTGAAGACGCTCAAATACATCTAAAATAAAAAAAACACGGAGAACCAGAGGTGAAGCTGATCATAATACAGGTTAAGTTTAACTTCCATGACTTTTCCTAAGCTGGAATTCTGTTCCCTAGTACAATGAGCATCGAACTACACAAATGGGTCATTCCGTGTCAAATCGTCACACTTTCGGACCTGATCGCAACGGATTTTAACGAAACTTGGCAGCTGATTTGGTCACGGGAGTAACTCATGAAACTGAAATTGGACGCGTCTTGGATCAATATTAAGGGAGATTTAAGCTAACAAAGTTTAAACTTTTTTGGGGGGGGGGGGGCTATGATTTTGACTGGCTATATTTATCTTTTTTTTCTTTTTTTTTTTCTAAATCTAGCTCATGATGTCATGCGCATCTCCAGAAAATTTGATCTTTGGTTTTTAAGTTGTTGGTGAGATATCTTGACTTAAAGCTGGCTTCATATCACCAATGGGCCTTTTTAATGGCAGCCAAGCTGACATGAAATAGGATAACAAGCACAGGTGTAATAACATTAATTATGGTTACAGATATGCTACACAAACACTAGACAATCAAATACAAATGAACGCTAAAAATTACCTTTCTCATACTGACAAATTGTCCCTTTTTGCTTCTCACAGTCATCACTGCTCAGGATCCCAGTTAAAGGGTTATAGGTTATGCATTTCCTGTGGTTTGTCACATTAATAAGTCCAGGCGTGGCATTTCTGTCACCTAAAATTAAAAATAAAAAAATAACAAGGGGAGTACTGACACCTGATGCTGAATAACAAGGGGAGTACCGACACCTGTTTTTCTACACTTAAAGCACTGAAGGAATCCATCCATCCATTTTCCAAACTGCTTATCCTACTGGGTCGCCAGGATGGGGGGCCAGCCCATCGCGGGGCACTCACACACACACCATTCACACACACACCATTCACACACACACCGCACACGCAATTTAGCAAGTCCAATTAGCCTCAGCATGTTTTTGGACTGTGGGGGGAAACTGGAGTACCAGGAGGAAACCCCATGATGACATGGGGAGAACATGCAAACTCCACACACATGTGACCCAGGCGGAGACTCGAACCCGGGTCCCAGAGGTGTGAGGCAACAGTGCTAACCACTGCACCACCATGCCACCCCCCCACTGAAGGAATCACTCTGCCCATTTAATGAGTTAGTTATATGGAAGATGTCTGAAGATTAAATTATATCTTGGAAATATTTCCGTCCATATTAGAAAAGCACACAGCAGCACAGTTGACCTAATAAGCCTGCAGAACTGGGCTAATGTGCAACCTTTCCAATGACTGGATCCACAAGAACTGGGATCCAATATGTCCCCCGTTATCGATATATCTGCATTTGCCTTTAGCCAAAAACGACTGAGAAGCCAGCACTGACATTTCTGACTTTTGCTTTAAACGTTTTGCCATAAACCGGCGTTACTTAATATCCCGCTGTTTACGAGACAAAGAAATGCAATAAATAGATATTACATACACACTGAAAAGGGAATAGCAGTGTCCGATCTGTGTCTCATCACAAAGGGCGGATTTTACAATTACGGCACAGATAAAATATCCACGGCTATCAGTTCCAGCTTCTCTAATTAGGTCTGCGAGACACACCCAGGGTCTGCTGGCTGAAAGCTGGAGTCACAAAGCCCAGTAGATGTAGGCTAGTGATCTCACCCGGACACATGCAGCCAAATGGAAAGCGGCCAAAGCCGTACCTTCACATGAGACTCCCCAGTGCGTCTTCAGGGACTCATCCATTTCAAGGGCGGAGAAGTTCCACTTATAAACCAATCCAGAGGAAATCGTTGAACAGCCTTTTTCCAAGGAGCGGATCTCACTGACGCTTAACTCCCTCTCCCAAATGTTAAGCTGTGTAATGTTCCCAGAAAAGCCCTCCTTCGAGAAGTTGCTAAGTGCGTCCTGGGACTGACCTATAACGAACAGGCCATCACCATCGATGCTACTGGGGCTGCACATTGCGCCCCCCTGCCCCTTGACAATGCCATCGGCAGTGATGGACCATTTTCTTCCATCCCCTGTCCAGCTCACGCATACCGTGTGCCAGCGACCGTCGTTCTCAAAAGCCGGTGAATACGCTTTGCGTGTTCCGCGCACGACCAACGCTAGACTGATGACACCCCCGGGGGTCACAGAGGCCTTGATCTGAAACTCGGCAGAAGATGTTGATGTGGAGTAGGAGAACAGGCTGAAGTTCCTGTAAAGACTTCGATCAAGCTGCAGGCGCATGCACACCGTCAAGGCGCTCAGGCTTGGGAAGGGCTGATGGATGCTGGCAGTGGTGCGCTTACTAGGCCTAATGGCTGGGAACTCCAAAATGAAGGACTCCACGTCACCTTAATCAATAGAAAAACATATTAATATTAGCCTACACGCTTCTTTATACATACAAATATGTCGCTAAATGTAAACGGAATACAAATAGATTAGAAAATGCAAAAAAAGTTCATATATACTACAAAACTCACCTTGAAAATGCTTATTTTCTATCCAGGCTGGCTGCGTTACATTCAATAAATACCAAAAAATAGCCATGTCTTTGCCAAGCGCCTGAACTATGATTGCCAGGGAGCCGGACTTCTGCTGACACGCACGTCGAGAGTCACGCCAGGGAAGCTGGTCCCGCAAGTATTCGTAATAAAATCCTCCCAGTTTGACCACAAATCTGCCCTGTAGCATCAGCCCAGATTCTGATCAAGCGATAAAAAAAAATAACAGGTGGGACGTTTATAAATGAAAACATCCTCAATATCATTTGACGATGTCGTTAGTTTTTATTAAGTCGTAAGAAACTGCCATTTACCTGCCATTCACCAGAGGACTATCGTGGGGAACATTACTGAATCACATTCTGAAACACTTTTAATGACTTTGCATTTACATATAAGCATATTTCGGGGGGAGGTCGCCTGACTTAGAAATTGTTTGGAGACAGATGAACTGTTTTATTGGTTTGGGAAATACACGAAACACACACGCATAAATAATTAAAATGCAAAACCGCAGTGACAACTGTTTTGAAAAATGACATACTGGGGAAACGGCTCTGGTGCAGAAATCACTCGTACTAATGAACTCAGTCATGTTCTGCTTAATTTCTGCCAGGCTCCTATTTCTGTGCGATGCGAGGCTTACCTCCGGCCGCACAGCGCAGAAACCAAACCTGGAAACAAAAGAAAGAAAAACCCCGAATGAAGAGCACAGTTCCATCAACCGCCAAAACTGAATAAAAGCTTTAAATCGCTTTATGTCGACTAAGCTACTTACGGTAAAACCCAAACAGACCCCGGAGCACCGCATCTTTCTTCAGCCTGAAACAAAACTCCAGTTTGCAGGGGTATCGTTTTATTGGCGTAAGCGTATTTCACAGAACACCCCCTGCACATGTATCCAGAAGAGAGAGCGATAGGGAAATACAAATCTTAAGCGACTTGTTGAAAAGCATGTCGAGCTGACGGAACGCGGCTCTTCCTTCGCTGGGCAGCATCGGCTAGCGCTGTCACTTGTATCCCTCACGGCTTCTTGGAAGGAGGGAACCCCCCCTTTTTAACTCTACTGGAAACGCACGGACTTTGCGCAGTGTTCCTGTCCCAAACCCCGAGGAACCTCCTAGTTGACATCAACATGCGAGAATTCATTGACCGATACTGGGAGGGGTGTAATGGGGAAATGTAATAAAGTACAGGCACAGCTGGCAACAGTTTTCACGGTTTAAACTTCTTTTTTTCGGGTCAGAGCGAAGGTTACAAACAGTCGCCCTGCTAGCGGTTTCTCTCCAGTCGCTGGGATATTCCCAGTATGAAAACTTTAAATTTATAGCGACGAATGCATTTAGAGATTTTCTGTACCAGAAAAAAAGCACACACACTCAAGGATCACACTTGTGAAATATGTGCATTTATTTTTGTGTTGTCATCCCAAGATGTTTCGTTTAACATGATTCCGAATAATCTCATTCAACGCCGATGATTCAATTTACTCTCAACCCCATCAGAAAAGACTTTTATTAGCTCTGGCAGCATAGGTGCATAAATAGATTTAATGCCACAGGACCAACAAACACCGCGGATAGACGGCCAAGCATAAAGTACAAAAAGCTTTACTGAGCCCTGGAGCCCATCCGTATATCTATAGCATCCAAAAACATTCGCCTTCAGTACCGTGGAAAAAATCATTTAACTTAAGCGAGGGGGGGGGATTACAGCATTTTTGTGAATACCTGAGACAGCTGCCTTTATAAGACACATATAGAAAAACCGGTAATGTATTAGGTCCTAGAAAATTAAACATGCACCTCTTTTACTCTTGCTTGCCTTGCGGCCCATTGCTACTGCTATGCATGTAAAATGAATATAACTTACTTTGACACAATGACAAAACAGCTACAGTGAAACTGGAAAGTACAGTTGGTTTTAAAATAACATGCTTTTTTATTAAAGCTATTATATTATCAATCTCAGAAAGCATAAATGATGACAGCCATGATCAAAACATGCCCAGTGCATAGAGGGAAAAATAGACAAAGGGATTTGGTGAGGGGTGGGTGACTACACCCACCGGACATCACTAGCAGACAACGAGGCCTCTGAGGACAGAGTGTACACCATTTTGCGGACAGTCCGGTTCATCCTGGTGCCGCCTTTCGCGGAGGCATCCTCGTTCCGATCCGCCGCTCGCTCAGCCGTCTCCAAAAAGCCAGTCTCGTCGGCTGACGGCACAGTCTTATCACACGGGGGTTCGAATGCGGCCAACAGAGACCGCATGGCAGCATGCACGGTGTCCCTGGCCTCCGCCGCATGTCCTGCAGAGCGCTGCATGCTTCCAATGGTAGACACAGGACCCTGGTCCTTGTGGAGGCCATTTATAGCGTCAAGGATTGTTCTCGATGATGAGCAGATTACTTCCCTCCAACCGATAATATTACTGTCATTTTCTTTTACTGCAAGGCAAAAAGGTATTTCAGTCAATGCTTCAGATGCCATAGGGCAGCAGAGACTCCCTGGGAAACACTGTAGCATAACACCTGTAGGGTTTCACATTTCCCCTGGTTACCATGTGGTTTAATGGAGTGACGTTTCTAAATTGCTCATAGCATGACTATGTGATGTGTGCCGTGACAGAGTAGCATGTCATCTAGGGTGCTGTGCCCCCCCCTCTTTAGGCTATAACCAAAAAAGTTAGGGGTCCCTGTGATCTTGTACTGGTTCACTGTTTATGGAAAACAGATTTCAGATGCTACGAATATCAAACATTGAATAAATTAACATTCTTAAATCAAGGAAGTGAAGAGACAGTCCACAGTGCTTAATGAAATTGCTTTAGCAAATATAGAGGCACTTAAAAGAAAGAGGAATTTAAATATGAAGTAAATCATCATATCCTGGCTGGGCAGGACGGCGTTACCTCTCAGGATCTGTGCAAGACTCGGGCAGATCTGCTTGACTGCCAGGTTCAGACGAAACAGATTAACTGCTTTATTTCTTGACCAGAGCAGATCTGGTTGTTCAAATGGTCTGTCCACATCTATAGCTGTATTCTGCTGGCACAAGAAAAATTAAAATGATATATAGGATATTACATTTAGAAAAATATGCCATTAAAAAGGTTTCCCATTAGGAAATCATGAAAACCATTCTTCAAGACAAGACCACCATGTTCAGTTTCTTATGCTTCTTTTGTGGTGTTAGACCAAGATGACAGCGAATTACATTCAACATTCGTTGCCAAAGAGACCAGGATTGGCACCAAAAATACCAGGAATCTTGGGTTCCAGCAGAGAACCCAGTAGTCAGAGTCCCATACTTACAGTTCCACTAAAAGCAAAGTACCGCTGAAGGGAAGAACTGACTTCTAATATCCCTGACTGTACATCCTGCAGAACCTGAAACAACAAAATTTAGATTAAAAAAAAAAAAAAAATTACCTCCCCAGGTTCCACAGAGAATGTTTAAATTCCTACAGGGTTTCACTCACGGAACCATGCAAAGGCAGATGAATAGTTGATACCTTTGGAAATTTTCCTTCAAGTGCAAGAGCTACTTTTAAATTTAACATCTTTTATTAACAAATTTTAAATGTAACATCTTGCTTAAACATGTTCAATTTTTAAACCCTGTTCCTATGCCACGGAACTGCCTTTAAATGCTTTGGGTCAGTTGCTGTCGTAGCGAAACCACTTGGAGCTTGAAGGCCACGTCTTATCAGAGGTGCAGCACCTGTGTTCTTGGGGTCATCAGCCGGGCGTCCCGCTGCATCTCCTTGGCCTGGGTGATGCCGTCCTGCAGGAGGTGCTCTATACCGATGCAGGTTCCCTCATAGACAGGCGTCAGCGGTGAGCACTGGGAAAAACAAGGGGCCAAAGCCTGTGACGCTGGAACAACGTTGGGGGCCGCCAGTAAACAGCTGAAGCCTCATAAACTTGGGTTAACTCAGTGGTTCCCAAACTTTTTCCAAACATATGCAACTACAATCAAAACCAACCAAGGATACTACTTCTGACTGGATCAAATTAGTCAAATTTTTGTCTTAGCTTGTCAATGAAATTAACACTGGTTCGACCGTTTGGATGCCCCCCCTTTGTGGTAAATTCACCCCCCCCCCCAGTTTGGGTACCTCTGGGTCATGTACAGTATAAGGAAGCACAATGCTTAGTGTTACTGAAAAGGGAAAGGCAGATGTGATGATGGTGACAGGCACCTTGTCAGCGGACTCAGAGCCCGCTTCTGTGGTGTGGAATTCCATTCCCGTCACGGCCGACAGGTGAGCGATGAGCCTCAGGGCCACGTTGAGGCACCGGCCAGTTTTACTGCGAGCCTCCGTCACCATCGACGAAATTTCAGAATCGCAACCCTGGGAGAACAAATTGCAAACATTTATGTATAATAAATAAAATAAATTCTCAACAGAAACATCCTTCCTTGGAGGATAACGTACAATACAGACATACTACATGTAAGAGTTCGAGAGATATTTCCCTACCGACTGCCAATACTGCAGCTGTTCAATGCCAGAGAAGTTTTGCATCATCTACAATTTGTTCAACATCCTGTGATGGTGTCCCCAAAGATTGTTACTAAAAATGTGGGTTTTTTTTTTTAACGTACAGCAGCCGAAATGTTGTATTTTCAGGCGTTGCCATAATCACTAATCCCACCCACCTGGATCAGAAGCTGGAAGTAGCCACCCATCTTCTTGACCTCTGCCTTGAGTTTGTCTGAAGTCTGCAGGACGGAGCTGGAGTTCGGCTTGATGCTGGACACCCAGAGCAGCGTGACGGACACAGCTCTCTCCATCGCCGACGTGGCCTTCACCAGATGGGCCTGAGCCTCACCGCTGCTGGCCAACACTGGAGAAGACATCAGGCTCAGTATTTTTAGTAATAAACAGGTTGGGGGAGGGATACCATTCTATAAATCCTTAGATGTCACAGTCGATGCTTGAATCAATACTTCGATCACATTTATTTATTTAGCAAAAGCTTTTACCTCAAGCAACATACGAAAGTAGGGTCAGGAACCCCCTGGAGCAATTAGGGGTTGATTTGTGGCGATTAGAGGATTTGAACCGGTGACCTTCCAATCACAGGCAAATTGTCCTAAGCAACTGAATCACATACCAAACCCATAAGGAAAGCCTCACCCAAACCATGCCTTAAAGCTTCTGAAAATAAGAGGGGCTTTTATAATAATGCCTGGACTGCAGTGATGTCATGCTCACAGTTTTCATGGCTGTCCTCTCCCAGGGTTTCATACAAGTCGCTTATGGACTCCAGCGCTGCGTGAACGGCCAGGAGGTCAGACGCCAGCTTGTCAGCCGCGCTCTTCTCGGCGCCATGGCATGCAAGCAGCTGTGCTACTGAAGAGCCAATCAGATCCTTACAGATCCCAGCCAGGGCGGAAGTGGGTGCACTGTAATGCAGCGATGAGGGCTTGTTCACGCCCATCAGACCTGGAGAGAGACGGGTCGTCAACTAAGCTCATCACCTAAACATCCATTGCAGTTACAGCTTGGGCGTTTTCTAATCTAATACAAGTATAAAAATATTTTAAAAAAACAGACTTGAAATATCTAATCATAGCTGAAACAGTGCTTTGGGATATTAGGAGATGCAAACTGACTTAATGCTAAAAACATGCCAATTTTAAAATATTTGTCCTCTGAGAAGTAGAGGGCGATCAATGTTGATGAATGTTATCAGAAGCAGTAAAAAAAAACAAACAAACACGGCCCTAGCAACCCGGAGAAAGGGAGGAGCCCACCACCACAGGAGCCTTTGTCTAACGCTCAGCAGTGATCTGCAAAGTTACCAGCATGAGGAGAGGAGTTGAGGGCCTGAATCGGATGCACTCTGATCTCATAGAGGCGTCCGGAAATCCTCCTGCTCTTCAGAAGACTTCTACTCCTGGAGGGACACAATAAAATCCAAAAACAGGTCTTATGTTAGCATCTGCTATCCAAGCTCCAAGCATATTTGAAGTTAACAAGTCGTACTTCAATTTGAGAGATGCGGCTTCAAAGTACAGAGCCTTCATAGCGAGCACTAAGGCGGAGCTGTCCTCCGCCCGACACAGCTGCTGCAGCTCGGAGCGCCCGCAATTCATGCTGCCCACGAGGATGCGGAACACACTGGAAGGGGAGGGTTAGGGAGACACCAGGCACAAAGCGAAGAACACAGGAACCGCGAGGAACCGCGAGGAACCGCGAGGAACCGCGAGGAACCGCGAGGAACCGCCGGCGAGAAAGAGGCACGACGCTCGACAGATGATTTCAGGCACCGCACTCGGAAGAAACAGAAAATCAGGCCGTTTGGTCTGACACTGCAGGCAGCAGCGGGGGGGTAGGAGAGAGTTCAAGTGCCAGACTGATTTACCTTCGGCGTGAAAAGACGGAAGAAGATGAAGTCGTCGAAAGATCTTGTTCCCACGTGTCATTGGGGTCGTAAAAGACATCATCATCTTTAGCTCCATATCCCTGAAAGCAAATAGATTTGCTTTATTCCTTCTTAGCCGTAGAAGAGACACTGATTTCCACAAAGGCAGACTTCTCATTTGAACTTGCCTGGACAACCAAGACCCCGAAGAGCAAATAAGAAGCATTACTGAGATCATCACTATTCATATATAAATCGTGCCTTTACGGTTAAATATGAAAGGAGGTTGGATGCTGACATTTCCCACGCTGCACTGCAGACAAACCCCACCTGCTCCAGTTCTCTCATGGCCGCCAGTTTGCTCTGGAACTTCTCCAGACTCCAGAAGGTGGAGATGCCCAGCTTGGCATTCTGCACCTGGATCTGCGGGTCCGTCTCACCGTCGTTATCAGGAGGCTCATGCCTGACAGAAAGGGCCACAGAAGGTGAGGTAAGCAGCACTACAAAGGGCAACAGCATGTATTCATCTGAGCTCCAACAGGCATTAATGTGTAAAAGTCAAATGTACTCTGGAGCTGAGGAATGGCGAGAAACGGCGAAAGCAGCCAAACCTGCTAAACACCGTCTTTTTACGGAGATTTCTGCTGATTGTGTTCGCTTCCTCAATCATCACAGACAGCTTCATGGCATCCCACTGAGGCTGACCTAACAAATGTGAAAGGAAAAGTCCACAGCTCATATCAGACACTGGGAATTTACTGAAAATGCATAATATATTACGGTGAAACCTCTAAGAAACTAGGTCACCCATTGCCTTCAGAACGTCTTCAGTCCTTCATAGAGTGCAGTCACTCTGTTCTTGAACTTTGTCTAGTGGAAAACTGGACCATTGTTCAAGAAATGAAGCACCCATTTCTTTGCGGGATGAAGGAACGGGAATTGACCGTCACTATCTGAGCTCCAGAAACAATGACGTCCAGATCAGGTGAACGGGGAGGCCACAGAAGGCGCCTGAAGTCATCCCGGTACTCAAGATGTGTTTAACATTGCGAGGACATAATCATCTTTGAATACAGGAACATAATGAGGAAAGAAGAGGTGGTGCCATGAGGTTCAATGGGTCTTGAAAAAAAGCCTAATATTACTTAGTTCTGTGTTTCTCAAACCAGTCCTCAGGAACCTCCAGACAGTCCACCTTATGGCTCCCTCCCTGGAGGGAGCAAAAGTGTGGATCGTCTGTTTGAAAGCTAGGAGGAAGCAAAAATGTGAACTGTCTGGGGGTCTATGACAACCAGTTTGGAAACTGCCTCAGCTAACGTATGAACATGCAGAGCAAATCGCTGGACATAACGCCCACAGATTCCCAACTAAGCCGCCCATCAACATGGTGTCCCGGAGGAACCTTCCCGAGGGATTAATAAAGTTTTTTCTATCTATACATACTTCCAAATCTTACCAACATATTCTGTCACTTCCTTTGACGTCAGGGCTGGAGAACACTTTTTGGGGGCGTGGTGTTCCTTTAGCTGCCGCTTCTTCTGAAGCCTTTCAAGATCCACTGCAATCTTCCTCTTCTCTGCTTCCAACGCCGCGATGATTTTAGCGTGGCGCACATCGTGGTCGGCCATTGCCTGCGAGCCACAGAGGTGATTTCACACTGTATAATCTAAATACTGGAGACACACGCAGTCGAACCCCAAGACTCTATAACTATGCTGTCTTTAGCAGCTCTATGATCTGGTACCTGCCGTGTGGCTTGAGCCTCCAACTGAATTCGTCTTCTGTTCACGTGCAGCTCCTGCTCCAGCAAGACTTTAGCGTTCTGGAGTTCCTCCATTTTGCTGACCACCCGCCTATTGTCAAGCTCCTGGTATTTCTTCCTTTGGTTCTCCTCCTCCTGTAGATAGGCAGGAGAGAACGGTGAGGTCAAGCTGAGCAGGGTTGGCACTCCACCACCATGGCAGCAGACAGGGGCCAGGCCCCATACCAGCTCACGCTCCAGTGCGCTGATCTTGCTCTCGTACAGCATCTTCTGATCAGACAGCTCCTTCTGGGCCACATCTTTAGCAGCCTGTATTCCATGCATCATGTCCTCTTGGGCTTTCAGACGGGCTTCCTCGATCTCTGCTTCCAGCCTGAACACAACATATGGACCTTTACGGAAATCAGCAACACTTCACAGAACTAAAACACTGATGGATACCCTACTGAACATAGGAAAATAATGCATCAAAAGAAAATTAAGTGCATTTGCAATTGTATTTTAAACAGAATGGCAAGACCTTACCAAGACACCAAAAAACTGACTTATTGAAAACTTACTGTGCCCTTTGTGAAGCGAGCAGCTCATTTTTGGCAAACTCAAAGTCTTTGTGTCCATCACCTGCCTCTGTCCAGCAGGAGACTCGCTTACCGCTATGCACCTCTACCGGGTGGTTGAACCTGAAGTAGTGGTCACCACCAAGGATCACCCGGTCACCCTGGCAGGAGGGGAGAAACCATACACCCAATATTCATCACCCATTCACAGGTCTCTGTCGGGGACCACAGAATTCTCATGTTGCCTTGCAGTACTCACATGGTGCAGGATGGTGGTCTGGGAGATGAGGTCTCCATTCACAAAGGTCTTTGCGTCCTTGATTGGCGTAATACCAACTGTCCCACTTACACTGGATATAACGCTGAGGAACACAAAAAGATGATACTCTCAGGAGCCACAAGAACAGAATGTCCTATAGATAGTGACCAGTGTTAATCTGCAATATTCACATGAGGATGAATCAGAAGCACGTATTAAAGGAGAACATGCTCCTTAATGTAACAACGTCCCAGTGTTACAGGTGAGAACCTGGGGCTCAATCCAGGCACCACAGGGCACAAGGAAGGGGTACACCCTAAATGGGATGCCAGTCCATTCCACGGTACACACCAGCAAACACTACAGACAACCTAGAAACACCAATCCACCCAAATGCATGGGACTGGGCAGCAGGATGAAATGAGCACGCCATGGAAACCCATTCAACAAGGGAAGAACATGCAAAGTCCACACACACAGCGCTGAGGATGAGATTCAGACCTCCAACTCTAGAGGTATAAGGCGACCCATTGAGATGTCATTCCACTCTCGAATCAAAGCCATTAAACCAGAGAGATTGTATTTTCTGTAGGTATAGTGACTAACACCAGAAAAAAGTTAGTACAAAACAAATGTTACTTGACAGTAACAGGTGTTAAATTTTAGTACGGTATCCAGTAGAAGAACCATCAGCTGACCAGTGTTCATCCGCGATGAGGGCCCCCGTCAGCTGAATGTCATGGGCAGATTCAGCTTTGCGCTTCCCGACTTTCGTCTGTCCCTCCTTTATCATGTACAGCAGCATCTCAGACAGCTGAGGATCCTCGTTGAGGTTAACAAGGTTTGGAAGCTGGTTATCCACCTTAAAGGTGATACCTGCTTTCTGTTTGGAAGACAGGAGAGTCAACCTCGGCACCTAAAACCGAGGATTTACAGCTCAACCAGATTCAAGAACGGAACGTGAAAGCAATCCAGTTACCTGCAATTCTTTCGTTTCCTCTCTTTTTCGTTTCTCAGCCTGCTCCAGCTTCTCGTTCCATGTCCTGGAACAAGACAGCAGCACCCAGACTCAGAAAGCGGTCCGTGTGTCCACGCTTCCCTGGTAGCCCAGGTTTACTCAATCTAAAACACGGCACAAAGCCGGCACAATGAGCAGTAGCTACCTATGAGCCTCGGCCATGTCCTTCTCCTGCTGCATCAGCTGCATCTTCAGCGCAGCAATTTCCTGCTGAAACAGCCTCATCCTCTCCGGCTCGATGCCTTGGGAGCTCATCTGCGCGGCCCTCAGTTTCTCCACCTCCGCTTTAAGCTCTGCAAGCGCATTCGCATCAAATATGGGTCCAAGAGCCCAAACAGTAATTATACTCAAGTTCAGTGGCCACAATGGACATTAGGTACTGAAATCCACAATCAATCAAGCTTCCTCGGGCATTAAATACAGGTAAAAGCTTAACCGATTGGAGTCCACCAGTAGTCGTCATTTCAGGGATGACTTAAATTACATTGTTTAAATTTGCATTTAGCCGTTAACCCTAAAAATACTACGTTCTCTTCCCTTTACTGCAAAATATTTATTACAAAAAGGTAAATGTAATCTGGCATTTATTACCCATAGCAGACACTACTTGCATGACAACATATTCCGCAAAAACACGTTATATTACGTTCATAGAACAGAGAGACAGCTAAGGGAATGGGGGACATACTGACCCCTAATCAGCTTGGCGCTGTTGTCCTCGTTGACCTTCGCCACGTTGATGATCATGCGGGCCTGTTTAGCGTAACGCAGCGTGCTCAGGCTCTCCTCGACGTTGCTGCCAGCAGGGCTGACGGTTGCAATCATTGCAGTCTTGGAGTTTCCACCCAGACTCTCTTTAAGAAGCCTAGACACAGACCAGAACTTCACCAACCCACATGCTAATTAAAAACAACTGAATAGGTTAAATTTTAAGAAGGATTTCTGCAGAAAAGCCTCAGGTAACGTCACCCTTGAGGACCACGAGAGCCCCGAGATAATATTTTGTATTATTTTGTAAAGATGGCAGGAGGCATTTCAGATTTAAACATACCACGTCAGCACAGATTCTCTGTATGGGATGAAGACTCTCTTGCGGGTCTGAAACTGCTCAGACAGAGCTGATATGACCTTCCCCAGTGTTAGCAAGGATTTGTTAATGCTTGCACCTTCCTATGGGAGGACAAGGTGAGAAGAAGAGAAGCATGTAAAATAAATGCATTCTTATCTGCACGTCGGCATAACGATTAGAGGACGGTTCCGGTGAGGGGGGTACCCGAAGCCGGTCACCCCAGGTCTGGGCAGAGGAGCAGCGCTCGCTGCCTGCGAGGTCCACCAGGTTGATCCTGCTGGTGATCCGATGGTCATGCTCCTCTTCCTCCACCAACTCCCTCTGTACGAACAGAGAACCCGTCAGCAAGCGGCAACCACACAGTTGTTGGAAATTGTTGCGTAGCTCTTCTTCCAATACCACTTACGCCTGTAACTGGGCGTTCATTGAAAGCTCAGCCTAGCTGTTCTTATGCGTTACAAGTTGACGTGCGTTTGTAATGCGCTATTTACGTCACTTTTACATTGCTCAGGACAGAAGTGTCTACTAAATGAATACAAATGTCGATGTCAATTCAAGGCACAAAA
This sequence comes from Brienomyrus brachyistius, assembly GCF_023856365.1. Classification (NCBI taxonomy): domain Eukaryota; kingdom Metazoa; phylum Chordata; class Actinopteri; order Osteoglossiformes; family Mormyridae; genus Brienomyrus; species Brienomyrus brachyistius. The sequence goes on along the minus strand of NC_064547.1, from coordinate 15,718,535 downwards.
TCATCCCAACAGAAGACAGGATATAATCCTTATGCCCACAACAGTAACAATGGTTTGGTTTAATCTATGACCATTTATGAGGATGCGAAGGAAGGAGACGAAAGACGCGACGTGAAGTTTTGAGCAAAATGAGAAGATCAGACACCTTGGTCTGAGTCATGACGAGGGTGAAGACCGAGTGAGACCTGGAGCTCTTGTCGTTCATGCCCGTCGCTGCTGTGGCCCGCTGCTTATTGCCGAGCTCTAGCCAGCTCTGGAACAGCAGCAGAGTACATCATACACTCAGACGATGAGCACCATTCCCCAAAGTCACGAGGCAGGTATAAAGGTATACGAGGGGCAAGAGGGACAACCAACTGGAGGCAGAACAGCACCACTCACCTGGACGTCAGTATAGGAGCTCACTACATTCCTGCAGGAGAGCAGAGCACATTTCTAATGGGTTTACAGTCAGTCATGAAGCTAGGAGATGCATAAACACTGAGCAATATGTTAAAAAGGACAGAGTCTGCACATAAAAGCACATACTTACGCAGAAAGATCGGCAACATATGGCCCATAGACTGGATGTTCTCTGACCCTTAGCTTAGTAGAAAAGAGCAGGGAATTAACATGAGGAAACATAAGTAAAACACAATAAAAATGATACTTATTCAACTTCATAAACTTCATCAAACAGGAAACTCACCGGAAGTTTTTTACCATTTTGTTCATCTTTCACGACAAGCAGATCGTGAATTTTCTCATTGTACACTTCAAAGTAGCTCATTTCCAGGTGACACGATACCTGCAAAGGACACATTTCATACAACCTGATAAAGTGATAAAATAGGGCGATAAAACAGAATCATAAGTATGTGCAACTTGGAGAGATACTGAATTAAGGTCATATGAAAAGGTGTTCAAATAAATTCACCTGTGTATTCTCAGAGTTTGTGATCCTAGAAAATACTTCTTCACAGAATCTGGGTATCACACCAGTCTCTTCATCAAACCCCATCATTCTATAAGGGGGACACACATTACAAGTCAGTGTAGTAACGGAAATATGCAAGGGATATTTGACGATCATGTCAAAGACTGCATAACAGTGAAATACCTCCCATTAATGAGGTTCGCATAACATGATCCATCTTTGGAAACAAACTTACGTGTATGACTTTCCAGACCCAGTCTGTCCATACGCAAAGAGACAGGTGTTGTATCCTTCGAAAGCTCTCTCAAGAAGAGGTCTTGCTAGCTTCTCATAAATGGTCTGCTGGCTCGAAAAGTCCGGTTTGCTCTTATCGACAGAGCAGAAGGAGAAGTCGAAGGTGAAGGAGTAGCACTGCCTGGAATCTGGGTGCTGCACGACCGTTTCCTGGTCCTTCATGAAGACAACCTGCTGGACTTTTTCATTCTTCTCCCTGGGTATATAGAAGCAGATGAGGTTTAACTTGCATCACCAAATACCAAATGTTTGAGGTAACCTGACTGATACGAATCAAATATCCATGCTGTATACTGCTTATATAGTGCTGGGTTACAGCAAACATGGGGTCTACAACAGACAGGGTTTGGCAGCAACTTAGTTAACAGCAGTTAAATTTTATTTACAATGACCAAGTACAAACTATGGAATGAAAACCATGGAGTGGACTCCACCTCTACAAGAGGTCTCCAATTCCAGTCCTGGAGAGCTCAAGTAAATACCAGGAACAGGTGGGGCTGATCAGAAGCCAGGTAGGATAGAAAACCTACTGGATAGTAGCTCTCCAGGCCTGGAAATGGTGACCCCTGACCTATACAGAACCAGGCTGAGATCTAAAATGCAGCTCACTGCTGAAACAACCGCATACACAAAACAGGAAGACGAGGCAGCGAATGCTTCTGAAAAGACACCAAGTTACAGACTTACCGGCTGCTGAATGGCCTCAGTCGCACCGCCACAGTGACGGCGCTGTTCTCCAGTTTACCGGGCTCCTGTTTCGGTAATGCATCCGCGCCGGTGCTCACCACTGAAACACGGGCCCCTGCAGATGCTACACAGCGGGCCGGACCGTCATCCTTACTCTGCCCCGATAGCGCTGGAGTCGCTCCCCTTTTCACCGGAGCGGGCTGTACACTTGATTTCAGGTTTCCGATCCGGCTATCTGCCCCAATGTTGCCGGACTGGGCCGAACTTTGCGCCACCGCCTTAACGCAGCGCCCGGGGATCTTCTGCCTCTCAGCGTTGGTGGATTTCCCGGACACCACAACAGGAACATCTCTCCCAGCCAGCCTCTCAAAAAGATCCTTTTTTAAACTCACTTTCTCAAATTGTGTCCTTCTATTCGGAGTTGAACAGACTTTCCTCTGGTCACCTGTTTTCCTGGTGCCAGCTGTGTCCCCGAGGGCCTGAGTGACAGCTCTCTGCTGCAGGCTGCCCGAGCTCCCATCAGGGCCTTTACCTGGGGTCTCTTCAGCACCGATTCCATCTTTCCCTTTGCTTTTAAAGCCTGGATCTTTCAGGCTAACTATCCCTCGGGGGGTCCTACAGTTCGGTTCGGACAGGACCTTGGAAGGAGTCGCACTCGGTGCGCGGGACGCCGGCTTCTCTGCGCCCTTGCCGGCGTTCAGGGCGTTTCTGCCTCCCGGGACGGTCCGGGTTCTGCGCTGTAAGCTCAGCCTTTTCACAGCCCCCTCGCAGTCGTTCTCGGAGTTTTCCTGGGCCGACTTCGCACTTGCTTGGGCCCCTTTGGCCTCGATTTTCCTCCTTTGGAGAGTGAGTCTTTCCCGGTTCCCCGGGGTGCCTTTCTGCCCCCCACACCTTGTGGATATCACGTACGTTGTGTTGATTTGCCTGGTCAGACCGGCACACGACGGTTCCTGGCCTTTCTGCACCTCCATGGTTCCCTGATTACCCTCGTCTTCGTCTCGACAGTTTTAATAAATTATCCCCAGACAACGCGTTTGTCCTCGTAAGAGAACAGCAGCTGTGTACTTTTATACCTTAATACATATTTTCAATAAGTTACCTGTGGCATAAAAATATAAAACATCTATACGCGGTTGTTTTCAGAAAGTCTACCAGTTACATACAGCAAATTCCAGGCAAAACGCTCCGTTAGGATAGAAACTCCCTACAAGTTACGGATGACAGCGAAATCGAGGAAATACTAACAAATGCACTTCGAAACATCACTGAAACACAAACCGTCGTTTATGTGCACTTTCGGGGCTTTTTAAATAAGTGCACAGTGCAAAGAGTCGCAGAAGATAATTAAAAACACAGTTCTGTACACGCACGGCGCAGGCAAGAGGCTCGTAAGTGTTTTGGTTTGGTAACTATGCTCATCTGACGTATCAACACAAAAGAAAGAAAAAACGGCCTCTCGACTATCAAACCACACGCTACCATTATCCGATAAATGCGATCTAAGCACACGGAATCATCGCTAACACACGTTATGTTGTATGACTGTTAGCTCTTTTTAATTGAAACTGCATAATACGCTAAAAGGCTAATTAACCATCCAGCCGCGAGACTCGCCTAAGTCACCGTGGCGCTTCGAATTTTCAAAACTCTGGGCTGTTTTTCCATTGGTCGCCAGTTACGTCACCGCGACAACACAGGAACACGCCCATTGAACACGCCCGGAGGTGGAAACGGGCGAGACAGTACGCACTTTCCGCCGCTAGATGACAGGGTTGACTGCGAAAGAAAGGTATCTCTGTTTTTGTCTCAATAAAGGGGTGAGGCAAGGTTAGAAGTTAGCATCATGCCTATTGGACTTGTATGGAGAACATACAATGAAAAAAGCTGGACTGGAGGAGGACAACAGCACTCTCAACCTTAGACACTTATAGGGAAAGTGTACAACTAAATGTGACCATGCGAAAGGCCGCTAACTCCACTGTTAAAGATAGATGTAGACCGTTCTATTTCCTTTGAACAATCAAAGACCACAGCTCCTTCCTCGCTACCAGCCCTTTTGAATATTCTCCCCCTCTCCCTAAACTGACCTCACCACTCTAGAGGTATCTGCCTGCACGTCTCCTGTACCGCCTTGCCCGTTATACCAAAAAAATGTGATTATTAAAATGTTTTATTAAAATACCTGATGTTTCATTCTAAACATTTATTGCTTGAAATGCATATACATTGCACTGATAGTTTGTCACTAAACAGCAGACTTTTACATGTAATTTACTCTTCAGAACCACTTGTATAAATATCTGTACAAATGATGAAATGGATGGCCAGCACGTCAGGAAGCCTTTGACTGCCTCCTGCCTATCCTCCGGTCATGCTTTCTGATGATGTCGAGGAGGTTGCCCTCGGTAACCGCCCCGCCTTCCCCTCGCCTGCCCTTCTGCTTGGCTCGCCTCTGCTGCTCGTGGAGGTGTGGAGAGTTGAGCAGCTGCGGCGGCAGCAGGGAGCCTGTGGGCTGCACTCGCTTCACCAGCTCCAGGAAGAGGCGCTTGTTGTTGTTGTTCACCAGCGTAATGGCGGTTCCCCGGTGACCCAGCCTGCCGGCCCTGCCGACCTGGGCGCGGGGATACGGCCTCGTTAAAAACTGACCCCCTCCCGCAAAGCCGTTAAAGTGTCAGAGGAATGGAGGCTGATGGTAACAGTAATGAGCTCTCCATCTTAATAATGTGAGCAAATAATTAACCTGAAGTCACACTGCAATCTCAATAAAAAATGGCTGTTGAAATTGAAATGGTGACGAACCAATGAGGAAGGATTCACAGACCTGGTGAACATACTCATCCATGTTGGCGGGCATGTCGAAGTTCACGACCAGTTTCACGTTGACTAGGTCGAGACCTCTTCCCAGTACCCCAGTACTGACCACCACTTCAAATTCCCCCTCAAGCAAACCCTGCAAACAATAACCTTGTTAACAGAAGCATGTTGCCTTCACAGCTATATCAAGCTTTAACAAAATTAATTAATGTGTTTTGAATACATGTATGAGTAAAAGGGAAAAATATGCATAGTGACTGACACAGCCGGTTAAGTCTAGCCTTGTACCCAGGGAGAGCCTCCACACTGATTTAATTTAGGAAGGTATTGCTCATGTTCCCTGAGGGAGGCTCCTAGTAACGCACTACAGGGCAACGCACCTTCAGTATCCTGTTCCGCTCGCACTGCGACTTGTCAGAGTGTATGGCCACCGAGTTGAGGCCCATGACCTTGTGCACGGCCTCGCAGAGCAGGTCCGCCCCCAGCCTGCAGCCCACGAACACCAGCACTGGCGGGCAGTACAGCTTGGCGTCCTGCAGGGCAGAGACAGGCCTGCTGTCATGCCTCGCGAGGGCAGAAACAAGCCGGTTTTCGTTTGCCTGGGGACTGGCTAAAAGGCAACCAGGTCACGTGTGACTCGTCTCGGCTTCCCCGGCAATAACAGGGAAGCAGGAATTGATATTCTGAAGAGTTCAGAGGAGATCAGAGGCACAGAGGCTTTTTAGCTTGCTCAGCAACTTCAGCGGGGAAAAACATCAGTCCATTACGAGAAGGAGTGGTAGAAAAAAGTAATCCCATTTAAGCAACACCCTCAGGCGGCTCTATTGTGAAAGGCGCTATGCAGAAAATAAGTTGAATTGAACTGAACTGAAATATCTGACTAATTTTACAGACACTGTAAATATCATGGCCGTGTAGTGGGTAACCAGTGATGGAAGATCATTGTAGAGATGAAGCTACAACTGAAGCCTAATTCTGAACTACAAAACAGGATAGATCAGGAAGAAACAACCACCCCTGTAGAAGCACCTAAAAACTCACCACCCCTGAAAATCTGTCACTGGCAGCTAAATATTATCTTTAAATATAAAAGCCAAAAAAGTTATATTTTTCATTTTACATTCTAAATAGGCCACTAAAATAGTACTAATAAAAATTGCAAATAGTACATTTTCCTGACGCCGTTCCTTAAATATCAGACCATGTATCAGAGATTGAAAAGCACCTAATATAAATGACAAGTTGCCTAAAGAATGCAAATATTCTTGGTTTTCCTATGTTATTGTTCCACTGTTGTTCAGCATAGCATACGGCTAACAGTATTAGCAAGACACAAATATTTACGTTTAAAATTTCGAAAAGCTTCTTTTTCTTTGACGGTTCCTCCACCCAAAGGACGATCTGGCGCACGTCGGTGCAGGGCTGGTTCCGCTCGCCGACGGTGATCCGCACAGGTTCACGGGTCAGCCGATTGGCCAGCTGCTCTGTGCCCGGCGGGATGGTGGCGGAAACGAAGAGAGTCTGACGCTCCTCTGGAACTCTCTCCAGGACGTCGAGGACCTGCTGCTGGAAGCCCATCTTCAGCATGGTGTCAGCCTGCAAGGAAAAGTGCTTTTGTCCTGCATCTTCCTCATGGGGCAGAGAACACGCACAGAACCCGGAAGCGGCTTACCTCGTCTATCACCACCATCCTCACGCCACCCAGCTGGACGCCCCCCTGCTTCAGGATCTCCAGCAGTCGCCCGGGGGTTGCTATTATCAACTTGGGTGGAAGGGGGAGGGGGGAAGCTGTCACTATATGCAAGCCTGCTCTTTTACAGTATATTGCCAGTTCTGCTGCACGAATGCCCATTTGGTCTCCATCACTAAGTAAACTGCGTTCATCGTGATCCATAGTAAATCAGTAATGAAATCCGGCTCCTTAATGAGGGACAGGAGCCAGTCTAGTGTGTAAAATTCACTTTAACACAATTTTCACGAGCAAGTTTTTCACAAGGCTCTTTTCACTAACCCAAAATAGGAAAACCCCCAAAACAGCATTACTGCGAAAACTGGATACACGTCCATTCAACGACAATCAAACAGAATGGACTTGCTATGAAATGTCAAGCGATTGTACTTGTCATGTAATTGTAATTTTATGAAAATGTGCTGGCACCCCAACCAGGCCTCGTCCCACCTAGGGTCCAGGCTCCGTACATTCAGGGTCCCGCTGCCCCCCCATACCTTAATGTTCTGCTTCAGCCGGTGGAGCTGGGGGGGCAGGGGCATCCCCCCCACCAACAGGGCCGTCCTCATCTGCGGCAGCCCCATTACCAGCTCCTTCGCCTGCCGCTCGATCTGGATCGCCAGCTCTCGGGTCGGAGTCAGAACGAGCCCCATCGGGCCATATGTGGTGCCCACTGGGCTCTGTGGAATAACACACAAGGTACCGGGCGTGAAACAGTGACATTCCTCAGTAACAATCACAAAACGAGGACATATAGGTGTAAATCCCTACCCATAGCATGCCCGAGTATCCCTGGAAAAACCAATACGTTTGTTCCGACTATGTACCTGGACTTAATGAGGATGTTTCAAAAAGGTGACAAAAGTGGCACTAAACTTTGACATTTAAAATGTTTACATGATGAGACAGTCACTGATGTTATGGAGGTACAAATGCTAACGGAGGCTTAGAACATATTGCAGGTGTCTGAACATCTGATCGCAAAGGCAGCCCCATAAAAACCAGGGGTCAGCAGGTGCCTTGGCCCTCCCAGTTATGCCAGTGAAACCTGCTTTACCTGCAAGGTGTGAGCCACCATGGGCAGCAGGAAGGCAGCAGTTTTCCCAGAGCCCGTGTCGGCACTGCCGATGGCGTCGCGGCCCAGGAATGCCACCGGGAGCATTTGCATCTGAACGGGAGTGGGTGCTTCATAGCCCGCCCTTTTCAGATTGGCGCAGAGGGCCGACGGGAGGCCACAGTGCTCAAACTCAATAATGGGCCGGCAGACGAGCTGGCCCTCTGTCACAATCCCCAGATCCTGCTTCACTCTGAGCACCTGCTCCTCTGTCAGACTGGAAATGAAAGGGTCCTCTCTATAGACATAGCCCTGCTTCTGGTCCACAGCATTCCCAAACGTGGGAGAGTCTACATCAATCGGCATTAAAGGAAAAGTCTTTTCCCATTCAGTTACATCAGGAGTTCCCTTTGGTCCCAAACCCATGCGGGCCAGGTGACTGGCCTTGCACTCAAGACTACACACATCATTGTCGGTCTTGTCGCAGATGTACTCTCCATATCGGCCGCACATGACGCACACGGGCTCCCCCGGTTCGGGCCATCTCTGGCTCTTTTTGAAAGACTTCACTGGTTCGTCCTCGTCCTGGTCCCCGTCGCCACTCTCTGTGCTGTGCCCTCCTTGTAAGAGGTCCTGCTTTTGATCGTTAAGATCCTCAGACCGATGCTCCGGGGCCTGTGAGGTGCGAAACTCTTCAGGAGGTTTTGGGGGGGATTTATTTTCCAAGACCTCATCATTTATTCGCTCTGGGATCACCTTACATTTCTTTGTGACTTGACCTGGACTTTCAGATGGTCTTTTCACTTTAAGCGATCTTGGCATAAACATGTTCGCTCTGAAATCAACGGAAACAAAAGAATATTTCATGAAATACAGAATGATCCTTTTGCCTTCACAAAACTTCTTACAAACACGCACCCGTGTACAATTATATTTTACGGAAAGTATTTCTGTAATATAAATATATAATATAAAGTATATTCAATTGTGATGTCTTAACAACATCACTACTCAGTTGTTACTTACGTGTTGCTGGAAATCCGATAATTTTGATATGTTCAGCGACTACCTGATTTGCACGGAAAAGTGAAATGCACACTTTCAAATGCTATGTTACAACTGGACACAAAACACTTAAAATTCAGCAAAATTTCAACACACATCTCTACCCTCGAATTGTACAGTGTGTTTAGCTGTCGTCTAATGATGATGTAATGATAACTGGCATTGTGGGTATTGGAGTTTAGGAAAATTCAGAACGGATGTAGATATGTAAAAGGTTGCTTGAATTATATTTTAGCATTGCTTTTAATTTAGTTGAAACAAACGCAAATGTACTTTTTATATTTTCAGTCATTTAAGCGATTTCAGCTACCGGAAAATATATTAATTAATATTATATAAATATTACATTTTCATTAAAGAAATCCTAATATTTTAGGTGGAGAGTTTTAATGGGTACATCTGTGATTCACATGAGGTATAATTCTTATTCTGTAATAAGTATGTAATAAATCATTATTTTAATAATTGGAAAAACATTTAAGTAAATTCTATATATGAAACAGAAATGGGCCAGAGGATATGAAGTCAAATATAAGCAATGCTACAAATAAAATTCCCATATTTTAAATTCATTATCTGGTTACGCTACTGACCAAATAAGAGCTTTGACTTACTGGGTTTGGGGGGGATCGCGCATGCGCAAAACGCTGGCTTTCTATTAGTGCGGCAGGAAAAACCCGCAGCCAGCAGAGATTGAATGTGTGCTGGGGACCGTAAAAGGAAATTATTAAATGTGGGATTAAAAACCATCAGTGAATCGATTTCGGATTAAATGGCACAGATTATGGAGACGCCTTTGCTGTTGTGCGGGAAGCTGAGATGCGCGTTTTTTTGGTAGACCTGCAATCGCCCTGGTCTTTTCGGCATTTGACGGCAATGCCAGAGAATGGATGAAAATTTCAAGCGGTCATAGCGCAGTTGACTTTGTTTTCCTATCCGGATTTACATCAAAAGCAAATGTGACTGATTGCCGTAGTTATCAGAAACGTTGCATAATAATCTATATTAGGTACCAGTCGGCAAGGACGAGCAAATCCTTAATTTCAAAGAAGCACAAACAAGCAAATTTATTGCACTAAATTCCTTTGGTGGGATGTCATCGGTTTTCATTCCCTGACTGTCAAGCCGCCGATTTCGGAAGACTTGAGAAAATCTTTATTGTATAAAAATATATCCTACTATGGGTGATGCAGCAGAATCCAGGGAAACCAAAAAGACATGTATTGTTCCGGCGATAAAGCCATTTGATCATTATGACTTTGGCAGGGCTAAGATCTGCTGTAGTCTGACATGGCTGGTGGCAAAAGCATATGGGGCAGGTAGGTGGCGTCTTTTCTTGTTTTATTTTGACATCGTCTATATATGGAATTATGTTTTTGAATAACTCACTGTAACATCTCGATTATGTTTAACAAAACTTATGCCAGTTTGAGCTTGGTGTCAAACGACACTGAAAAAGAATAGTCTTTAAAGTTGGTAAAGATCAAAGCCCCAGTTAAGTTTTTATGTTTGTGAAGTATTTGTGGTTTTATGTATTAGGAATTTACCATTTTGAGCACACATATTCTGCCAAAAATCGGTCGGTGAATTGTGGAACTTGATTTGAGATCGGCGCTCGGGAAATGTTACCGGTTTATAACGTCTTGTCTTTTCGTTCCTTCTTTCTTTCCTTTTTTATTTATAAATTCCTGCAATAATTGTATAATAATGGTATGATTATTTAATCTGAGGTGCGCTTATTCTTTTAATGGGAACAGTCAATCAGGTCTTGTCCTCCTTCCCGTAACCGAAGGGACACGGTTTTTTACCTGAGAGGGTGTGATCGTCGGATTCTATCTAAGCAATAACTAATCGTCTCTAATAACGCTCGCTTTTAATGTTTAGAAATAGCTATTCAGGCTGCAAAACTGTATCATACTTAATAAACAGATATGTAGCAGGATAGTAGTAAAGTAACCATTACTTGGATGTGATGAAAGCATATTGGCCACTTAATTTATGATGGTTTGAATTACTGAATGATAGACATCAGTCGATAGACTAGATAAATATGTTTAGCGTGTGGCTAAAGAACACCTTTTGTTTTACTGGTAACCACTATGAACACATACAATCTTAATGCACGCCGAGCCCTTTTTGATTCAGGATGACTGGATTATTTATCCCTTTGAAAATGGGTTGCTACCAGAACAGCATTAAAATGGCTGTTTTGGCTTAAATGCAGTTGGGCTACAGTTGAACATTGATTTTTATTGTCTTGTTGCTTTGCAGCAAGAACCATTGTTACAGCCTGCAGGTAAAAATGAAACTATTGTGTTGAAAGCTTGTTACCTCCATCCACTCTGTCTTTCCGGGGTGCCACTTCTCTCTCTCTCTCTCTCTCTCTCTCTCTCTCTCTCTCTCTCTCTCTCTCTCTCTCTCTCTCTCTCTCTCTCTCACTTGCTTACACGAGATTGACAACAAATGCAACAATCCTCCATCCGTTTTGCCCTAGTGGTGAAATAAAAAATGGTCCCCCACTGTTAGGATAAAAGGTCAAATGCAGTTGTCTGTCCTGCTTAACTGTTCTCCTTAGAGTTTATTTTTTCTCTGATTTCTTTGAAGAAGAGGGCAAAATGACAGTTGTGGTAAAAAATATCATTAAAGTAGCCTTTTCCCCCCACTTCTCTTTCTGTCTTTTCATCTATGCAGTCTGGAGTAAAGAAATCCAGATGTCTGCGTTTGCAGATGGGTCTTGGATTGAGGAAGGACGTTTTTCCAGAGTTGTGTGAGGAGACACATGCTTTGGAGAGTAGCTGGATATTATGCGCTATTTACTTCTGTGATGCATGTTGCCATGCTACGTCAAGACATTTGGGAAGCCTGTCTCTTTGTCTTATGCATTTAAGTATAGGCCATTACATTTCAGACCTCCAAAGCCTCTTTTATGTGCCTGCAGTGAACCTTTTAATATAGTCTGTAAAGGGCTTATCTAGAACAAGCTACAAAAGCTTTTGCTTTCACAGAGAAATGTTTGGAGTTTGCTGAGCCGAGCTTGCGAGATGAATCGAGCTCCCTGTAATGTATGAGGCATCAATGGGATATTTTTGTAGCAGTCTTTCCATTCAGTTGTGTTTTCCTGTGGAAGCCGCTTCCTGATGACTTCCCCAATGACGACGGACAATAGCGGAGATCTTCCACAAAGGAGCTTTTGATTAACTTTGTGGCTTCTCTGTCTTCATTATAATTTTTTTGCCTTGATGTATGTTGATTTTCAGAGGTGGGGGAAGCTCATCCAGAGTAAAAAGCCTTAGAAACATCCCCGTGTGTGTTTGTGTTTCATCTGTGTCTCTGTTACAGCACCTTGTGGCTTCACTGGATAATTGTACGTCTGTCTGTGACCCTTTAGAGATCGAAGCCTCTTAATTGTGTCTCGTCTGTTAATCTTACATCTCATGTAACAGATTTAAAGTCCGGAAGGTGTGTTGTAAGACCAATGCTGAGCAAATGATTTCTTTTGTTACTCATTCAAGGTCAGATTATTTATTAGTATGTAAATGATATGCCTTGCATCTAAGATGTGCTTTATACTGTTAAGCCACAGAAAAAGCCATCCATCCATTCTCGGTAACTGTTATCCTCCTCAGGGTCGCGGGGGGTCTGGAGCCTAGCCACAAAAAAAAAAATCTTTCAGTATAAACCCAGTATCTATGCTGAGAAAACATGGAATTTCCCTTCAGACAGTCCATGGTGTGTGCTACCCATAATTCAAAGTTTCGATCGGGTCTGGTAATTCAGGCATAAGCCCCAACCAGGCCCAATAATTTTGTCCTCATCCTCCCCTAAGTGAGGCACCTTTGGAGGTGGGAACCTCATCTGCCCTGGTAAATACTCACGAGCTCCTGCTTGTGTTATATGCACTGAGTACTAAATACAGGAATGGATACTATTAAATGGGGAGATGTGTATATCAACTAATGTGTGATGCTAACTAAAATTTCATTGAACAACATATATATAATGTTGAAATCATGGTTAAAAAGGCAGAATTTAACAAAGTAGGAATATGTACAGAATCGTTTGCTAGTTGTCAAAAGTCGAAAAAGTTAATATAAGGCAGTAGAACCCTAGAGATCAGTTTTGCAAGTGGATTAAAATAAAGAGCATTGTGCAGAAACTGAGGTAATTGGTTTCCTTCCAAGCCCGGCTCTCACCAGGAGACTCTCACCATGCCAATAAAATGGACGACAGCTCCGGAGTCTTATCAGCAGAAAATATTTATTTCCGTGTCATTTAATGGTCTTCGTTTTAAATGACACCTTAAGCCCCAGTCAAAGCTTCACTACTTAAGGGGATATTAAGAATTCAGTGCCTGAGATTTGTAATTTCAAATATGTCTTTTATGATCTCAGGGTGTTGGAGGTGTCAGTTTTGAAAGGCAGAACTGCGGTAAACAGTCATTAAGAATGGAGTAACTCACCATCTTCTCCCCAAAGATCAATTTTCACTCCTCCCACTGTCTTGCTTTATTGAGGAGTGCAATTCTGAATTATTGACTGATACTAGATGATTCCCTCCCCCTCTCCTCCTGTGATCAGGCTTCATCTTCCCCACTGGAAGGGAAGGCAGAGATAATTCTGGAACCGCGGTTGCTGGTGATAAATTGATTGGGCTTGATTTCATGGTTTCCGTGGCAACATGTTTCCACCCGTGGATGGGTATGTGGGCCGGTCAGCTGTTCTCTTGGTAGTATTTTTGGCGTAAATCATTGTCTCAAAGGGTATTTTTATCTTCCCTCTAATGTCTAATGCTGCAGCGCAGTCTTCACTTACAACATGTGGATATGATGTCAGTTTTGTATATGCTAATTAAGACATGTTGGGTTTAATCAGACTTCTGTGTTAACTGAACTTTGCAGTAATCTGAAATAAAAAAATGTAAACCTTTAAAATGAGGAAGAAAAGTCATTGAGTCTAGATGACTCTGTTTTTTTCTTTCTGGCTTGTTTGGATGGTTCAAGATGCACAAACTCGCCTTGTCACATCTAGAATAAGTGATCTAGAGCAACATAAAAATCTGCACGGACAGATTGAAATATCCCGAGTCCACATCCAGGTGTCTGTGTGCTCAGTCGTGGCATATTCTGCATAACAAGAAAACTGTGCTGTAAAAAACAAACCATTCGGTTTTATGACAGTTTAACTTCTCAGTGTGAGCACAGGAGCTTTAAAACTATATAGGGCAGCGGTAGCCAAGCCTGACCCCAGAGTACCAGCGTCCAGCAGGTTTTCTATCCTACCTTGTCTCCGATGAACCAGACCTGATCTGGTAGGATTTAAAGCCTCCTGGATACCAGCAGTCCAGGATCAGGCTTGCTTACCCCTGATATAGGTATGTGTATCACACCGTTTTAATACCAAGCAGTAAGGAATTGTATTGCATAAGGCTCTACGTATTGCATAAGACCTTAAATATGCATGCAGCTGGAACAACATAGGATGCATTGCATCAATGTATAATCGCTTGGCCATTTTGTCACATTTGACTGTTCATCTGTGTTGATTTGGGATTCTCTCTTGGTGTCAATTCAAACGAGATTGACTATTTCGCCAAAGGGGATGTAGAGAACACTTGATGATTTGAAAGTCCTGTTTCCCATGAAAACACTAATATTCTATTACCTTTGCATCCTGTTAGCAGTCGGCAGAGTAAATGCTGTATTGTCAGGCATTATGGTAAGAGATTTCATGTTTGTAGATGGGTTATCGGAGCTCATGGGTAAAGTTGTGGCAGCATCGTTGCTTTCATTAAGGCGATTTTGCTGAAATAATTCCCGAGTCTGCACAGCTCACAGCTGCGCCCATCTTCTGTACCCATTTATGCAGGTGGATATTCCAGTCAAGTCAAGCCATCTGGGCTTTGTCATATAGTCCATGTACAGGTATACGGGGGGGGCACCCCATGACATCACCCCAGGACTCCAGTGCAATGAATACATAGATAAATGAGTAGGTAGATACATAATAAGTTAGTGATCAGTGGCATTCGAGTTCAGTTCCCCTTAATCAAAGGTACAACAGTGCTGCAGCTGGGATTCCACTGGCGAGCTTTGGGTTATTAGCTGAGGTAACAGCAGCTAGCTGTGTGCGCCGGTGCTGCTGGCCGCGTATCACATACCGCCTTCTACACCCCGTTTCCAGACAGCATCCCGGCCGACATGAAGGAGCCCTTCTACACGGACCAGTACGAGCAGGAGCACATGAAGCCGGCCATGGCAGAGCTGCTGTTGTCGGCGGAGCTTTACTGCCGCGCGGGGAGCCTAATCCTGAGGAGCGACGCCACCAAGCCGCTGCTGGGCCACGAGGCCGTCATCCGCGCCCTGGCGCAGAGGGGCCTCTACGTCACCGACCAGGAGCGGCTCGTCACCGAGCGCGACCTGCGCAAGAAGCCCATCCAGCTGGTGAGTGGAGCAGAGGGGAGGACCAGGGCGGGGAGCGAACCCACAACCTCCTGGCGTGACACTCAGTGCTGCTCGCTCAGATGCTGTTTGCTCTTTGTCAACTCTTTGCTTTTTTTTTTATTGCAGCTGCGATTCCCTGTAATGTTGTTCCTCTGTCTTTTGAGGGTGTAAATATCTTGCGTCTGTAGTAGTAAATCCAGATCAGGACACGGAGAAGTTGGCAGGATTTAGCAAAGTTCTTAAACAAAAGCATTCCTGTGTGACTGACAAACATGGTGCTGGTTGAGAACCATTACTTGGTCAGTTTGGAGTAATGTTACTGTATCTGAAGCAAGTGCTTAGCTGTTTCTCAGAGCTGGAACGTTTAGGAATGTATCATGGGTGAATTTAATGCAGAAGTTTCTCACTGTGGCAGGTATCATACACAGGCTTTTGTTTACTTGTAAGACCAGTTGCCATAATATTAAAAATGTGTCCATGTAGTAACTATGGGCTTTTACTTGTGTGTGGTTTGTTCCGGCAATAAAATAATAAATAATAAATGGGAGGCCTTTTAATAATATTCCTGTTTGCGATTGTTCTTTGTAAAACATACCCTGAGCCAAAGTATACAAAGTGTAATTAAAGGTGAAACAGTAATTTTTTAAACATTTGAACATTGAATTTTGCATTTGGAGCACAACAGTGGGTCTGTTTTGGGGAATCTGGATTTCATCCTACAAACCTTTTGCTCACGAGAATAAAATACTTGACCATAATTCTAAGTGCTGCTTGCGTTTTACCGATATATCCCAGTATCTGGGAGGTTTATGGTTTTGGGAGCTGTTCCCATTGCGCTAAGATTTACTGGGCCAATTACGCTGAGTGAAAAATGCTGGAAGAGGTTTTCTTGGAGTTTGCTAAACAGCTTAATATATGCCTTGCATTTAAGAATTGAGCCTTATAATAACAATGGATGGTTATGTTCTCAGTACCACAGGAAGTAATTGTATAGGATGTGGTTATACTAGAATAAGATGCCTAGAGAATATTGAATGAAGTTAAATTATTTGCCAGCAGCAAAAATGAACATGCCACATTTAACTCTTGCTACGAATACACTTTTATTAGTGGTCTGTGGATCATTATTGTGTTTATAAGGAGAATATAATCATTGCAGCATTGTGAAACCGCTGTTTGGATGGCTGTTTTGGGGGTAAAGACACTATATTGACAGATTAGCCCCCCACAAGGTCGCAGGAGTGAGCTGGCAAAGATTTTAGGACGTATGCATGCTGGCTACTTGCATTATTTAAGAATGGCATCTCATGTTTTTGTTGGGTTCAAATTCTTTTTATTTTGTGAATGAACAGAAGAATTGTATATTACTCTCATTGTACCGAAAGCCACACGATCGCGAGTGGTGTCTTTTAAGTACGCGGTCTGAGTTGGATTTTCTCGCTTTTCAGGGGGTTCTGTGTATATCGACGGCCATGTGATTTTGATCTTGTTTGGTATAATCCTGAAAAACAAAGAACAAAAGCAAGCCGTGATGATTATGTAAAGCCTTTCCAGCAGACATCTGAGTCTGTTAAATGTTTTTGTTGCGTTTTAAAGATGCAGTACTTTTGCATTTGTACATAGATTGTATAGTGGTACAGGGTTTAACGTATTGCAGTAGCGTGTCTGCCTTTGCCCTAGTAACTCTGAATGTGTTGTGTGTTTACGTTTACTTTACATTCATTTAGCTATTTTTTTTTGTCAAGAGAAACATACAAGTAAGAACTTTCAGCACTTCTGGAGCATTTGGGATTAAGAGCCTTGTTCAAGGGCCAATGATAATATGAGTATTCCGCCTGTGACAGGATTCAAACCAACGACCTTCTGGACATAGGCATAAATCCCTAAACCACTGAGCTACACACTTTCCAGCAAGCAGTGAGCAGAGGTGGAAAGTTCAGGTTCAGAAAGTACCAATTCAGACCAAGGTTTTGTCTCAAAAGACCAGTTGAGTCCTCCATGACTGTGACTCTTTATACTCAGCTGGGTGGTTGAAACAAAACTTTGGTCTAGATTTGTTCTTTCTGGACCTGAACTTTCCACCTCTAGTACAAAGTCAGGAACAGTTGGATCTATCAGTAATTAATATCATGGAAACAATGCAGCTCTGTAGACACTTAGTTTCTTGGTCCATGGCATATACCTCTGCTCTGTTATGTTCAGCATGAAATATGCATGAAGTCCTGTTAGGATTTCTGTTCATTCCTAAACAGGCCAATTAAGTAATTTTCCAACCATGAAGGTAAACGTAGGTTGAGCCTCTTAAATCATATAGTCCAGAAAAGGAAAAGGTTTAGGGAAATGAGGCAGATTTAAGGATGCAGTCCTGTAATCGATTGTGTTTCTTTGTAATCGTTCCTCAATTGAGCCCCAAGCATTACTGATGCTATTTTGGGAGTGTAAAGTTTTTGGGAATCTGTCCTGGTTTTTTGAGAAGAACATCTGGAGGTCTTTTTTATCAGAACCGGTGCATCTCCCTGGCCGGGCTCTTCAGTGCACATGCTTGTCAGGAATCATTATCCTGACCACCTGGTGCCTGTTACTCTCACCTGCCAGGTTTTCCACAGTGTAATGTTTAAACAGTTATTTTAAGTTGCCTTGTAGAGATTTTTACCTGAGTATAATCCAATAATTGAACATGCTGAATGTGCAGTCAGTGGCTAAGGTTTTAAACACTTTGTGGTTTTTGAAGGATAAAGTCAATCCTCAGGGCATGACAAAACTGATGGTAATTATGCTTCTTAATTGAGTAGGTTTCAGGGTGCTGGATCTCCGAAGGCTCTTACTCAGGCTTGTTTGGCCTTACAGTACAAAAGGTAACCCCATTAAAATTGTAGACCTCTTTTCTAGGAGTACGCTGCCACAGATGCATTAATTCCCATACATTCCCAGTAAATCCCATGGAAAGTTTCCAATTTGGAATGTTCCCAAAATTCCCCAGCTTAACTTCCCATGAAATGGAAAGTTTCTGGAAAGTTTCTAGAAATTTACTGCCCCTTTGCAACTCCAGTTGGGTGTGTATTCATGAAGTGAACAATGGCATTCACTTTGCTGTCAGTCCACAGCTGAACAAAGACGTGATGATGCAGTTTTTCACTTGCTATTGGCTGGCCTCCAGACAGATGTAATGTCTGTAGTAATAGAAGGTGGCTGTGGTGTCTTGGGGGTCGGCCTTTACGTATAGAAGACATTTGGAAGCAGCATTGAAGAGTTATGCTCCTTCTTAATCCTCCCTGTGGTGGACATACCTATGTAAGGGAGCATTGATCATCCGATCTCATTCGCTAGCAGTAGGTGGAAAACCCTCACTCTTAAAAGCACCGAAAGGCAGACAAAGCTCCAAGCTCGATCTGCCGGATCCGCCCTACAACTGAGCGCTTGCTGGAGCACCTTAAAGGGTGTATCCGCAGGGACAAGCTTGTACTTGCGGACACAACTGTTATACTTTTGAATGAAAGCTTCCTATGAGGCTGAAGCACACTGAGCATGTGCTGAGTGTGGCAGGAGAAAGTGCAGGACACTGGTAGGTTCTTGGCCCCGCCCCCCCCCCCCCCCATCCTTTTTTTGTCTGATGACCACTGAATTTTCTCTATCTAGAAATTTCTCATAGAAGTTTCTTTTCTGTGGTACCATATAAATGATTAGATTGAACCAATTCATTTGCTGAACATTTCCTGACCATATGACATTTATATAAGCCCCCCACATTGAATGAACTTTTTCTCATGTTTACATAATTCATGTTTGGATAATGAGCACTAGCTGCTTTTACTGCACTGCGGGCAGTGACTAACCAGGGAAAATACCTGCTCCATTGGCTGGCGTCCTTCAGGTGCTCATTCACCAGAAAATGTTGCCTGAGTAGAAAGTTCTTTGTGTGTTAAGACTTGCATTGGATTGTGTACTTAGTAAATTGTGCAGCATTGCAGGTCTGGTCCTCCTTGTAATTCTGTGCACAGATTCAAATATAAATTGTTTGTTTTTTCATTACAAGGGTAATATTTAGGGGTGGTGTACAGTTCAGTGGGTTAGTGCTCTGCGTCTGTAATCTCATAGTCGGCAGAATGATGTCACTGTTGGGCCCTTGAGCAGTTGCTCCAGGGACTGACTGACCCTGCTTTCTCAATGATCCCACCATCTCAATGATCCCACCATCTCAAAGATACCACCATCTCAAAGATACCACCACCTCAAACATTCCACCATCTCAATGATACCACCACCTCAAACATTCCACTATCTCAATGATACCATCACCTCAAACATACCACATCTTTAACTTAGGCCAAAAACCTTAACTTAATTCTTAAAAATGTTCAATCTGAGTGCCGAGGTTAAACGCAAGAAAAGAAATGTTGACAAACCACTTGGTGTTTTTTAATAAAGATGTTAATATGGAACATTTTTCAATAAATTATTCAGCAGTACAAGTTCCCTAGACAATAAGAAAGAAATGCAGTTGCATGTCACAGGCACTATAAAGTGTAAAACAATCAGCGTCTGACACACAGATTATGTGGAAATATCCTGAATAATACATATGCATCTGTTTTTATAATAAACGCAGAACAGATCTGCAATCCTCATGGATCTTGGACATGTCGCATAGGCTCAGATGTATAATTCACGCTGCTATAAAGTACAGAATGGCCACTAGTTCCCACCCTTTCACTGGACTCTTCGTCGTCCCACCGCACAGATACTGTAACATCGAGGCATAAGCTCATAACTGGAAGGTTAATGTTTCAAGTTGTTTCAGGATTTCCTTCCATTTCAGTAGGAATAGCACCTCATGGCAGGCAGCACAGCCCTACAGTGACTGCATCAGCTCCAATAGCAGGCGGGTTCACTGTGAACGGACCAGTACTCCACCTACTGTAAAGCTGTGCGGTGAATGGCACTGATGAGCTTATGCAAACTGCTTTCCTTTTCATTATAGTCTCATCAGGTCTGCAGCATTTTCAAAGAGCTTCAGTCTTTGATGATCCTGTATTGCACGATTTTTAGCCTCCGCCGTTACGCCCAACAGCGACTTGTTTGCATGTGCTGCGTTCTGAAGACACGTCGGCGTTTCCCGCTGCTTTGGAGCACGCTGATCCACCGCATCGCCTGGGCTCGGAGCGTGATGGAGCCCGAGAGCAGCTCCACCCCCCAATCTGCCTCTGGGAGCAGCTAGTGCCCGTATCTCATCCACCCCCCTGCACAGAACAACTCTGTCGCCATGGTTACTCGCTGTTCTTGCGACGGGTGGGGGATGGCTGCGCAGGATCTTGTTTTCGTGGTTGTGTGTCTGAGGATTCCTTAAAAGCGTGCTGTTGTTATACACGTCTCGCTCCAGCGCCTGCGTGAAGACGGCTTCCTTAATACAGGCTGCATTTAAACGTAGTTTATCAATGCTAATGGCTCCCCCGCCATGCCTGAGTTAGGTCCCAATGGAGAAAAATGGAAAATAAATTGAATATTAGATTTTAGTCAGCTGAGTGAGCGCTATTTGCATTCTCCTCTCCAGACATTTTCACTGTGTAAGGATGACACGTTTTAGGGCATTTTAGGCAGTAGCGTTGTTTCTTGCATTTTCCATTGCAGAAGCTCTGAGGAAGGATGGGTTCTCAGTTCCCTGTCCTGCTTGTGTTCTGTCTGAGCACGGCATGCACTTGGATTTCAGGGTAGCTTGTAAAGATGCTGTCTGGCCCCATGTGGGAGGCTGGGCTCCGGAGGTATGGGTCTATGGCTGGTCAGCCCCCAGGCCAACCTGGCAGCAGCGACTTTTGATGTCGCTAAAAATCCTAAGAGGTGCTGGCCGGTCAGCATGGCCTGCTGTCATGGCCCTAGACCTCGGTCATCAGCTGGTTATCAGCAGGCTAGCTTATGCCAGCTTAAACTAGCTTGGTTGATTACAGTTACTAACAAAAGCCGCCAATAACCCTAATACCAAGGGTGTGAATAGTACACATCACAAACAGCATAATGCATTTAAAATGCAGCCTGATAAATGTATTCGTGATGATGGAATGAAATGAAGCTTCATTTTCCGTTCGGAGAGTGTAAGTACAGGTACATTGGAATGCCGCTATTTCCATATCCCACCTTGCACTTCCCTGAGACACTCACACATCACTGAGGCCAATTTGCTGTGCATACAGAGCATGAGGACGAAACACATACCTAACGAAGACTGTAGTCCTTTATCAGATATCATTTTATGTGTTTGTTTTTTTGTGTGTGTGAAACTCTTCCCTAAACAGTGACAGCCTTATTTTAAATGATGAAAGTTATTTTTGTTATTCTTATATTGCATCCATTCGCGATGTTATTGCACGTGTGCCCATTACGATGCCACGACTCACACGTACAGGTGAGCGAGAGGCTTTCAGCCCAGGCTCACGCTCAGCCATTTATCCTCTGCCCTGGAGCAGTTAGTCCTGCTGGAACGCTTTCAGCAAGCTGCACAACAAATATAATGTATGAAAAGTAATTTTCATAATTCCTTATTCTCCCAACCGTGAAATGAGCTGATTTATATTTTTGGAGTCTGCCCTGTGAGACGAACATCCAAAGTATTGCTAGAAAGGTATTGCGTCTGTTCTGACCTGCAGGTGTATTTTCGCCTGATTTAATATGAGGGTTTCTCTGGGACTGAACTAATTATGTATGAGATAGTCCAGACGTGGAGTAATCACCTGCCCCTGAAGCACATGCTGATAGTTCTCTTCAGTCCAGTGCTAATAGATTCCTCTGTCTTTAATATTCCACAGCTAGTACAGGTGGAATATAGCAGCGTTTCTGTGGATTAACTAGCCTCAAGTCACCATGAGTTTGGTTTTGAGGCAGGGAATCTGCTGCTGCGTCCCTAACATCAGCCAACGTTCCTACCCCAACGAACAAAATCATATCTTGGATATTATGGATATTTATGATCATGTATGTTTTAACTGATCTGTCCATGTTAGTCTGCAAAATGTCAGTGGAAGTATTGCAGTTAATGATAATGGTTTTCCTTTGTTTTTAAAACTGTGCTGCATTGGGTAGCACTGTTACGTCACACCTCCTGTGTGTGTGTGTGTGTGTGTGTGTGTGTGTGTGTGTGTCTGTCTGTGCGCGCGCACATTGTTCGTGTGCAGTGTGTTTTTTTCAGGCACTCCTGTTTCCTCCCACAGTCGGTGAGGTTAATTGGTGTCTCTGCACTACCCATAGTGTATGCGTACTTCCCGGGTGTTCGTCTGCTCTGTGCCCCGTGCTGCCTGGGATGAGTTCCAGTCCCCCTTCGACCTTGACCAGAATAAGCGGTTGGGAGGGTGAAGTGTAGGGCACATGAAGACCTATGAAGACGCTTAGCACGACGTGGGGTGGGATGCGTCTGTACATTCGAGGCGGCGCGCTGGTGAAGAAGTCCATTTCTAATTTTACAATGAGATTTTCCTTTTAGTGCCATTATATTATTACATTGAAAAGAGAGGCTTTGTTTTCCTGCAGACTGTAGCGTTTTTTCTTGTAGACTCAGCATTTTAACTTTTAAGTACAATTTCATTATGTTTCACTACGACTGCAGGATTTTTTTTACAATGGTAACATCCATCCATATATTCACATAAATTGGATCAACAGAAGCGAAACAATTGTACATACCTGCATACTGTATTGTACATACAATGCATTCATAATGTAATCCTAACATTGTCATGCTCGATATGCACATATTTGCTTATTACTCTTGTGGATAATCTCACAATAAATGGGTAAATGAGGCAAAGCAAAACACATTCGCCAAAACCATCAGGCCCGGAGCCGCTTGCTTGGACCCCCAACCCTCCCCCAACCCGCCCCTTCATGTCACAATAAGTCAGCGTCTCAGCCTGGATAAACGCTTTTAAAGCACAATGCTCAGAAAGGTCCTCTGTTGCCTGGTAATAGCACTGTCCCTGTTAAGAATGTCCTTACCCTAAATATCCACAAAACAAACAAGTTAAAAACTGCTGAAATAGCGAGTTATTTAATTAAGGAGGAGGGACCCACAGTGGTAACTGGCTACCTTCTCCCGTTGGCTAAATTACAGGCCCAGCTAGCCGGGGCAGCACTGTGTCATTTGCGGATCGGGGCATAAACGCCCCTGTTTGGGGTGTTTGCTTATCAGGCTGGCAGGCTGCAATTACGCACTGCTTTGCTTGTGTTCTCCTACAGGGGGCGCTGCTTTAGTTATGTTTTTTTCTTTTTTTTAAATAGGCGTGATCTCCACACGTCCTCTGATCGAATGCCATTAATGTCTGCAGTAGGGTGACCATGTTATCCATGTCAGGAAAGAAACACTGAAATACTTCATGTTTTACAAACTACTTTAAAAGGGAAAGCTTCCGGTGCAGCTAGGCCACGTGTTGTGCGTCGTCTTTCTGCTTTTTATGGTTTGTTTTCCTTGATTGAGAGACTCATCCAGCTGTTTCACAATATCATTAATGACACATGCATGCCTACAGGAGACTGACCAATCAGCACACAGCAGGAACTTCGGTTTTTAAGCGAAATCCAGGTCCTTTTAATTTACTTTACAAATGCTTTCATTGTTGACATTGATTATCTGGTCACCCCAGTCTGCAGTGTTAAGGTATTTTATAATGATCATAAGTTGCAAATGTCGAGACCCACAAGCTGCAGGTAACTTCTCGTAGTATGTCTGGTGCCTGTACCGTGTCGAATGGAGGATTACCAAAAGAAACATGAATATTTCTGGTTAGAATTAGTGCTGAATGCAGATTAAGACATTGGCAGTTGTGTCCGAGTATCGCGTGTTGAACAGATACCCATTGTTCTGGCACAGTCCTTATACAGAATAACACTCTGTCCTCTGTGCGTGAAGCAGTCAGTTAGCAGATGAGGCTTCAGCTGCTGCGACAAACATCGCTGGTCGCATTTTCTAGCTGCTTTTCATGCGTCCATGCCCCATTTGTTTTTACAGTTGACAGTTAGCATTCTGCCTGTGGCCGTGTTCACCACTGAGCTGCTGATTAGGCTCCCTTTGTTCCGTTAGCTGTTAGGGCCTCCGCAGTGTGGGCGTCGCATGCTTTAACCCGCATGCTTGCATGTCCCCAGCATGCCCCTTGACACGTGTCACAGCCGAAACAGGGCGTCCCCGTGATTGAAGGGGAAAACCCTTGATTGATCGAATTCTGTCCTTTTTGACAGTCCATTCCAAAAGGCATCATGTGGGGAAATCCCCTGTTAGGTTACTTTCAGAAAGAGGAGACCACTAGTAACGCAACACTCGTGTTTACTGCATTAACCGTTACATTTCTGCCTTACACCCTAAACATTACCTAATCATGTGCCACTGTCCACTAAAACTACAGCATTCTTAAACTATAGTAAATGGACCTTTTGGTTATCGTCTGATATTTAAAATATTTTTGGAACTGGCATCATTCTGTAAGCAATGCTGCTTTGATGTACAGTGGCTGTTTCTTTTGTGTGTGTGTGTGTGTTTTCTGTTTATTTTGCAGGGAATAGTTATACACTATTTCAAGACTCCTAACCACATCCATAAAGATCAGTGAGCTAAGAGGGGAATTTTCTTTACAACTGCTATAGGATGTATGCCAGCCTAGGAATGACAGGGATGTGGCTGAAATGGAGGCGTGCCAAGCTGATTGGGGAATTTAGTGGTCAGGGAGTCCTTCCCCTAGGAGGAGAAAAGCCGGGTGTCCGTTTTCTAAGGGGGCTTCCTGTGTTCCAGAGCGCCCACCTGACCATGATTGACAGTCTGATGATGGCGTATACGATGGAGACCGTCAGCGTGGAGAAAGTGGTGTCCTGTGTGCGACAGTACGCATCCCTGTATCCCGACAGCGATGTGCCCTACGACACAGAGGATGCAGTGATGAGCTGGATTAACAAGGTGAGCCGTCCTTTATTCCACTGTTTTCCAACCCAGTCCTCGGGGACCCACAGATCCACATTTTTGCTCCCTCCCAGCTCCTGATAAGAAGCAAAAACATGTCTGTGGTTCCGGAAGAATTGGGTGGGGAAACCCTGTTTTTTGCTGAGCTGATGACTGCTGATCTTGTGTATCAGACTAGGCTTCAGTCCACTGCACTGGGAGACCCCAAATAGATCTGAAAGTCAGTAAGTATGTTAGAGGAATGTTAGCATCCACTCACTCCTGGTGTTTATCACAGAAGAAGCCTGATACATTCATGACATTTCATGATATGACTGTGTAGTTTTGTTTTTTTATATTTATCTTCATAATCACTATATCAGTCATGTATTAATGGCTGTATTTATCAATGCATTTCTAGGCAACACGCGCACACACACACACACACACACACTGTTTATGTTTTGTAATTGGTGTAATTTTAAATAATCACATTTGTTTATACTTCTGCATACTTTAGTAGATGCCAGGAGACTGAAACCAGTTTCCCTCTGTGACCCGATGACACTCGTCCAGTTTGGTAATGAGCCCCCGAGGGAGTTTGAAGGTTTAATTTCAGGCCCCTCGCTCTGTCCTACGATGCCCCCCATGGAAAATGTTATGCTCGCGGTAGAGAGGTCCGCCCTGTGAAAAAATGCCGCGTTTGTTTACACTGGTGTCGCGCACAGTAGTCAGCCCCACCGGGGCCCTGGGGACCTGCGTGACACGGAGCACGCAGCGCGCCACAGCTGTCATTACCAGCGTGCAGCCAAGAGTCCCCCGTCCGCGGGCCGGGCACCGCTGAGTGCGCGGGCTGGTGCTGGAACGGGGCCGGGGGCCGGGCGTCTGCCGACGTCTCGTTCAGCTGGAGGGCGCGATGCTTCGCACAGCGTTCTTTCTGGTTTGTATCCCAGTCCTTGGGACCCCCCAGCTAGTCTGCATTTTTGCTCTGTTCCATCGGCTGCATGCTGGAATCAGGTAATCAAGGGCTTTTATTTAGCCGACAAGTTAAATCAGACATATATGTGGTGAAATGGAACAAAAATGTGGACTTGCTGAGACAGGACTGGATGAGAACAATTGCCCTGCATGCATCCATCCATTATCCACAAAGATTTATGTAGTGCTGGGTTACACTGGCTAGGAGAGGTCATCAGAAGACAGGGTGAGAGTTACTGCTATCCATCCATCCATCCATCCATCCATCCATCCATCCATCCATCCAGTACAGAGCCCCTTTGACACTAGAAGCATAGGGCCCAAAATAGGGGACATTCTGAACACAATGTCAGTGTATTGAAAGGCTTCTCAGTATCTAAAGTGTATCCTTCCATCCATCCATCCATCCGTTGATCTTGGTCAGGATCACAGGGAGCCTGGAGCCTATCCCAGGAAGCTCTGGGCACAAGAGAAGGGGACACCCTGGACAGGATGCCTGTGTACTGAAGGGCTTCTCTGCATCTAATATTTATAACCTCTGAAATCTGCAGCCATTGTTTTAATAAAATGTTTAATCTTGGGTTTGAAATAAAGCTCAGCATGTTTAGTAGACAATCATGTTGGTGAGATGAACTGAAGGAAGATATTAGTCTAAGTGCTTTGCTGGCGCGATGCTGACAAACTTGATGTTTTAATAACCCAGAGTAATTAAGGATGTGAGGCAGCTGGCAGTTTTACTTGGCTTGCTGCCCATGTGTTTTTGCAGTTTATCAGTGGGAACTTAATGACTCCCTGTAACTAACAGTTTTTCTCCTCCATTAACAAGGTAAACGAGTATCTTAAAGACATCATTGTCAACGAGCAGAAGATGAGGGAGAACCGTTCCGCGGAGCCTTCCACTGGGCCACGGGTGAGTACGCACGCCATGGTCCATGGTGCAGTCGAATTAGAACGAAATGAACCCTGTTCGCTTAACAGACCTACACAGGTGTGGTTTAATGCCTTTGGCATGTAACGGGTGCGAGCAGGAAGTAGCGTAGTGGAGCTCCAAGGAACAGGGCTGTGGTCCAACACGATTCATATAAAGAGGAGCAAATCACTGCAAACTGGGCTGATCATGTGACTGACACCCCCCCCCCCCCCCACAAATTTCAATTTGACACAGTTTTAATGTCGCTTTTTATTTTTGTCTTATTTTACAATTTATTATTCACATAATCGTTCTTTGTGTTACATATTTCCCTTTTACCCGTTTGAGCACAATCCCTGAAGCAGGTGGAAAAGGTGTCGTTCCATTCCCACATTAAGAGACGAGTACTGCAGAGTCAGATGATGTTTAGATCGTGGGGGGGTCTTGACCCCACGGGACGTGTCGGGCTGGGGCTCCAGGTCGGTGGTGTGCGATCAGCCGCCTCCAGGTTCGGTGACATCAGCGCGTGATGCTGATGTGAGCCGTCGCTCAGCAGAGGCAGCGGGTCGTGTTTGAATGACGCTCAGCGTTCAGCCAACAATAGACTCAAAACAGGAACCCGACAGCAAACATGACAACTGGCCTTAGGTTTGGGGGCTTTTGGCTCTGGTGCTTTTTAATCATTTATCCAGACTGGATATAAGCATGTTCTGGTGCCCCTGAAGGTTCATGACAGGATAGTTTCATTCCAGGCTCTTTTTTCTGAACCACAGTTTGCAGTTTGTTCGTATGAAAACTACCAAACCTTCCAAAATCAGACCACAAAACTATGTATGTATTTTTGTTGCTTTTACTGCTGATAAATCCATTCGACCAGGAGTGTTGATCTGTGTCTCCTGCTTAATCTACCTAGAAAATGCAATCAGCAGATAATATAAACCCAGGCTTTTACTGACCATAATAGGTCTTTGTGTTTCCTGATTGCACAGATAACGGTTCAGCACTGTTGTGTGGCAACCTTTTCCCAGGGGCTGAGGAGTGGAGGAGGCTGGTACCACTGACCTTTCATGGACAGCCTGTCCGCAGTGTGGCTCTCACTGATAGCAGGGGGCCGGGGGGTCTGTCTTGCTGTCTTCTCCCTTTGCTCGACGCACTCAGATATCTCACTGGATCTTGCCTGCAAACTCCGTTGATGGTCTTTCCTTCTCCTCCATCTGACTCTCTCTCTTTTACTTCTACTTCCCCCTCCTCCTCCTCGGGGTACCGGCAGTCTCCCACCAAATGGTATTGGAAACTGGTTCCTGTAAGTTCACCACCCAGCTACACTCCTCTCTTCTCATCTCCCCCCTCATCCCTCTTTGCGATGCATACCTCATCCTGCCATTGGTCCTCCCCCCTCCAGCTTTAAACATATGAAAAATATAAACATTTCACCATAATGTCTTAGATGTGGAATAACTAATATTTCCACAGGTAATTTCCATTGTAGCGGCAGAATGATCTTAAGAATGCAGTCAGCATTATTAAGATCAGAACTTGTGATTAGTGGATGGATTATCCCGATATTTCACAGAATCAATTTATAAACCACAAAGTATCAGTGATTGCATCCCCCGTATCTACAGTTGAGAAGCTGTTCAGATCAGCGTTTTTGTTAGAAATGTGGCGCTGATTATTTTCGTTGAATTATTAAAGCTTCCTCTCACATTAGATAATGAAAGGTAATGAAAAGGCCTCATTAATCTATTTGTTTGTATGAATAAGGCATGATGAACAGAGAGAGGCATGTTGCCGTGCTCGTAGTGCAGGACCAAATGCTTAAAATGTTCATGAATACATGCAAAGGTCTGTATATGTATGTATTTTTGGAAAATATAGTAAAATGCTTGTTATTGGATGATAAACCCTTTGAGACTCGTATAAAAACTCAAACTTGTATAGTTTTCCAATTAAAAGGCAAAACTGCTCAGCGCTGAATTATTACATGAAAAGGATTAAGGTCATTAAGAGAATATGGCATGGTTTTTAATGCCCAGACAAAGGGCAGCTGGACGTAACTGGAGCCAGACAGAGTGGCAGGTCTAGTTGTAGCATTAGTAGTAGAGAAATGATGGGGCTGATCTTACGGGGTATTTTTTTCCATAAGAAAACTGGGTCATTTGCTGTAATTTAAACCAAGCAAAACAAAAAATGCAGATGTAGCTCAGGCAGTTTAGTGCATTTATCAGGATTATTAATCACAGATCTGCATTCAGAAACAAAGTATTCTCTCATACTGTGATCTTGTCCCATTAAATTGCAGCACCCTGATTTAAAAATACACTCTCAGCGGAGCTATTTGTAGCACTGCAGTCGGGTCTGAGTGTTCTGTTTACGGAGAGCGTATCTAACCGGATTGCACTTCCTGTCATGTGACAGGCCCGGTACAGGAAGGAGCAGGCGCTGCCTGATCAGGCTCCTTGGATCCCACCTGTGGACAATCTGCTGAAGGACTGTGCCGATGGCTGTGCCCTGGCCGCCCTGCTGCACTTCTACTGCCCTGACATAGTCAAGCTGGAAGGTGCGTGTTCCAGGGTTGGGGTCCAGGCCCCCTCCCCCCAAACGACCCAGCACCTGATGACGATCTCCCACCTTTTCTAGGTCATCTCCATTTTGTCTCTCTTTCACGCCCCAACACCCACAGCCCCAGTACGATTCCCTCGTGAGCTGTGCTAAATCGAGAAGGTCCTCACACCCAAAGGCCATCCGTGCTGGTGCCAGACCAAAACCAGTCTCTTTTTTTCCCTGTAGATCCCAATTGGTGGGGAGGTGAGTGGAGGGGGGTGAAGCTATATAACCCAGTGATTGACTCATTCTAAATTACATCAGGCAAATCTCTAAAACAATTGGGATTGATAAGGTCACACGCAGCCCGGCTATTTTGAAGGATAAGTACGTTAAATAAAAAGAGGTTAAATGGAACGAGTTTCCTCCTGTTCAGATGCTGACAGGAAGCCAAGGCCACGGACGGTGGGCTGGGTGTGATTGGCAGCTTCTCTGCGTCCCAAATGCAGCTGTTGTTCTAAGATAGACAGAGTCCCTCTGTGAGGCCAGAACGATTGGACTTATCAGCCGAGGTGGGGGCTGCTGATGGTACAGCCTGGCTTTCTACCCCTCCCTCGCAGATATATGCCTGAAGAAGACCATGCCATTAGCAGACAGCCTGTACAACCTGCAGCTGATTCAGGACTTCTGTGAGGAGTATCTGAACCGGTGCTGCCACTTCACCGTGGAAGATATGCTGTACACTGCCTCCTCCATTAAGGTAAGGGCCAATTACACGCTGTCCGTGTGTTTTCCCATGTGCCAAACATATTTAGACGACCCCCGGTGGAAGACATGAGTCATGGCGAGTGGACACCGGGGGATTTGAGGCAGGGAGCGGCTTTTGCGGGGGAAGGGGCACATGATCACAACCATTTTTTTTCCCCCCACCCCTGGTACTCAGACTTGAGTCATCCTGACTAGAATTCGAAGGCTGCCGGAGTGAAAGCAGCCATTCTGCTTGCTTGAGGCCTCTCCTGGGTTTTGTTGTCGGAGGGTTTAACGACTTTGCCGGGTACGTTAACACGACTGGTGTCGCTTGTTGCTTTTGGCCATTTAATGTGTTTGCAGTTCGCAGACGTTTCGCGAGAAAAGCGGTGGACACGCTGACAGTTACAGCACAGTGTTTTTCTTTGCTGTACCTAAAATTAGTCAGGCTGGACCTTAACCAGCACTTCTTTGGACTGTTTGTGGTAGAAAGAAGCTGAAGTGGTTACATAGTATTTTCCCTTTCTATGCAAAGCACAAAGCTGCAGTGTGGTACAGCGTCTTGTTCATCATGACCCTGAAGTCCTTCAGGCTTAGATTATAATAATAATCATGTCAATTTCCTCTCCTCTTGAAGAGGAATGTTGTGCTTCCTCTTGATGTGTAGAAAGTGTATCTTGATTGAATTAATTGAATTAAGAAAAGGCTCATTGAGTAATACTTGCTACTTTTTTGGGGTTAGGGTTATCGGGTGTGTATCTCAGTGAGTCAGGATGCCGTGCCTATGATTGGAAGGTCATTGGTTTGAATTTCAGAGTGATGTCATCGTTGAGTCCTTAAGACCCTTAACCCACCAATTGCCCCAGGAAGTGGCTGCCCCCTATTTCTCAACTGCATGGCCGTTTTGGATAAAAGCGTCTTGTAAATAACTAATGCGTAAACGTTGCGGACTCTGGTACCTCGGCTCTGAATCTCGTGTGAGGACACTCCCGCTCCTCAGACGGTGCCCCCGTGGCTGCTGGGGGGGCAGCTGGCCATTTTTGTGCATCTCGCCGCCAGCATGGAAGGTCTGAGCAAACGGCATGTAGCGTTTAGCCGTAAGTCAAAGGCAAGGGGGTATTGATGTGTGAAGTGGGGCAGAAAGACGGTGTCAACCCAGAGACCTGTCCGAACTACCCAGAAGCTGGCAGTGCTACATAGTTATTTAATGCTGGATCTAAATGGAGGTATTAGCATACATTAGCATTATTATTGCAAAAGGCTTAAATCTTGAATTAATGAGGTTAATGTCTCAATATATATTTATTCGTTGTTTATAAGGTGCTAATTTAGTTCTTTTTTCTGTTCATGAATCAGAAAGCAAGTTCTGAAAACGCAGAAATAAAGTCTCTAGCTTATTAATCCTTGCATGCTTGAAGTGTTGTCGAACATACCAGTCACTGTCTTACCAAACTGAACTACTGTAGGGTGTAGTCGTCTCAGAGCCGGTTGAGGGACTTAAAACTGTTGATCCTCTTAATCCCGAAACATGCAGAGACCGTCCATCTGACTGAAAAGGATTTCTGTTATTACAGTTGTGACCATTATCGGTTTACTGTTATTAAGAATATTACTGCGATTACTGATGCTTAAGGTTTGGAGTTATGACGCTAGTCAAGCCTTTTTCGTAAAGCCTGCTGTCATCTTGAGCTGCATCACATTGGCCGGTGATCAGTTTCATGCAGGCGATGAGCTTCCACACGCGGCCTTAAGCGAAGCTCATTCCTGTTGAGGCAGAATCTATCTTCAACACTCGATGATTAAAATGATGGATCAATCTGACGTATTTTCAGTATTTTACAACTGATTTCTGCGTCATACCACTGCACAGTTCAGACTCTTGTGAATGCAGGTATAGATTTTTATATATTTGTGCGGGGAGAAATCAACAGCTTGTCGTAATTAATTGTACGCGTCAGCAAAGCTTTTATCTAAAGTAACTTGCTATATTATCCACCTATATGTAATCTGAGCCAAGTGTTTATTAATTTAAGTTTGTAATACCAGAAATTGTGGTGAAAACCTTCAAGCTACAGTTCTGTAAGTGGGTGTGCTTATGTGATATCACTTAGCAATTTGGAAAATCATTTAAAAATCATTATATTGTTGGGTTTGTCCCCGGAGATAATCTGTGTCATGTTAACTCGAACGGGTTATGTCTCCTCGTTACTGTGAGAGGAAGTTTTGATTGAATATTCTTAGCTTAATTTGCTCTGCATACAAATATAGTGGAAAGTAAATTCACAGGAATCTGTTCCTGCATTTTTAAACATTTCAAGCAAGTTCTTTTAGAGATGAGACTGCAGAGGCATGTAATTTTATATGGCCTCATGTTATGATTATGACGTCACCGAGTTACCTGGAAGACGGGCTTCTATTGGTCAGGTCACTGAGGAATTTTCAGCTTGGGCGTGAAAGCATTTGAAG
The DNA here is from genome assembly GCF_023856365.1 of Brienomyrus brachyistius. Classification (NCBI taxonomy): domain Eukaryota; kingdom Metazoa; phylum Chordata; class Actinopteri; order Osteoglossiformes; family Mormyridae; genus Brienomyrus; species Brienomyrus brachyistius. The sequence goes on along the minus strand of NC_064547.1, from coordinate 15,685,988 downwards.
AGCTGCCGGGGTGTTGAATTAGTTCTATTGTGTCTTGTTGACCAATTGCCTGCTTTGGAAGTGGCTTGCCTCTGTTTCTCTCCTGTCACTGACTCTTCAAAAAACACCAGGCCTGTAGTATGTAGAATGATTTAACACACCAACTGACGCCGTACACAACTGCAGGACTGCTGCTGCGGGATTATGAGTGTTAATCCTGTGACCTTTGCCCAGTCTTAATAAAATCCCACATATTACAGCAGTACGTCTTTGTTCTGGTGTTAAACCCCAACTGCGACCACTAGCTAGATACAGCACCAATATGGACAGTGAAATGTACAAAACTCTTCTAAAGCAACATTCATGAATATTCAGTGGCATTAGTTATAATGATACTTTATTTGAATCAGTTCATGCATATATTCCCTCAACAAAAGCAGCTTAGGATACCATACCTGATTGCTTATTTTTGAATGATGAACCCAGTCTGAGTCACTATTTGTCCTGTTAAGTCTGTGTTTAAGCTGTTCTGTCCATATGGATGTTTCACAGATGGAAATTGGTGCACGTACTTACACCTATCAGCAAACATCCATTCACCTTCTAACCACTTATCCGGGTCTCAGTCTTGAGAAGGACTGGAGCCTATTCCAGGCAGCATGGGGCATATGACTGGGGGGGGGGCACATATATATGCACACTATGGGCAATTTAGAGACGTCATTTAGCCTAACTGCATGTTTTTGGGGGGGAACCTGGAGTTCCTGAAGAAACCCCGCATGATACAGGGAGACAACACAAGCTCCACACATGCAGTGCAGAGGCGGGATTCGAACCCCCAGTGTGGAGGTTACCACCAGCAAACATATCCATCTACGTATCCAGATTGGTTTAAAATGTTTTAAAATGATCTCTTTGTGACTTTGTATTTTACTGCACAATTGCAGATCTACAGACGACAGGAAAATAACGGTTATTATGGGCTGTTTCCTGGCTGCTTATTCAGAAGGTTCCCCTAGACGGTCTGACCTTGAGGACTGTCGCTGTGGTTCTGCAGCGTGCGGCGTAGGTGTGGGGAGCATATTGGGCATTAAATGCAGTGTGCCAGTGTGGAGGTGGGCGAGATGCTTACGTGGCAGATGTGCTGGAACATCGCTCAGGTGACTCCCGCGCTCAGCACCCATGAATAACACCTCGCTCACCCTTCCCACGGTCGTGACTGGTGGGGTCGCGTTGGGACCCATTGCTGCTTCTCTGTGACATCGCCCGCAGGACACCGAGGCTGCAGCTCCAGCCAGTCGAAATTGTAATCATCTTTTTATTTATTGAAGAGGGCCTTTGCTCACAAGTGGGGGATGTTTTCGTGCCACTGAGGCTGAGGGTAGATTATGTATCTATCTTCAGCTTCGGGGCACATTATTGCTGGATGACTAAAGCACAGACTGCAGCATGCAGCAGACATAGGTCGATGCACATCTGCAATCCAAATGCGTCGTCTCCATCAACGCGCTGCCACGACATGCAGGGATTATTCATGCCTGTACCCGTCACACTTACACGGCCAGGAAATCACACTGTACAAAAAGAGGGAGCGTTTTCAGAACTCGGGGTCAAACCGGGTTGCCTTGTTTTTACCCTCCTCTAACCAGGTAGTTGAGCCAGATAAGTAATATTTAAATACTGCTGGTTATCCATTAATTACGATATGTGGTAATTTATGTTCATTCGTAAGATGAAATTTAAAATGACAGTTAGGGTTCCTTACACTATCACTGTAAATTATTATTTATAATTATTAAATATATGGTTTAATTATTAATAGTTATTAAGGTGTTATAATAACAATAATAAAAGAATAATGATAGTGATGATAAGTTTTATATATTTATATAGTGCCCTTCTCAGCAGCAGCTGAAAAGCTGCGGGATTCACCCCACATTTGAACCCTCTGCTCTTCCTCTATCGCTGTGGCACTGCCACTAGTGAAACTCCAGTGGCAGTGTAGCTCACTGTCAGCCGCAACTGCACTTGAGCTCCACAGATTTAGTTTTAATTATTGCACTGCTGTTGCTTATAGTTTAGTTTGCCTCTAATCGTACATATCAGGTGGCAGCAATTTAATATAAACCACGATTTAATTTAATCGTTTTTTTGTGTGAAACGCCTCTAGGAGGCCCTGGTGACCTCTACCGAAATGATCTGAGTGAATATGAGTGTTCAGTTCACCAGGTCTCCTGCCGTCACAGTAGGTCAGACTTGAGTCATTTGGGGACCCCAGATGACTCATTTTAATAAATGGAAATGACTGTCGTTACACAACCGCTGAGACTGTTACAGCCTTTTCTGACATACATACTCATACACTAGTACCAGTGTGCAGTGACCATGCCTTTCGTGTCCTAAGCATTTAATTCCCTTTTAGGAACATGACCTTGTTTTTCAGGTCTGACCATGACTGTACTGTCAATCAGCTGCTGACATTTTTATGTTATATTGCATTTCTGCAGCAGGAAGCAAAAAAGAATTAAATCTGTGCTGGTCCAGTTAATGTATAAAGTGATTTATTTGCATTATGCCTCCTGTGAAGACGGTTTTATCGTGATATTTCTGTTATAAGGGTAAAGATTGTATGCTCTCTGTTACATGAAAACATGATTTACTTTAACCAATATACCCCAATATAACTCACTATATCAGGGGGATTAGTGACCATGAGCTTAAAAAACTTCAGGGCTGTTAATGTTTTTTTTTTACAGAAATACAAATCATCTGTTTAAAATGTTTTCATTAGAGGCGTTTTGCGGTGGCGAGTGATTGATTATCTGCTAACGGAAGAGTGTAATATCCCCCATTGTTGGTGATTTCATAGCTACCTGCACTTGTTCCACGCCTGTATTCTAGTGTCCTCTGACTGTGTCTGTCTGGATCTCTTACAGAATAACTTCCTTGTATTTATGGCCGAGCTGTTCTGGTGGTTTGAGGTTGTCAAGCCCCCGTTTGTGAGACCCCGGGTTTTAGATCCTGAAGGTACAAAAAGAAAATAATAATGTGTTGTTATGCTTCCCCCCCCCGTCACGCAAATGGCAGCTGAACGTTGACACTGCTGCTGTGCACCTGCTTGACTCCAGGTCCAGAACTGAGCCCAGTGTTGAAAAGCATGCCTTCTGTAAGCATCTCTAACGTGACCAGGAGGAGCTTTATGGAGAAACCTCCCCCATCAGACAGACCCAGGTGCTCTTCTCTTCGTTTCATTCTCCTTTTCTGTCTCGTTCACCGTGAAAGGCAATTTCTTCATATTGTCTTGTATTTATCCTTACAAACATTTTACAAATTGGGGGGGGGGCGAATAAAAGTGTCATTGCCCGATTATGTAATTGTATTTGCTGTCAAAGAGCATTTGCACTCCCTGGTCTGGCTGTGACGCTGCTCAGCTGTAGCATTTCCCTCCTTGTTTTCCCAGACTGCTAACATTTTTTATGCACTCTGTTTGTCTTTCTTCAAGTCTGCCACTGAAACCACAACCTCAGTCATCAGCATCAGGTAAATTCATTATTTTTATTTTTGTTTTTATCTTGTCATTAAAATGATCCCCGTTTGTGTGCTGAAGTTTTCTTTCGTTCTGTAGGTGCAATCGCACGATCAGCCTCGATGTCTCTTGCGGACAGTGCTGTGGGCTCATGGCCCAAAGAGAAAAGGTCATTTCTGAAGCAGCGTCTCGCTCTGACTTACATAATACAAACAGTTAGACTTCAATGAACAAAGATGGTGCTTTTCTTAAAAGGTATAAACATCAGGCTTATCCTAATGATGTAATGGGAATTCTGTATCTCTTGTACAGATCGTCTGCGCAAGCAGTATCTTTTGACATCCCTCTAGATAAAGAGAACACGACTGAAGCATCCACACCCCCTGACCCAGAGATGAACAGGTCCATTAGTACAGATGGGTTGAGCTTCAAGGTCAATTATACGTCCAGGAGTTTGAAAAGAAACCTGTCATTCCAGCCTGTGAATGGGCTGAGCAAGGCAGAGGGCATCGATGAGGAAGAGGGCTTTCCGGGGAGACCTCACTCCGAGACGCAACCAAGAACAGCCCACCCAAGAAACCTGCAGGATTTCCCTAACGGACAGGCCCTCGATGAGCATGGAGAGCTTGTGGCCACTCCCAGCATTGAAGAGGCTCTGAAAATCATCCACAATTCTGCAAAATCCCAGAACAGCTTTCACGATGGCCAAGAAAGCAACGGGTTCTTTCTTCACTCTCAGGACAGAGGAGCTCTGGCTTCCAGAATGAGGACGGACAATGGTGATTTCGACTCTGTGTCAGAATCGAAGTGGGCTGTAACTCCAGACACTACAGAGGTCGATACTGGGATCCATGTGAAGACAGAGGACATTCAAGAGACCCTGGATGAAGATTCATCCCTGAGGGACTACACCATGAGCATGGACTTGGATATGGACCATGATTACGATACGAGAGCCTGCCCCCAAGACACGCCCAGCCCTAGCACCAGTCTGATAAGTGGGAAGTCCCCAGCTGGAAGCACAACCTCCACCAGTTCTGGGGTCAAAATGACAAGCTTTGCTGAGCAGAAGTTCAAGAAGCTAAACCAAACTGAGGGTAAGAATAGTGGAGGCAGCTCCCAGAAGACCACGCCAGAGAGTGCAGAGATCAATGTCCCACACATGGTATCCTGGGCAATAACACCTCAGGCGAGTCCCACGCCCCAGTCGCCAAAGGATCCTGCCCAGGAAATGGCATCAGAGATGGTGCAGCTGAAGATGAAGCTGGAGGAGAAGCGGCGGGCCATAGAAGCCCAGAAGAAGAAGGTGGAGGCGGCTTTCTCCCGGCATCGGCAGAGGATGGGAAGGTCTGCATTCCTCACTGTCGTGAAGAACAAAGACGACGGTGCCTCTGCTTTCAGGGAGGAATCTGTTGGGATTGAAGACGGCAAGCTTTCTGCAGACCCTCAGTCCCATGACCGAAACCTACAAGCTAGGATGGGCAAACTGGATGTTCCTGATGGCGCTGAACAAAGTCAAGCCAGATTGTTGAAGTCACCCAATGAGGACGGCTTCGGGGAAGCAGATCTTCTAGAGTACACTAAGTCAATCGAGAAGCTGAATGCCTCACTCAACTTCCTGCAGACCGAAATGCAGCGGCTGGCCCAGCAGCAGGAAGTAATCATGCAGATGAGGGAGCAACAGTCCTGGGTAATCTCTCCATCCCAGCCCTCCCCTCAGAAGCAGGTGCGGGAGCTTCGCCAGGCTGCACGCTCCTCGGGGTCACCATCCCCAGCAGACTCTCCTCACATCACCCACCTATCCCCAACTAACGTCAAGAAGAAGTCGGCTTCCTTCCACTTGAAATCCCAAAGGACTCCAAGGCCCATCGAGCTGAAGATTACCCCTTTCAGTCGGGTCCTTACGGTCCCACAGTCCGTGGACAGTCTCCCACGCTTGCGGAGATTCTCCCCCAGCCAGGCCCAGGTGAGCTCCTTTGCCTACCTGGGAGAAGATGCTAAACCTTCAATGGCGACTGAGACCACAGAGAAACACCTACATCAGGCTAAGCCCCATGGCGTCACAAAGAGCCTGCCAGCGTCTCCAACCAAAGAGGTTCGGCCAAAACAACCAGAATCAACTGCCGCTGAAGTCGGTTCAGATAAGGTGGCAAATCAGGAAAACGTGGAATTCAAGCCCATAGAATCGACAGTGTCTGAGGTCCTGTCGCAGCCCATTACAGAGACCTTCACGATCACCTCCTCTGGGAGTCCAGCTGATATAACTGCTCAGAGCACAAGCAGCCTGATAGAGGTGCCGTTGTCTGTGCTGAAGCCATTGGATGGACAGATACTTGATTACAGCAGAGAAAGAAGTGGGGATGTGTATGAGGACGACCAAAAGATGTGCTGTGGGTTTTTCTTTAAGGTACGCTCACATAATAGTCCATTCATCAGTGTATGACCTGGTTACAGGCTTATGTTTGTGGTTAAAAGGGTAACTTACCTTATTAACTGGCAGTAATATAATTTCAGTTCCTATTGGTCACTCCTGACTCTGCTGTTGGGAAATGCGTTACAGTTTTTTGCGAACGTGATGGATTTTCTGTGTTGTTCAAAGGGTTAGGTAATGGGTTTCTTCACTTTAATCAGATAGTCTGAGTTTAGATGTAGGTCAGGAGACTTTGCTGTTGAATAATTAAACTTCATTGTTGTGGGTTTGGCTATGTGGATTTCTCAGACAGTCTATGCTTGTTCCATGCTAAATGTTGCCCCTCTTTAACATTACATATTTTCACATTAAAATAAACATGGAACATGCCCTGGAATCTAGCAGGCGCACCAAAATTCAGTTTCCATTTGCAGGATGGGAGAAAGATGGATGGATGAATTAAACTATTGTCTTGACCTGACAAAAATCAGCGGCTGTTTTCAGGCTTTTCATGGTGCGTCTTCAATGCATTTCCTCTAGGACGACATGAAGGGTGAGGACGACATGGCAGTGAAGCGGGCAGCGCTGTTTGAGAAGAGGCTGCGGAGGGAGAGAGAGACGCAGCAGAAGAAGCAGCAACTGGAAGCGGAGATGGAGCAGAAGAAGGAAGAGGCGCGGTGAGTTCATGGTCGTTCCCAAAACGAAACCCATTAGGGGATCCCACCATAGCCAGAATGTCAGCCCTCTGCTGAACAGAAAACTGAGGCACGTCTAAATGTCATCCATTCAAGGGAACTTCAACAGGAAGAAAATATATATATATAATATATAAAGAAATTATATTTCTTTGGGAGCTATAATGTGCCTCAGTCCACACAATTGGTCTTAAACATGCCGTTTAATCTCTTAGCACCACAGCTGCATGTATGGCTTTTATTATACTATTAGAAGCTGGGCTTTGCTGCGGTTACTTAGCCTATCAGTCTTCTAGTTCCCAGGTATGGCGGGTTTCATGTTTATCGTATTGGGTTTATTTGTTTCATTTGTGTTGTCGTTTATTTCTTGGAGCTACGTTTTCATTCACCTTCTTCCCCAGGATGAAAGCTGAGGAGGAGCGTCAGAAGAAGGAGGATGAGAAGGCGCGCCGGGAGTTCATCAAGCAGGAGTACCTCCGGAGGAAGCAGCTCAAACTGATGGAGGACATGGAGACGGTCATCAAAGCGCGTCCAGCCGGCGGCAAGCAGAAGAAGCCCCGACCCAGGTCCATTCACAGGGACAGCTTGGAGTCCCCGAAGGCGGGAGCAGGTACCCCTGGACACGTCTTAGCAAGGAGTCTGTTCCCTGCTCTGCCCTCTGGCCGCATCTCGCTGAGACTCACCTGCAACCCTCTCGCTGCAGCTGCTTTTATTCTTAGCAGTGCCTGTCCTCTGCTTCTTATCCCCTCCTGGCCTGACCTGATGGCACCCAAAGGACCTGCTGAACGCAAGCTTTAGTCTTACATTATTAACCTGTCACACCGTTTACTAATCTGCATCTCCTGGCTTCAGACGATCCATTTCCCTTCGATTTTCCTTGAATTAAGTCACTGGATAAAGCCTGATCTGCACGCTGTCTTTTCCACAGTTTGCAAATTGCTTGCGATTGTGACGAATGCATCGATTATGCAGTTTATTATAAAATGCAAGTCTCTTTACCAGACTGTTAAAAATGGTGTTTTTATTCAGTGGTGGATTGTGCCTAGAGTACCACCAGTGGAAGTGACTAAAAAGGAAAGCTTTTATAAATAGCTTTTTTATATTGATGGATTTACAAATGAATAAGAGGCACCCCAGAGCAGCTGCAGGTTGTGCAGGTGTGTCAGGGCTCAGCGAACAGACTCGCTGTGTCCGGCGTGACGTTGTTCTGTGTCGACGTTGTGTCTCACCTCCAGGTTCACGGCCCCGTGTCTTTTCAGTCTCCAGTCTGTCTCTGGCTTCGCTTAACCTGAGAGACGACGCCAGCATGCAGTCTGACAAGAGGAGCCCCAGGTGAGCCTCCTGCCCTGATGTCAGCCAGAGCTCGCGCCATAACCGTGCGGCACAGAATCAGTCCTGGATGTACGGAGAGTTCGCGGTCGACAAGGCCGGGTCCAGCTCGGAAGCAGGTGGCCAGTTACAGATGTTGTTTGCTAGCCAATAATATCTGGGGTGGATCAATGCATTATAGCCTTGTGCCCCAGCAAACAACTGGGCCCCGCCCCTGCTCAGGAATAACGGAACGGTTAGTTAAACTGGCAACAACTGAATGTCCATGCTGTCTGGCTACAGCCCCCAGATAAGTTTATCCACCCCTTTCCCAGTGGCACGCCACTCTCGGAAGACCCATGTCAGCATGTCCAAGAGGCCCAGAGAATGAAAACCAGCCCTTATTCTGTGAAGTAGGTTAGGAGGCCGAGAGTCTCTCCCTCCTGGTGCTCAACGGTGACATCTAGTGTTGGTTGCGCACATGCAGAGCCGCATGTGGAACTGTAGCACACAAAGTGAAAAGATACAGGTGCATTGAGGGGACCCATGATGGGGTTAAGTGGACATTCTAGCAACTGCAGAAGGAGGGAGTAATACATCCCATACAGGATCATGGGGGGGGTCTGGAGTCTGCCCCAGGCAGCAAAGGGCACAAGGCAGGTGTAATCTATGCTGCAGTTCAATTTCTATACGTTATTGGTCAACAGTGTAACCCCTCCACTATATAACTTAAGGAGAGGTTTGTACCTTCTGTGTTCTCACCACTTAGCATTTCTTCATCTAAAGCAATAAATTTCTACATACCGTGTCTTTTCTTCCACATTTTCTCCCCGCTTTCTGCATTTATTAGAAGAAGTAGCTTAGCCTCGGGAAACCTTTGCTTCTTTTTGAGCCCCACAGCAGTGAAACACTCAAGGTCAGTCCTTCCGGTGTAATCTGTCACCCCATTGCCGCACCTCCTGCCATAAACCATGCCGACGGCGCCGCAGTACGAGACCGGCTTAGGCCTCGAGCCACGTTGCGGCTCAGTTAGCCAGGCGCATAACCGAGCGCGTGAGGAAAAACCCTGGGATCTGTTTGACTTGACCTTTCAAATGCATCGCCGGTTATAGCTCCCTGCAGCCGCTGCAGAGCGTCAGCTCCCATTCATACGTCATCGCAGTGCTGCCACCTGCTGCCTTCCCGCCATGTCTGCTAGGCTTCACGCTGCACATGGCCCAGCGTCTCAGCGCTGTATCAGAAATGCTGCAGTCATTGCTTCACCGCCCTTCCTCGCTTTCCAGGACACTTGGCCTGTAGTCATCGACGTTGCTTTCTTCTGAAAATAAGTCAGTCTTATAATGTTGTTGTTGTTATTATTATTATTATTATTATTACAGAATCTTTCACATCCATATAGGCTAATGTGCTTGCCTTTCAAACAGGAGAGACCCTCCATAATGTTTTTGTCCACCCCCCCCCCACCACCCCCACATCCCCAGGTCTGATTCCGCGGATGGGTTTCTATCTCCCTGCCGAACCGGAAGTCGCAACGGAGAGAGGGAATGGGAGAACGCCTCCACGACTTCGTCTGTGACCTCCAACACGGAGTACACCGGTATGGTTCTCACAAGCTGTTCTCATGCACACCAAGCCAGCTTAGGTCGGCCTGGACAGATGGTGCAAATAAAATCCGTTTCGCATCAAAGAGACTGAGCGCCAGCAGGCCCCGTTACCCAGGTGCCTGGAAGGAGCAGTGCTGTGCTCCATCACTATCCTGAAATAGATCGAGGCCTACCTAAGTATGCTTACACCTGGTACAAACGGCAGAAAGACGTGTGCCGAAAGGGGTCTGCTGTGCTTAAACGGGATTGTGCGAAGCTAATGCTATTCTTAACTTCCCGCACAGGCCCAAAGCTGTATAAGGAACCAAGTGCCAAGTCTAACAAGCATATCATCCAAAATGCGCTTTCCCATTGCTGTTTGGCTGGTAAGGTTAACGAGGGCCAGAAGAACAAAATACTGGAGGTGAGAGGTCATTTTTTTAAGCAGGTATTGAATTATTCTGTAAATGTCGGTGTGAGGTCATGAAGGTGTGACTGTGGTCTTCTCAGAGGGGAACAAGTCAGTGCTTGAGAAAATAACTCATCCCATGTGCTTATAATGCTCATGAACACAACCTTAGATCCATTTTGTAGATGCCTGGTTGTCATTTTCCTTGCATCAGTCAGTCCCAAGAAGAGTCATTCTCAAACCCATTTAATCGAATAATCTTGAATGTCTCTCGTCTTAAAAGCCATTCATTTCAGTTTTATGTACCATCGCACAAACATGTTAGTCTTAGCGTTTCATGCTAATTCCAGTTGACCGGTCATGATTGCTTGATGATAATTCACACATTTTTGTTGCTGCTTGTCTTTGTTGACTTTGACTTTCCCAAATGTTCCTCTGCAGGAAATGGAGAAATCGGAGGCCAACAACTTCCTGATTTTGTTTAGAGACTCGGGTTGCCAGTTCAGGTCCCTTTACACATACTGGCCTGAGATGAAGGAGATCACAAAGCTAGTGGGCATCGGGCCAAAGAGCATCAACCGCAAGATGATTGAGGGATTATACAAGTACAACTCAGACCGGAAGCAGTTCAGCCACATTCCGGCTAAAACCATGTCGGCCAGCGTTGACGCCATTACAATCCACGGCCACCTCTGGCAAACCAAGAAGCCAGTCACACCCAAAAAAGTATCCATCCAATCCTAGTATAACACGTCATTTTATTGGTTTGTTTATTTTTTTTATTCCAGAACATTCACATTCATTTGCACTTCACTGTATCCATGACGACATACCGCACGCAATTCCAACAACGATGATTGAGAAACATTTATTTCGTTCCTCTCTTTTCAACGTGAACACATCTCTGCTCAACTTATGCACAACTGGAATGTAAAACGTTTTTTTTAAGGATATCCATCAAGTATGAGAAATGATTAACTCTAATTCTATTACAGTATGTGTGTGTTGGTGGGTTTTTTTTGTAAGTGCCAAAACCCAGTATTTGGGTATAGTGGTGATTTTTGTTTGGTACACCGAGCACTGAACGCTTTTCGTCTGTATGGACTAAGCTCGCTGATCTCTGTTGGCGTCTGTGGCCTTGTGCTTGTTCGCGTTGAATGTTGCCTTGACAAGGCGTTAAGTTATTCCATAAGATGACTCCCAATACAGGTCAAGTTTCTCTCTTTGTTGCAATTATTTATATATATTTTTTCAGATGGTCTGGAGATTAGGGGCCAAAATAAATCAGAGATACCGTGTTTTCTAGCTTGCTGGAAAATGGTAGAAATGTGGACTTGTTTTATTTATCTGCGTTTACGGCTTCTAAGTCATGTTTTACTAACAGGGATATATACAGCAGCCATCCGTTGGTGCACATGCTGTCTGGTACATAACACTTTCGATTCTCTCCGAATCGACTTGACAGACTAAAATATTTAGTCATTCACATGAATAATGCTATAATGTAACTTCTCTCACCCAGAGTGGCACAGGAATCTATTACCTGCATGGTTTATCACCAATTCCCAACTATGCCTAGATGAACCCTTTACAGGTCTTGTTTACCATCCCAAAATAATATGCTGTCACCAATTCCACATAGAAAAACTTCAGGCTTCCTAATTATTTTGGGGAATTTGCAGACAATTTCCATTGATATCAAGCACCATGATTTGTAAGAATATATCCAGTCATTATTTCTTCAGGGTTGTATTTATCTAAAACTTTTATTTGATAAATAAGAAAATGTTTGTATTTAAAGTCCTATTCATTTTCAGCTTAAAAATATTTTAGTTTCGTAAATGTTTTGGAATGTACATTTTTGCTATATCCAGACTTATTTCCTTTTTTAATTACATGGTCTTCCAGCAAACATGTTCTTGTGGAGTTTGTTTACAGAATATACACTTCAGAAGGGGAATGACGCACGTGGCGTGTGGAGCAGAAGTACAGTTTGCAGATTCCTGTTTTGCCTGTTAGTGACATTCACCACCTAAGATGGTCTGTTTATGCTGTTATATATGTTTGATCGCTTCTCATGTGTATGTATAGTTGAATTGTGTTTTATTCCTGTTATTGTAAATATGCCAAGACAGTCAGTGACGTTCTTGTATATTTGTTCAGCATCTATGAGAGGCCACTGTTTTCATCTCGTCATTTCAGGATGAATAGCTTTAATGTAATTTTAATTAAAGGGGAGGTCATCAGCTATCCCCACTTTCTCCACGACCAACACTTGTTGCATTACAGATGTATAGGACAGGTTCCCTATAATACTGACCCCCCTCTCCTTTGCATGAGGACATAACCTTAAAAATTAAATTGAAAGTGTTCCAACTAACACTGGCCAAATTTCCATCATTAACTTTACATGAGTGAGATGCTTTGATAAAAAATTTTATATATACTGACCTTCATACCAGTTAAATTTCCATCTATCAGCTAAAAGAATGTATTGTTTTTGTAGATTTACCTATTGCACAAAGAATAGTTTTTTTTTTAATTATACAAAGTATTTTACACTTTATTTAAGATTGTTGCCAGAAATATCGTTTTCCCATCTTTTATCAGCTAAAGTAATTTGAATTTTACAAACTTTTACGAATAATATTTATCCAGTAAAAAGAAGTTTACATTCCATCGCCTAGTGGCAAAAGGTGCCAACAGTAATTGCAGGACATTCTGGTATAGTGGTGAGGGACTGGACCGGGACTGGACCAGAACGGTTCCTAAAGCTGACCTGTAGATTGCTGTATTTCCTGTATCCCTAAATACCCACATAAACGGTCTGGTGCTTCAATTGGGAGACACATTTATAGAAATGTCGTACACGCTAGTCGCGAGTGCTTCTAATCCAGGCAGTATGTATAATTGCAGCCTCTGTAAAGCCTATCTAGGTTTCACCATGTAGTAAAGTTGCCGTTCAATGGCTGGTGTATTTGGATTTATTCGGCTGTTTAAAGCCGAGAATGACGACTATTGTAAATGAGAACGATCGGGGATTTTTAAGGTGATCTGTGAGCTCATGTCCGTCATTGTGAAGCATCGCTTCACCTTTTTTCTTTAGACGCTGTGCTGTCATTAAGTGTCAACATATTACTGGTATTTTTTTTCTTTGCATTAAATTAAGTAAAGCATGGTCTCAAGTGTTTTTTTTTCACTTCAACATTTTCAATTTAAACAAACTGAACCGTCTCTGGACAGTCTTTATATTTGAAAATGATTTTCGAATAAAACAAATTTGTCTAGAGAAAATTCGAGTTTGTTTTAAAGGGATTACTTACATTTTACTTAAAACATCCCTTGGTACATCCTTTGTAGATCACTCAATGGTTTTTCTATTATAAAGAGATGTTCTTATCAAAACATGACCTAATATTTAACACAATTTATGTGATTTTATTACTGAGGATATGTAAGCTTGGCGTTTGAACATTCTACGTACAAAGACAATGTGAGACAAAAGGTTTTGAAGTTAACCCGTATTTTCTAACTTCTTGCTCCTTTTTTGGGGGGGAGGGGATTTGTATTAATCCCGATTTAAAAAAAGACTAATATTTAATCTCCATTCACCATTCTGTGCCGTTTAATGATACTTGTCGTATGAATATGTGAATAATTCTGTGAAACGGGACATAAATGGCACAGCAAAAGTTTCTCTTTTTTGCATTTTAGAAAGGTTAACAAAGTTGAGATGGAGGACATGGAAAAGGTGTTAATTCACTGGGCCCAGCTTGCGGTCGACAGAACACCAAGCAGTGACAGATGGGCTTTGGCGCCGGAGATGCATCATACATTTAACTAGTCCGGTTAGATAATCTGCATACGATACGCCTGCAACGGCAAGCTTCTCCCCATAAGAAACAAAGGGGAAAAAGTCACTGGCAGGGGCTGTAACCGAAAACTCACTCGATATGGATTGACTTGAACGTCTTGGTTGTGTTTTTACATTACATATTGCATCAAAACATCATAAAATAACGGTAATTACGTTGTGACATGGACATACTTTGCATTCAGAAATTTAATTTGAACATGACTATAGCATTTCTACGTAATACGACAAAAAACAGACTTTCTGACACTCACTGGTTCCGGCTCCATCATATATTTCCTATTAAAGAATAACGTCTGTTCCTGTGTCGAGCCACCATATACACTGCATTTGTGATGTCTCCGTTTTGAACGTCCTGCAGGTTTATCGTTTGCAGCTATTGAAGATTACTTTTCTGGTCTGTTTAAACAATCGTGAAATTGCTAAAAACATGCAATAACAAACATCAACTTAAGCCTACCTGTTAATTCGGCGCAGAATTGATTCTGTTTCAGTGATGAGGTTCAGACCGCATGTAGCCTACAAACCCTCACCTGAGGTCTGTGTGCCCACAACCCAACCTTTCTTTTAATTCAAGCAAGGTATTTCAAGGACCTATAACCACCAGCAAACCAGGTAAATGAGCGCAATGTCTCTTAGTACGCCGAGGTCTGTGGTCTTCTGAGCGCTTTTCGCCGGCGATCGCCGGGCTGCGGACTCCCGAAGCTACACGGTAGATGCTGCGATCTTCTTGGCAACTAGGAGGTTCGTTACCAAAAAACGATGGGCGGAGAAATGCTGGAGATAGAGAAACTGCGAACGGGGGGTTTGTAGCTGAAGTCCAGCAGCCGCGGATTAAAAAGGGGCGCTTACGGTATTTCTACAGGAGAACCGAGATCTCTGCCCCCGTTTCATGCGTCTGTAGCGGCGGCCAGGTGAGCTTGTAAGCCGGCTCTGAAATCGGAAGCGAAGCGTTACACCGCTCCTGGTGTCAGTCTGCTTGCAGCCTTTCTGTCGATGATGGCGTATATTCAATTTCATACATTTAACTGCGGTCATTTCATGAACGTAATGAGCAGCGACGCTGCGCCGCTGGCTTATTTTGCGGGGGTGCTGGATGAGTGAAATTGACTATTGCTGGTATTTATCGTTATTTGTACTGTTTAATTTGCCGACGTGTCGCAGTGAGGCGTTTCTGAAGCTGTTCAGGTGGTCAGTCATATAGAAAAGGCGTAAGTGACCCATTGAGCAGAGCTGCGATTTATTCCAGATTCATTGCACGGCGTTTGTGCGGCACTATCTGATCCTATTCCTCTTCTCTGGTTTTTATGTAATTCATGTAATCGTTTCTAATATTTTTTGTTAGTAGTAACACTGGGTAGGGAGTTAAAATAGTTAAAACCTAATGTCTATACTAAAAAGACAGACTATATAATTATGCAATCGGCATAACTTTTTTGCTTTAAAATATGTGGAACTAGGTATTCCGGGGCGTGGACCACCTTAAATTGTCACTACATCATAAAGCGTTAAATCGTCGAAGCGTAATAAGATTGTAGCATACCTGCAATGAAGCGCCACCTTCCTCTCGCTATTATTATTAGGCGTATCATCCATTCTTGTTTGTTAAGGGGTCTGTGGCCACTGCTCTGGAAAGGGCGACAGGCAAAATATATTATTCAGAAATTGTCCGATTGGTAGCATTCCAATAGGCATGAACTTTAGTCTGAAATATAGTTAAATAGGCATTTACCAGTGTTAACTCCATATTATTCTATTGGCATGTAAAGTCGGTTCCATCAGTTTCTTTAACACCTTCAGACATATTTGCATTTCCGGTGTGGTGGAAGGACCTAGAAGTTCTTTCAAACCTATTTCCCCATTTACTTTTTTTTTTTCTTTTTCTCCTCCATCTTAAAGTAGGACAACATGACTGTAGAGGAGGTCATTAACATCAGGGAGACAGAGATCATAAAACTGATCCTGGACTTCCTCAACTCTCGCAAACTCCACATCAGCATGCTGGCCCTGGAGAGGGAGAGCGGCGTCATCAATGGCCTCTATTCGGACGACATGCTCTTCCTCAGGTGAGACTCGCTGCACTACTAAGTCAAGGATACTGAGAGTACATCTGGCATGTCAACTTTCCGTGCCAGCCGTACCGTGTTAGTATTATAATGCATTCTGTATTAACCATCTTACTTGTTTGCCTCCTGAAGATCTTGACATTGGTGGGTCTGGCATATCAAATCAATTATTAAGCTACTCAAAAACTAGTAACAGTGGTTATGGGGAAAGACCTGCACCCCAAAGGTTCAAGGAAAGGCTTGAACAGTAATACAAGTCTATCATTTGTTGTGACGATAACATTTTGACATTATATAATCCGAGGACAACTGGTCGCCTTAAAATTGTAAGTCACTCAAGTTAATTCTGAGACCTCCATTGAGACTGGCAGGCCGACCGGGCAGAGCAATTAGGGCTGCCGGAGGCCAATGGGGTCTCCATCCTTTGCAAGCCTTCGCATCCCTTCTGAATTTGTCAATCGCTTGGTTTAGGCAGCTGGTGCTGGATGGCCAGTGGGACGAGGTCCTTCAGTTCATCCAGCCTTTGGAGTGCATGGAAAAGTTTGACCGAAAGAGGTAACAGAGATTTTGTAGCCTAGCATCTGGTATAACGCTGTAATGCATCATTTACGGGAGTGTAAACCTTCATTTAAAATTTTAAAGTGACATCGTACATAGAATAAATGTAGGTTCTCAACAGATATGCTAAGAATAACCAATATAATTATAGTAGCATCGCAAGTAAAGTTTGCTTGATCTGTCCTTCAATACAGTTTTTTTTGCTCAGAAAGGTGCATCGTTAAATCGATGTACAAGTATCCACTGACCTGCTTCATGTCGAGTAACATCACATTTATGTCGGAGGTCCATAGTAAATAATATACACTGATTGATGAATGACAGAATCCAGTACAGTAGTTATGTTAGTGGGTGTATTGCTTAGTGTAGCGGCTGCGGGCGAATGGGCAGCACTGCCGCCCATAATTAATTGTAATACCATTTGCATGCAGTAATGTCTATGTGATGGACAGCTACTACAAGCAGATATGATGCAGATGCAGTGGCTGCACTGTACCATTCCGTTACATGGAAAGAAAATTACTGCACTGTCCAATAACATATAATTGCACTGCAGCTTCAGGTGTCATCTTTGCTCAGCTGCCAGTGTTTGGCACAGTGCGCATTTTTTGATTTCATGGTGCAGTTCCTGCTTAATTTTTCATTCAATTTAAATGCAATCTCTTTATCATAAAGTGATGTGATTTTAAAGAAATGTTTTCATTATTACTTGCCATGGAGTACGGCATATATTACAGCACCATACTTAATGTCCTTCCCCTTCCCGGTAACTGTCAGGAAATGCTCTAATTCACTTTCAGCCGGTGGTTTCGATAAGAAATACAGACGCAAGTCGACAGAAACCTATAAATTAAAACATTAAATTACCATTCACCTTCTCAGAACTTACAATGAGTTTGATTGTATGTCTTTGATACTTTGAATGAATATGTAGTATTATATTGATATTATTATTGGTTATTGAATTTATAATAATTATGAATATGTTAGCTACAAAGGTACCATTGAAAAGCCTAAAGGATTTTTCTTCCAGGCCTGAAACTCTGACTATATTCTAGAATTTTCTGTGAATCAGTAATAAATTCAATTAAATCATCAATAAATCACCCAAATTTGTATTTTTTTGTCCACACCGTGCCAACGCCGTTTGTTTGAATGGGTCAGAATAAAGGTAAATGTCTTGTACATTTAATCCCCAGGGCACTGGACTGCTAACCCATTCACACCACACCCTAGACAGACTAATTATAGACAGACTATAATTATTGCATCAGTTTAATTTCTAGATCTTCCTCTCCATGTGCTTCAGAACGCAGTGCTTTTGGTTTGGTTTCGTTTGGGATTTCTTTGCCACACACTGTTTTCTCTGAATGTCCAGGATTTAGGTTTGGGTGTGGATGGGCTGGGCATGTCCCTATGAGTATTGTGGGGGGGGGGTCCGTGTGTGTTAGGGAGGGGCTGGGGATTTGGGGCTGATTTGGGCCCCCACCAGTGCTGAAGCCAAACCTACATCCTTGATGCGCGTCCCCAGATTCCGCTACATTGTCCTGAGGCAGAAGTTCCTGGAGGCTCTGTGTGTGAACAACGCCATGTCCGCCGAGGAGGAGCCCCAGCATGTAAGTGCGAGAGCGTCTGAGAAGCCTGCCGCTGGCCTCTGCTACTGCACTGACTTTGCTGGGCCTTCACAAGGAGCCGCCCTCACCTGTGAATTTCATTATTCAGTGTCAGTAGAGGTCAGTAAAGGGCTTTTTAAAGGCAAGTTGATACTTTGGGCAAAAAGAAGTGAGCCGAACCCAAAATTGCAAAATATTACGATTTTAATGGTCTTACCAACAAATCATTGGTCAGATAGAGCAAAAACGGGGAAAATGCCTTCCTGAGGCCTCGTGCCACCATTTGCTCGCCACTGATCGCTGCGGTAGCGAACCGCTGTGGGAAAAGGCGGGAAAGAGGGAAATTCACGAACACGGTCGTCTCGCATGCAAAGGTAAAATCACAAGAAGATTTACATTATATGTTTGATATAAAATTAAAACTAACACACATCTTGGTGTCCAGAATATTCTAAAATATCTTCTGGCTATTTGCTGTCGAGTCCGTTAGAAGCTTAATGTTTTGGGTTTGGCCCCTTTTTGCCCAGGAGTGTCCAGAAGGGGGTTCGTGTGTCGCCATGGTGATAGAGGTTCTGTGTTTATGGGACTTTTATTGCTCAGACTGTAGGTGACAACAGAATATGTCTAAATGTCCTTCTGTGTGTGTGTGAGTTATGTATATAAGAAATTGTGGATGTCAAGTGTCCCCTCAATGTGTTAAAATCCTTTTTTGATGTTGTGGGGGCTGAAAAATGGTCTCTACAAGTGCAAACTCAATTTTAGAAAAGTCCGTGATTGTAATCAAAGAACTAAAAATGCCAAAAGCCTTATATGTTACCTATGGTTACTTATTGTTAAGGTTAGGGCTATGGAGAGGTTAAGGTTGCCATTGTTGGGATTAGAGTTTTCCCCATAAAAATGAATGGGGAGTCCCCACAAAGCCGCGAATACAAACGTGTGTGTGTTGGTGAGAGAGCGAGAGGCTGACTGATACGCTTCCTGTTCTCGGTGTTCCTGCAGCTGGAGTTGACCATGAGGGAGGCAGTCCAGTGCCTCCACTCCCTGGAAGAGTGCTGCCCGTCCAAGGAAGACTACCGCAAGCTGTGTCTGCTACTGACGCTGCCGCGACTGACGCACCATGCCGAGTACCGGGACTGGAGCCCCAGCACGGCGCGCGTGCGCTGCTTCGAGGAGGCCTGCGCCATGACGTCCGAGTTCATCCCGGCAAACCGCAAGCTGAGCGAGGCGGGTTTCCGCGCCAGCAGCGACCGCCTCTTCCAGCTGCTCATCAAGGGCGTGCTGTATGAATGCTGCGTGGAGTTCTGCCAGAGCCGGGCCACGGGCGAGGAGATCACGGAGAGCGAGGTGCTGCTGGGCCTCGACGTGCTCTCGGGTAACGGCTGCGAGGAGCTGGACCTCAGCCTCCTCTCCTGGCTGCAGAGTCTGTCTCCGGACGTTTTCTCCTGCGCCTTTCAGCAGAAGATGCTCAGCATCCAGGTGGACAAACTGATGAGGCCGACCAAGGCGGCCCAAGCAGACCTCCTCACCCCCCTCATCAGCAAGCTGTCCCCCTGCCCCATGTCCCCTGTGCGCCGGCCCCAGTCTGCCGACACCTACATGTCCCGCTCCCTCAATTCCGCCCTAGATGGCCTCTCCAGTGGCCTGTCCAGCAAGGAGAAGCGAGTGGCCGATGTCAAAAACAAGATCTCGCCCTTGTCGCACTCCTTTGCCAACTTCCAGTACTCCGGTGGAGCGAACCTGACCCGGAACCTGATGGAGAACTCGGGCTTCCAAGCCAGGGACTCCCCTGAGAGGTTGGACCCACATTCCAGAGCCTCCTCTTCATAGCATTGTTTCAGAATTGGAATTACTTGCGCCTTTCAAATCTGACTCTGATTCTCAAACATCCGTCATGCATTTTTGTGATCGGCTGCCATGTTTAGACATTTGGTTCATTATTGTTTGACAAATGCTGGGCTGTTATGAGACCTGAATGTGATGTACCTACATGTGCTGTGTTACACAGCATATAGTATATGTGGCCATTCTGTTGGGTGCACTGGTTTCAAACCCATTGTTATCAGGCACTAAGTACAGTTTTGTGTTTCAGCTTGAGTAGTTTCCCAGGTGTGCCAGACAGAAGGGTTGTTTCATTACGTGACCCACTATTACCTTCCTGAATGAGACACTGGCCTGTTTCACGGTTCTGAATGCTGTCTAGCAGAGCTGAAAAGTCTTACGTATGAGGTGAATGTCAGGTATTTAACCAGGTCTGTGTAGTTCGTGATTCGGATTCCCCTCCTTAATGCTGCAGGCTGGACGTTCCTGTGGACAGCAGGGCAGGTTCTGGGGCACCGCATTTCCCACGATCCTCTTCAGCTCCCGGTGGCGAGACTTTGCCCTCTGAGAACAATGAGGTAACCACCCTCCCCCCAGGGTGTCTAGACCAAGTTGATGTTTTTTTTTTTTTTGTATTCCTTTTCCTGCAGTCTGCGGGTGCGAGGTTCCACATGAGGCACTGTCCTCCTTTGTCACCATTCTAAATTTATCAGGTCATAAATCCCAGTAAGTATATTGTCTGGTCAGCATTGCAGAGGGAAGGCAGAGATCACACCAGCAGGGTGTTACTGCATTCGCTGCATATGATTGGTGGATTATACCCCCCCCCCCTTGGAAGGGTCACATTATCGATTCCTGCAGTGACCAAGCCAGAGATGGCATCTCAGCATTCGTCGTGTGCTGGATCCAAGGCAGAACTGGCAGGCTTGCTGTTACAGGTTCTACTGATTAATACATGTTAGGCTGGATGTAGGAGGTTAGGCTATCATTTGTCTGGGTAAGAAATGTTTTTAATTCAGCCGTACATTTTAAATGCATCTGAACAGACAGCCTGGGGTTGATTTGTAAAGGCAATTGCAAAGAGTAACCCAGGGGCCCAGGAGGATGGGAACCTCAGATTTGTAGAGGCGGAGCAGTGCCGTGACTCACTGCCGTTTTGGCATTCGGGCACTCGCACTGCACCCCTATCCCGTGCCTCACTGCGTTGTACCCCCTCGCCGACCAGTTCCAGGAGTACTGCAGGCAGCGCATGCGCGTGCAACAGCACCTGCAACAGAAGGAGCAGCAGAGACAGCTCTACCGGCAGATGCTGCAGGAGGGGGGGGTGCACCAAGAGGAGGGGCCCAAGCCGCAGCAGAACCTCACTGAGAAGTTCCTCAACAGGTCGGCCTTCCAGAGCACGTCTGCTTTTTCTTGGACAGCCTTCAGTAGACGTGTTTCCTTGGCTTTGCAAATTATTCTAGCGGTATATTCCAAACCAGGAGATGTTCCACTGGGATTTTAATGTTAATGTTACCGTGGCAATGCCACAGAGTTTTCTGGTCATTAAGCAATAGTGTTGGAAAATCCTGGGAATTTTTCCATTAATTCCCATGGAAAGTTTCCAACTTGGAATATTTTCAAAATTCCCCAGCTTAACTTCCCATGGAATGGAAATGTTCGGCCCCTTTGCAACCCTACTCAGCAGTCTAATCTCTGTTTTTTAAATGCACAGAATCACTGTACTTAACTGTAGGTCCTTTATGATGATAAGAATATGGTATACAGTCCCATTAACCACAAAGGCGTTATGTTTGACCGAATTTTGTAAAATAAGTCAACTTTCCTCTGCCTTAGAACAGAGCCTGATTTGTATGTTATAATAATATGTAGAAGAGACATTAAACATTGTGACCTATACAGGCCAATATTCTGCACATCCCGGGGGGGAGGTCTGTTAAGAGCTCAGTTTAATGTAGAAGTGTATTATCAATTAATGAATATTTTTCAAAGTTTATGAACTGCAAGGCTGTTTCTCCTCCATTAAATTACACTTGTATTGAGGTAGCAGGGGAAACAGCACGTTTGTCAGATTCTTGTCTGTGGTCACATTATCTGTATGCATGCGTTTGTCTATGCAGGTCCATTCAGAAGCTGGAAGAACTGAATGTAGGAATGGACTACCTAGGAGGAGACATGCAGTCCCTGAGCCAGCAGTGCGACGGGAGGCCAAGAAGCACAGGCCCCGCCCATAACAACCAACCCACCAATCAGTCTCTTGAGGGACAAATGCTGCGGGGCGGCCCTAATGTGGTCAGCAGCACGCCCCAAGCGGACAGGGCCTGTGTCATGCCCCGGCTGACGGAATCCCCGATTCTCATCCCCAAGAGGTGAGTAGACCTTCTCAAGCAGACAGCTCCCACAGCAACGCCACTAAGATCACACCTGACTGATGTCCAAGGGAGATGACTTGTGTGGCTGTCTGACCCCAGCATGCAGAAGGGGAGGATTGCCCAGGCTGGTGCTCCAGAGGGGTCTGACTGCTCTCTGAACTGCAGCAGGCTCACGGAGGTAAGTCTTCCTTCTCCATCATGGCTGCAGGCCGTATGAAACAGCAGAGGTCATTCAGGCCTTGTTAAGGTGCTAATTGGTCAGCTACGGTTACTTGAATTGGAAAAGGCAATATAAAATGGAGATATTTAGCTCTTAAGCAGCTTTGAAGTTTGGTAGCTGACAGTCAATATGATACTTTCTGTCCAAACAATGGTTTAACACGTCGATTTACTACTGGGACGCAATGAGAAGCCGGAGAACCTGCGGCATCCTGCGGACATGATTGGCGGATTCTGTTCAAACTCAACAAAAATGATTCCTTTAGGTTTCTCTAGTTACAATATAACAGGGTACTGAACAAATTAGTCGTACGTTGGAAGCTCCTTAAAAATGTTATGTGACAGATGTTACTTTAAGAAAGTCGTTGTTTAGGTGGGTGACTGAAGGCAGTCGCTGTGCCGGCTCTGTTTGTCCCAGGAGGAGGAGCCCAAAGCTCTGTTTGTGGCGGTCAGCGTCCTGGAAGACGCGCAGGCTGTCCGTGCCGTGGCCTTCCACCCTTCGGGCGACCTGTATGCCGTTGGCTCAAACTCCAAAACTCTCCGAGTCTGTGCCTACCCCGATGGCCCAGATACCCGGTAGGCGAATGTCAGATGTGGATTGTGTGGCAGGGGGCTGAGTGGAAGCAAAAATATGGACCATCTGGGGGTTGCAGAAGCCCACGCTGAGAAGCACTGGTTTAGAGGATACTGGCCTTTTAGCCATGCTGGGTAAGAATATAATGCAAATAAGGCAGAACTCCGGTGCCTTCTTAGAATTTGAATTTGTAGCATTTTAGTCATAAGTCACACGGAGCCTGTGATAAGGTACTATGTTAAGGTTGAGATGATGACCTTTCTCCCTCCTCCTCTTCCTCCTGAGTAGCTCCGACATCCCCAAGTCGCCCGTCGTCCACTTCAAGAGGAACAAACACCACAAGGGCTCCATCTACTGCGTGGCCTGGAGCCACTGCGGCCAGCTGCTGGCCACCGGCTCCAACGACAAGTACGTCAAGGTGCTGCCCTTCAACGTGGAGACCCATAATGCCACAGGTGAGACGCGCTGTCAGGCCAGGAACTCCAGCCACAGAGCAGATCCCCGGGTTCTCCAAAGGTGTTGCTTTAATTATGATATCTTCCACCTAAAACACACAGCGATTTAACCCTGAGAACCTGACAAATGCAAAATGTGTTGATTTTCACACCTGTTAATCTCAAGCTCGTAACTTTGGATATGTATAACACACATATAACTCGCATATCGTTGGAATCGAGAGAACTTCGGTCCGGCCGTCCAAAGTGCAGCATTGTGCACTGAAGTATTCCAGAGTAATCCTGTGTGCAATGAGGCATGTATTTAAAACCTTTGTCAGCAAAACTCACTCCTAATAGTCCATAAGACAACAATATTATTCACATCAGATGAAAAACAAAACGTATATTCACTCACCTAATGAGCCACGTACTACCTTCCTGGGGAAAAAATATCTATCTTATAATTAATGTATTATAAGCATATAAATAAATTGTCTGGAGTTTTACTAGAAATAACAAAAAAAAAACGCAGCATTCTATTTATTATGAGGACAGTTACTTGATATTTTCGTAATATTTATTCACAAAAGTTTGTATGTGCGGAAAAATAATGTTACATTTTTAGCATTATACTATATAACTGTTTTATGTATGTTTATATATATGAAACCCCTGCATTTCCACATCATACAGACTCTAATCTCAACATTTATAATTATATTTGATTACATTTGTAGGGCCTGCAAATGTTCATATTAGACTAAACATTGAGAAATTTCAATAGGCGCAAGTAGTTTTTCCTCATAAAAAGGATATGAAGACTGTGTCAGCATTTACACATCAAATGATGACATATCTGAGTAGCCCAGAATGTCCCGTAAACAGATTATGTGGGTAACTCATGTATATACCAAGTAATAGGCCTAAGATCAAAGGGATGTAAAAACACTCAAAAACGTATTGGGTTGAAAGGGTTAAAGGGAATCAAGCCTGCTGGACATTGTGTTGGAAGAAGATTACCGTGTGTTTTTGTCGTGGGTTTACAGCTTTTTGTAGGAACCATTTTTAAGGAAAAACTAAAACATTTTGTCAGTAAGTCTTACTGAAACTTGACTGATGTAGCCAGTGACTGATTTATAAAACAGCAGTCGGGTGAATGCAATCAAAACACTAAAATAGCCGAAAGGCTTGTACTTTGGTTACTTATGGTTAAGGTTAGGACTGGGTGAGGCGTAAGGTTATCGTAGTTAGGGTTAGGGTTATGGCCACAGAAATGAATGGAGAGTCCCCACAATGACACAACGATAGGAATATATGAATTGTGTATGTGTGTAGGTCCAGACCTGGAGTTCAGCATGCACAATGGGACTGTCCGGGACCTGGCCTTCATGGAGGGGCCGGAGAGCGGGGGTGCCACCCTGATCAGCGCCGGTGCCGGAGACTGTAACATCTACACCACCGACTGCCATCGAGGCCAGGGGCTGCATGCACTCAGCGGGCACACGGGTACGACAGGGCAGCATCCCGCCCGTCAGCTTGCACTGGGGTGGAGGAGAGAAGCAGATCGTTCCTGAATCTTCCATGCCGGGCTTCTCGTTCTTGCTTCCAGGTCACATCCTGTCACTCTACACCTGGGGAGGCTGGATGATCGCGTCGGGATCCCAGGACAAAACCGTGCGGTTCTGGGATTTGCGGATCCCGAGCTGCGTCAGGGTGGTGGGGACGACGCTGCACGGCACAGGTACGTCTCCACGTGTCTTTCCAAACTGGTTGCTCTTACTAGCAAAAAAATAGCGCCCTGTTTTATTTCAGACTGTCCACTAGATGTCATTGTTGTTTCTTCATTGAGCTGCCAGTAGCTCCATGCTCATACATTGTACTGAAATTGCTTACAGAGTGTGACGTGAGTAATGTTCACCCAAGCCCCCATTCCATCATAGTCCCTCCCCGAGTCAGATGGCCGTTTAGTTTTCCTGCATGTTTCCCTTGTCTTGTCCCCAACACGGCTGTTTTCAGTCTCTCCTTCTCCCTGCCTCCTTAGTCCTGTCTCCAATCCCATGCCAATATAAACCGCTGTACCCCCCAGGTAGTGCGGTAGCTTCCGTGGCTATGGACCCCAGCGCCCGACTCTTGGCCACAGGCCAGGAAGACTCCAGCTGCATGCTGTACGACATACGGGGGGGCAGGATTGTGCAGACCTACAGACCCCACGCCAGCGACCTCCGCTCGGTGCGCTTCTCCCCAGGGGCGTGCTACCTGCTAACCGGGTCCTACGACGGCAAGGTCAAGGTCACCGACTTGCAAGGTGGGGGGGCATACAGCAATACATCAGAGCCAGTTTTTGATCGCAGTTATAGGAACATTTGTTGCTGTTGCTTATTCATCCACCTCAGTCATTGTGAAGGATGCTGCCATGCAGTTATTTTGCCATGTCTTCGCCTCGAGGGTGGGTGGGGGGGGCGAGGAATGGGCTGTGACCCCATCAGCTGCTCATTATAAATGGCCACCTGTTGTGTCTCCTCAGGGGACTTGACCAAGCAGCTGCCCGTTATGGTGGCAGGGGAGCATGCAGACAAGGTCATCCAGTGTCGGTGGCACGTGCAGGACCTCTGCTTCCTGTCGTCGTCCGCGGACAGGACCGTGACGCTCTGGGCCCACAGCAGTCCGTAGTGCTGGTGGCAGAGGACTTCCCATGGAGCTCGACATACGAAATCGCCACCTTCGCCGTCACCATCCCCCCAAGCAAGCCTGAGGAAACGTGATGACATGGTCTCTTGGAAACCATTGTTCTGCTGGTTTCCCACTTTCACCATTTTCCACTGCTCTGTTTTTGAAGGTACGTTTATACATCTGATAGTGAGCAAATGAATGACGCGAATGTCCATCCTGGTCACATTTCCCATTCAGATCATAATGTAAAAGAAGATAGTATGTATATTGTGCCTTGAGAGAGCAGTATGTTTGCATTAGCCTATAAGAACGCATCTCATTGCAATAATATCAAGAAGTAACAAGTTTGAGTGTGATAATTGTGGCGTAACTATTCTTTTGTGAGATATTGGAAAGAGCTAGTGCTTCTGTCTTTCCTGCATTTTTTATTTAGTTTTATGGTATTCCCATTTCTGCAGAATTTGCCGTACAGCCAGTAAGACGCTGTAAATTCTGGAGATTAAGGATTTTTCAGCGTAATTTTAAGGAATTTTATTAATGAGAAGCGCATTTCATTTTCCTATAGAAATCCTTGTGGGACCCCTTAAAAATCTGATTTTTAAATTGTGGGCTTATTTGTGCCGAATGGCAAGGATCTAAATCCTATTCTAGAAACGACTCCAAGGATTGATGGTGTTGATTGATGGTTAATATGACCAGAAATCTTGGTGATCATTTTGAAATTGATACCCAACTAGCTTTACAGCATGACATTTCGATTTGATATGTTTAATATAATAGAAAGAAATGCTGAAGAGTAATTGCCTAGTATGCAAAAATTGTTCTCTTCTCCTATATATCATTTTTGCATTTTGTTAAGGTGAAGTTGATGCAAAGCTAATTCAACCTCAAACACTATTTATTTGTGCTTTCTTCTGGAATTGTCACTTTAAATGTTGTGAGAATATTTCAAATAAAATATTTTTAATTAAAGGTTTAATGTCTATTCCTTGGATGTCTAGAGAAGAGTATTGCTGCTGTCATGTCAATAAAGTTCTTTCAAACATTTTATGATCTATGTATACACCGTCTTTAAATGACCGAAATTACGTTCAATTGTTCGTTAAAGTGTAACTTTATTCCAAAATGGTGTAGACTGACTATATCTGACGCATAACATATAGTTTATGAATGTTAAATAAGGACCACAGTGTGGTCCCGACATGCTTTGCGCGTTTCCTTTCGTCACATCAGAAAATGAAAGTAAACATGAGATCAGACATGGAAACGGGTGTTATCACTATTATGTAATTACATTAACAATAAGTGTTTCTGTGAGTGTATCGATGCAGCCAATGTCGTGACATCCATGCTGCTGAAAGTAACAGCATTTAATTCTGCGGTTCCTCGTTTCGGAAAAAGTTATTTACATTTTCAGAATTAGACATAGTAAGCTCGTATTTACTTCGTAAATATGACATTTACGTTTGGGAAAGCGTGCATTCTTTTGCTGGTTTGCGATATCTTGGTGGCCGTGTTGGGAGAAGATGATGAATGGATCGATCCCACCGACATGTTTCAGTATGACGAGACCTCGAAAACAATGACACGAAAGCTTAGAGATCACAAGGCAAGTCCAACTACATGCCAAAACCAGTGTTTTACTCTTTGTTTACATCATTTTAAAGACGTTTTTATCTATCCATCTTTCGATTGTTTATCTAGGGTAGGTCGCGGTGAGTCTGTAATATAGCAAAGCTCTGACGAGTTGAGCTACTTTGTCGAGTTAGGCTACCATAGTGCTAATCGATAGCCCTAACCCTAACCTTAGCCCTAACCCTAATCCCAAAACAGTGGAACTGCACATGCGCAGAAAGGCTCGATAGCACGTCTAGATAGGTATCTTAATTCGTCAGAACACCTGGACACGTTACTATAAAATATAAATTAGAAATAATTTATAAAAATAAAATGTATCATTTTTATTAATGTATAATAAACGAGCAAACAAAAATACCACTACACAGAATCATTGAAAAAGGCATGGAAGAATACCGTTTTGTTTGTCTGTTTGAAGAAAAGTCCTCCCGTTGCAACTAATGGAGCCGATAAGGAAGAGAGCCGCTGCTACGCAGAGCAGCGGGCGCTGCGCGTCTTACGGAAAGAGGTTCGTGCGTTAACGCTAATTAAACGTCTGCAGCTCGGCATGGTATATATCTCATGTTTGTTGTATGTACATATCAAGTGCGATGTATACCGTACTGTGTTAATTCAACCGTTTTTTTAGATTCAAAATGTAAAACTGAAAGCTCACGATTTTATGGAACAAGAAAGTTTGAACCTGGATCCAGGAAGCAAACTGGCCCACCTGATCAACAGCATTCAACACTTAACTGACGTAAGAACAGGCGTTACCCGTGTTTCACAGCAATTAAGATGACTGGAGTGCAACTGTTGATAGAGGTAAAGAACAATTAATTGGAATCTGTAACCATTGTTGGGAGTAAAGCACATTTCAATACAGTAGTTTGCTAGGGGTACAGGAGGAACAGGAGGAACATGAACTGTATGCACACAGCAAGGACAGGGTTCAAAACCTAGGGATGTGAGGTAGCAGCTCCATCTACTGTCGGTGTGCCACTCTTAACCATCCAATGGATGCAAAAGTTTAGTTTTGTAACACTGTTGATTTAATGCATTGTTGGTGCTTTTTGTCATAGCTGAATGACGAGGATTTTCATACTATTCCAAATCAGTGCCTTACCTACTGTATAAAAATCAGAACATCTACTATGGTAAGTTCATAGTTTTTTTTTTAACTGTTAAAATTGATTAGCTTCAAGAAGTGCCACTGACATTTCATGTCTTTCCTGCAGATGCTGTTGGACAGATTTGTGCCAGAACTACTAAAGATTATGGCTTTCTTGTCAGAACGGAACGCACACTGGCTTCTCCTCGCAGTGACACTCCTGCCCTTGGTAAGACGATGGCAGCTTCTATACTTTCGATTTTCTGAAGAAATGTCTGGCACCAGCACTTAAGCTCTTGCATTGCAAGCAAAGACCTACAGACCGTCCCTAACCCAGAGATTTTTTTTCCCTTAGACTTTGACTTAGCAAACATTCTAAAATAATCACTTTGTTCTAGTAACAGGAGTTACATTGCAACTCATTGATTCCATCTTTCCATTAATGGTCTTAGTCCTTCAGACTTTATCTCCACCTTTGGTTCTTCATGGAACATCATCAGATCCTAACTGGCACTTGGACATAGCCAACACTTGTGCAGCTAAACGCCTGCATTCGATATCCATCACATTTGCACAAATGTTACCTTTAGTTTGATAGTAACCTGTACATGCAGTGAATGATCAAACTTTTTTAAAGTGGGGTTTCTTCTGTAATAGATTTTACAGAGCGTAAGTTTTCACTGGCTTTAACAAATGTTCATTTCCTTTTGTTTCGTAAAGTTTGTCTACAAGCTAGCAAAATGCTTCAGAAGACATGGGGAGCAGCAGCAGCAGGAAGAGCCCGGAGAAATTGAGCGTCCTGAGGCCAACCAGCCCCCTGTTCACCAGAATAATGGCCAACCAGGGGAAGAAGAGCAAGAGCACATTATGGAAAATCCCCTACACATGCCTGCTGAGGTCCTGGGGTATGAAGCAGCAAACAGCGAAGATCCAGGACAGCAGGTACCTGATTTAGCACATGATTAACAGTGTTTGGCTTTAGTGAACATAATTACAAAACACACCGACCCTGGTCATGTATTTTCCCATGGTGATCCTGGGAAATTGCTTTTGATAAAAGCATCAGTTAAATGAATTAAATGAAAACATGTTAAGCTATGGTACCTACTACAAATTAAAAAGTGGAGCATTGCAACAACAATGCAAAGACTGTGGGCTCAAATCTCAAGGAACACACAAAAAAATGAATAAATTTTTTTTTTTAATTGTACAATTTACCTGTATTGTAAGTTGCTTTGGATATAAGTGTCACATAAATGAGGTCAACGTGATTCTTATGAGGAGTCCTAGGAAATAAAACTCATGGTGCTGTAATATCTTTATTCAGAGTGACTATGACCGCTCCCGCTCTCCCGACTATGACTGCTCTCCCGACTATGACTGCTCTCCCGACTATGACTGCTCTCCCGACTATGACCGCTCTCCCGACTGTGACCGCTCCCGCTCTCCCGACTATGACCGCTCCCGCTCTCCCGACTATGACCGCTCCCGCTCTCCTGACTATGACCGCTCCCGCTCCCCCGACTGTGACCGCTGCCGCTCCCCCGACTGTGACCGCTCCCGCTCCCCCGACTATGACCGCTCTCCTGACTATGACCGCTCCCGCTCTCCTGACTGTGACCGCTCTCCTGACTGTGACCGCTCCCGCTCTCCTGACTGTGACCGCTCTCCTGACTATGACCGCTCCCGGTTATATAGGCTTAGCATTTCCTTGCACTTTTGATAAACCTCTTCCTAAAGCCACTGTGGCACCTGCAGCCAGCCTTTAAAATGTCTTGCCTCGCTGTTCCTCCCTTCCTGACTGCAGTCCATGACGGAGGATTGCTACGATGAGAATTATGAGCTCATCAAGCCACCCATGCCAGAAACTCAGCCAGCCAGCCATTACTGGTCACCAGCGCACAATGGAAGGTGACTAACAAGGGAACACCTTGGACTTTATTCTACTTTTAAACGGAGAGAAAGTGGCAACTTCAACATTTAAATTTTGTGTTTTGCATGTGCTACTTCTGAACATGTGCCAAGAACATTTTTTTCTTATTACTCCTATGTTGTAGTTTGAATATAAACCAGAAGGTCAGAACAGTGGCAGCATGAACGGTGTGGAATTTTAGTCCGTAGAATTTGCACCCTTCCTTTGATGACCTTCACTGAAATTGAGTGTGGGAGCCATTCATTTTTTTGTTGTTGTGGTGGTTGACATTAGGTGGCAGTTTGGGCTGAATAAGCAATAGGTCACAGTGACAAGAGGGGAGAGGAAAACCCTTAAAACGCCGGGGTCAGGGGCGTAGGGGTGAGGTGGCAAGGAGATCATATGGTTTTTACCGATAATATGCCATAAGAGTGGTTCTCAAACTCGGTCCTGGGGACCCACTGCCCTGCTTGTTTTCCAGCTATCCCTGCCCTAAACACTGCTGATTGACTGAACACACCTGATCCAGGTAATCAGAAGCTGAAAGACAGCTGGGGCTTGTGTGTGGGGTTAGGGATAGCAGGAAAACAAGCAGGGCACTGGGGCCCGAGGACCGACTTTGAGAACCACTGCCGTAAACTATTGTAACCCTCACGCTGTGGTAATTGTAACCTTTATAATATTATTATTAAATGGGAACTTGACCCAAAGATCAAACGGATATGGATCTCAAGTTACTTTGTATAGTTATTGGTTTGGCGAGTTGTCAACAGGATCTAGCCGCTTTCACGGTGGAGTGGACGATGGATTGTCAGTACATTTAGTCATACAATCAAATTTACTTAACACTGTACATCTGATGCAAAGCCAACATTTACAGCTCCAAACAGATGTAACCACAGTAAGCAACTACTAGGCAGTATTTTATAAAGCAAACTGGCTATCAACAAATTCCACAGCAAATTGTGGCAAAGCGAAAAATTTCTAGTTCAATCGGAAGATTTTAGTATGACATCTCTGCACTGTTGTCAGACCTGGGTTTTGTGCAGTCTTGGCATTTCAGTGCCTATGAAGGACTTCCCCACTTTCAGTAGAGCAACATTTTCCATTGATGACCTTCTTAGTCTGTGGAGCATGAACACTTCCTCTGTACCAGCAGGACTCTACGCTGGGCTGCTCCCGGAGAGTTCTAAGAGTTCTTCTTTGGGTGACCCATCCTCTAGTTCAGTCGGAGCTGGACTGCTCTGATAGCAGATGGAAAGTGAGCAGGTTTGGTTTATTTACCTTTTCTTACAAGTCCTATTATCAAAAACTAAACCGGTCATCAGGATCCAAGAAAACCTTAACAAGGGGCAAACACAGGGAGC
The DNA here is from genome assembly GCF_023856365.1 of Brienomyrus brachyistius. NCBI lineage: Eukaryota > Metazoa > Chordata > Actinopteri > Osteoglossiformes > Mormyridae > Brienomyrus > Brienomyrus brachyistius. The sequence goes on along the minus strand of NC_064547.1, from coordinate 15,653,870 downwards.
CTCATAACGAAGACTAAACTTATCGCAGTGTAAGTTTCCATACTTACACGTCCATCTTTCTCACTAATTTCTGGCAGACATGCTCCAACCCTGATTCCTTTATCAAAGACATTTGTGATATTCGTAGTCAGAATGGGCGACTGGACGCAGCAGTATGCCGGCTCAGCTGGAGCTGGGCCTCCGTGAGAATGGCGAGAACGTGGCCCGCTGCTCATCCATCCGCTTGGCCTGAGCTTGCAAGATAAGGCTGAAAAAGTCGTCATCTGCAACGGTCAGGCTTTTAGTGGTCAACAGAGGCCCAGCGCATCTCTGGTCGTCCAGTCTGGAGCTCTGTAAGGGAAAGGTGCATGTTTGAGGGCGGGGCACAGGGAACTGCACTTCAGCCAAACCCACACATGGGCTCTGATATGCCCTTCATTCCACAGTTGCTGGTTTATTATGTGTGTGTACATCTTCCTTAGTCATTGGGCTGCCTTTGACACAGTGAACAGCCATTTTTTTTGGGCAGGAACAACAGAGGCACACTCTGTCCCAGACTGATGCTATGAGGTGGCATAGAGAAAGCACAAGTCCTTCAGCACCACCGAACAAGGCTAATCCTGGGAATGATGCTTGGACCCGTTCCTTCCCTGAGGACACCAGCTGTTTTCCTTCCTTTTGTTCTCATGTCTCTTCGTGCTCGAGAAACATCTTAATCTTAATAAGCTTAAAAGCTCAAAATTCCCCAACAATGATCTCATCTACATACTGTCAACACTCTCTCCCTACCTTTACTTCTCATGCTGTCTTACCAGTACAATCATTGCGTCAACATCTGATTCACCCTTTTTCACTGTGCAAGATAATGAAAATGTGCAACTAACAATGATTTTTTTTTTTTTAAAAAGTCATGAAGTCCTCTTTCATCCACACTACTGCAAATCTTATCTGGCTTTTCTTCCTCCATGCGCTGCTAAGCTGATTATAGAGTCCGGCAGCACCTGCAAGTCCTCCATAGATACCTACGTGTCCTTCCTGACCTTACCAGACTCCTACTGCCTCCTGAGTTAGTAGCCAAATGAGTGTGTTGGTTTAATTTTAATGGCAAGATCTCAGTCTACTCAAACCAACCTGACACTTGACCAGTGTATCAAAGAAGTCCTCGCTGAGCTCCTTGGCATCGCCGCTCTCCTTCAGGCGGCTGAGAACGGACTGGTGGTGCTGCTGGTTGACCCGTAGGCCTGGGAGGAGGTCCGCGCTGGCCCGCTGCTCATCCAGACGTCGGTTCTGAAAGCTGGAAATTGTATCCAGGAAGGGTTCGTGTGGTGAGGACGCCAAAACCGTGTGAGCTGGTGGGGAGCAGATGGTTGGATCAGCATCTGTCTGCTAGCATTGTTGGACAGAGTAGCCAAGAAGCAGCCAACTCACATTTCTTCATAGGCCTGGGCAAAGGTGGGGTCGGGCTGCTGGGGGCAGATAGATGGCTCTTGCCTTCCTGTATCTTGCATCTCTGGTCATCCATTCGACTGCCCTGGAATCTACTCAGCAGGTCAAAGAAGACCTCGTCTCCCAGCATATCATGGGCCTGCGACGCACAATAACCAGTCCCCAGATCTTATCAGTCGCACAGCTCAAACGCTACAGTGTGCTAAAGTCGACCGACTCTCCACTGAAGACCTACGTGGATGAAGGGTATGACACCCCCCTCAAGACTGATGCAAATGAGAACAAGACAGTTCATCAGAATCAATTATATTGGAGAAATGCTACCTAATCAGCACCAAAATATCCCTCTAATATGCACAAAATCACAACAGATATACAATAAAAGCAGCCAAGTCCTATCAGGGAAACTCAGAACTCAATTTTTGGAAGCTGTCCTGAGCTACTGAGTACTTTTCACGATAAAATCCGAACAAGTGTAGCCAGTTGTGGTGGGTCCACCATCAGCCACCCTGGCACCATGTGACGGCCTCTGCTTACCTTCCCTTCCCCCTCGAGGTCTCCCTCTACATCCAGGCTCTTACTGTAGTTCTGAGGGGCCTTAAGGGCGGAGCGGCTGTTCTTGTGTATCTTTGCTCGGAGGCGACTGACAAAGGACCGCTTGGAGGACGTCTTAGCCAAGGAGACCTTAGCCTGGCTGGTTATGATGTCAGGGTTCTGGTTCTGTTCCTTTACAGACAATAGATGGAAAATATGACAAACATTATCATCTGGTTCTTTAATTTTCTAATACAAAAAAATACTATGCTCAAAAACTAAACAGAGAACATTATAATCTAAGGAAAAATCAAAGGAAAAGCTGGATAATGAGAACAAAATTAGGCCGAAATATCCAGGCCCACACCTCTAATAACAATAATGATGATAATAATAATAAATCATACCTTTAATACTATAAAGTTAATGGTTATTGTCTGCTTACACTGATCTTGTCTGGACACATTTTCCCCGGCTCCATTTTCTCCATGCTTTGTCGCCTTTCTGCTCTGGGCTTTTCCCCTGAGTAACCAAGAGCAGAGGTTGGCACCAACAAGAATACCTCTCTACTACATCCAGGGGCTACGCGACGTGGACATTCAGGTAGGAAATTATTAAGGGTTACCTTGAATGTCCAGCCCCTCGTTTTCGATCAAGGCCGCACTGCTGTCGGAGTTGTTGCGGAGACCGAGGACTGCCTGAAGGTCTGAGACGTTCATGCTAGCAGTGAGTTCGCCACGTTGGTCTCCTGTCTGTCAAAGACGGAACGTTTTATTATGTCAGCATGCAGACGTGGACAAAATGGATTTTGTTTAGTTATGCGTAACTTATTTAAATGAGATTCAAGTTTCCTAAACCATAACACAGATAAAAAGATAAATTTTAGGAGATTATCATTCCCTACTTGGTCAGCTGAGTGTGTATCATTTACTGGACACCACAGGCTGACTGGACAGCCAGGACATATCAACATGCACATTAAGAAACAGACATGTAACCCGTCATATAACCTTGGGCCGATAATATGTACTTATTTACCATTTAAAATGTTTAAGATGTTTGGAATCGTTCCCTTTGACCTAAAAAGGGAAAATCTAGGTATGCATGATACTTTTGGACAATATACGTTCTAATAACATAATTGCTGGAGGACTGGAAGTACCTCTTTGGAAATTTCCAGATGTTTCTTAGCAAAGTGCAGAGCCTGGTCAAGATTTCCCAAAGCGGTGTAGGCGTTCCCCAAACTCCAGCATGCACATCTCTCTCCCACCCTAGCCACAGACGCACACCCAACAGAGAGTCTAATTTAAGAAACCAAGTCTGTTAAAACATTCACAAACCAAGCACTACACCAGGGGTGTTGTACGCCAGTCCTGGGGGGCCGGAGCCCTGTGTAGCTTAGTTCTTTCCCTGTTCCACCATAAATGATTCAGCTCCTGAGCTGTGTAGTAATTAGCACAAGGAGTTGAATCGGGTGTGTTAAATGAGGGGAAACCCAAAAATGTGCAGGGCTCCGGGCCCCCCAGGACTGGAGTTTGACACCCATGCATTACACTATCCTCCGCAACACAGAAAGCATTCAAACCGACCGCCCTTTGACTTTGAATTAGCATGGTGACATTAAGCTCCCCAACCCAGGCAAATTTTGCAGACCAACCTGTCGTTGAGGTCCTGTGCTATAAGAAGGTGTCTGCAGTGGTAGTCGATGGCCCTCTTATAGTCCTGAAGCAGGGTGTAGGTGTTCCCCAGGCTGTACAAGGCTTGGGCCTCCACCGCCTGATCCTGAAGCTGCCGAGCAAGCTGCAATGTCCTCCTGCAAGCCAGCCCAACACTTACCTCAGCCACACTCCCAGAACTGGGTCATTTCAGAAAAAGGAATCATCCCCCCCCGTCCCCAAATATAGCTCCACAAGAAAAAACTGGACAGGCCTTGCGCTTCACCTGCCTCTCTCCAGCAGTCAGAAAAAATAAAATCTACTGCTATTCACATGGAATCTTCAGCTGCTCGAGAGGAAACATTACTTGTAATGCTCTGCTGCCACTTCAAATTCTCCAAGGAAAATGTAAGTGTTCCCCAAGTTGCAGCACGCCCTTCGCTCCGCAGCCTTGTCACCAAACTCCTTGGCAATGAGCAGCCTCTTTGAAAACAAACAAGACTTTTTAGGTCTAAGTTATTTTAAAAGCATTACGTCGGAGCTCATCTCAGAATTGAAAATTCGGATGCAAGGCGAGGGGCATGACAAGGCTAAAAGAGGCAGTTGTCATATTAAAAAAATAAGCAGTCTGGCTGCATTTAGAGAGTGCAGTGTCAATAGCACGTCACAATTTATGGCTATTTTATAGCAGAAAAATCAGATTCAATCAATAAAAAAATCATTTACCTAACTAAATTGAAAAGAAATATTAAAAGAAAATGCTTAACAATAAATACAAATCAAGCTTAATACTATAATGCAAGGTGTCACCCATAGGGTCCTCCACAGGGTCACCCACAGGGTCCTTCATGAGACTACAAAGCCTACCTGCTCGTGCACCGCAATCGCCTTGCCGTAGTCACCCAGCATGTAGTGTGTGTTACCCAGGTTGCCATAGGTTCGCCCCTGAGCTGCTCGGTCCCCCAGCTCCTTCACTATCAACAAATTCGCCCTTCAGACAGGAATGAGACAAAAGGGTCCATGTCACACAGAGTAATAAAGGTATTACTCTGGTTCTAAAGAGTTACACTCAAACAGAAAGTATAGGCGCTTTCACACCAAAGTTCCAGAACCTGGTCCCTGGGCTGTCTGGACCTGGAACTTTTGCAGCTCCTGGGCACTTTTGTGTGTCCCTTTCACAGCATACAACAGGACCTGGGACTTCATGCTAAATGAGCATGGGAGACTTAAAAAGCTCAAAGAACTACACTGTCACATCGAAACAATGGGAGGACACACAAGTCATTTTGTTAGTTATTGGGGGGATCGATTGCACTCAGAGTAGGACACCACCTTTCAGTTATATGACCCTCAACATGTTTATGATTCTCGTTAAATCTGACCAGCAGATCAATCTTCTGCTGTCTACAGGATAAAAAAATGACGCAACATTATCCCACTAATAGGTTTCACCACCAGCACCAGTGATATTAGACAGAAGTATAATCGGATAGCAATGGATTTTTCCAAAACATAAATACGGAGACACAAGCAAAAAATGTATTAACTGATGCATTAAATGTAATTGGGATACAAAAATAATCTGCTCAGTTTTTACTCTCTGCTACATCTCTTTTTCTGCGCTTCTGCATAACTTCCACGTTAGTTCCAGTGGCTCCGCAGTAATTCGTTTTCTAACGAAAACTACCTAGTCTGGGGTAAGGACTAATAAAGGGCTCCGGGACTGCATCTGAGGAACTACAATCGGGTCGAGTTCCTGCGGTGTGAACACAACAAAAGTCCCTGGTCCCTGGTTCCTGCAGTGTGAAAGCACCTTATGGAAACTCAGCCAGCAAACACAACGCACTGCTAACAACCAGAAGGCTCACTCATAGAAGCTAACAGCCATCCTCAGCGCCTGCAGAGCGTCCTTTGGAAAGTCAGAGGGGTCCGGCCCGCTCCAAAAGAAGCTCCTCCCCTTGGCGTGGTACACGTTCCCCAAACTGTACAGCGCTCGGGCCTCACCAACCTGCCATTGCAGAGGAACGGAACACGCACACCAGCAGTATTTTTTAACACTTAAAACTTCTTTCGAACTAAATTCCAATTCAAGTTGTACTTCTTGCTTAGTAGACGGTATTGCGACAGCATGGTAGTAGAGTCAGTAGTTTGGTGATTTCTACAGCGTTTACTTGAAGCAAAATAGGATTCTAGGATTCTGCTTCGAGCTGTGGGCAGCCCTGCAATGCGAACCGGTAATTGTGGTCACACCCAGTTCTTCAAGCTCCGCAGTTATTTACAGTAACTGCTTATCTCCAATTCCACAGTCAGGCAAAGCCAAACAACGCGATAAACACACTCAACTACACAGAAATGTTTCACCTTATCATGGAGGATCCTGGATATATCCAGGTGATTCTGGCAGAAAAATATCGCTTCCTCGAATCTCCCCAAAACCTTCAAAGTGTTACCGATGTTTCCACTTGCTTTGGCTTCTCCAAGCTGATCTCCTACAGTCCTGTGAATGTAACCAGATGAATAACAATCTATGAAGCTAGAAGCTAGTTGTAAAAAAAATTATATCTTCACAAGGATAAGTGGAAAAAAACCAGAATACTTGGTGAGGGTGAGGTCATAACGGTGGAACTCCAAAGCTTTGGCGTAGTCGTCGAGGTGGAAATAGGCGTTTCCCAGCTGGCTGTAAATGGCACTGAGCATCTGGAGGTCACCGGTCCCGATCTGCATGGCGGCCTGGAAGCAGGCGACTCCAGCACCATAGTTACCCTCCTTGCACAGCCGCTCTCCCTTCAGGGCCAACTCCAGACAGGACCTCATCCTGCAGGATGGTTACAGGTATACTGGGGGCCACCACTGCCTGTACTACAATAACTAATGTTACACCACCAGCTGTCAGCATCAAATGACAAAATGAACATACCTTTCCTCTGAAACAGTGGATTTTGCAAACTATACATAATAAATGTAGGGATGTGAATAGCTGTTTTCGGTTTATAAGCCGATGTAAATAAAAAATCTAGTTACTGCATTCCCTTATCAGGCAGATGCAAAAATGCAGGAACGTTCTGAACAGAAATCAGCAGACTAAGGGGAGTCCAGTTCCGGAAACCTTGTGCCCAACATCCTGACAGCTTTTGAAGACATTCTCCTGAAGTCTAGACTACAGCTTTGCCTTTCTTCCCGTCCTTAAAATGCTGATGAAGGAGCTACTTTAATGAAAGATCCATGAAGGCAGCTCTACCTGGACAGCAGGACGGTACCAGAACTGCACATAGAGATTCATTCAGAAAACAGATTTTACTCAACTTACAACTTTGCTGCTTAACCAGGTGCGCAAACACATCTCCGGGCTCAGGTTTCAGCCACAGAAAATAACCTCAATGGAACATTAAATTATTACCCAGCATCCTGAATTATACCTTAATGTTTCAAACTGAGAATCAAACCAGACATTTTTTATTAAAAATACCTAATTGTTAAAATATTAAGAATAGGTCCCCCCCCCCCCCCATCAATCATTCAGTATTATCAAAGTAGTCACAGCCATAGTAAGATAATTATTAAGACTAATTATCCCTATAAATTCTCTGTTTGTTTACAGTAAAGCAACAAGAAAAACAAAATGCTGTAGACTTTTCACCACTAAAATATCACCATACCTGCTTCCACCTCCTCTGAAACAATCCAGGCATTTGGAAACCAGCGACATGTCAAGCGTTCAGGACGTTTTCCAGTTCTGACCTGGGATTTCCACTTAACATGGCTCCATACACAATCCTCAACAAGATGGATGCACAGGACGTAGCCCGCTAAGGCATGCAGGCGTGTCACACATGGATTGTACCATCAACCGTCCAACAATTTATTTTTGGGTCCCCCAAAAAAATTAAACATTAAAAATATATATTATATATACACCCTTAAATTCTGCTGTCTCTCTCACTGACAGGCTGTCCTCTGCAAGTCCTTCAACAGGTGCATGTCTTAGAGCTCCGAACCACTGCTGATGCTGAAGTCGGGGTGATGTTAGGATTTGCCGATAAATGTTCAGTTTAATCTGGGCTAATCTGATTGTAGTGATCGTTACCTCTCACTTGTCCCTCGAAAACCTCAGAGCGTCTGTCACTTCCCATTAAGAGGAATCCACTGCAGTGATTATAAAGGTTTCTAATGAGCTCGGGGGGGGGACCATGGTTCTTTGACTGGCTACAAGATCAGCCCCAGTTTATCAATGTCTTGTGGGGATCTGACAGGCTATAAAACAGGCAAGGACACGAACGTGAAGTACTTCACGATAATGTAAAACCGGCGATGAAAAATAGAAAACCGGCGATGTGATTTTTGTATTAAAACTTTTGTATTTATGATTCGCCATTTAATTTTTGTTCCACATTTGAAACATTTAAAAAATGTTTTTCCAAGGAAAAAGGGAGAAAACAGCAGAATCCTGAGAAATAAAGCAGCACTTGGATACCATGGGATACCATGGCAACCTGTGGACTCTTTAAGCGGATATATCGTTAGCCGGTGCTGCACCATGGTCATTTACATATTCACACACATATGCATATTTTAGGAGACGCCCTACATATTGTTCTTCACTATATAAAAATTGAGCTATCTTGCTGAAAAACACACCCAAAACAACTAAATGCATTTCCCTTTTACATACACAAACCAACCCAGGAGAGACTGTATTGTAATAGCTGTATATAATTTACCAACATCCATCCATCCATCCATCCATCTTCTACTTCCTTACCTAGCAGAGGGTCCCAGGCAGCCTGCAAATCTATCCCAAGAAGCCCAGGGTGAAAGGCAGAGGAGCAGCCTAGATTAGATGCCAAGCCCTCACAGAACACACTAAACATTATGTTACACAAGTACCTTCTGAATCTATAGACAACTGCTGATCTTGAGCTAAGAAAAACGCATAAACTTAGTACAAATCCCAGGAATCATTCCATACACTCGGTGTATCATTTAAAGTGTGTAGCACGCAGTTCAGTCGTGGGAGAGCTTCAGTCAGCTGTGAGGAAGCCCTTTCTTCAAGTAACTGTGGATGCTAAACATGAAGTCTCAGGCCACGGTGCATGGAAACGCCCATTACTGCACAAAAACAGGACAAGGTGACCATGGAACCAAAGAGGCTGTCTGTCACTGTGATGGCTGAGGAGCATATTAGCTTTGAGAGAACAATCAAAACACTGAGAGTATGTGCAAACAGCATGTGACACAAACAGCTCTCTGTTACTAAATCAGCAAGTCCCAGCAAGGTTCATGGGTAATTTAATCTCAACCAGCCTCCATCTCTACGCTATACATACAGCCAGATGTGAATAGCAAAGTGTGCGGTAGCTTTTCCAGTATCGCGTGCCAGCATGACTTACGAGTGACAAAGCTGTACTGTGTTACAGGGCTAGAATAAGACCAGGTCTGAGAGACGCAGCCGAGCAGCAAAGGCAGCCTTTCTGGCTTAATGACCGGTCTCTGTGCAATATGGAAAAAGTCAGAACAATGACTTCACTGCTGAAGACCCGGACTGCTTTGGAACGATTCGCGGGATTTACACTAAGTTTATATTTAAAAGGGCCACATGTACTTAACTGCAAGTAAGTCAGGAGCTACCGTCATCGGCCACATAAAGGGAAAAGCGCAAGCAATTTCTAAACTGCAAAAGGCTTCACGGTTTCTTTGACATTCAACAATGTATGCTTATAGGAACCAGCGGCAAATTGCTTTTTGTGAATCTTCATAAAACATACGCGGTTTTATTTAAATCTCTCAAAATGGCCATATTATACTCTAGCAAATAGTAGTACATCTTTACAGAAGATTAACTTCTTGTCTAGCCCCGGCTTTACCTAAACCTGATGTCTAGGAGGTGTGGAAACATGGAATAAAAAAAGAATCAAATCTCTCTCCCCCCACACACACACACATATTCACACACAGACAGAGAGCTGTAGGTCTGCTTCAGCTCCTACTAGGGCACCTGACCACCTACATTACAAAATTCATTCCTTTATTTCACTTTTGTTTACGCCGATAAAGAGTCGAAACTGAGAAGGCTAACTGAAAAACTGATGTGTGTTTTTTTCTATGGAATAAAACTGACTCACCCTTCAAGCTTATGGCTAAAATCTACCTGAAAGGTTTATAAAGATTTATGTTGGTGGTTTGCTTAGCTCCCGTCTGATGTTACACGTACCGCCGGCATATCGCACAGGTAGGTCATGAGGCATCACCACCACGCCGGTTGTTCGCAAACACTGCTCCCTTTATTTATAAATATACACCAGTTTTTAATAATTCCTGCTATATTTGCAGCCCGTATTGTTTCCAACAGCGAGTATAATGCTGCAAATGTGCAAAATATTCAGCAAAACGTATGAAACAACGCAGCGCGTCTTTGATCTAAGTAATTATACACAATATTCGGCATTGAACCAAAGCAACAGACAATGCATGATAGCAAACGGAGGTGTTTGACATCTTAATTAACAAGTAATAGGGTTGCAATAATTGAGAAAATACTAAGTTGTACTTACTTAGCTTCACGGAGTCGCCCGCTTGAGTTAGCCTTTGGACCGCTTCTTGTTCGCTGTCTTTCACCGTGTTTTCCTTCCATTGCAAAACAAAAACACATTTATGTCATGCACAAAAACTACGTTCACTGAAAGCCATTTCGTTAAAAGTTAAAAATGAAACATTGTTTTCAGCTAGTTAAATTTACCAGTCTCGTTACCGGAGCGATATACACCACTCCCAGAATAAACTTTGTGTATAATCAATAATGTCTGTCTTAACGACAAAACTGATGGTTTATTCCCCCCTGGGGGCCCATGCAGCTGTTTGCAAGTGTATAATTGTAGCTTTCGTCGAAAAGCTATAAATCAAATTCACTTATCTAAATTCGTTTATATATATATATATATTCCAGTTATTCTCCCGTGAAAAACACCGGCTGTCTTAAGGTATGTTTGTTGGTTCTGTTATAGTTATTTTAAAAAGTTTTGTTTAATATTTTTCGATTTGTTTTCAATAAATACTTCGTATTTTTACATATATTCTTAGTTAAGATATATAAACAGAACTGTTTGTAAACAAGCTAAATGACCCAGTAGACGTTTCTCTGCCGATTTCTGTCACAGTCGATAAAATTCCATCCATCCATCCATCAACTGCTACGATACTCGTCAGGGTCGGGGGGGGCAGTATCCCGTACGAGACGGGTGCACCCTTGATAGGAAGCTTCTGCTTTTGTGTGACGTATATATTATATAGATGGGAAGATATTTAAAATTCCAAAATAAATTATATAAAATTAAGCGGAGATCTTTATATAATGGAACCACTTTAGAAAGGGGCATTAGGACGAATGCCTTTAAAACATTTAGCAAATAGTAGTTTCTTTTTTAGTCAGTGTATCCATGGTACTTTGTCAAACAGCCACATTTATACTTTGGAAAGACATTTAGAATCTAGTTTGTTTGCCTTCTTATATAATGCTGTTTAAATTATAACAACAGGTTGTACTGCACTTCCTAAATGAGCCTTTGAAAGCTTCAGTACATCATTCTGGAGCACAAAACCAACTTCCTTTTGTTCGTGAATCCATGAGTACTAATGTTTTTGTGTTCTGATTTTTCATTAGTGTGACAGGCACTATTGTCCAAGGTGATTTTCTGTCACATGAATCTTAAATTCTTTTATATTTCTTTGAATGATCGTACCCTCAGAGGGCTCAGGATTAAATTCCTCCAAGTTCCTGGCGATTTCTCAAACTACTTACACTACTTGTACCTTGGGGAAATGTGGCAAAATTAAAGTCATGAAAATGCTGCAGGAGACACAGATATAAGGCCTAGAGAGACAATCAATCAGCCTTGATTAAGAAGTTAACGCTTTATAAGTCTCCCTTTTGCCACTTAAATGGTCTTAACTCATTAATAAAAAGAAAACTCTGTTATAACTTGTTTAAAGTTATCTATTAATACTTTACAAAGTGTTACAACCTAATTAATAACCAGAGTATTAACCAATCATAAACCCTTTATATGGGTAGCCTTATTGTAAAGTGGCACCGAATAAAATTACACAGAGGATAGAGCTCCATAGTGTGGACATTAACCTGACAGAAAGCTGCGTTATTGACATGGACGATAATAAGTACCTGGGATTTAGTCAGAGGTGGAAATTTCAGGTCCAGGAAGTAAAAATCCAGTCGAAGACTTTTTGTTTCAATCAACCATTTGAACATAATGAGTCATAAACACAGAGAACTGAGCTGATTGGTTTAAGCAAAATCTTGGACTGGATTTTTCCCTGTTATCTTACACATACGCATATATAATATATTCTAGATGATTCTGTCCTTAAGTGACATATAAGCGAGCTTGGGATCAGAGCACAGGATCAGCCAGCATCCAGTTCCTGGAACCTTTAAGGTTAAGGGCCTTTCTTCAGGAACCAGGGTGTCGGTAATGAGTTTCAAACCCACACGCACGACATTCCACATACAGGCGCAGCTGTCTGACCTGCAGAGCTACACATCACTTTACCTTGTACCTTTTTTAAATAAACTTTTGAAACTTTTAATATAACCATCTAGATTTAATAAAAATAAGTGTGACCCATGTTAGCAGTGAAGTTGCTCTCTATAGCCCAGAATGCATTTCCTCCACAGTGCAGCTTGTCACTGCGGCCTTCTTCAGTCAAGCAGCTGAGCCTCGCCTTGCAGAGAGCGTGCAGTGCAGCTAGCAGGCCTCCCATTGAGAAACAGACTTTCACAGACAGTCGTCCATTTGCGAACTTCTGCAAAAATGGACATGCGTGATCTGCTTTGTCCCATTCCGGGTCACAGGAGCCCAGCGCTTATCCTGGAAACGATGGACACAAGGCAGGGAGGGTCCCAGGATGGACCACAAACCCAGCACAGGTTCTCCACAATACATGCCATAACATTTCCATTTTATTCCCATTTTAGTGCTGCTTTTTGAGTAAAGGTATACAGAGTAAAGGTATACAGAGTAAAGGTATACAGAGTAAAGGTATACAGAGTAAAGGTATACAGAGTAAAGGTATACAGAGTAAAGGTATACAGAAAACTAGCTTTTTGATTGGAATTAAACTCTGCGTGCTTATGACCTTGTACAGATGTAGCCGCTTGAATTTTCCCCTCCCAGCCGGCTGCGCGCCGGTTGCCTGCTAAAAGCCAGCCAAAGGGACTGACCCCCCTCCTTCTGGGGGTGTGCCTAAATTCTCATCTAAACCCGCCCATTTATTCACTTGCAGGGTGTTACCATGAGATGGCGCTTTCTTTACAAAAACACATTTTAGTTGTGGTCACAAGTTCACATACAACAGGTATCAACCAGAATCTTTTGGTAGCCATTAGCAAGCCTCTGGCATAATTCTGGCTGAATATTTGACCACTCTTCTTTGCAGAATTTCTAGTTCATTTAAACTAGTTGGGTTCCAGGCACAGACCTGGCTTTTCAGCATAACCCACAACTGTTTTGAAGCTTGGCATCCTGATCAGGAGTGACAATTTATATAAAAACATAAGAACATAAGAAATTTATAAACGAGAGGAGGCCATTCAGCCCATCAAGCTCATTTGAGGAGAACTGTAATAGCTCAGCAACTAACAGCTAACTAATTTGTTGTTCTAATATTCATTTATTGTTTTGTATTATTCTTGTAATATAATGTGATTGCACATTTTATACTTCAACGTTTAATCTGCTGCATGTTATAAACTGTGAAAAGGCTAGTATTGTGTGTTTTCTTATAGTTTTTTTTCAATTGCTAAGACAGTACCATAGATTCTACTCTGTCTCTTCACATACATGGTCCATCCTTGGCATTGCTCTGGAGAAATATCTTGGCATACAGCATTCATTGTTTGATCTTGTGTCAATTAACATAAGTTGTTTATTTTATGTGGTTTTTACAATCTATTTTAGGAAGGGTCTTGATGGTAATTTAGCAAAATTATATATTTCAGTTTTGACTGTTTTACTGGCAGTTTTAGGGTCAGTATGTACTTATGTGCAAAATGGCCTCTGATAAATTAATTGAAGAATACATCTTGAAGAATTTAGTTATTGGTTGCATTTTGTATGAAAGCAAAGCAAAATGCTTAACAGTTTAGCCCACATAAGCTAATGTTGTGGTGACTGTATGAAAAGTTTTGAGAAAGCAACTTCAGTATTGCAGTATCTGTCTTAGCAATTGAAGAAAAAAAAACTGTAAAATTGACACTGCCTTTCCAAACTGATTAGTGTGAGGATCAGTGACAGACATTCCAGACTGATGGGCCATTGACAGTATGCAAAGGTCTGGTGACTCCAGAGTCACTTCAAAGTTGTAACACTTTAGTAATCAAACCTCATACAATTCTTTGAATGTCTCATTCACCTTTGTGTAGCCAGCCCCTATGTCTGTAAGCTTCTGAGCTCAAAAGTCTTGGCTAGAAATGTTTATAATGTGATTTTTACAATTTGTCAGCACCACTGAAAATAGGTTTTTGAAAAGTGTATGTTTAAAGTAGATTTTAACAAAGTAATAGAATAATCACATTCAAAATGATTTCAGATTATTGGTGCTGAGTTTGTGCTGAATAAAAGCATTTGTAGCATTTTCAGATAAATGTTGTTTAGATAAGTGAAATATTTTACAGTTTTTCTGAATTCCTGAAATATTTAAAATAATTTTGGGAACAAAACTGCAGGCCAATTGCCAAAAGTCATTTATTGAATCAGTCACTTGGCAAAACTTTAAACCATGCTCACCTAGTTAGACACAATTTGCAGATCTCAGTCACCCTTTCTGCAAAACTCGAAACACATTCTCATTCATCAAAACACATTCTGAGTTATGGTGAACTTTGATGCAAAATAGAAAACACAGGCCACAGAGGTTAAGTGCAGCCAGCACACAGCTGTCATTTAAACACAATGACTCAAAACTGTTCACACACATTTATAAACATTTGAAGAAGCCAAAGAGTGACTAAAACATAGAATATGTGCCATAGGTGAATAGGAGCGGAATTTCGACGTCAAGGTACAAATGGGTCACACAGAGGATTTCTTTCCGTGAATCTGGCTTGGCAGTTGCACAGCATTTTACTGTAATATGCCTTTCATCTGTTTATTTTTGGCTTTGTCCTTTACAGTAACTTTTCTGGAGTACTGAATACGGCAAATGTTACATATTAGTTATCAGTCATAACTGTACAGTATACAAATATTTTTGGTAGACGACCATACTTTTTTTTATTATAGTCTTACAGTTTCTAATTTACATGCCGAAACCTATTTTGACTGGTGGTGTTTTCATTTTTTTGTGAGTTTAGCTTGAATTTTAGGGTTTGTGCTTAGTGGTTTGATTAAAGGAGAGGAGATTTTAGAGGGATTATTTTATTTTTAAAAGTACTGAAAAATACAGCATGATAACTTTAATTTTCATATACCACACTGTCCCTCATTGCTCGACAATATCAGTCTTATTACTTTGTTTAGGCCTGTAATTATTGTATTGCATGCATCTTGGGTCTGCCTCATCTCCAAAAGGGGAAGTAAAATACAAAATTCACACTGACTAAAACACATCTGATGAGTAAGAATAATTTTCTTGCATGTAGGCATATTGTCTTCCTTTAGAAAATCTTACCAAGTATAATTATCTTATTGCACTGGCAGATTATTTTACTAGTTTTAAGCCATCTTTGGGATTTTGTCTAAATATAAGAAAATTATTCTTGCTTAGATTTTCATTTTGTGCAGTGGAGTTACAATACCTGCTTTCAGGTATCTCAGCTGTATTCCAGGTGAATAGGAGCTGAATTTCGACGTCAAGGTACAAATGGGTCACAAAGAGGATTCTTTCTTGTGAATCTGGCTTGGCAGTTGCACAACATTTTATTGTAATATGCCTTTCATTTGTTTATTTTTTGGCTTTGTTCTTTACAGTAACTTTTCTGGAGTACTGAATACGGCAAACATTACATATTAGTTATCAGTCATAGTAGACGACCATACTTTTTTTTTTTTTATTATAGTCTTACAGTTTCTACTTTGCATGACAACAACTATTTTGAGTGGTAGTGTTTTCATTTCTTTGTGAGTTTAGCTAGAATTTTAGGGTTTGTGCTTAGTGGTTTGATTAGAGAGGAGTTTTTTTTAAATGTTTTAGCAATTCAGAAAAACTGTAAAATGTTAAGGCATGTCAGACTACTTTGAAAGTGGGTGAGAGGCCTCAGACTCCAAAGGGTTACAGTAAATACTTATTATGTTATGTTTCTTTTACGTTCCTCTTTTTGAGTCTGGTACTATGACAAAAAATTCCCAATATATCTATTCAGTGCTACTTTATCATTCCATCCTCTTTGTGCAATGTAGCGCACTCCTATGGGCAAATTAGTAACTCTAATTAGCCTCAGCATGTCTTTGGACTGTGGGGGGAAACCGGAGTACCTGGAGGAAACCCCACGACGACATGGGGAGAACATGCAAACTCCACACACGTGACACAGGCAGAGACGCGAACCCGGGTCCCAGAGGTGCGAGGTAACAGTGCTAACCACTGCACCACCATGCCGCTCCAAATAAATAAACAAATAAATAAATAAATAAATAAATAAATAAAATTAATTATTGAATATGCTGTGAAAATATATATATTATGTTCTTATGTTCTTATATTTTTTTATAAAACTTTTTTTGCTGCAGTTCTTTTTTGTTGGTATGTGAGCTTTTTTTGTTTAAATGTGAGTACAAGAATGAATGAATGAATGAATGAATAAATAAAAAAATATTTTACCACAGCGTTTTGTATTTATTTATGTAGTGTGTAATCGTTGGTAAGTTGTGTTTGCACATTGGCTGGTTTTGTGTGGTTTTTGACAGTAGTGCTTGACTTTGAATAAAGTTAAAATAATTTTGGGTCAAATGTTTGGTTTTGCAAGACAAGTCGAAGGTTTTGTGAGTGTAGCTTGAATTTTAGAGTTTGTGTTTAGTGTTTTGAGACAAAGAGATGAGATTTTAGGAAATGTGTTTTAGCGATTCAGAAAAACTGTAAATGAGACTTTTTGTGGTCAGTCAGCGACCCACCATGACCAGGACTGCAACCCATTTTTGGTT
Source organism: Brienomyrus brachyistius (assembly GCF_023856365.1). Taxonomy (NCBI): domain Eukaryota; kingdom Metazoa; phylum Chordata; class Actinopteri; order Osteoglossiformes; family Mormyridae; genus Brienomyrus; species Brienomyrus brachyistius. The sequence goes on along the minus strand of NC_064547.1, from coordinate 15,637,108 downwards.
GTGACCCATAGTTTGGGAACCCTGATCTAAGATATTCACCATGGCACACATTTTGTATACAATCATATGAACCACCATCCTTACCATATCTGCCTTAGATACCTAATATGAGAAATACAGCCCCCAACATTATCATTCTTATGTACCTGGTTTAAAGAAGGGAAAATACCAGTGACCTATGATATTTAGTATTTTTTAAAAACAGGTTGTTTCCATGGTTATTGTGTAAGATATCTTTAGCAGCACAATGCTGCAGCTCCGCACAGGCAGCTAGATGGTACTCACTGTCTAGTGTCTTACTGTATAACTGCGCTGTTGTTGTCATTAATGGGTTTCTGTTTGTGCTGTGCACAAGTACGATTTTCACCATACACTGTACACTCCATAATAAAAACTTTGATCCCTTGAATCCCAAATGGAGGGACGTGATACCTGTGATGGACAGGTGCAGGGGAGTGGTGCTCAAGTGCTGTAGTATTGTTATAGATGCCTTCAAGGCCAGTTTTGGGGAAATCTTCACTTCATACTGGCCCTGATCCCCCCTCCACTATAAGACAGCAGACAGTCCTGCCAAAAGAAGAGGAACAAAGTGAGCTTTAAGGTATTGGAGAAGTGAAACCTTGGGGGAAGAAGAGTATAAGAGGGCAAGATTAGACATGAAAAGGAAGACACCATGAAGATCCTGACACCACAGTGCCCTGAGCTTCACAGAGCTCCCCCTGCTCACCTGACTGAGCTGCAGGAATGTGGGTGCTGTGTCCACAAAGCGACAGCAGATATGATCACCATCTGTGTCTTTCACACTCAGGGCAATATGGCGAGCGCATCCTGTACTGACCCTGTCGAAGAGGTACAGAGACTTTTACCTCATGCTGGTGTCTGCAAACATCTGCGCTACAAATAAGTATTCAGGTGGATATTTAAAGAGCACGCATAACCTGTCTATGGGTAACTTATTGTATAGCATATGTAGAATGGGCTGTATACCATGTGTCGGTCAGTAGGACATGCAGAAAAACTGATAATGTTTTATTAGCATGTTGTAAGGAAAAGTAGTAAAGGTGTCCCAATGTGCTAGGTTGATCATTTGAATATAGGCAGTGTTAGCAATTGATGATCATGGGGAAAGTCAGGGATAGAATGGGGGCTCCAGTCGGCACCACTAGGGTGATAAGGAAGATAACTGAATTACAATGATCATAAAAGTCTCCACCCTGTCCTGCCCCATCCCTACCTCAGGTTCCTCACAGTCCAGGGGGTCACCCTTTATATGTAAATTCACTCACAACACCTACACACAGCACCTTGTTGGGGAGGGTCTTTTGGGATATAAAGGGGGGTGAAGAACTGCCCTTACTTTGTATTTGAGCTGCCTTTCAGTACCCGGTGTATGTCTACACTGTATCACATTATATTATTTTTTACTGTTCAATAAACCACCATTTTGCTGAAACTGTGGAGACTCTGGAAGTGGATTCCTTACACGTGTCGTACCTGATAGGAGGCGGCAGAGCCACAGTGGGGGCTTGGTTTACAGCATGGGTACCAGGGGGAGCAGACGGTCCTGACCATATCTGAAGGGTCTCATTAACGTTCCTGTGCAAAGATAAAATGGGGCAGTAATATTTGACTGGTTTTGTAACAAAAGGTAAGCTAACTGTGTTGGTCAGCCACATACTCCTCATCCATGGTAGACGTGTAGACATTGGGCGTCACATTCTGCCACTGACAGAGACACCAGCCTGGAGCAGGGAACAGGCCCTGGAGTGGGGGGACATAGCCTGGCCCAGTGTCTGCCATTTGTGGGAGTGAGGGACAGGGCAGAGGTGCCAGTATGCTGTACAGGGCCATCACCTGTAGGTATTGCAATTTCGGCAAGAAATCATTTATTTTCAAACTGCAGTACCTACTTTTGGCCACGAGATGGCAGCAAGAAAATAGAAAAATAATTTTCCCATGGTCTATTAGCAGCTTTGTGTGGTAATTGTTTGTATTAAAAATACATTGGACCAAGACAAATTATTTTAATGAAGAATTAACATCTAAAAGCTGCTAGTAGACCGTGGGAAAATAATTTTTAACTTTTCTTGCTGCCATCTCGTGGCCAAAAATAGGTACTGCAGTTTGAAAATAAATGATTTCTTGCCGAATTGCAATACCTACTTTTGGCCACGAGATGGCAGCAAGAAAATAGAAAAATAATTTTCCCACGGTCTACTAGCAGCTTTGTGTGGTAATTGTTTGTATTAAAAATACATTGGACCAAGACAAATTATTTTAATGAAGAATTAACATAAAAAAGCTGATAGTAGACCGTGGGAAAATAATTTTTAACTTTTCTTGCTGCCATCTCGTGGCCAAAAATAGGTACTGCAGTTTGAAAATAAATGATTTCCTGCCGAATTGCAATACTTACTTTTGGCCACGAGATGGCAGCAAGAAAATAGAAAAATTATTTTCCCACGGTCTATTAGCAGCTTTGTGTGGTAATTGTTTGTATTAAAAATACATTGGACCAAGACAAATTATTTTAATGAAGAATTAACATCTAAAAGCTGCTAGTAGACCGTGGGAAAATAATTTTTCTATTTTCTTGCTGCCATCTCGTGGCCAAAAATAGGTACTGCAGTTTGAAAATAAATGATTTCTTGCCGAATTGCAATACCTACTTTTGGCCACGAGATGGCAGCAAGAAAATAGAAAAATAATTTTCCCACGGTCTACTAGCAGCTTTGTGTGGTAATTGTTTGTATTAAAAATACATTGGACCAAGACAAATTATTTTAATGAAGAATTAACATCTAAAAGCTGCTAGTAGACCGTGGGAAAATAATTTTTAACTTTTCTTGCTGCCATCTCGTGGCCAAAAATAGGTACTGCAGTTTGAAAATAAATGATTTCTTGCCGAATTGCAATACCTACTTTTGGCCACGAGATGGCAGCAAGAAAATAGAAAAATTATTTTCCCACGGTCTATTAGCAGCTTTGTGTGGTAATTGTTTGTATTAAAAATACATTGGACCAAGACAAATTATTTTAATGAAGAATTAACATCTAAAAGCTGCTAGTAGACCGTGGGAAAATTATTTTTCTATTTTCTTGCTGCCATCTCGTGGCCAAAAGTAGGTATTGCAATTCGGCAAGAAATCATTTATTTTCAAACTGCAGTATCTATTTTTGGCCACGAGATGGCAGCAAGAAAAGTTAAAAATTATTTTCCCACGGTCTACTATCAGCTTTTTTATGTTAATTCTTCATTAAAATAATTTGACTTGGTCCAATGTATTTTTAATACTAACAATTACCACACAAAGCTGCTAATAGACCGTGGGAAAATAATTTTTCTATTTTCTTGCTGCCATCTCGTGGCCAAAAGTAGGTATTGCAATTCGGCAAGAAATCATTTATTTTCAAACTGCAGTACCTATTTTTGGCCACGAGATGGCAGCAAGAAAAGTTAAAAATTATTTTCCCACGGTCTACTATAAGCTTTTTTATGTTAATTCTTCATTAAAATAATTTGTCTTGGTCCAATGTATTTTTAATACAAACAATTACCACACAAAGCTGCTAGTAGACCGTGGGAAAATAATTTTTCTATTTTCTTGCTGCCATCTCGTGGCCAAACGTAGGTATTGCAATTTCGGCAAAAAATCATTTAATTATTTTCAAACTGCAGTACTAAATTTTGCCACAAGACGGCAGTATAACGAACGAAAAAACATTATTTTACTAAACAAAAACAGTTTTTTTAACGCAATATAGCAATTTTAATATTGTTTCACTTTCCAAAGAAGTTTTCATCAATAATTACTATATAAAGCAGCCACAGGACCGTGGAAAAATCATCAATTTAATGTTAAAATTGCAATTATGGGGAAAAATGATAATCTGAATATTCTCATAAGGCCAGCAGAAGGTAGTATGTAAAATTAACAACTATTTTCCTTGTACTGGTTTGTAATTCTGCTGAGGCCCCATGGGATTAATAATTTGCCCCATCTTGTTCTCCTTAAAGGCAAGAACAAGCTTGGGGGTCACAGTGAAGAGACTGCTACCTTGAGGCCCCCAGGGTTTTCAGGTCTTGTTCAAAAGCCTGTGGACATGTGGCTATTCTGCCAATTCCGAGCACGAACTGTCAACCTTCTGATCACAGCCACAGAGTCTTAGTCTGCTGAGCTAAACACTCATTATATGTATTTCACTCTTCTGACCCTTATTCTTAAGTTGTTGTAGTGTTTCCATCATATGTAAGAGGGCCTGCCCATCAGAGTAATGTACATCCTGTGACATGTATTGGCTATCAAGAGAAACTGAAACACGGTGTATTAGGCTGTCAATGAGTACTGGACTAGGGCGAAAATCTGTCTGATAATCTACCTATTACCTGGAAGAGTACAAACTGGAGATGGATCCCCTAATACAGAGGGATTAGCGTCTGTGCCACATCCAGAACCATTCAGTGTAGGAGCCTGGTGGTTCTACTGGATACTGACAAGTACCCAGCCCCTTTGTTCCCTCTGATAATCATCAGTCCTCCTCTGAATGCCTTCACCACTCTATTCCTGAATAGGTTCACATTTAAATATGCTAGCAAGATCAAGGTATTGGGGTAACCGTTAGGGTCGCTGTTCAGAGAGTTGCAGTGAAAACCATCATACACAGCGGCCCTTTCTGGATAAGATTACCTCCCTCTGATGTAACGGGTCAAAATCAAAGCAAGGTGCATTGCAATGTCTGACATCCAGCACACTACAGCATATAAAGTACAGGTATCCATCGACTTCTGCATTTGGAACCAGGACCACTTGTTGCAAGTCAATTTGGGCGTATCTCAAGTTATACGAGAGAGGCAAGACATTAAGGACAGTATACACAGTACTGAAATAATAATGTACATATTAAACCACAGCACTAAATAAACAGATACTGCACTTACATTTCACGAAAAAAATAAAGCACAGATTGCACTAAGAAATCCAAAGATGCATGTGCTGGCAAACAGTGGGAGCTGAGGAAGAAGCAGTGGTGAAATACTTTATTGTACACTACAGTAAGTTTCTTTTTATACAATGAAATAGCATACAAGGGGTGGCATGGTGGTGCAGTGGTTAGCACTGTTTCCTCGCACCTCTGGGACCCAGGTTCGAGTCTATGATCATTCACAGGTAAACATTCACTTTGATAGATTAAGTTTATAGCCCGAGATTAACCCAAAAGTTTGTAACTGTGTAAGGACCTTGTTAATACTTAAAAGAGGGTCTGAAATATAGAGTAACATATCATCTGCATAAAGTGATAGCTTATGTTCAATTCCCCGCCTGTTTATTCCTTGTATCATGGGTGCAGCTTTTAGGGCCAGGGATAGTGGTTGTATTGCCAGTATAAATAAAAGTGGGCTAAGTGGGCAACCCTGTCTCATACCCCTAGATAAAGGAAAAGTTTTTGAGCGCAGCTGATTTGTAATAACCGATGCTTTTGGAGAGGAATATAGGAGCTGAAGCCATTGAATAAATATTTTACCAAAGCTGAATTGTTACAACACAAAAAAGACATAATCCCACTCTACTCGATCGAAAGCTTTCTCTGCATCCAATGAAATCACAACCTCTGCAGTCTAATTAGATGAAGGACCACACAGGATATTTTGAAAGTGTCTCACATTAGAAAATAGCTGTTGCCCTCCAATAAAACCTGTTTGGTCAGCTGAGATCGCGTCTGGCAATGGTATCTCTAATCGAGTAGCTAACAGTTTTGCCAGTATTTAACATCTGAGTTTAGCAGTGACAATGGCTGATACAACCCACATATTGAGGCATCTTTACCAGGTTTCAACAAAATGGTAATTGAAGCTTCAGTAAGAGAATCTGGCAACTGACCTTGGGATAGGGCATGGTTAAACATATCAAGCAGAAGTGGGGCCAATTTATTAGAAAACTTCTTATAAAAGTCAGTAGAGAAACCATCCGGTCCTGGAGCTTTTCTACTTTGCATAGCAAAAATAGCCTTCCTTATTTTGTCAAGCCCAAGGGGCTGCTCCAACTTCTCCCTCTGGGCCAATGAAATGGAGGGGATCTCCAATTTGTTGAAAAAAATCTATGAAAAGTGATTTATTCTGAAGTGATTCTGACTTGTATAAATTAAAATAATAACTTTTAAAGATGTCATTTATTTTTAGAGGATCTGCAGTCTGTACACCTGATGGGTCCTCGATTTGTGATATAAGTTGTACAGCTGATTTGGATTAAAGTTGGTGAGCTAACAGCCTACTAGCTTTTTCTCCATGTTCATAAAAAAATCCCCGTGACCACATCGTGAGACGTTCAGTTTCGGTTGCTGTGATTAAATTGTATCGTGCTTGGAGATGTATCTTCTCTTTTTAAAGGGCTGGACTGGGTGAGCCCGAATATTGGTGATCTTTGTTACTTATGGTCTCCACTAGCTGCTGCTGCTCTCTCCTTCTTTTTTTATGGAGATATGATGAGTACACTAATATTTCACCTCTAAGTACAGCCTTAAGAATCTCCCATAACAGGGTTGGAGAGGTACGCTCAGTCTTATTGAATTCCAAGAATCTGTCTATCGCCTCTGAGACTGAGTTTCAGAATGTTTCATCTGATAGTAGCGCGGTGTTAAAACACCACTGAGGGCGAATAGCATATATATCCTTAAAAGAGAGATCCAGCAGTACTGGGGCATGATCAGATATTACAATGGTAGAGTATTCCACCTTTTCCAAAGAGCCAAGCAATTTTTATCTATAAAAAAATAGTCAATTCTTGAACATAAATGGTGTACACTGGAAAAAAATGAGAAAACTTTCGTACTGGGGTTCAGGGACCTATACATGTAGCACAATGTAGAAAATCTGAGAGCTTGGTAGCTATTTTAGTGAGAGTTTGTGTTTTAAGACTAGACCGATCCAAAAAAGGGTTCATAACACAGTTAAAATCTCCCTAAAATTAAATGTTGAGAATTCAAATCAGGTATTTTCCATATAAGCCTTTGTGTAAATCCCTCATCGTCCCAGTTGGGAGCATTGACATTAACTAATACCACCAGAGTATTATAAAGCTGAGCAGAGACTATAATAAAACCTTGTGGGTCAGATTGAATACTAGAGGGTGTAAAAAGAATTCTTTTATGTATCAAAATCGCCATTCCTCTTGTCTTGGCATTGAAATTAGAATGAAAGATTGACCTGACCCATTGTTTTTTCAGCTTCACATGGTCCTGATTTGTAAGGTGTGTTTCTTGGAGAAATATAATTTCTGATCCTAAATTTTTAAGATGAGCAAATCCTTTCTTACCATTTTTGAAAGAATGAGTCATACTGAAATGCTCAGTGAAATCAAACATGAAATTCTGGAGAAAGAAGTGGGGTAAAGCGCACCAACACTGGAGCAGTGGAGTGACAAAGTTTGCGGCTTTGTCTGGCAGTCTGATGGATGAGTCTGGGTTTGGAAGATGCCAGGAGAACCTTACCTGCCTGATTGCATTATGTCAAATGTAAAACTTTGTGGAGGAGGGATAAGATCCTTAGTTCTATTGAAGGGAACTCTTAATGCTTCAGTATGCCAAGACATTTTGGACAATTCTGTGTTTCCAACTTTGTGGGAGCGGTTTTGGGGGAGGGGCCTTTTCTGTTCCAGCATGACTGTGCCCCAGTGCACAGTGTAAGGTCTGCAGATGCAGCCACCTCAATTTTCCCCTCCAAGCCGGTTGTCTGCCAAAAGCCAGCCAAAGGGACTGACCCCCCTCCTTCTGGGGGTGTGCCTAAATTCTCCTCTAAACCCGCCCATTTATTCACTTGCAGGGTGTTACCATGAGATGGCGCTCTCTTTACAAAAACACATTTTAGTTGTGGTCACAAGTTCACATACACAAGTACAGCGGGTATCAACGAGAAATTTTTTGGTAGCCATTAGCAAGCCTCGCAGAATTTCTAGTTCATTTAAACTAGTTGGGTTCCTGGCACGGACCTGGCTTTTCAGCATAACCCACAACTGTTTTGAAGCTTGGAATCCTGATCAGGAATCAAGAAATTTACAAACGAGAGGAGGCCATTCGGCCCATCAAGTTCGTTTGAGGAGAACTTAACTAATTGCTCAGCAACTAACAGCTAACTAATTTGTTGTTCTAATATTCATTTATAGTTTTGTATTATTCCTGTAATATAATGTGATTGCACATTTTATACATCAACGTTTAATCTGTTGCATGTTATAAACTCTAAAAAGGCGAGTATTGTGTCTTTTCTTACAGTTTTTTTTCAATTGCTAAGTCAGTACCATAGATTCTACTCTGTCTCTTCACATACATGGTCCATCCTTGTCATTGCTCTGGAGAAATATCTTGGCATGCAGCATTCATTGTTTGATCTTGTGTCAATTGACATAATTTGTTTATTTTATGTGTTTTTTACATTTTTATCTATTTTAGAAAGGGTCTTGATAGTAATTTAGCAAAATGACATATTTCAGTTTTGACTGTTTTATTAGCAGTTTTAGGGTCAGTATGTACTTATGTGCAAAATGGCCTCTGATAAATTAATTGAAGAATACAACTTGAAGAATTTAGTTATTGATTGCATTTTGTATGAAAGCAAAGCAAAATGTTTAACAGTTTAGCCCACATAAGCTAATGTTGTGGTGACTGTATGAAAAGTTTTGAGAAAGCAACTTCAGTATTGCAGTATCTGTCTTAGCAATTGAAGAAAAAAAACCTGTAAAATTCACGCTGCCTTTCCAAACTGATTAGTGTGAGGAGCAGTGACAGACATTCCAGACTGATGGGCCATTGACAGTATGCAAAGGTCTGGTGACTCCAAAGTCACTTCAAAGTTGTAACACTTTAGTAATCAAATCTCACACAATTCTTTGAATGTCTCATTCACCTTTGTGTAGCCAGCCCCTATGTCTGTAAGCTTCAGAGCTCAAAAGTCTTGGCTAGAAATGTTTATAATGTGATTTTTTATAATTTGTCAGCACCACTGAAAATAGGTTTTTGAAAAGTGTATGTTTAAAGTAGATTTCAACAAAGTAATAGAATAATCACATGCAAAATGATTACAGATTATTGGTGCTGAGTTTGTGCTGAATAAAAGCCTTTGTAGCACTTTGAAATAAATGTTGTTTAGATAAGTGAAATATTTTACAGTTTTTCTGAATTCCTGAAATATTAAAAATCATTTTGGGAACAAAACTGCAGGCCAATTGCCAAAAGTCATTTATTGAATCAGTCACTTGGCAAAACTTTAAACCACGGTCACCTAGTTAGACACAATTTGCAGATCTCAGTCACCCTTTCTGCAAAACTCGAAACACATTCTCATTCATCAAAACACATTCTGATGCAAAATAGAAAACACAGGCCACAGAGGTTAAGTGCAGCCAGCACACAGCTGTCATTTAAACACAATGACTCAAAACTGTTCACACACATTTATAAACATTTGAAGAAACCAAAGAGTGACTAGAACATAGAATATGTGCCATAGGTGAATAGGAGCGGAATTTCGACGTCAAGGTACAAATGGGTCACACATCTCCACGGCAGCGGCCTTCCGTCACGGTCCTGAGTAACACCCCCACGGCAGCGGCCTTCCGTCACGGTCCTGAGTAACACCCCCACGGCAGCGGCCTTCCGTCACGGTCCTGAGTAACACCCCCACGGCAGCGGCCTTCCGTCACGGTCCTGAGTAACACCCCCACGGCAGCGGCCTTCCGTCACGGTCCTGAGTAACACCCCCACGGCAGCGGCCTTCCGTCACGGTTCTGAGTAACACCGCCGCGGCAGAAGGTGGAGCCACCGGACATAATGTATGAAAATCTGTTGGTCTGGACTTGCCCTCCAAAGCAGGCTCTCATGTTCCTGATAATTCATCTCCGATACCCACCATTGGATGAGTGGACAATGGGTGGTATTTTATGGCACCTTGGTGAACCTAAGACTTGATTTTATTATTGTTAACTAAAAGGAAACAAGGCCCCTGTCTAGTAAGTAATATACCTCTTTTATTTGGCATATTTCTCAGAAGCATTTTAAGTGTTGAAATTTAATACCTGACCATTTGCCAACTCTTTAGTTCAGTTTTACCCCAAAATATGACTTAAGGTTTTAAGTACATTTTACAGCATTATAAGGCAATTTTAGCAAGAGAGGAAACATACAACCAACTACAGTATAAGCGGGAGATTCTGACAATTATCAAATGTTCAATTACCTGTTAAATACTTCAGGCTGGATCAAAATAAAAATCACACAAGTACTTCTTGTTTCTGCAGATGAAAGCAGTTTTTTTTTAACACTTCGAGCACCACGGCCATTGGTGCAAATGTTCAGTCTTTGTGATTTTGATTTTGACTCAGATGAAAAAGTCTGGTTCTTCTACTCTGATTATGTGAAATATATTCCGCAGGCCCTATACGACTGTGTAATATATAGACTGAGGTTCTTTTGTTCAGCTCTTAAGACTTTCAGGATGATTTATGGAGGGATTATGTTTCCACAGAATGTATTATAGACTGTTGAAATGCACTACAGGGACATTTCATTCCAATCCTGACACCATACATTCCTCCGGTGAGGCTTTTAGAGGTTTCTTTTGCTCATGGAGATACAGATGATCCCGGCTGCTGCCATCTGAGGTGACCTGAAGATGATGATTTCTCACAAGTATGGGAAGGAAAACAGAATAATCATGTACTTACAGCGCTGCTCCTAACCCGGTCCTCGTGGACCCACAGATAGTCCATGTTTTCGCTCCCTCCCAGCTCCCTGTCAGTCAGTTCACATCTTTGCTCCATACCAGGAGTGCTGGGAGGGAGCAAAAACATGGACCGTCTGTGGGTTCAGAAGAAGCGGATCGGGAAACGCTACCTTACTGTACAGGGCCTGAATGAGCATGTGTGATATCTCCAAGGAGACAATGCAGCTCCTGCCTTCAGCCGTGACATCATCGCTGTGTTTAAACCCGTCTCTCCATAAGCTAACCCAGGTGGCTGACCAGCTTACGGTCACTGTCTGCTACGTCTTGCTCAGGTCTCTTCAGGTCGATTTTGCAGCTTAGTGTCACAGGACCGTTTTACCAAAGTTAAAAGAGGCTTAGTAAGCCTTTCTTGGATTGTTGTTTCCTTTCAGGGAAGATGATGATGATGATGATGAGGATGATGATGATTATGATACTTTATTGATCCCTGTGGGGAAAATGTTTCTGTTGCAGCAACTTCATGCAGCACACAGCCAGGGGACAGACTAGGAGACCACAAATCTGCATTTCTATATCCTGGTTTAGTCGTGGTTCTTCTGTCTTAATGCTACGCTGAGCAGCAGGTTGCTTCCAGGTTCAAAATTTCAAAGACAGCAGCACATAAGAATAAGGTGAAGCAGGAGACACTGGGAACGAGCAGAAACCAGTCAGGTTAAGGGAGGAAGCGGCTTTCTAATGCCAGAGATGACAGGTAACTTATCTGACAGTTTTTATGAATCGCAGGATGACATCAGGTGACCTTCAGAGGGAATGGGAAACATTAAGTGCAGGTGTGAGGTGCACTGCTAGGACAGTGTGTATCAGGCTCCTAGAAGCAGGACTGAAGCCCCATAAAACAAGGAAGAAGCCCTTCAGTAATGAGAAACAGGGAAGAACCAGGCTGCAGCTTGCAGAAATTGTATATTATTCACAGACACACACCCATAAATCGAGAAATGAGTGAAACCAATAATTGTGCTGTGGTCTCAGTTTTTCCGTGACTGTGTGTACATCGATCAGCCATAACATTAAAACCACTGACAGCCGAAGTGGATAACCTGTCAAAGATGCCATTATATATTAGGCAAGTGAACAGTCAGTATTTGAAGTTGATGTGTTGGACGCAGGAAAAAAATGGGCCAATGTATGGATCTGGGCAACTTTGAGAAGGACCAGATTGTGATGGCAAGATGGCTGGGTCAGAGCATCTGCAAAACGGGATGTGTTGTGAGGTGTTCCCGGTATGCAGTGGTCAGTACCGACCAAAAGTGGATCACGGAAAGCTAACTGGTCATGTGGGCCATGGGGGCCCAGGGTTCACTGATGAGCAGGGGGGGTGCAGGCCAGCCCATCTGGTCTGATCCCACAGGAGAGCTACTGCAGCACAAGTTGCTGAAATAGATATGCTGGCTATGACAGTCAGAAGACACAGAGCATCACAGCTTGCTGTGTAGCCACAGACCGGTCAGAGGGTCCACGCTGACCCCATGCAGACCGGTCAGAGGGTCCACGCTGACCCCATGCAAACCGGTCAGAGGGTCCACGCTGACCCCATGCAGACTAGTCAGAGGGTCCACGCTGACCCCATGCAGACCGGTCAGAGGGACCACGCTGACCCCATGCAGACCGGTCAGAGGGTCCACGCTGACCATATGCAGACCGGTCAGAGGGTCCACGCTGACCATATGCAGACCGGTCAGAGGGTCCACGCTGACCCCATGCAGACCGGTCAGAGGGTCCACGCTGACCATATGCAGACCGGTCAGAGGGTCCACGCTGACCATATGCAGACCGGTCAGAGGGTCCACGCTGACCCCATGCAGACCGGTCAGAGGGTCCACGCTGACCCCATGCAGACCGGTCAGAGGGTCCACGCTGACCCCATGCAGACCGGTCAGAGGGTCCACGCTGACCCCATGCAGACCGGTCAGAGGGTCCACGCTGACCATATGCAGACCGGTCAGAGGGTCCACGCTGACCATATGCAGACCGGTCAGAGGGTCCACGCTGACCATATGCAGACCGGTCAGAGGGTCCACGCTGACCATATGCAGACCGGTCAGAGGGTCCACGCTGACCCCATGCAGACCGGTCAGAGGGTCCACGCTGACCCCATGCAGACCGGTCAGAGGGTCCACGCTGACCATATGCAGACCGGTCAGAGGGTCCACGCTGACCATATGCAGACCGGTCAGAGTGTCCACGCTGACTCCTCTCCAACCCCAAACACACCTACATCGGGCATCAGAACTGGACCATGGAAGAAGGTGGCCTGGTCTGATGAGTCATGTTTTCTGTTACATCATGTGGACGTAACATGTAATGCTTCACATACCTGGGGAAGGGATGGCACCAGGATGCACTATGGGAAGAAGGCAAGCCAGTGGAGGCAGTGTGATACACAGTGCGATGTTCTGCTGGGAAACCAAACCAAAGGGACCAAGTACATCTCTATCCCGGGAACAATGGGGGGAACCAACCCTGGGCAGGTGCCAAGACACCACAGGGCACACACTCACACACACGGCCCATTTAGACACCAATCAACCTATCGTGGGAGGGAACAGGGAGAGCGTGCAAACTCCACACAGGAAGGAGCCAGGACCAAAACCAGGACCAAAACCAGGACCAAAACCAGGACTTCTCACAAAGGAATCTCAGGTGTTGACTTGACCTCCAAATTCCCCTGACCGCAAGCTGAACTCCAGCTGTATTGACGCCACCTATCATGTCAACTTATTCATGATATTTCACACAAAGATTCAACAAATTCAATAAATACAAGACACTGATGCGAAGCACAGTAGCAGAGGAAGGGATGTTGACAAAATTGGATATTATGAATAATTCTGCACATCCACTGCAGGGGGCGCTATCATGTAGCACGTTCAGCCACTAGCTCATTCCACCATTGTGTGCTAAAAACGCTTATCTCCTGCCGTCAGACACTGCAACGTCCCCTCCTAACGTGACATCCCACCCCCCAGACACACATTAGAAAGTAATTCTTGCAATTAAGTCTGGTGCTGTTTTTTATTTTTACTGAATAATATGTTAATATTTATTTCATTAATATTCCATACTATTCTTTTTTGCAGGATTATATTCGAATGCACCATATCCACTTTTTTGCAGGACAGTCTGTGTAGAGACTGTACACGTTTAGGCTGTGATGCACAAGGCTTCTTCTCTGGGATCAATGAAATTAAAATAGTCGAATGAAATCTACACGGACATCTAGATTTTCAAATTTCGTATCTTATGTCCCTGTGACTTTAATAACCACGGTCAGTCAGCATCACAGGAACCCGCTGCAGTTGGTGTCTGGCCTGCAGGGAACACTGCAGGGAACACTGCAGGGAACACTGTCTTCTACTGGCCAGTTTCATCAGCAGATCTTTTCTGCCTCAGACGTCTCCTATCCTAGTAATAAGGCCCAAATCGACGGAAATACGGAGATGGTCGGCAAGTAAGAAGCTCTAAAAGTTATCAAAAATGCACATGAATTTTATTTAAAAAAGAAAAACAGCACAAATGTGGGTGTATAAATAACAGACCGTTCTGGCTGGTGTTCCTGAATGTCGGAGAGGGGAAATGCCTTAATTGCTAATCCATGCCTCCTCTTTGGGGACGACATTGCAGAATAATAGGTAAATAAAAGGGTTAGGGTCTGTCAATGTGGCTTTGTTGCTTCTGCAGTCCTCCAGGGTATTTCAGAATAATCCCAGACTCTCTAAGGGAATGTTCTGGACAGGAAGGTCGGCAGCCTCCCCTGCATCGCGGCAGAGTCAAACCCTAATAGGTGCACCTTTCATTTGCAATTAATTTTAAAACGGTGAGCGAAAATGTGTTATTTACGGTATGCCAAAATGCTCTGATACTTGCAACACTTGCTCTGAACATCCATCGAACTGCAGTTATCATGTGAATCTTTAAAAGGGTTGACGTCGTCCGTGAGTGTCCCTGGAGCGAGGCACTAAGGGAACAAATGCAAAAATAAGGCTATTAAATAATACATAATGTTGCATAATTAAAAAATAATCGACGGTCTATATATACTACTGATGGCTTCAGTTTCTGACTACTGCAAACCTTTCACACGTAAATATCATCACCCATATATATCAGCCGTAACCTGAGAAAGACATGCTAATCGATGAAGTCAGCTATACATATCAGTGTGTGTCCGACACAACGAGACAAATTGAAGCACCGGGAAAAAGACGCCGTCGATATAAAGTAGGGCATTTCACGTACCGTATTACATTACAGCAGCTTCATGAGTCGGTCTGAGAAAGAGTCGCTCCCATTGTCCGGAGCTCATTCACCCGACACCTCCGCACCAGCGCCCCATATCAGACACCACCAGCTGTTATTCAAGTTCTTTTGAACTTGTGGTCACGCTTATTGTAATGCCAGCCTAGGAAAATATTTTGTTGCAAAATATTGTGTTACTTCTGTTTGTGGGGTGGCATCTGATTAGCGTTTTTTTTCCCTCCTTTTTTCCACACCTGCACTGAAGACCCAGTTCTCGCAGTGAATAAAGACCATTTGTGACTCAGATTTGTGACGAATCGTAATTCCCCTGGTCCTGACTTCCTTAACAATGGGAGTCTAAATCATTTACTATTGCAGCTGACAAGGTGTCGAGGAAATACACTCTAAGATATTGCTGTACTTTCCTGAATGAGTTGGAATCCCAGCTTGTTCTCCGTTTATATAGATTTTCACTTAGAGCCACAAAACATTCATTTTGGTTAATTTGTCACTAAACCGAAGGGAGTTTCTGAGCCCAGGCTCACCGTGGTCCACTGCAGGAAAGGCGGCAGGGAAGATCAACACAGTGCAGAACGTGTACTTCACATGAAGTTTTATTTTCAAAACTTCAAACACATTTCCTTTAACTACATATTCTTACAAAACAGGGTGCAGAGGGGCAGATGTTCGAACACATAGTTTGCACTTAATACTCAAATGGCTCATATTTCAGCAAATCTAGCCTTAATGTGTACCTAAAGAGAAAACACTGTAATAAATATATGGAATACTGTTGCAAACAACTGTAATTATCAACATAATCTGCTTATTAACCAGTTATTATATATAAGACATTCATTTAAAAATTACAGCTTCTGGTTATATTTGCAAGTATACAGGAAACCAAACCACTGAAAGATTTTTTTGTCTGTATTAGATAAGCACAAGCTCTATAAAGATTGCATCTCAATAATTCAATAATTCATTTTTACAGTAACAGTAGCTGTCATCGGTTTGGTCATTAACCTTTTTCCTTAAACCAAAATTACACACACCAGGTAATAACTCGCACCTCCACCACACTCTTAGACAGGAAGTAGGCCTTTGTGACATCCTGTTGTGGGGCTTTATGTGGGAAACAGTGAGACAGAGCGTCTACTCTGCCACCTCCAGCACAGCCATCTCTTCTGTAGGGGGCTGGCTGAGGGCCTTGATGTCATCTAGGAGACCAGTGGGCGTCAGAATGTGCGACGACCCTAAAAAGACCAGCAACAATGACGGTGTTCCAAGCAGCCAGTTCTAAAAACGATACATGGAACTGAAGGGACGGTCCGGGCACCAACCCATGATGACCTCGCAGGACTTGAAGGCCTGTGTGACTTCGTAGGCACAACGCATCTCCGAGTAGCTCATCCCGCCGATGATGAAGACGATGAGCCGGGACCTGGCGCGCAGAACCTCCTGGCTGCTGGACTTCTGCTTTTGCCGGGCGCTGTGAGAACAGGGAAGCAGACTGCTGCAAAGACCTACTGTGGACCACAGCTGCTTCTACCGGAGTCCAGCTGTGGAGGGAGTCAGACTTTCCCAGACTCTGCACCAAACATGCCCACTATGGGAAACTCTTAAGATTATTATGTATGTTGCCCATGTTTCTGACTGTAACTAAAGTGAAAACAAAAGTTGTAAGGACACATGAAATAACTAAAAGGGGAAACACCTACACATTCTGTTTCCTCTTGAAAAATTCACTTTTTACTACTGCTTCCTGTGCAACAGGGACTGTTGTGAATCAGGCAATGAAATAAGCTTGCAAACAGGAGAAACCCCCACTTTTAAGCACATGTAAGACCTGCTTAAGTAAGGTGCCACACATGCAAACAGCAGCTGAAATTTGAACCGATGACCTTCAGTTTATGGGCCTGTGTCACCTGATCCTGTCAAGAAGATGCGTTCCTACCTCACCACTGCAGCGCTGTGCCAGCTCGCTGCACTCTCCGCCTGCTGGGGCCAGTCTTTGGCATCCAGCTTATTCTCTAAAACGTCCTGAGGTTCGAGCAAGAACAGCCGTCACACCTCCACTGAATGTCATTAAAACTCACTGGGTGGTGGAATAAACCATTCATTCCATGTAGTACTGTCTACCAGGGCAATAATCTGCCACACAACCTGTAATTATAGTTTCATCCTATAATAAGAGACTAATAAGCTTTAAGAAGAGACTAAATGGCTGGTGAAACGTATTTTCTTCTTCAATAACCTACAAGTATTACAATTCTAGGTTGAAGAAGAAGGTGTGAGTTCAGACCAATAAATGTACTGCAAGTTTGAAATGGGCTTAGAGCCAGTAGTGTAGTGATGCTTGTTAGCCTCCACTTAGGTAGAGAAGTGGTCCTTTAGAGGTCATGCTTTCTCAGCATAAGAGACATTAGATTTTCTCACGTGTCCGTTAAAATGCACCATGCCTGTGTTTCACACAGGTTTGACCTTGGTGTCTGGTGACTTCTAGGGGGCCAGTGAGATTTCCAAAACATGCTGACCTCCATCACGTCTTTAATGACCGGCGTCCAGCGAGAGAGGTTGTACTTTTCTTCGCCTGTGCGGTCCCTCCGCGATGCTTTGCGTGTTGAGAACAATGATAGCTGGGGGGGGAAAAAACAAACATATGCACATGTTTATCCATCCATTCTCCACAGCTATTTACTCAGTAGAGCAGCTTCTCCAAACCCAGTCCACGGGGAACCCCGGACAGTCCACATTTTTGCTCCCTCCCAGCTCCCAGGCAATCAGGAACACCGAATACCTGTTACAGGTGTGCTGGGGAGCTGAGAGGAAGCAAAAATGTGAACTGTCCGGGGTTCCCCGTGGACTGGGTTTGGAAACACTGCAGTAGAGGGGCACCTAAACCGTTTTTGGACTGAGAGTGGGAACCAGAGCATGCAGAGGAAGAGTGAGAGCAGGGCACTGTGAGAACATAAAACACTACAGTCACCTTAAAATCCACACTAGTAGGTTTATATGCAAAACCCCCAAATGACATACCGAGGAGATGATAGGAACTCCAAGCTCTCTCCAGTTCAGGATGTACTCCATCGCATCCTCAGCATTAACGTGCTGAAGGAGTTTATTCAGGTTCTCTTCAGTTGTCCCTAATGGGGAAAAAAAACACAGAAAGTACAGGTTGAATAAAGTAGTTATGCAGCAAAAATGAATGGCAATCTGTAATTACATTTACAGCATTTGGCAAACACTCTCAGCCAGAGTGACTTGTATAAACGCTTAGACGTCTCTATCAGTGAATAGCATGTTAATATGTGCATTCATTTCATTTGACAACATCACATGCAGAGCAACTTAATGGAAGAATTACAAATTATGTATGTTCCTTGGGATCTGAACACACAACCTTATGGTTACTCGCACAGTGTTCTATTTGTTGAGTTACAGGAGCATACAAGAGAAATGTCAGACTCGGTGGTTTTCTGAGAGCTGTTTGTGACAGAAAACTGCATTTTCAGTGTTAAAAGGGAAAAAGTGTGTCATGATTGAAAGCAAACCGTTCAGGCTGAAAACGTAAAGCAGCACAGCACGGATCTTGTCTTGGGTGGAATGAGGATTTAGCAGCACAGGAAGGAGGGTCCTCATGGGGTCCTTTATTTTTTGACCGTCTACATCAGTGCCTGTGGCCAAATCCTGAACAAAAGGAGCAGTCCACTTTTCATAACGAATGTTTACACCTATTTCTGTTTAAGAAACAGCCTGAATGACCTTTTGAATATTCATTACTCATATAACTCTGAGCATCGCAAACAATACCAAGTGATTTCTAACTGTTAATATCCATCCATCTTCCACTGATTCATAACCAGAGGTGGGTAATTCAGGTCCAGAGAATAAAAGTCCAGACCGGGATTTCCTTTCAGCCAACCAGCTCAGTACTCTGTGACTCTCTATGCTCAACTGGTTGGCTGAAACAAAATCCCGGTCTGGACTTTTACTCTCTGGACCTGAATTACCCACCTCTGTCCATAACAGTATTATACTCCTCTATATTTCAAAGCCTATTACACACTAACTGTAGAGCTTAACTTAATGCTAAGCTAACATTTTTTTCAAAAAGTTTTAAACACTACCTGTTCAACTTTACACAGTTTCTCCACATTCTTCTGAAAACGGTTCATACAGTCCTCTGTTAATGTGAGGTGAGTAGCTTTCTGCAATTAAAATGAAAAACATCAAGTGACCTGCAACATCTCGCACATGTCAGGTTCAGCACACATGAAATAACCAAAATCTTCAAAGTGGCCAAGCCATGTACTGCAGACAGCTAGTGAATATTAACTGAATTCTTGAATTATCTACTGGATAAATGAATCATAGCTGAAGAGATTCTTTAATATCATCACTTCCCAACCCCACCCCTGGAATACAGTTGAACCAGTTTCAGTTAGCTTGCTCTGGCCTGAAGAAAAATTGGAGAATTCCAGAAACAAATGGTTTATAAGTTTCAAACCGCAAGTACAGGCTGTAAATCCGCCAGCCCAGTACAACTCGTCCCCCCTTGTTTTCAAACCCACACTTCTCATCCAGTCTGCCTCTAGCGTTCGCCCTGATCATTCGCTGCCTTGTTAATGCAGTGTTTGTTCTAGAAAAATGTATAAAAATCATGATTGTCATTGCTCCCTCCGAACATATTGGTCAATGTTACGTCGTCGCTTGAGAATTAGCCTAGATCATCAGAATCCCTTTCATTCGAGAGAGTACCAGTACTGTACAGTGCTGCAAAATAATGCGCAATGTACTTTATTAATTGATCAAGGGCTATGAAACAATAACCAACAATTGTTTGAAAATGTATTATCAAAATGAATAATAAAAGTGTTCGACGGCCTATAATGCTTATAAACGTCCTTGAAGCTTCAGTTATTTCTGAAAACAACTTGGAAATTAATCTTCAGCAAATACGATTATTAAAATTTTAAAAGATTATAAAACGATTCAGTCAATCGGCTTCATGAAACTTCATTAATCGAAAACATAAGCTGGTGTAAATAACACGACGATTTGAGAAGAAGCAGATACACATGATTGTTTTGTGTGGCTGCTTGAGAACAATTTATGGTGTAAACAAACGAGCGCTGAGAACAAAATATCAAACCTCAGTGTAGACTGAGCCCCCCTCCCCCCCCCCCAGCCAGAGAAACGGATGTCAGCACCAACCTGTGCAAGCTGCTTACGGTGGTTGGGCATCCTCTGCATGAGCTGGGCCAGACCACTGATTGACATCTAAAAAAAACAAAGTACAACATCAAATAAGCCGCTGCTTGAAGCTGAACTCGGATCAGATCGAGGCCCTTAATGTTTGACCTTTTCATCGTTCTGTTTCCTGCTTGCAGAGATCTCCTTCAGTAGCTTGGGGATCTGTCTAAAAGTACGACATTTCCTGCATAAGTAAAGTTCAGAGCAGTACAGAGCAAATTAATCGACAAAACATATTTATTTCAGCCTGTAGTTTTGACACGCTTACTCAGAAACATCTGCGATGTGCAGGTGTCGAAGTCGGACCCAAAGGTCGTCGCTTTCGTTCAGCTGCGCCTCCTTCATCGAACCGTCCTTATTGCGGAACCTGGACAGCCAACGAAAGTCAAGCAAATCAAGGTCAATGTGAAGAGCACCGCCCTACAGGTAATACTGCAAGCCAGCTTCTGCTCTCAGAACACGCTTCAGAGACTGGATACATTTAAAAGGAATCAGTTTTGTGATTAACGGGCCAAGTGGACAGACTTGTATGTGTCGTTCTCTATTGGGATG
Organism: Brienomyrus brachyistius; assembly: GCF_023856365.1. Taxonomy (NCBI): domain Eukaryota; kingdom Metazoa; phylum Chordata; class Actinopteri; order Osteoglossiformes; family Mormyridae; genus Brienomyrus; species Brienomyrus brachyistius. The sequence continues at coordinate 15,616,293 of NC_064547.1, read as the reverse complement.
AGGTCGTAGGCCATGGCTTGGTATGTGAGCTCATGCAGGACTGGAGTGACTGGATCAAATCCTCTTTCCACTATGAGCAGCTGGGCTGGCGTTTTCCCCTGTGGTGCAATAAGAATGATTGTACACATCAGAGAGATCATGGAGAAACGCTGTTAAGGCCACATGTTACCTTCTTCTGGCCTTTCTCACTCTCCCGCTCGTAATGCTGCGTCAGCCTGCTGTCTACCAGCTCAGCCAGCTTCTTCGCATTATCTACCTTCAAGTCCCTAAGATGACAACATGGAAAAACACATAATAAAAAACTGAAATAGATGCACTGACCTCCATCCATTCATTTATCCATCCCTCTTCCAACCACTTATCCTGAGCAGAGTAGCACAGGGAATGAGGCAGAGACATTTAGGACAGGATGGAAATCCATCGCAATGCACACACACACACACACACACACATACATATGCACACACACACACACACAAATACATATGCGCGCGCACACACACACACACGTGCGTGTATTTTTACACAATCACTTGACTGTAAAACAAAATGAAATGCACATGATTACTATAACGTGCAGTTCTACGTTTTTGCAGTGAGGAAAAGAAAGGAACCCTGCAGTAACATTTGATGGGTCTTTTACTTCTTGTATCGGATTCCAGGATACTCCTCCAGTGCGGCACAGAGAGTGACTATCTGGTCTGCCACCGCTTCCAGAGTCCGGACTTTGTCTTGGCTGTGCGGATTGTAGATGTGCTGGAAGGTGTCAGGATTGTCACAGGTGAAGACCTACAAAAACGGAGGCACCAAACGAGAGCTGGGGCGACACCACAAACCTGCGAGCGCTTTAACTAATTAGCCACACTCATTGCAAATGCCAGTATGCCACACAGAACAGGACTATACACTGCAGTCGGGAGAAATGGGCGGGGTTAGTGTATGATGTCAATCACTGCAAATGGGAACCATTAGAGTAACCAACCAGTCATGGGGTGGTCAATGTATAATAATCCCACCCCCAGTGGGCTTTGCAGCTACAGTTGTCCCTTCACTGCTACGCACAGGTCACACATAAACAGTAAACAATAATCCTGAAAAACAGTCATGTTTAACAATGATGAAACAAGAAGCAAAGAGAGAAGATTTCATGTTTGAGAAAATTAACATTCGATTATCATGTTATTTGGGGTGACTTTTAATAAACTGTAAAACTTACTTGAGACTCTTGGGGCAAAAATGAGAGGTTTAGCTCCTTACAGACTCGTATAAACTTTGCGCAGTGCAACTTCATTTTGTCGAAAACTGGATCAGGGCAATCTGAAAGTGTAAGGGTGCAGTTATCACCAAACACACCTTGCTGACGCATCTATGTGAAATATATCTCATGCAGTGAAAATACTGCCAATTAGTGGACTGTTTGCAGCTTTCAGTACGGCATGATGGTTTTGAATATCATCTCACTGACAAAAACAGAAGCAATTCACTCTTTTCAAATACTTCCTTCAGGGTTCTTTTCACCAGTAACAGTATCTGTATAACAGTCTTTGGAAAACCACTTCCTACTCACACTGTCCTTACAGCAAAATACTCACAGTCGGTGAAATACACGTACGCAGATTTATATTTGGGTTTGGGCGTGAAGTCGGCGATTAACACATCAATACACTGGAAGAGAAAATAGAAACACAAACCGGTCATTTTTCCTGCAGTAAATCTATCAATAAATTCACAACAAAATTCTTGAAACTATTCTTTTGTAACTGAACTTTCACTCCCTTAGACCCGAAGGGAATACAAAATGTCTGCAAAATTAATAAGGAACAAACCTTTTCATTTGGAGAGATGAAGTATATAGCTTTCATTTCTGGAACTGGCTCCCGGCTTTTATAGAGATCTTCAACAACTGTGAATGAGATGCACTTTAATTGACTGATTGGGCTTAATGACACAAACATGTCACCTTTATAACTTAAAACCCAAAATTCAGATTTGGATAAAAAAATAATCCCAAAACTGACACCTGCATTTACTTATAACATTATAGGTGCTACAACCGCTGATAATTGTGTGTTGTGTTCCTACCCCCCACAATACATTATCTATTAACCAAGGATTTTTATTTCAGTCTGAAGCGTTTCATTCCTGATTTCGTAATCTTACCGTCCTCTGCATGCTTTACAGCCTTTCTCACTTTGGCACGTTTTACATGCATATTCTGATGCATCGTGTGTATATGCGCACTGCAGCCTTAAGCCTAGGCTGCGCGTTACGCACCCCTGCAGTTAGATGGATGGATGGATGGATGACGGATGAATGGATTTTTACTAACTGTAACTCACTAGTAATGCCTTCCGACATCAGGTCAGACATACTGCAGCATGAGCACAGCAGTTTGGTGGTGAATTGGTCTAGAATCAGCACCTGAAATGGCACAGAAAATACCACTGGATCATCTGGCCTGTTTACAACCAGCTGTAGTTACAGACCATCACTTAGAGGAAAAAAGAAAGAAGATATTCAGCATTTGTGTATATCAGCTTAAAAACAAAATGAAAAATACCTTTCAAAATATCTATAACAGGACCAACAGACATGCCCATCTGTACTATACTTTATGTAAGTTTGGTCTCCGAGTTTTTATAATATTTTTTCCAATGCGTTTCAGCTACTGGACGTCTGAATTTCCTTGAGAGTATGTTTGTATACATGAATAAACTATCTATCTTAAAAAAAACTCAACTAGAGTTGAGTCAACTGGAAAATATAAAATCTATATGGAAACGCACATTAAGTCAAACACAATGTTCAGCATCAGAATGTAATATTTTGACACTTGCACGGATCCCACCTTCCATATTTCTGACTTTTGACAATCTGTTATAATGCTGTCTTGGATTCCTGTAAAGAAAAAACAGCTCTGATGAATAATGAAAAGGTTTTCCCTGGTTGTAATTGCCTACACTCATAGACAGTAATGGAAAGTTATGCCTAATTGTATAAGCATATACCTGTCATTCATACATAGATGCAAACAGCTCTACCCGGCTCCAGTGTAACTGCATGGTGCTTTATTACCAGTCAGCGCCCATGATACGCGAGCGCACGCCATAGGCGACCCTGAGTGTGAACTAACCGGCTTAAAAATTGTTCAACTATCAAATTCAAAAAGCAATTCAAATTTAAAAAAAAAAATCCAAAATGATCATTTAAGTCATGTACTTATGACCCCGACTCACTCTTTTGCAAAAAGAAAAGAAAAAATATATATTAGGAATTTTCCAATAACCTGTTTCCTTACAGCAACAATAAGACTTGTGTTACAAAATACCGTTTATCAATGAGTTACGACCGCTGAGTTCGTGATCATTTCCAAACTTCCCCGTCCGTTTGCGGTGCGGGAAACCTGCCGCAGCCGCCCCAAGCGCAACGCCGCCGGCCGCTCAGTGCAGACACGCGCCTGGGGGGGGTCTCCATTTTACCGCGGACAGCTCGGTCACACCGCGTCCAAACTACGTCCGGGAGCCTGGGAAGAGCGACAGTCACCCGAACTTACTCTGCCAGACGACCCTCTGCAGCCCCCGGTTTGCTTCAGCTGCCATCTTACTTTCCTTTCTTGTATTTCGTTTTTAAAAGCCCCGGAGGTCCGTGAACGCGGGGCGCGCCGCCGGGCAGCTCTGACATCACGCAGGAACGAGCGCAGACGCCGGGATGCTGCACCGGCGTCCACCTGCTGGGGATTAAATGGACATCAAATAAAACCGAGTATCCAAATGCTGTTTTTATACCAGTCACAGCGCATAACATCCAGCTTCTTTACACATGCGTGCTACTAGAAAATATAGGCTAAATATTTTTTAATAACGAATTTGCATAACGCAATATTGATATTATCATACGTCATATAAATGTTTCACATACTTTACTTTAATATTTTGGCATATAAAACAGAAATGGACGTACAACATTTAAAATCTATTTTCCTATAAATTCTCATGCGGTATGTATAACTAGGTCCCCAAATGATGCCCTGCGGACGGAGGGGCGCAGACATACCCCTCTGTCCGCAGGTAAGGCGCCCTGGACAGAAGCTGATAGGCGCCTCGCTTGCGGGAGGAGGGGTCACATATAAACAATCTCAGCTAAAGCCCTATCGACGATAGACCGGTGCGGTAAATGGAAAGAAAATAAGATTAACGGGGTACCGCGTTTATTAACAAACTGGAAAAAAGTATAAGACCAGAATTAACAGTTAATTCATGTCAATACCTTTGGACATTTGGGGGAAAGCAAATACTGAAGGCATGAGATCTATGGGTTTAAAGTCGCTTGTTGTTGTTTTATTTGGGATGGTTTCTCAGGTAAGATTAATCTTTGTAAAATAATAACCAAATGATACTCCGCGGTGCGTGCAGTCGGTACTCCGTCTGTGCATTTGTGGTATTTAAATGAAAACGGTTGCGGTGAGACGGTATTTCAGTGGGTCGCTATATCTTCGTAGGGTAAGAATAAATGATTAAATAGAACATGGGGTTTTTGAACTGCACATTCTCAACAAGTGCAAGATGATCCAGCTGACAGGTTAAATCAAAGAAAAATGTCAGACATGACAAAATCGGGTTTTCGTTTTCATTCGTAATAGCAGCTATAAAGGTTGTATGTACTAATATTTTATTTAATAACATTTTAGATATTCGAAATTTAAAAAGTTATTTTTGTCTTTTATTCACAGATAGCTGCTCAAAATGGTAAGTTATGATTTTTCAGAGAGAACATTGGGCTAATTAAAATAACTATATATAATTGAATGCAACACACACACACACACACACACACACACACACACACACACACACACATATATATACAATACATATCTTTCGATTTGACCTATTTGTGGTTATGTGTGTTCAGCTGTGAAACACAATGGAAAGTCCCAAACCTTTGTGATTGTAACACAATAACATGTGATTACACTGTGTAGGGATTGAGATGTAATCCTGTAATTAAATGTGAGCATGACTTTTTTACAGGAATATTCCTGTCCTTGTACACGGTAACATCGAGAAGTGTGACGGTCCAGTGGACTAAGGTCCCTGGCGCCAGTTCATACAAGGTGAAGGCTACCCCGAAAGGGTCCCCGGAACCGTCGTCTTACTCACAGTTTGGCGGAAACTTTTTGGTGGGATCCGTTAACTCGCTCAAGCCGAACACCGTCTACATAATGGAAGTCGAGGCTGTCGATGATACTTCCAGTGTCCTGAGCCGAGCTGAGATAGAAGAGCTCACAGGTAATTTCTCAAGTGAACCTACTGCATATTTGCCAATATGCATAAACATGACTAGAATTCATTTTTTATTTATAAAAATAGCAAAAGCAAGAGCCCCAAATGAATAACATAATAATAGTAGTAATAACAGTAAACAAACACTTTAAACAGTGATTTTATTGGTAATTATTTGCAAACAATCACTTGTATATTATTCACAAATAAAATCTGACGTAATAATAGGTTGCCACACACCTGGGTAGCGGACTCTGTTATGAAAAGTGCTGTGCAAAAAATAAATTGAATTGAAATGCTGTAAATATAAATGATGTGTGATGCTGTACAGCCCCGGATGTGCCTGCCATTTCCAAGGCCTACTCGAAGCTCAGCAGCAGCGTTACAGTGGAATTCAACGCAGTGCAAGGGGCCGGCTCTTACATTCTTCGGGCCGAGTCGGAATCTGCCAATTTCTTCTCCGAGACCGAGGTGTCAAGTTCCCCGGGGACTGTGCTCAACCTTCAACCCTACACCGAATACGTGCTCAGTGTTATGTCCGTCAACAGCGGCGGAAGAAGCCAGCCGTCTCTGCCCCAGAAAGCAAAGACAGGTATTGTCTCCAACCACTACAGTTGTGCGTTTCAAAGAAAGTCGGCTCAATAATACAACAACATGATTGTTCTCTGGGATTTTGTTTACTTCACTCAGCGGTTGGGAGTCCTGGTCCTTCAGGGACTGCAGTATGTGCTGGGTTTCTGTCTTCTCTGGGGTTGTAGTTACTTTTGTCAAACTAAGTGAATTAAGTGAGGCTCCAGATGGGTGAAACCCACAGAGGGTGACACGTGGGGGCTTCACTAGGAGGAGGTTTGCACGCTCATGGCCAAAGTGATTGGTCACGTTTGTTGCGATGGGATTTTAATTTCCTACAAGTCCGTTTGATATTTTAGGAACTGTATGGACTTCAAATACAGTTAAATATTCAACCTTAAGAAATACATTTGTAGTCCTCAGAGTTATGAAGGTGAGTAACAGGAGAGGGTTCGCTGATATAATCGTGTACCAGATCAGGCTGGTTAAACTAGACCTTGTTATACTGCAAAATACGGTTTTAGGAATTATGTTCGACAGGTGAAACGGCATCATATGATTATCTTTCCTACAGTCGTGTTCCTCTTGTTATGTAAACTATATTAACAATATTACAACCCAGAGGACACAGTCGTCATGCATGCTGAGGCCTTGGTTAGTTGGTTAGGATTTCTGGGATTGAGACTCGATGCCCCCCCTCTGCCCGGGATGCCAAGCTGCAGTGAGGCGTCTGCCAGATAATCTAGCCTTGACTTGCGGAATAGCAGTATTGGTGCTGGCAGCTACTGAAAGTCGGAGCTATTTGAAGACAGTGAAATAGCAGTTTCTCATCCTTTATTTACAGTGGAATATTACTGTTGGTAAGGGAAAGGAATGGGGAGAAAACGAGGCACAAAGCAAGTATCTGTCTCAAGTATTTTCTTTGCAAGGGTGCATGGAGAAATGCGGGATGATGGTGAACCTGAATGCAGGTCTGAAGTTCATCTGCTTAGACTTCTTCCTTTTTTCTTTGATGGAGTCACACATTGAGTTTTATTTTTTTCATTCCTCCGATGCAGTGGCTGGGATCAGTGCCTTCCACTGGACAGAACATTTCCACCCTGTGGTGGTATCTCCACAGTTCTGCTGTTATTTGTTCACAAACTTCATGCTCCTTGTTTCTCAGACATTTATGGTTCCATGGCTTTATCTCACCTTTGCATGCTTTCCTTCCACAATTGTTGATCATGACTGAGTTCCCACACACTTGGCTGTGCCTCTCCAAATTTTATGATTGCACAGATTGGAGAAGTTATTATTTCCAGTTTAACCACTGCAACCGTCTCATGCAATGTCCTGCCTTCTGCAGTGTTGGCAGCACCGCAGCTTATTCCAACCTCACCCAGCAGCAGCACCATCCAGCTGCACTGGAGTGCAGTGAAAAATGCAGCGTACTATGCGCTGGACATCATCATGGAGGGCTCCGGCACACGTACCAGGCTCAACACCACCGAGCTCTCCGTGAACATACCCAATCTGCAGGCTGGCACCACCTACTGCACCAAAGGAAATGCCTTCGATGTGGGCAACATCCCTGGCGATGACATCACTGTTTGCCAAATCACTCGTAAGGAATCTACAGGGTCCACTGTATTGAACGCTAACGTCACAAAGTAACATATTATCTAACAATCATGGTATACTTCTTACCTTTGGGAGTGTTGCAAGGTCAAGTCAACGTACAGTACTGTGCAAAAGTCTTAGGCGGTTAAAGAAAATGTTTAAGGCTGTTTATCTATGGAAGTATACATTTGCAAGGAACACAGAACATGCAATCTAACCTTTAAACAAATGAACAGCAACTACAAAAAATAAACAAGAATGTCTTCTGTTCTCCAAAGAGTTACTGATATCTTGCTGAATAGTTAGATGAACACCTGTTTGGTTCCTAAACCTCTACTCAGCGGCACTCCACCAGTAATTAATTAATTAATGTAATTAGTTAAATAACTAATTGAGGTATCGATTAGCCAAACAAGGTGGGGTAGTGACTGAGTAAACAAAACACATTGGCGTATTGGACAGTTGCTGCAAATCCCGGGTGACTTTAGGAGAGGTTTGGAAATGGCAACACTGACATAGTTTGACAGACATAATGTCATAGTTTGACTCCAAAAAAACAATGATTTAAACATCGTTTTCTTTAACTGCCTAAGACTTTAGCACAGAGCTGTCATCTCAGCTGTATGATGCAAAGCTCATACGCTGAAAGGAAGTATCTTTTCTCATTGATCATAATGCAGAAAAGTACAATAGAATGTGAAGATGTAAGAAGCACACACATAGGACAATAAAATACAGACTTGGGAATAAGATGCAAGACAAAAATGTATAGACAAACATCTATTCCTGAAATGCATTGCTGCTCCTGACAGATCATGGCCTCGAAGCCTCTGCTGTTCTGCTCATTAGTTGTCTGCCTGCACAGCTCCCCCCCCCCCACTGATTTCGCAGATCACGCTGAACTCAGGTAACCCCCAGGGGTTAGTGGTGAATTTCGGGAATGTGCAGGGAGCAGACCGCTACGTAGGTCTGAGCTCCACTGGCAGCAACTGCACCTCCACTGGCAGCCAGTGCACCTTAAGCCCAGTCAGCTGTGGTCAGAACCAATCCATCACCATCACAGCTATAAACCAGGCTGGCCCCAGCAGCCCCTCGAAGCCCGTGATCTTCATCACTTGTAAGTACCTGGTACCTCCATGCCACCCAAGACAGGCTTCCTGCTTTGTCACTGTTATGCTCTTGTCCTTTCTATCAAAGCCTATTGTCACACTGCAAACGGGTCCAGATCTGCGGCTGGGCTCCATTCTGACAGCCAGTTCATATGCTGAAATGGGCGTATGTTGGATTGGGATAATCGACTTTTAGGTGTGAGAATGAGGCGTGTGAGGCTGGGCTGGTCGTGCTGCTGTACAGCGCAGTACCTTCCGGCAGTAACTATCGTATGGCGTGCGGCACAAACTAGAAAGTGTGGAGCAGCTGTGCAAATGGCCTCCCGAAATTTATTTTCACATTTACTTAATTAAAAAAAAAACTTTACACATAAGGACAAGTTGCCGTAAGTTTTATAGGTTCTAAGTCAGGGACAGTGCATTCCATCATGCTTTGTGTTATTTATTTACATATCATGTTTTGTGTCATTTATATGCGGCAAAAAGCACGACAGGACACGGCATACGATTATAGCAGAACCTGCCATAATCTATGAATGAGCTTGATGAGAGATGCTGATTCTCTCCCTGCCAGTCCCCTGCTCTCCACAGACTCTCTGGGTGGAAGAGTCGGTCCCTGGCAGCTGCACGTTACAGTGGGGCGCAGTGACCTGGGTGGAATACTACATGGCCTTCATCAAGAGGGACGATGGAACCGAGGAACTCTGCAATACCACCAGAACCAAATGCAGTTACACCTGCCAGTGTGGCTTCACCTACTTCATGAACGTCTTCGCTTACAACAGAGCTGGTTCTAGTCCTCCAGGCCAGGTGCTTAACTACACTACGTGTAAGTGAGAACATATGTGGCACCTACACCGTTTTGAGGATTATGAGAGTAATCATGTATTGTTTATAAACTCTTCAGTAAAAATTGGTTTTATTCTAGTCTAGATAGATTTCAAGTCGGCATTGTTCCATTAACCAAGGGGAGCAGTTCACATCTTGGTAGATTTGCACTGTTTTAGTGGTGAAATTATATTTCTTTCCACTATCCCAAACACATCCTGTTTGGATGAATTGCTGACTGTAATCTGCCTTTAGTGTGGGTCTATGTTTGGCTCTGGATCACTGTCAAGCCATAAATAATTTAACGTGGCTGGATTGAGTTTCTGTTTGACACACTAATGGACGTTCATGAAGATAACAAGTGGCTGGAAAGCTGGAAAATATGTGAGAGGTGAAACAAGGGAAAATGTTTGTCGAATGTCCTGCTCTTCACAAGCTGAAACAAATCAAATCGGATGGGAAGAGGTTACTACCCACCGCCTGTGTGTTCCTGCAGTTCCCTGCTGCCCCAAGAACGTATCCGTATCACTGGTTTCCCCTGAAACCCTGGAGATCACGTGGGCACCCGTCCGTGGGGCTGAGGTGTACGAGACCAGGGCCGTCGGCGACTCTAACCTCATCCTGTGCAATGACACGTCGCCAGTGTGTGCACTGTCAGACCTGAGGTGCAACACCAGGTACAGCATTGTGGTCTGTCCCTGCAGTGAACGTGGCTGTAACAACAACTGCAGTGCAACAACTAAGGAGACAGGTAAAGCACTGAACTTTTAGGTAGTGCGGTCAAATATTGCGTGGCATACATGCAAGATATGTAATATGTGCAATATAAAATAATATAATATGTGGTCATAGTATGATGTATTGTATTGGTTTGATACCACTAATCCGCGGTATTGAGGAATTCCCATAAACATAAGGAGTCAGTGAATGGTCCTGCATTAGAAGTCACTGTTCTTCACTGTCTTTTTCACCCTCTCCACCTGAGCTCCCTGCCAACCCATAATCACAAGGATCCAACAGCTTGACCCGTTCGTGGTGAGTGTGTCTTGGAGTGCCAGTAACACAGGCGCCATGTACACGGCTAGTCTGCTGGAAAAGAGAGGCTCCCATACGTGCAGGTCCACGGGGACGTTCTGTGAAGTCACCAGCTTGCCCTGTGGCACCGTCTTTGACGTCAGTGTGGTTGCAAGCACTTCAGCGGGGTCCAGTTTTCCCAGCTTCACAGTGCCCCTGGAGACAGGTACGGGCTGGGGAGCTGACAAGTCTAGAGATGGGGGCGCAGATAAGATCCAGTATGTCATTACTCTGTTTTGCATTTGCAGAACCTACACAAAGCGTTCTGTTTGCTTATGTTGAAGTTGTAAGATGAACCATATCAGTCTTGAAATGACTCTCCCTTTAGTTCCCTGCTGCCCGGAAAGTTTCACTGTGACGCAGGTGACTCAGGCCATGACTAATGTCACCTGGTCACCGGCCACTGGGGCGAAGACTTACATCACCACGCTGACCTCGCCACGTGGAAATGCCAAGTGCCAAACACTGAGCACCAGCTGCCTGATGGGATGCATCACCTGTGGCACTAACTACACTGTTTCCATGGAGATCCTCAGTAGCACGGGGCACAAATCGTTGTGTACCTATCACGGATTCTCTTCCAGTGAGTAAAGAACCCACATTAGATTTCTGCACTAGAAATCAAGGCAAAATGGTAGCTTACTGTTTGTCTAACACTTACAAGGTCGTGGGTTCAATCCCACCCAACACCTATGTAGGTGTGGAGTTTGTATGTTCTCTGGTTTCTTCCTTTGATCCATAGAAATGATGATTAGCTAAAATATTGCCTCTAAACTGCTCATCCAGGGTGTCCCCTTCCATGTGTCCAGTGTTTCAGGCTTCCTCTGACCCTAAACAGAGTAAAAGCTATGATGGATGTTAATGGCAGATACATCAGAGCCATGCTAATGCATAGCGGTTACATCATAATGCTTAAACAGCACCAAGATCAGGCCAAGCACACTGGGCCAAGTTAAGAGCCAAATTGATCGAATTTCTGCTGCAGCTGAAATAACTGGAGTGCTTCTGTTCCCGTCTTCATTAGCCACCTGCTGCCCCTGGAGTGTGAAGCTCTACCGGATGACCAATAACATCATCAGGGTGTTCTGGCATTCCTCCGGCTCCCAGAGCACGTACATAGCTGACCTGTACGGCAGCGTCTCCAACTACACCTGCACCCCACAAGCCGGCGCTAACTTCTGCGATGTGTCTGAGATCATGTGTGGCGACGTTTACACAGTGGTCGTGGCACCTCTGTCAAATGGATCCAAGATCAAATTTTGCTCCCAAAGGATGTATTCAGGTAAATATCATCTGTAAAAAAAGTTAATATTAATTATTATATCACTGCCTTCCCATCTTTTGAATTATAATCAGCCTTGAGGGGCCTAAAGGGACCTGCTCATTTGTATTGAACTGTACCATCTTTGAAAAAGATAATCTCTGCTTAAACAACTGACTTGTTATTCTATCATTGCAGTATCCTGTTCTGGAAGTAATGTAGGAATGGGTATGTATAAAAGTAATAGATAATATGTTTACATCTGGAGAAATGTGAAATAAACAGTACACCTATACTCCCCTTATCCAGCTGAAACTGAATTCTAGAAACCATTCAAATTTCGTGATTATTTCTTATGGGGAAAATTATAAATTGCTCCCTGTTCCCCCCCCCAGCTGATCCCCTAAAAACTGCCAGCACTCAAAAATGTCCAGTTAAGCATGATAAAGAACAATTGAAACCCCAATTATCTAATTAGGACCAAAATCATATAAATATGGATTTGTGTGTTTATATACAGACGTTTTGTAGTGCTGTACATTAAGTTTTGTAGTGATACCAGGGACATTTAATAGTCTATTTTATGTATTGATGTGAATTGAATGTAATATGAAAGAGAAAAAAATACAATTTACATACTGTACTGTGTTTTACCTGGAATTTTTATTTGCATGAATTTCACATTTTTCTCGGATGGTTTTGCTGTTTTCGTTGAGATGCTCGATGTGTATTAACATATATGGTATTTTAAGGCAAAAATTTGAATAAGGGGGTATAGGTATATAATACTTTCGATGAATTAGTCCAGTGTACTGTATTTTGCCATGTGAATTCTTTCATTATTATGAATTTAATCATGTTCTTTTTTCAGTAATTTATCGTGGGAAGAGAAGTTTGGATTAGCGTATGGTATGTGGATCGTGTGTCTGAGACACGTAAACAAAACTCTGATGAACTATTATATAAAATCACTCTCTGCAAAATGGTGGCATAACTGTATTCGTGATTTCCACTGTGCTGCCTTTTATATTTAGTTTTGGGAAATATATGTAACCAGCACAGCAGATGTTTGCTGAAATTGATTATAAGGATTTTTGTGGCATTTTCTGATCAAGTACTAACAACTGAGAATGGTTATAATATGATAATATGAATTGTTTTTAAAAGTGCTCCATTTCTGTCCTGGAGTTCAGCAATTCTGCAAATCACTATTATTGTATTTTTTAAAGCTTCTTTTAGAAAAAGCCTAAAATAATCACGTAACTTTATGCACAGCACAAATCAGAGAGTGTTTATAATCATTCATGATTTATATGTGTGCTCTGCTGTTCCATTATTTAGAGCTCAGTAACCTTTTTAAGGTTCTTTCAAAGCCTAAAACCATTGATAATCTGTGTAAGAGCGTTGGGTTTGTCCAGCCCCTGAGCACCTAGGTAGCTCACTGATGTTCCAGTTGACCTAAACGCTGCAGGGGAACCATTCCGCACTGGAGGACTGTGATCACCATCTGGTGGTATATATTTTCATATAACCTTTGCTTTCATCCACAGAATGTAAAGGGACTGCAAACAGGTCGGCCAGACAGCATCAAACCGAGAAGCCGCCACATATCCCTCTCCTGTCTGTTTTGCTTCTTTCTCTCAGTTTTGCAACATTGTTTAAAGTTTCCCCAAAAACTTTCCTTTTATACATTATCTAACCGTGTGATAAACTACTTCTGAACCATTTCATAATAAGTAAGACCTTGTGACCAAAAACACAAGACAGCCATACTTGTGAATAAAAGTGATTTTTTTTGGGACTGTGCATTTCTCTCATAGTGATGCAATTTTAGTTTGCAAACAATTGATAATAAAGCAGATATACAATTGATTTGCATTAAAGAAAAACTCTTTTCCTCATTTTGGAGTTTTTCCTCATTTTGTAATAATCAGAAACCATTTCCTGAGCTTGATATGTACAAACATCTACAGCAGTCTGTCCCCCAGCAATAAGCCACATAAGAAAATGTGACAAAAAGACAAGACATTCAGAACTAAAGACTCACTCTTCATTAGGATGATAATAAAGAATTGAACAAATACAATGTTTTACATTTCCTGTTCTTTTAATAAAACACATCCCTTGCATAATATTGTTGTTTGAGTCATTAACTAAAACAGGACAGAACATACATGTGTGTTTGTTTGTGTATGATGCCTTGAGGAATGAAGGACTCAAGGACAGGCGTGTTGGCGAAACAGGAAAGGGTTTTATTGAAGTATATGAACAGGGACTGTAAACAAACAGGATCACTAGGGATCAGAAACAGGAGGTCTAGAAGGGCACAGGCAACAGGACAGTACAACGTCAATGACTGGACTGGGGAACAGGAGAGGGAAGCACGTATATACGTCACAAACGAGGGAACTAACAAGAGGCGGCTGGGAGTGATTAACCCGAGGCCTAGGAATGAGAGACAAGACAAATGAGTAACAGGCGTGGAGTGTCAGGATCACGCCAGGGAGGAGACAGGAGGGTCAGGTGTATGTGGCGGGCAGGATGCGACATGCATATATATATATATATGCTAAAATTACATTTTTAATTCTTTATACTATACATCCTCATTAATGCTTATTTTTGATCTTATGTATTAACAGGTTTTTTAAAATTGTAAAATGCACCCTAAATTATGTATTAATACATGAATAATAAATAAAATGACAATACAATATGTTTTCACAGATCCTTACCTAGGTAATCTGCACATTTTTAACATGGTAATATTTATTAATTTGAAACTCCCAAGAAATATTTTTTTTGTTTAACTTATGACGTATAAAATACAAACGACATTCTTTTAAAGTCTGATTCACAAGCAGGCCTATTTATTTGCCACCGTAGGCTGAACTGCTGAAGGTGGAGTTGGTCTGGATGGAGCTTTTCTAAAACACCATCCATGCACTGTAGCACAAGTAATTAATCCACTGTTTTTGACGTCTAATCACCTGAAGGTGTTGTAAGAGACTGGTGAGATATCTTCCAGAAGTTTAACGTATCAGCAAAACAAACCTGGCATTCCCTGTATACATGAATATTTACCGTGTAGCTGCATAAGTAGGTGTTCTCGTTTAGAGAATTATTTGTCAGCAAATACTGAAAGCTGAATACTGAAAACATGATGCACTTTTACCAAAAACAGAATAAATGTATGTGCATTTTAATAAATATCACATGAGCATTGCCATAGAAGGAAATTATATTTAAGTGTTACGTTTTCCATAAGCCCACCATAAAAGCAATGATTTGACAAAATCATCGCATCACAAGCATTCGTTTTTAACACAGAGGGACTGTAAGAAATCAGTTTGGCTCAGGCAAAGAACATTGCAGCTCTACACATCTGACCATTGTCTAAGGAGCAGCTTAAATTTCCTGGCTGAAATTAGGGGGCATATTCACTTTCATATTAGCTTCATCCTTTCTTATGTAGTGTCAGGAACTAGGCGCTGTTAATCCCTCATTGTCGTTAGATAATAGGCTCTCTTACAGGCAACCGCATAGCCCACATTAATACACCGAGGACTTCAGTTTAACCAGCAAATACAGACCCCATTATTTATGTTTCGAACCAATAAGAACCAAATAAGATTTTACAACCAGAGGATAAACATCGGTTCAGAAAACCGGCTTCCTAATTCCCAAAGCCATGTGTATTGCTATTGGTCATGGTTTATTTGCAATTCAGAGCCCCCAGTGTTTCCTTGAGGTACTTCCAGCCCTGTATTGCATGTTACGATAAGATCAGACTTTGAAGAACTTAAAATGTTCTGTACAGTAACTTTGGATCGCCCGGTTAAAATCAGTACTTACATGCTTCTGTTAAGTTTGTCTTAATGCTGATGGAAACGCTGTTTCTTCATTCTTTCCGTTTGTGGGCACTAGGAGAAACAGAAACATCACACTCCCCCAACCCAGGGTTAAATCTGCAAAATTCCCTTTTACAGGCTGACAAAGTGAGTAAAAATGAATCTGGGTAAAACCAACAAATTGTCTAATAATAATAATAATAATAATAATAATAATAATAATAATACCCACGACGCAGTAGGATAAGTGGTTTGGAAAATGGATGGATGGATACTAATAATAATACAATAAGGTACCAGATCATCAATCCAATTTTTCTTCAAACTGAAACCTTAACTTCTGACATTTTGAAAGCCAATAGGATGCATCACAAGAGAAAACAAATAACTGTAATTATCTGTAATATTTAGACAAATCAGAGTCCATGCACTTGAATGTCACGCTCTTATGCACACTCATTGGCCTTTGTGTGTGTTTTCCTCTACTGTGATACCTTTAAGCCCAACGGCATCAGGAGGCCACTTGTCCCCATTTCGTCAGTACTGATTGGTTCCCACGCAGTGGCCCTACCTGTGCATTAGCTCAAAGGGATCCAGAACACCTTTTGTATCTGCCTGCCTTGTATAGAACTAATTGAATTCCTGCGGTCATTGTCAAACATGGGATGGTTGCGAGCATTGACCTTATTCTTCATAACGGCGTTTCTGCCTCAGGTAAATGTGATCTTAAATTTCTTTCTTTCTTTTTTTTAAGTGCACATTTTTAAATATTATGCTCTAAGTTCTTTTCTTGCCTCTGTAATTTTGGTTATATCTTTTTTTTCCAGGTTTCCCGCACAGCGGCCAATCTGGGTACTTTTTTTAAAAATCTAAATATGTATTGATAAGTTAGCTGTCGAATTTGTAAATCCATAAACTTTTAACCAATAGCTTTTTATAAATTGACATGTTTATGCAGTCTACAGTAATATTATACAGTCACTGTATGTTTCCTTATATATTCTGCTGAATTTCTGAAATACAAACTTTTATTAGTCTATCATATTATATTCATGTAAAATGTACATATTTAGTATTAATGGGATACTTTGATTTTGTTTTGAGGCTATATTAATACTTTAAAAAAATCTCATAGACTTTAAACCAACATAGCGTACATTTAATTAGACCGCGATAGGACAACCGGGAACCGAAACTGGATCGATGGATTAATAATGATTTTGTTTGGATTAATACACGTCTGCTTAAGGGTTTTTCCCCTCCATTGTTTCAGATTGCCCCGTCACGGCCATTAAGTCCACTTCAGCGTCTTCGTTAACAGTGAAATGGAATAAATATATTGGTGCCACGAACTATTTCCTGGACCTCCGGGTTGTGAATGTTACAGATGTCGCCCCAGTGGTGGTGACACTGCCCGCGTCCAGTACAGAAAGGCTGGTTTATGGTCTCAGGCCGGCTACGACCTACAATGTAACTGTAAAGGTGTTCCAGTTTTACCACGTCAGGTGTGTGGGCACCAGCATAGCCACCACAGGTAATACATGATGGTCTGCCCGAGTGCTGATGCTGAAATCTCTTCCTCGTTACCTATAACTTGTAATATTATGCGATAACCGTGGTTTGGCACACTGTTAAAACACACTTAAATCCAATTTCCGACACTGACCAGTGACAGAACGCTGTGCAAAGGTACAAGAAAAGTGACTTGTTTTAAGATCCATCTTTCCCTCCCGCACAGTCCCCGCTACCACATGGATAACATTGTTAAAGGCGATATCCAGCACCGCTATCCGGCTGGAATGGGCGCCGATCCAAGGCGCCCAGCACTACTTGGTAATAGTCGCGTCCGCCACCGAGAGACACAACCGGAGCGTGGAGGAGCTAAGCGCCGTGATCGGAGAGCTGCGGCCGGCGACCTCCTATAGCTGCTACGTGTACGCCTGCAACGCCGCCGGCCAGGGCGCCTCGAGTCAAGGCAGGACCATCGTTACCTGTGAGTTATGAATAAATTAATTAATAAATTAAATAAAAATTAATCATTAGGCTAAAAAGAAGTACACATCTTTCAAATCAATTAAAATGAACTTGTTTTTATTTCCAGTGTCTTTTAAGTTTTATTATAAAAATATAATTATTAATCACACAAATGTGATATATAAAACAATGACCAGGGATGAACTGGATCATTATTTATTAAACAATGATCTATCTCTGCCCCCTAGTGCTAGGCCCGCCAGAGGTTACGGGAGGTGAGCATGTAGAGGAGAGTACAGCTCGCATAAGATGGAAAGGCGTTGATAAAGTCCTACTGTACCATGTGATGATCACCGACACCAGCGACTCGAGGGCCGCGCCGGTCACTGCCAACGTGTCGGCTACCTACGTGGATATTAAGAACATCAAAATGTGCTCGGCCTACGATCTGGCGATATCGTCATACGACGCTTTTCTTCAGGCTGGAGACGCCACTCATTTTACCTATAAAACGAGCAGTAAGTTAAACTTTTAGCGACATGTTTTCAAAGGAGGAAAGCTGATTTGCAGGCAGAATTTACTGGATAAAATGCCATATTTTACGCTTTTAGACATTTCCGGTATACCTTAATCAGCTTCCCTCATTGTTTCACTTGTATCTTTCATACTCGATTGTATCTTTTTAACACATAATGCACATGCAAATATACTCAGTTATTACTCAGGTACAAATCATGAACAAATATCATAACTGTATGATATACATGAACCATTCTGACTGATTAATGATGAATGAACCCAGGATCAGTACCTAACCAATATGTAGTATCTGATTAATTCATATATTACGCTACTACATTATTTCTGCCCCCACAAATAAAGTGTTACTGTTCTTTCAGCTACTTTTATTTCTTCTTGGAGAACAAAGAATTTGGAGTTTAGCTAATTGATCTTTCTGAATTGTCTATTGTGTGTGTTTGTGTACGATGCCTGTAGTGTTTGTGTGTAGGTGCCCTCTGCTGCCTGGGGTGAGTTTTAGGCCCCCGTGGATTTCATTAGCTTATTTTCTCTACCGGGCGCCATGGTGGTGCAGTGGTTAGAACTGTTGCCGCCCACCTCAGGGACCTGGGTTCGAGTCTCTCCCTGGGTTATGTATGTCGTTGGGGTTTCCTCCAGGTACTCTGGTTTCCCCCCCACAGTCCAAAGACATGCTGAGACTAATTGGAGTTACTAAATTGCCCATAGGAGTGCATGTGTGTGTGTGAGTGTGCCCTGCGATGGGCTGGCCCCCTGTCCTGGGGTGTTCCCTGCCTCGTGCCCATAGCTTCCGTGATAGGCTCTGAACCCTCTGTGACCCAGAAGGATAAGTGGTTTGGAAAATGGATGGATGGCTTTTCTCTGTCAAAATTCTGGTGGTGTGTTTCTACTGACTGAACATCTCCTCTGATTTTCAGCTCTGAGCCCAGCTGACCATATCTCTGTGGAGTACAGCTGTGTCAGCAGGAGTGTGATAGTGACATGGCACTCGGTGTACGGTGCTGACTCATACAAGGCCCTGGCCATTGACAGCCGTCATACAGTCCTGTCCTGCACGTCCCTTTCGCCAAGCTGCCAGATCACTGGCACTCTCTGCAGCCAGCGCTACACGGTGTATGTCATTGCTATGTCAAAGACCTGCGAGAGCACGACCAACTCCAGCAGTTACTTTGAGACAGGTGGGTCCGCTCTCGTGTTAACTTCATCCACATTGTTGTTTTCCACTGACCTTTTCTACTTTAGACATTTCATCTCAAGAATATCCCATCGGGGGTTTGGAATTCTGTCCTTCCAAGTAGCATTTGTCTTAATTTCTCTGACATCTCTAGAGATATCTAAGCCTCTTCAGCTTCTTCTAGTCTCTGTGGAATCCCTGTTAGTAAATAGCACAGGTACGGCACAGTCAGAAAGGCGACACCGATTGGAAACCTGGCATCTGTCTCACATGTTTTCTTTTCCCCCCCTCTGCCGTCTTAGTGCCGTGCCCCCCCGCCAACGTGGAGGTCTTCCGTGAGTGTTTCAGCAACGTGATCATATTCTCCTGGGGGGCCACCAGCAACTCCCTGTACTACAGGGCCACCGCGGTGGACTCGGAAGGCGAGCGAACGGACTGCCTGACCAGGGATACGTCCTGCTATTTCACCAACACCAAGTGTGGCCGCAGATACCGATTCACAGTGTTTGCCATGAGCGGGGAATGCAACAGCAGTACCAGCCTTCCCGCCCACATCCGAACAGGTAGGGGTGGGAATCAAGTACAAAGATGGATTCAGTAAGGGACCAAGTAAAGAAGTACAAAGATGGAGAGGCACACAGCACTCTCTTGCATTATCTCCGCTGATATGTCTGATCTACTCCCAGCCCCCTGTCAGCCACGGAATGTCAAGACGAGGTCGGAATGCCACTCAGACGTCCTGATCAGCCAATGGGATGCAGCCGCCGGGGCTAAGATGTACATGGTGGAGATGATGGGGAACTCCCACAACCTGTACAACTGTAGCTCCATCACTAACAGCTGTGCCACACCGGGTGTGCAGTGTGGCGAGAGCCTGACAGTATGGATCACTACCTCAGACGATGAGTGCTCCAGTGAGAAGGCCCTCGGGGAAGTGGCCGAGACCGGTAAGGGCTGCTGACCCACCTCTCTAATGCTGGTCATGGCCTGTACAGGGTAGGCGTGGACTCTTATGGACTAGTTAAAAATGGGCTGATTTGTCTAATGATGAAAGCAATTGCTGATATATATATATATATATATATATATATATATATATATATATATATATATATATATATTCTTCTTTCGGTGCTTTTCAGTGCCCTGCGTTCCCCAGAATGTATCTACTGGATTAGACTGCTCCACCAACGATCTCACAGTGCGCTGGGAGTACAGCCATGGTGCGGACTTCTACATAGCCTCAGCTGTGCGGCTGGATGGCGCCGTCCACATCTGCCAGACAGCAGATACCAGCTGCGTGATCCGTGGCCTCTCCTGTGGGCAGAGCCTCACTGTTTACGTCGTGGCTTCCAACTTTAAGTGCAACAGCTCTGAGAGTGTACGGGTCATCAGAGAAACCGGTATGCTGGGGCTCAGGCACAGAAATGTGATGTGGGACAGTATTCAGTTTTACAAACATGGGTAGGGGTGGGGGCTGATACAATACCCTCTACATGAAACCTGTGCAATTATTAGAGGTGCAGCGATCCAACTTTTTCAGTGCCAATACGATCCCGATCCCTGAACAGAGGGTATCGGCCGATATAAGTACTGATCTGATACCAGAGCTCTATGTTTTATAAACTAGTAGATATTAATGAAAAAAAAATGTATGCAAAAAGCTTTGTTATTTAGGCTATTAGAAACATGCGGTTCCACCTTGTTTGTATGTCTTGTTTTAAGTGTTTTTGAGGCATTTGCAGTTCACTTCGAATATCTTCCAAACGAGGACACGCAAGTGGCGAATGCTTAAAATGCCGCTGTAATGTTTCTCCCGCTAGTGCGTCATTGCAATAACAGCCCTGTCATGTATCACCAGCTGTAGCGAATGTGCAAAACTGCTCAAGCTAGCGACTCACAAATGCGTGTGCTTTGTCTAGTGGGATATTCCATTAAATGCCACTTCTACCTCTCATAACTTTGTTTTTACAAAGATTACAAAATGCCGTGCTACTAGTTGTTGTTTAAAAACGTAAAATATTCCCGGAACGTCATGCTCTTATGTGCTTACGCTTCTCCTACTTCAAAGGGATTGCACATGATGTCACAGCAGGTGGAAGTCACTGCACTCGCATCCACTGAGTGGCAGCATTGGGAAAGAGCTGATGTGAAAAAACTGATTTAACAAGAAATAGGAGTTAAATTTTTACTGACTGCTGAAAACTAAATAATTAAATATAGGATGTGGTTTGGTCACGTATTGTCGATACCTGATCTGTCTAATGGGTATGGATTGGTGCCAATACCAATCTCAAATATCAGATCGGTGCACCTCTGGCAATTATATGAATTTCTTGAGAGGATGGCACTGCTGGTGGCATTCTTATTTGTGACTGATTGAAACAATTGCTTATGTTAATTTAAACAACGCAGTCATTTACCAGTCACCCTCTCACTTTTGAACCATGTCATATTCTTAAGAATTTTTTTACTTCTCAGCAAATAGGCTAAAACCTAAAATGACCATTCCACACACTTCTAGAAATTCATTTCTGTCCTCCAAACCTTACAGCTAACTGCCCTCCAGACCAAGTCCAGGCCACTTTGGACTGCTTGGAGAACCATGCGTTGGTCTCGTGGCAGACCTGGCAGAGCAAGGCTTCGTGCACTGCCTCCATGGAGGATGAGGTGGGGGGGCTGCTAAGCTGCAGTACCACGGGCAGCAGCTGCAACGTCTCGGGCCTCAAGTGTGGCCAGAAGTACAAGGTCTGGGTGACACAGCACAGTGGGACGTGTCCGGCCGCACATTCCAAATCCATCGACTTCGACTCTGGTATTTACTTTAGTTTTTTCCCCCCATCGTTCCTTTTTCCTTAACTTTTGAATTTCTGAGTTCCTCCTCTTGAGACATTTCCTCTCGGCTTTCTAGTCTCCTGTGGCCCAGAGGATGTATCAACCCAGCTGAACTGTGGCAATGGGACACTGGACGTGAGCTGGGCCACCTCAGCCCATGTGGACGGGTATGTCGCCATTATGCTGGCGGGGAGTGGAGAAAGGACACACTGCAACACCACAGAAACTCGCTGCACCTTCGACGGCCTGCAGTGTGGCGAGTCTTACACTGTGGTGGTGATGTCAAACAACGGCAGCTGTCTGAGTCTTCCAAGCAGGGGTTTGACCATCCAGGAAGGTACCAAAGTTTCAAATACATCTTGCTTTGTAGTCATGGATGTTTGCAGACCTTCTGCTCTTTCCTCTCCACTTGAGGCCGAGGCTTTTTTCTTTCTTCCAGACTTTATGTTTCTAACAGTATTATAGTTAGACAGTGGGAACCAGTCAAACAACCATGCAAAGCAGCCAAATAGGACAGTCAGAGCTAGATCAAAGATCTAACATGACCAAAACACCAAGATGTATTCATTTAAACAAAGAAGCCTTGATTAATAGGTGACATGCAGGTTGTTTCTGGATTGCTGTCTTTGTGGGAAACCAGGGCGTGGTGCCTACATTTGTCAGCCATTTGGGGGATATGGATGGTAAATAGGAGCAAAGATACATTCTTTTTCTGGAAGGGAAGAGACGGTTTTGTGATTCCAAATTGAGAAGAGTCTGTGTAACGTACAGCCCCTGAAAACTCGGTTGGTGAAGTTGTGTGCTGTGCTGTGTGCCCCTCAGTGCCCTGCGTGCCGACCGAGGTGTCAGTCAGTCACAGCTGTGAGGGGAACTTGGCCAATGTCATGTGGACACCAACACCAGGGGCTCAACACTACAGGGCTATTGCACGGAGCAATGGTGGGGCCCATTCTGAATGCGTCTCCAGTGGGACGGCCTGCAACTTCAATGACCTGCAGTGTGGCCGGGTCTACACCGTGGGGGTGGTGGCTTTGAGTGGAGACTGTACCAGCTTGGAGAGCAAGAATGCAGTGCTCCAGACAGGTACGGTGCTGCTTTGAAACCCTAATGATATTTCTGTTGAGGGAACTTGATGTGTAGCCACAGAGTCATTTGGAGTACAATTTTGTCCTGGTGCATATCACTTATGGGCTAACTTTCTCTTTCCTTAGGATGAGTTATGTAAACTGTACGAAAGTACAAGTTTTAAAAAGACTCTTGCTAAACAATATCTGGCATTCCCATTTTTTCCCTAAAAAATTTTGCCTTCCCCTTCTTCAATAGCAAGGACTTCAATAAAAATAAGCTTTAACTCTGGCAGAGAACCTCTCACTTTATTTGTTCCTTCAGCCCCATGCACTCCGTCTAATGTGGTGGTCCAGACTAACTGCTCGGGTGACAGGGCCTTTGTGTCCTGGGGCGCCATTGCAAACGCGGTGTCCTATTTGGCGTCGGCGGGGGGTGTGGATGGGCACATCTTGTCCTGTGAAAGCAGCGAGCCTGGCTGCTGGATCGAAGGTCTCCACTGTAGCCGGGAGTACAGCTTCACGGTCTCGTCGGACGACGGCGCCTGCCAGAGCCCGAGCAGTGACCCAGTGCAGCAGGAAACTGGTAAATGACTCCGTATGGAAACTCGTGTTACTGTTGTCAGCAAAGGGGTGTTTCCTGACTGTGTACCCAGGGGTTTGCTGTTTTTATTCTTTAAACAGGTGATAAAAAGTGCAAAGCAGACTTGTATTGCATATCGTCTGACCCTCTTTCCCATCAGCGCCATGTGCGCCGCGGGACACAGAGAGCCACATCGACTGCAGTACCAGTGTTTTGACTGTCAGCTGGGACGCCCGTAGTGAGCTGCTGCTGAACTACAGTGTAATCGTACTGGCCGAGGACACAAGCACATATTCTTGCACCACCTGGGACGCCACCTGCAAAGTCGAGGGGCTGCAGTGCGGCAGGCAGTACCGTGTCTACATGGCGGCTGGCAGGGGCAACTGCAGCAGCATGACGACGGCGCCGGAAATCATTCACACAGGTATGTTTCATGCTACACTGGCTGGCAAACCGATACCATTGTTTTTACACTGCAGACTCACTGCATCCTTGTGCTGGATAAGAGGATAGATGGTCTCAAGTACATTGATACAGATTATACTGCTTGAGTGCTGATAATGGATCAATCGTCTTGCCTCTGCATTGGCAGCACCATGTATCCCACAGACTGTGAAAGCGGCCGTGATGTGTGGCACAAATACCCTGGTAATATCGTGGGACAGCTCTTCTGGGGCCACAGCCTACACCGCTACTGTGACCAGTTCAGGTGGTGACCCAAGCAAGTTCTGCTCCACCTCAGAACTCACCTGCATGTTGGACGGCCTGAGATGCACCCAGCAGTACACTGCCACTGTGGTTGCCCAGGGCAAACAGTGCAACAGCACAGCTAGCTCTGCCATCTCAGTGGTGACAGGTAGGAGGCGCCCTGTGTTGGATAACTACATGGTCCCAGAGGTTTCCCTGTCTGTGACTTGTGTCCCTGCTCCCTGTGCCACCTATACCACCTGTACCACAGGACCTTGTGAACCCGAAGGTATGGCGACCCACCTGGGCTGCGATGACAATGCAGTCCTGGTTTCCTGGAACGCCAGCCCCGGGGCCCTGGAGTACACAGTGCTGGCAAAGGGCAGGAAGGGTGACCTTTCCTCTTGCTACACCATGGAAACCACCTGCCTGTTGACTCGGCTCACCTGCGGTCAAATGTACAACATCACGGTGTTGGCTGGCGATGGGAACTGTAACAGCAGCTCTCTGACTTACAGAGTCGTGGAGACAGGTATAAACCCCACTGACCCGCTAAGATGGCGTGCAACTTCTTCCTCGACTTCCTCGTCTTCTTGCACCTCATGCCATTTTTCGTCTTACAGCTCCATGCGCCCCTGTCATGATTAACCACAGCCTGGTCTGTGAAACGAACATGGCTACTGTCTCATGGAGAAAGGAAGATGTTGCTGTGGGTTATGTCATCAATGCCACTTCAGTCATGGGCCACAGGAAAGGGTGCAATGCCAATGGAACTTTCTGTGAGCTGCCTGAGCTGCAGTGTGGCAAAACGTACATGGTACAAGGCATGTCCCTGGGGAAGGAGTGCAATAGTGAACCAAGCTCCGAGCTCACTATTGTCACAGGTATATCTCTGGTATGGATGGAGGGCTGTGTTTATGGCATACAAAAGACTCTAGATCGGGGGGGGGGGGCAATCTTATCTAGAAAAGGCCGTTGGGTTTGCGGGTTTTCGCCTGGAACTCCCTAATTACTAATTAGAGGACTTGTTGACTGAGGAGTCCTCACCCCTAGGTTTGAACAGCTGATGTAAAGGTTACCCCAAAAACCTGCAAACACACATTGGCCTTTCGCGGATAAGATTGCCCACCCCTGTTCTACATCACTGCCATTACTCATCATGCTATGCCTGTTGGGTACAGCACTGTGATTGTCTCATGGCGTCACATGACATTTCTGAGTCTGTGTCCATCTCCAGCTCCCTGTCCCCCTGCGATGGTAAAGTCCACCTACTACTGCAACAGCAACATCGCCCTCATCAGCTGGGATGAGAGCCTGGGCCGAGAAAGCTTCTTAGTGCGCGTGATGGGAGGCAGGAAGGTGTACACTCAGAACACGATGGAGACCACGAGCACCTTCACCGGTCTGGAGTGCCAGCAGAAATACAATGTCACCGTTAGAGCCGTAGCCAAACACTGCAACAGCAGCCAGGAGGCTTCAACGGAATTCCACACAGGTATAACAGTTTTCTCCTCCTGAGAAGCTCCACACAAGGGTGCCTCAGCTCCTGCTAATGGCCACCTCTCCCACAGCTCCCTGTGCACCACAGAATGTGAGCGTGATCCTGCTGTGCGCTAACAACACGGCAGAGGTGACCTGGCAAGCCAGTCCTGGTGCAGCGTCCTACAACGTGACTGCCCTGGCAAGGGATGGCGACAGCAAGAGCTGCTTTACCACACAGACACTATGCCAACTGCCCAGAATGCATTGCGGACAGACGTACATCATCGCAGTGGTGCCCAACTCAGATACCTGCTTTGGATTCTTCAGCACTGCCATCACCTATATAGCAGGTATCTGTATCGTGGGATTATGTTGTTAGAACATTCACCACAGGTACTGCGAACCACTGGAGATAACTAAGGAAGAATTTAAGGTGGCTTCAAACAACATAGCCTGTTGCCATGGGACCAGGTATAAGTGGAAGCAGAAAGGCCTTTCCTGCTACAATGTTTCTTATCCTCTTCTACATGTCAACAAACATCTCCGTAGGCATCTCTCACATGTCTCATATTCTATGTCTCAGGCAAATGTTTCTCTACATGCTTTCTTTAACACTACATGGTCAGGTTTGGTAGAGAATTTTTGCTGCTTGTCATTGAGCAAGGAGAAAGGGAATCTGAGGGACGTAACTATCTCAGTATAGATGTAATACAGATGTAACACCACTGTGATGCTGCAGGAATGTTTTGGTTTGCTTGATGGTCAAGGCATCACATATAAACTACTAGGTTTGGCTAGGATGATATCTGCATTTTGGAGTTTCACTGTTTACCGAGAACTGCAAGAACAGTGGCCCTGATTGGAAGACAGGATTGCTGCAACATTGAGTAATTACCGAAATTTCCTAAAACTACTCCTGGGGCCGGCATTGCAATCCTTTGATTGAAGAATCATGGATTCAGCGAAGCAAGATTCATTTTGTCTTTCTCTGGAAGGTCCTTGTCCTCCTAACAACATATCAGTGGCGCTCACATGTGAAGGCAACCTTGGATTCGTGACATGGGATCCTGTGATGGCAGCAGAGATGTACATAGCCACTGCCACGACCACCGATGGCCATGTGCAGACTTGTAAGACCAACACCACCAGCTGCTCCTTCCTCGACCTACACTGTGGCGAGGTCTATTCTGTCACTGCGGTAACTCTTGAGAGGGGCTGTCAAAGTGAGCCAAGTGGCAGGAATAACTTCAGGACAGGTTTGTTCTCTAGTTGCATTTCATAAGGCTGCAATATTCTTCTATCATGTGAGACCAAAAAGTTCTGATTCAAAGTCCGATTTCTTTGTTACTCTTTTAGCCATCTGCCCTCCCAGCAACCTGAGAGGACAAGTTATGTGTGTGACCCATGGCCTGATGGTCACATGGGACCGGAGTCCCAGGGATGATGTGACATACTTCCTGAATTACCAGACAGAGGGTCGTGCCAGCACCACCCACGTAACCTCAAGCATCTCCTACCAGCACATGGGCCTGTGCGGGGAGCGTTATTTCTTTGAACTACTAGCACAGGACGATACGTGCAACAGTAGCTGGACTCAGTCCCTCAAAATGGACACAGGTGCCTCCACATTGCCACCATGCTCTCTGCAAAGTCTGTCGTAAATGTGAATGTTACTGCTCTCAAACGCGACCTCTCATTCTTGTCCACACAGCTCCTTGCCCACCCACCAGTTTGAAGGTCCAAGTAGACTGTGGCACCAACAGGGGGAGGGTTTCCTGGATGCAGAGCCCAGGTGCATTAGTCTACACTGCTGTGATTACGGGATCCCATGGGCATAGAACTTCCTGCTCCTCCAACTCTACAACATGCGACGTGAGGTTGGACTGTGGCCGCCGGTACACTGCCATGGTGTTCTCCTCAAACGAAGCATGTAACAGCACAATGGATGCTGCGGTCGAGTTTGTTTCAGGTAGCTTCTTTGGAACTGTGAAATTAGAATGCTGTTATAGGCAGGAATGCACATAACTGCGACACATTCTTCATATAATGCGATATGTGTGGCAATTTCTTGTCGTAACATCACGAATGTATACTTATGTGCAACTGCACTACTGTAAAAAAAAAATGTGTGCGCATTTTAACCTTCATATGGCTAATTTGTACTTAATTTTGGGTACAAAGGTTAAAATGCCTAATAAAATGTCATTTATTGTAGCAGAGCGCATACACGTAAAATAAGTACACATCAGTCATGCCAGCACAAGAAATTGCCAAACGTATCGCTGTATCGGGCAACTGTGTACCAATTATGTACATCCCTGTTTATAGGGCTGTTATATGTTATGTCTTAAATTACAGGAACCTAGAACCCTTTCAGATTCATGAGGGCCTTTGTATTCTTCCTATATTTTAAAATGCTACATCAAAATACAGCATTATGTTTAATCTTACGATATAAGTGTTTGGTTGGATAAGATAATCATTTCAGCTGAAATAGATTTCTTCCCATTATCTGTGCTATGTTACTGACCTTGTTATCACACAACGCACGGTCTGCATACATGCAGACACATTCAGACATCATATCCCTCTCTACATCCAGCCCCGTGCCTACCAGGAAACATCAGAACCAAGACAGACTGTGATGCTAATGAATTTGCAGTACAATGGGAGATGACCCCAGGGCCTAATCTATACACGGCCCTAGCTATTGGTGGCAATGGGCACCGCGCCACCTGTGAGACCACCGAGACATTCTGCACCATCCAGAACTTGCAGTGTGGCCAGACCTACAGCATTGTCATCACTACCGCCTCCTCCAAATGCAACATGATACAAGACTCCAACCACAAGGTCAAATCGGGTACAGCTGCCATACAGAGAACGACTTCCCACTTTCTGGGTTTGGGCCATTATTAAGGAAAACGCTGATGCTATGTTCCCTTCCCCCCACTCAGCACCTTGCAGGCCCACAAACCCTACAGTGGACCTGAACTGCAGTACCAATATGGCCATCATGTCCTGGGAATATGTACAGGTGACACAGATGTACCAAGTGAAGGCGGTGGACAGTCGGGGCGAGAGCACCACATGCAACACCACTGGTGCCAACTGCACCTTCTTCCAGCTCGACTGCGGGGAAAGGTACATCTTCAGCGTGGTGGGCTTCACTGATCAGTGCGAGAGTGCTGTCAGCAGCACTGCGGATCTTCTCACAGGTGAGGTCCCACTGATCAAGATATTAAGTTTATGCTGGACCTGTTTAACTCATGGAGAACCTACCTTTCATCACCATCTACCAATATCTCTATCTTTAAAAAGTGCCTCTGCTTCTCAGTACTGTGCTTTGGCCATGTTCCCTCCTTCAGCTCCCTGCAAACCTACTCATGTGATGGCCAGTCTGAACTGTGAGTCGGGCATCGTGTCGATCGTGTGGGACCCCGCAAAAGGCGCCAACACATACATAGCACGGGCTGAGGGCACAAGCGGGCATACTACCTTCTGCGCGGGCAATGACACAAATTGCACCATAAAAGATCTGCTATGTGGCCAGGACTACTCCATCGCAATCCTGGCCGCAAACAGCCACTGCACCACCAGTTCAGGCGAGCCAACTTCTGTGACAACAGGTAGAGTGCCGAGTGTCCTCTCCCTTCCCGAGCTCCCCCAGCTCCATTTCTAATTGGAGCCATGAGGTGAATACCATCCTGCTCTCCGTAGGCCCTTGTCCCCACCACCAACTGGCAGCATCCCTGCACTGCGCATCAAACACAGCCACAATCTCCTGGACCCCAGGGAAGGGAACCTTATCCTACAGTGCCTCAGCTGAGGCCCTCGCCATCACACACTCTACTTCCTGTACCACTGCAACTTCCAGCTGTGACATCACCTCCCTGGAATGCAGCCAGGAGTACAGGGTTAGCGTCAGCGGACAAGGCCTTACCTGCCTTAGCCCGGCAAGCTCCTGGATCACCTTTAACACAGGTAACCTCCTTTCTGGACCACTACTGCCGGAAATATGTAGCGTCTCCATCCATCAACTTCTAGGTTCCAGGGCACTGGGAACAATGAAAGGGAACATCCTGGATGAAATATGTCCATCGCTGGGCTCAAATCCACATAGACAATGGCATGCTATAAGCAATATAGAGATTACAGTTCATCAGTTCAAACCTTAGGTGTGAGAAAAAAGTCAAGCGAAGGGAAATAAAGTACATAGAGGAAAGCTGCACAACAGGAGAGAATATGCCGACTCTGCACAAGTACTAAGTGGGACACAGTAACCAGATGACAACGAGGTCAACTCACACTGCCGTCCTTTTTAGCCATCAGAGTGAAAGGTCACATGTAATCACAGTGTCATCATAAAAGACGCACACATGCAGTCTCACAGAAAATCGCTGTAAACAGTCCGCAAGTAAGCAGTACAGTACAGTAAATATACAGAGTAATTAATAGTGCACACTAACGTTCCGCCTTACCCTCCCTCTGTCCATGCCACCTGGGTCTCCCAGCCTCCTGCCCCCCCACACAGGTTACGGTCCAGTCATTCTGTGGCTCGGACACAGTGTCTGTCTCCTGGACTCCAGTGACGGGTGTGATGTCATACATGGCTGCTGCCGAGGGGCGTGACGGACACGTGGCGTCGTGCAACAGCAGCCACACAGTCTGCGACATCCCAGGCTTGCATTGCGGCCAAATTTACGAGGTGTTTGTCGCGGCCTTGGATGAGCACTGCATTGCGGGAAAAAGTGAAATGCATATCCTGAAGACTGGTAATTAGCTTTTACTAAACATTTACCAAGCAATTCAGGTCATCTCTCGACTCCCTTATATTAAGTGCCTATTTTAAAGTATTTAGTAATTCATGAGTAATTATGCAGTGGAATATGTCATTATTGCAGAGTAATTCTAATTAATAATTGTTGATGAGGAATACAACTTCAACAACTGTTTTTTTTCTTCAAAGTAGCAATGTGGTTTTTAAAAAATGCTAATTCATGGAAGAAACGTTGAGTATGATCTGAATAATCTGGAGCCACTAAATGCTCCTTCATGCTGCTCCCTCACGCTGCTCCTTCACGCTGCTCCCTCACGCTGCTCCTTCACGCTGCTTCCTCACGCTGTTCCTTCACGCTGCTCCCTCACGCTGCTCCTTCACACTGCTTCCTCACGCTGCTCCCTCACGCTGCTCCTTCACGCTGCTTCCTCACGCTGTTCCTTCACGCTGCTCCCTCACGCTGCTCCTTCACACTGCTTCCTCACGCTGCTCCCTCACGCTGCTCCTTCACACTGCTCCCTCACGCTGCTCCTTCACGCTGCTCCCTCACGCTGCTCCTTCACGCTGCTTCCTCACGCTGCTCCTTCACGCTGCTCCCTCACGCTGCTCCTTCACACTGCTCCTTCACACTGCTTCCTCACGCTGCTCCCTCACGCTGCTCCTTCACGCTGCTTCCTCACGCTGCTCCTTCACGCTGCTCCCTCACGCTGCTCCTTCACGCTGCTTCCTCACGCTGCTCCCTCACGCTGCTCCTTCACGCTGCTTCCTCACGCTGCTCCTTCACGCTGCTCCCTCACGCTGCTCCTTCACACTGCTTCCTCACGCTGCTCCCTCACGCTGCTCCTTCACGCTGCTTCCTCACGCTGCTCCCTCACGCTGCTCCTTCACGCTGCTCCCTCACGCTGCTCCTTCACGCTGCTTCCTCACGCTGTTCCTTCACGCTGCTTCCTCACGCTGCTCCTTCACGCTGCTCCCTCACGCTGCTCCTTCACACTGCTCCTTCACACTGCTTCCTCACGCTGCTCCCTCACGCTGCTCCTTCACGCTGCTCCCTCACGCTGCTCCTTCACGCTGCTCCCTCACGCTGCTCCTTCACGCTGCTTCCTCACGCTGCTCCCTCACGCTGCTCCTTCACGCTGCTTCCTCACGCTGCTCCCTCACGCTGCTCCTTCACGCTGCTCCCTCACGCTGCTCCTCCTATCCCCAGCTCCCTGTGAACCCCAGGATGTGGACATCCATTTGGAGTGCCAGTCAGGTGTTCTTGGGTTATCCTGGGAACCAAGCAGAGGGGCGGACCGCTACCGAGTAGAAGTAGTCAGCGACAATGGCCTAGTGAAAACGTGCAACACCGAGAGCACCTCCTGCGACATCCCTGACTTGCAGTGTGGACTCGAGTACACCGTTAGTGCTGTGGCACTTGACGACAAGTGCAATAGCTCCCACAGCTTGGCCAAGAGCTTCACATCAGGTCAGCTATTTCCCAGCATGTTATACTCATATACGGAGGTGAGATACTGCTTCTTCATATATGTGTTTGCCCCCTATTCATACAGCTCCGTGTCCCCCTGACCACATCACTGCCAGTGCCGATTGCTTCACGGGCAATGTCTCAATTTTCTGGAGTCCCACAGTCCAGGGCGTCCAGTATGTCGTTACTGTGAAGGAGCCCGGCAGCCGCTTTCAGGTGTGCAATGTCACAGGCCTCCAGTGCGTCATCAGTGGCCTGCAGTGCGGCGCGGAGTACACACTAGAGGTGTCCGGAGAGACAGACGGCTGTGTGGGGGCTCCCAGCACTGACCACCCTTTCCAAACAGGCATGTATACTCTCGTGGCAAAAAAGCCACAAGCTTGCACTGAATTGCACTATTAAACCCATCTACCACACGCAACTATGCATGTCTGGAAGCATTGTGGTTAGTTTGTGAGCGTAATGTCTGCGTGGTCTGCCTCCAGTGCCCTGTGTCCCACTCCTGGTTGGAACAAAGATGGACTGCCCATTAGACTCTGCCTGGGTGGAGTGGAGGAACCCGCAAGAGGCGGAGCTGTATGTGGCCAGTGCGGAGGACACTCAGGGGCAGGTGGTTTATTGCAACGGCGGCAATGGTGTCAGCGGCTGCTCCGTGCCAGGCCTGCGGTGCAGTTTACAGTACACCTTCACAGTGACTGCTTCCAATCAACAGTGCACCAGCGCACCCAGCAACGCTATGCAGATGCAGTCTGGTGAGGGGGCTCTATCCATCTCCATCTCCATCCATGCTACATGCCATGACCATCACATCGCCTTCTGAGCTCATGATCTGTCCGTTTTCTTGTCTTGAGTTTTTATTATTATTTTTTTTTACATTTATCCATAAATCTCTACATAAGTTACCCTAGGTATGGATGGATTTATATCCATCTGTCTACCGCTGTGTATTTGTAGTTACTATGTATTTATTTCTCTCTCAATATTTTTTATATAGTTGTTTTCAATTCATTGAGACCTCCAGCCAATTTAACTGGACCATTTAAGATACATGTAAAACAGGAAAAATACTTTGGCATAAGAATATTAATATCAGTGAAGGCCAAAACAACACTTTGTGAAGTATCTGCTGTATCTGACCCCACTAGATGGCGCTCTCTGTTCAAAACAGGGCTCAAAGCATGGCCCAGAACAAACCAAGAGCACTCTCTGGTAGGCTCAGGAAATACTGCAAATGGTTCATTTTGGCCATCGCTAATTAATACTGTTCTATACGTATATGTCTCTCTGTCTATCTATCTAGCCAATACCCATCAATACAACATGTGAAAATCTATCCCATTTCATGCAAACAGAAGGGTTCCTAAGGTACAAATTGCAGATAACTTTCATGACGGCCACATAAGTAATGTGCTTCAGCCCCAGTTGTGTATGGGGCTGTGTGGCTGCGGATGAGAACACATCCCACAGATGCTCACCACATCCCTGGCCATCCACAGGATGCAACACAAAAGTTGTTCACATCTTTACTCCTGCCCATTTCTTCTGCATTCAACACATCAACTACAAGTACCGAATGTCAGCTTGCCATCTAACATATCCTACACCTTGACATGCCGTTTTTACAAGATAGCTGATCTGGCTGGTCATAATGTGTTGGCTCACTGGTGTATATGCAAATATTTCTATGTGAATACTGATGACCTGCATCTATGATGAGCTCTAAAAGAAAATAATGAGTTATGGTCCTGATTGTCACTACTAACCCTTGCATCCCCCAAAGCCCCCTGCCCGCCAGAGTATGTCAACATGGATGTTGATTGTGAGAATGGGACCATGACAGCATCCTGGCCCCTCAGTCGGGGCGCTCTGAGCTACACTGCTACTTTGCGGGGCCCAGATGGCAAAACGTGGGCATCCTGCACCACCAATGGATCGGACTGTGACATTGGCACGATGCCCTGTGGGGAGAGCTTGGCCCTGGCAGTGGTGGCCGAGGGAGCCAGCTGTTATAGTAGACGGAGCCAAGACTTCCCCATCAGCACAGGTAAGGTGGATGCATCATACTATTAGTGAGAACCTGTGCGCCAAATGGGAAAATCGGTACACTTTGCAGAAACATTCGAGCATGTTAATGTCAACCGTTTCATATGGCTTCCAAAACCATAGGACGATTCTTTTCAATGGGTCAAAGGCAATGATTTTGTAAAATTCACCAATAAACCCGTAGGTCACTTACTGAAAGAATAATTCTTCGGACATTATTCCGAATACCACACAAAGCTTTGATAAGAACGATGGGGTTAGGCCTGGATGTCCAGTGATAGGATAAAATCACATGGCACACACACTCACCCCATGTAGGTAACTGCTGCCTTATTACTTCGTAAGACTTCCCTTGAAGTCCGTCATAATGGGATTTTACTGTATAATTATTCCAGCTCTTTACGGTTGGAAATGCAGAGTTTTACATGTCACATGCATCAATTTTTTTCCTCTAGTACCTTGCTCTCCACAAATCCTGGAGGCCACCCTGAGATGTGGTGACAATATGGCAACCGTGACTTGGAACAGGAGTAGGGGGGCAGAGCGTTACCTAGTGAAGGCCACCAGCAGCGATGACCACCAGGCCACCTGCATCTCACGTGGGGCTACCTGCTACCTCAGGAGCCTGAGCTGTGGGAAGATATACACAGTCACTGTTCGGGCAGAGGACAGCACCTGCTCCAGTGCATGGAGCCATCCTGTTGAAATTAAGACAGGTAACTATGGTGGCCACATTGCCAGTCTACCCAGGGTTAAATCCCCAGTTATAGGTATAGTTCTAGCTTTCGTTTCTCCTTGGCTTAATGGTTGCCCATTCCCTTCAGTCCCCTGCATCCCTGAAAATGTAGACGCCCACTTTGACTGCGAGTCAAGGACCATGATCGTGTCCTGGTCGGCAAGCGACGGCGCAGACTCCTACACAGCCACGCTGGAGGACAGCGACGAACGCTTCACCAATTGCCAGACCTTGGGAGCCAGCTCATGCAATGTGACCGGTCTGCACTGCGGCCAGGTTTATCACGTGTCCGTGACTGCGTCGGATGGCCACTGCACCAGCCAGGAGAGCATCATGCTGGATGTCCACTCAGGTGGCATGGAATACTAAAATTTAGATAAGGGAATGTTGGGCAAACAAGTGGGCAAACCTCTGTGTCAGCAACCAGTTCTGTGGAGTAGCACCAGTGCTCTACTAGAAAATTCTCCAGCAGTTCAGAAGCTAACCAACCAATGTTGCTTCCTCTCCTACCAGTCCCCTGTCTCCCCAGGCATATCAAGGCCTCCATGGACTGCGAGAGGACCACGGCGGTGGTGACCTGGGACTTCTCTCCCGGGGCAATGTCCTATGTTGCTACAGCCACTGCAACATCTGGCCACGTAGCCACCTGTGACACCACCCACACCAACTGCGAGATGAGCAGTCTGGCATGTGGAGAGCGATACTTAGTGTCAGTGCTCGCGCGGGGGGAGACCTGCAACAGCACATCCAAGATGCCTCGGCAGCTGATGACAGGTAAACAGGCTATGACTAAACATGCCATCCAACAAAAACCTTTGTAAAGTAAGAACACAAGAAGGATGCAATTCACAAGGCATTAATTTGCTTCCCGTACCGTAAGGTTCTCAGTCTTCTTTGAGACATCGCTCCAGAATTTTAATTACTTTAATGTAAAAACAAACCTTTATCTGTTTTGTTATTGGTTCACCTTTCAATCTCAGTGTTCCCCAAAAAAAAACCCATAAAGCTTCACACTCCTGAGGAACTTAGTATTAGCTCACTCAACAACCCATGGATTAAATACTGGAATTAATAACTTAATGTTCTCATTTACATGTAGAGCCATGCATGCCTCTTCATGTTAGCATCCAGTACAACCCACCAGTAGGCCAGGTCTACTGGGACACAAGCATGGGAGCCTCATACTACATCACAGAGGCTGAGACCAGTGATGGCTTGCAGACTTCATGCACAACCACAGACAACTACTGTGCCCTCTATAATATGGCCTGTGGCCGTGAGTACAACATCACGGTCATTTCCAGCAATCAGGCCTGTGAAGACATCGTCGCTTCTGACCCAATCAGCCAGACCACAGGTAAGGCAGTGATACCTGAGGATCAGACAAGGGGTTTTCAGTGGGACACCTTCTCAACCAGGTTTCCTGGTCCATTGTTCTCTTCACTTCAGCATTCTCTTCATTTTCACATTAAACTTGACTTGATATGCAGAGCAAAAGTTCTGTTGGGGGGGGGGGGAGTGCCCAGAACGATACACAAATTGCTTGAATCTCGTGTTGTCATGCTCCAGAACCTTGTCCTCCGAAGAATGTCCAAGCCCGTGTGGACTGCAGGACAAACATAGGACATGTGTCATGGGAGGAGAGCGATGGGGCTGTGGGCTACTTGGCCATCCTGGATGGACGGGATGGAGATTCTGCCTTCTGTTACACCACTACTACATCCTGCACTTTGGATACACTCCACTGCGGAACAATCTACTACACCAGAGTCCAATCCATAGGAGAGGCATACAACAGCTCAGACAGTACCACCTACAGCCTACTCACAGGTCAGTGTCCATAGGCTCCTCTTCTGAGTTATTTTATTAACCAGCCTTTAAAGCAGAAGGTTCTCTGCTAGCTGTTTCGCATACCGTTCCAGCTCCTTGTGTGCCAGACATGTGGGAGGCCCAGGTAAACTGCGAGAACGACACTGTGTTGGCATCCTGGAATTACAGCAGTGGGGTGGAGTCCTACATACTGACCGCCAGAGGCATCGATGGACATTCCACTTCCTGCATCACCAGGGAGACCTCCTGTGCCCTCGTCGGCCTCACCTGTGGGAATGCGTACACCCTCAGACTGGCTGTCTCCACCCATCAGTGCTCACTCATGTCCCCCACCGAATTCACCCTCCAGACCAGTGAGTGGAGTAGGGGGGGATCTCAACAGCCTTGAGTACATGTCCTTTTAGATAAATCAGCCCAGTGTTCAGTCTCACCATAAACAAGAAACTATAACCCACTTCACAAATCACATTCCATTAAATCCCAGTTCAATGTAAGGGTCATCCATCTGTCCACCCAGTCACTTTCTGTAATGCCTGTCCCGTACAGTGTCCCATTGGGCGTGGAGACTATTCTAGGAATCACAGGTTACCTGCATTCAGATTCACAATGGAAAATTTAGGGTCATCACTTCACCTAACAGTATGTTGTTAGACACACACACAGGGCGGGGGTTGGGAATCGACCCCACAACCCTATAGTGCTAATAGTACTAAGCACCAAGCCATTGCACCATCAACACAAATGACTCAAGCAGATTCAAGCACTTTGTCATTGTGTGACACAACAACATTACACCAAGTGTGGTTAGTGTCAGGTGTACCTGTGCCACGGTCTGGATGTCTGAAACCCCGTGCCCCTTCCCACAGAGCCATGCCCCCCAGCCCACGTGTCGGTGGAGCTGCAGTGCGGCTCTCGTACTGCCACTGTTTCGTGGAGAGAGAGCGAAGGGGTGGAGCTCTACACAGCCAGCGCTGTGGCTTCGGCAGGCATGTATGCCGAGGACCGCAACACCACCGACACCTCGTGCCTCTTTGCCAACCTGGAATGTGGGGAGACCTACACCTTCACAGTCAGGGCGTACAGCGGTGAATGCCAAGGCCAAGCCAGCAAGACCATCGATCGCAATACAGGTGCTTAACCACCCAGTCACTCTCATCTTTGCTTTATTATGGTTGTTTAGTAATCATTCAGTGATAATTCCTTAGTAAGTAGAAGTATGTTTTTTTTTGTAATCATTCGGTCAAATCTATTGGCGCTGGGCAAGGAGGCGCAGAAACAGCAGTACGTTGTATAAGTTTGCAGTACGTCACCCTGTGAAACACCCTTTAAACATGATCACCACCACCAGTGGTAAATTTCAGCCCTTCTCATGCAGAGCCATGCCAGCCCACCAACGTGACAGCGCAGGGATCATGTGAGAATGACACAGTCGTCCTGCAGTGGGCGGAGACTAAGGGGGCGTCCATATACGTCGTGAGTGCCCTGGGTGACCTGGGCTACGTGGTGGATCTCAAAACACCCAACACGTCCATCCCGGCTGAGCTGCCCTGTGGACAGACCTACAACCTCAGTGTGGTGGCCTGGGACGACTACTGTGACAGCCTGAGAAGCAGTGTTCTGCAATACAGAACCGGTCCGTTGGGGTAACCCTTCAGGCTCTATTCAGGTTTTATTATTTTTTCAGGTTTGTGTTAAATGCTCTGTTCAGTTTTCAAGCTTCTCATCAGTGTGACGACATCCCAGACAAAGAAAGGTTTCCATTTAGTAAGAAATTCATCTCTTGCGCATGTAAAAATTCAGGGCAAAACATTTTATAATAAAGAGAAACTAGCAAGTTTAAAGTAACAGGAACACCAGGCGGTCAGGAAAACTGCGAGAACGACACTGGAATTACAGTATCGGGGAGGAGTCCTTAGACGTTGATTGGTCCATCGTCCGCGACCACAGATCCTGAGCACAAGGGGCCTTGCTCCTATCCCAGAAAACACTGGTCAAGCTGCAGGAGCACCCAGGTCATGGTGCCAGTCCATCACAGAGCATCACACACTATGGGAACTTCAGTGAAAATGTTTTACTCAAAATCTCACTTTTAGACAACATGTCTGTAGTACTGAAACAAACCAGTTCTGGTTATGTACTTGCATAAACATTTTCTTTCCTCCCCCACTTCCCAGTTCCATGCACCCCCCAGAATGTGGTGCCCAGTGTCCAATGTGAGGACAGCGTGGGCTCTGTCAGCTGGGCACAAAGTGACGGCGCCCAGTCCTACGTGGCAGTTGCCGTGGGACTGGACGGCCACACCCACACCTGCGCCAGCCGCAACCCTAACTGCACCTGGGACGAGCTGCACTGCGGCAACCTCTACGGCATCACTGCCATAGCCGAGGACGAGCTGTGCAGCAGCCTGCCTAGCAGCAGCGTGTACATCCACACGGGTACCTGTCCTCGCGATTCCTCATACCCACACATACATGTCACTTATGCTTTGCTCTGCAATAAGTTTTCAAAAGCATTAGAAGTTCAGCCAATTTCCGCACTGTCACCATTTAAACAAAACTCAGTAGATATTATTCTAAGAGGAAAAGCAACCACCCACCCCCACTACCTGACAGGCGGGTGCAGACTAGGGCTTCGTGATTAATCGCTTTTGATTTGGGATTTTGATTCATACCCCTACAGGATCTCAATCTTACATGACACAGATTCTGCCGTGTTTGCATTAGAAGGGAGATCCGCTTCATCAAACCAGGCGCCCCTCTCTTTTCTTCTAAGCTGTAGCAACAAATCCCAGCACAATGTTACACTATTTGACGGGAAGAGGGGGCAGAAAAACAGGCGCTATAATACAGAGCAGACGCGGTTTGTTTAGAATTTCTCATTGGAAATGCCAGCACAGATTAATGGCATGATGTTACATAGTTTTTAATTCTGTAGAAAAATAGACCTGTGGGCCTGATTTAATAATGAATTATAAACAAGTCGCAGGCTGGTATTTTGAGAGCTTTTACAGCATATCTTGAAAATAGATTGACTAAATCCCTCATCCCCCATTATGAAAAGCAGTTTATAGTTCAACCATCTCCATCATTTTAGCTGTTGTGTTTTTACCGCTGGTGCCGCTAACGCTGAATGTTGATTGTTGACTGTTAAGTTTAAATATCAGCCGTCAATATCACCCAAGACATCGGACTGATTCCAATATCTTGATTTTTAACGATTATTGGTTGATACCGATATTTTAAGTGATATATCTGTACATATTGTTTGCAAATAATAATAGTAATGAGAGAAATGTATTGTTCAAGAATTGTGAGAGAAAACCACGAATGGAAAAAAAAAATCACAGTTCATATTTTACCCAGAATCATGCAAACTTTACCATGCCAAAGATAACCTCCCCAGTGCCTGAACTGCACAAACTTTACCATGCCAAAGATAACCTCCCCAGTGTCTGAACTGCACAAACTTTACCATGCCAAAGATAACCTCCCCAGTGTCTGAACTGCACAAACTTTACCATGCCAAAGATAACCTCCCCAGTGCCTGAACTGCACAAACTTTACCATGCCAAAGATAACCTCCCCAGTGCCTGAACTGCACAAACTTTACCATGCCAAAGATAACCTCCCCAGTGTCTGAACTGCACAAACTTTACCATGCCAAAGATAACCTCCCCAGTGTCTGAACTGCACAAACTTTACCATGCCAATGATAACCTCCCCAGTGTCTGAACTGCACAAACTTTACCATGCCAAAGATAACCTCCCCAGTGCCTGAACTGCACAAACTTTACCATGCCAAAGATAACCTCCCCAGTGCCTGAACTGCACAAACTTTACCATGCCAATGATAACCTCCCCAGTGTCTGAACTGCACAAACTTTACCATGCCAAAGATAACCTCCCCAGTGCCTGAACTGCACAAACTTTACCAGACTTTGTCAGACTTGTGGCCTTTTGCGTTTTTCAGCGCCCTGTGTGCCCCAGAACCTGAGGGCCTCCCTGAACTGTAGCACCAAGGTGACACTGCTGACGTGGGACCCTAGCCCTGCAGCCAAGTTCTACACGGTGACCGCCGATTCGACCGACGGCCAGAGGGTGCAGCTGAGCACTGGCAAAATGCACGCTTACATCTCTGAGCTCACCTGCAGTCACGTGTATTCCCTCACGGTCACGGCCATGAGCACGCACTGCACCAGTGCCGCCAGCCCACCCATGCACTGGCAGACAGGTATGTAGATGCATCCCAGATATCCTATTTAAACCCCTAGCGTTTGGTTTATTTAATTTACATTACAAAGTTAAAGCACATCTGCTTGTCCTTCTATTTAGAGGCCTGCCCCCCCACTGCCACTACCCCCGAACTGGACTGTGTGTCTAACATCGCCGCGGTAACGTGGGAGGCAGTCGAGGGTGCGGAGTTTTACATCACCACTGCCTACTCTGAGGACGGCCAGTCCGACACCTGCATGTCCCCCACGACCCGATGCAGCCTGGCTGGCCTGCAGTGCGGTCAGATGTACACCGTGTCGGTCACTGCTGTCAACCAGCAGTGTGGTTCTGATCCGAGCGTCCCTAGCATGTTCCACTCAGGTGAGGGAGGATCTGGCTCAAAAGCCCTGCTGGGGGTGTAGCTTGGACTCAAACTGACATTTTTTCTTTTCTTCCCATCTCACTTTTCCCCACACAGTTCCCTGTCTCCCACAGGGCCTGTCCGTAGAAATGCACTGTATGGAAAACGAAGTCCTAGTTACCTGGAACAACAGCCAGGGGGCACTGTCCTACAGGGCTGTCGCTCAGCATGATGGAGGAAGCCCCATCTTCTGTGAGAGCCACCATCCTGGCTGCATGCTCACCGGCCTCCTCTGCGGCACGCTGTACACGCTGCATGTGATTGCTGTGGGGGAGGCCTGCTCCAGCCTCCCCAGCGAGTCCGTGGACTTCCATTCAGGTGACTCCCATGAACTCTCCAGGCCGCTACAACTTTGATGGTCCTACAATGATTTGTTCAAAATATAAATATTAATTTTCAAGGTTAAAAGCATGTTTTCATGATGAAGACACGAGAGATCATCCTAATTCCATAACCATTCGCCTAGGAAGCACAAGCCACAAGGCAGGGGAACACCCTGCGTGGGATAACAATGGTTCACAAGGCCCACATTCACATATTATGCTCAAATTAGAGTAATTTACCTAATGGCATATTTTTGGACTACAGGAAGAAACCCAGTATCCAGAGCAAAGTCACGTAAACACAGGGAGACTCCACACAGAGATCAGAGGGCAGCCATCAAGCGCAAAAATTTACACCGAGCCCTGAGCCACCATGGCAGCTACCAGAAATCATAATGTTCCATTTGCACGCTGTGGTGGCAGCTGATGCTGCTGCTACTGCTCTGCTAACTGCTTATCATCCCTCCTCCAGTGCCTTGTACTCCAGAGATCACCTCCATGTACCTGGATTGCGTCACCAACTCACTGGTGATGTGGTGGGATCCCGCGGAAGGAGCCTCGTCGTACGTGGCCCTGGCAGACTCCCGCGGCGCTGACAGTGTCGTCTGCAGAACCAATGTGACGGGCTGTCATTTCCTGGACCTGGACTGTGGCCGTGTGTACACCGTCAGGCTACTGGCCTCCGACGGCCAGTGTAACAGCTCACTGAGCACCAGCGAGGACGTTGAGTCAGGTGAGCGAGGCCCCACATTCCTGCCCCCAGCCCATTGGATAAGGCCTTTGACATGTCAGTTCCCTTGATAATAGGCTTTGCTACTCTTTTTCCCATGGCTAGTTTAACAAATTTTA
Source organism: Brienomyrus brachyistius (assembly GCF_023856365.1). Lineage (NCBI taxonomy): Eukaryota > Metazoa > Chordata > Actinopteri > Osteoglossiformes > Mormyridae > Brienomyrus > Brienomyrus brachyistius. Next base: position 15,573,719 of record NC_064547.1, on the reverse strand, counting down.
GTTTATCCAGTATTCCTTCCCATATGGTGTAGTGCCGGGAATGTGGTATAATTTTAAACCTGAAACTAACATGTGCCGCCATCTCTCTCCACCTCTGCGTTCCGCAGTGCCCTGCACGCCCGAAAACGTGGAGGCGGAGCTGATCTGTTATTCCGACGCTGCCTACGTGGAGTGGGAGGCCAGCAGGGGGGCAGAGTCCTACGTGGTGCAAGCCGTGGGTGCTGAGGGCCACATCAGCTTCTGCAACACCACCGAGGTGGCCTGTGAGGTGCCTGACCTGGTCTGCGGAGATATCTACAACATCAGCGTGGTGGCTGTCCTGCAGGACTGCAACGTGTCAGAGAGCAGTGTGGTGGAGCTGAATAGCAGTAAGCACGTCGCACATGCCGACTTTCTCCAGGTCGATGTTGAACACATAGGTTACGTGTGTAGACCACGCTTTCTGCAGTGAATGAGTACGTGCTGCTTTGCCCTCCTCAGTGCCCTGCGCCCCGCAGCTGGTCGATGCTGCTGTAGACTGTGAAACAGGGGCCGTGATGGTGACCTGGGAGCACAGTCCGGGAGCCACATCCTACACTGCCTTTGCCCAAGCGCTCACGGGCTATAACTCCTCCTGCAACGTCACAGAGACTGTATGCGAGTTCGACGACCTCCTGTGTGGCCTGCCCTACGCCTTTCACGTTGTTGCCCTTGATGATGACGCCTGCACCAGCCTGGAGAGTATGGTGGCGTACGTGGACACAGGTAAGGATGCCCCAAGGCTTGGTTGATGGGTTGGATCCTTGGTACCACATGACCTCAGCCCTAAGAACAATGTCCCATCCCACAGTTCCATGTGAGCCCCATAATGTCACGGTGATGTCCGACTGCTCCTCCGATGGGGGGCTTATTAGGTGGGAGGAGGCAGAGCACGGGGATTTCTTCCATGTGCTGGCAACAGGCCTAGACGGCCACCAAACCACATGCGGCAGCGACCCATTTGCCGAGTGCTGGCTCACCGGGCTGCACTGTGGTCAAAGGTACAACCTAACAATCACCGTCCTGGACCATGTGTGCAACAGCAGCCACACCTATCGGACCCTGCAGTCAGGTGGGTGAGCTTCTCATGGACCAAAGGCTATGGTACTTCTGACTGGCAACTACAAATACATATTTTGAATTTAAATAAAAATTCTTAGCAAGACACTAACCTCGACACGGGCCACACGCAGTTTTCATTTCAGGAGATGTTATCCTAGATAGTAGCTGGTATCTAATATGACTCTTGCAGGAATTCCTGGTCTAGGGGTACAAACCTGAACGTGAAGAAGATTCCCATACAGTCACACTGGTCTATTAGCTGGTACTGAGCCACTTCCTGGGCTTTTCCCCCTTGTTCCCTCTCAGCTCCCTGCGAGCCTCAGGATGTGCAGGGAGTCGCACGCTGTGGCTCTGGTTCGGCCTGGGTGTCGTGGAGAGATAGTGGTGAGGTCGAGTCATACCAGGCCACAGCCACGGCCCCCGGGAGCCAGGCAGTCAACTGCAACACCAGTGACAACCACTGTGAGCTGGACGGGCTACAGTGCGGACGCACTTACCACATTTCCGTCCTCTCTACATATGACACTTGCCGCAGTGCCGAGGTCAGAGGCCAGCCGTTCCAAACAGGTGAGCATGGACCTATCTGAAGTGGGCTATATGCCACTCTTCTGGCTGCTGCTGACCTCCTGCGCCCCCTCGCAGCCCCCTGTCCACCGCAGCATGTAGAGGTTCTAGGGTCCTGCAGCCCAGACAGGGAGCTGAGGTGGGACTCCGACTCTGATGCAGACTACTTTGTTGTGAGTGTGAAACCTGAAAACGGCACGCAGCACTCCTATAAAACGGGTGAGGCAAGTTGGCGAATCAGTCACCTGACATGCGGCCAGAATTACTACGTCTATGTCACGGCCTTCCACGGTAGCTGCAGGAGTATGCCCAGCCTGACCGTCCAAGTACCATCAGGTATCCACGGCCCTTCCTAACCTCGCTTTCAGGGTCTGAAATTTCAGCAGGCCGCATTTAAATGTCCACTCTTGACAGTCCTGCTCTGAAGCGCCCCTTGCTGGGTTTTTTCTGCAGTGCCATGTACGCCCCAGCAGGTTTCCGGTAACCTGGAGTGTGGGACTAACTCAGCCTGGGTCATGTGGGAGCCTTCCCCAGGAGCTCTGAGCTACAGGGTGACTGCAGAAAGCGTGGATGGCCACAGCTCGTCGTGCTCTGGCTCCCCCTCCAGCTCCCCCTGCAACGTACCATCCCTGCAATGCGGGATGACCTATACGTTCAGGGTCACTGCCATTGGCCACAGCTGTGAGAGCCAACTCAGCTCCACCTACAAGCTCATGACAGGTACCGGTGACAGCGCCTGCATCTCCTCAAGATGTAACTAACAGTGGTTGAATGCTTGACCCCTAAGGGCAAATATTAGCGCCCAAACAGCATAGCGAACTGCTAAAATTGCATTACGCGCCAACATGACAGTTAGGTAATATGTATTACGTGACACTCAACAGCCCCCTGCCTCCCCAAATCCATCACGGCCGTCACGGAGTGCCACAGCGACACCATCGCGGTGAACTGGGAAAGGACGCAGGCCTCCCCACTCTACATCGCTATAGCGGATGGGAATGACGGAAGTACGCTGTCCTGCAACAGCACCGTGGGAACGTGCCAGCTGGCCGGTGCTCATTGCGGAACGGAGTACAATGTCATCGTGGCCTCCTACTCGGACAAATGCAGCAGCTTGAGGAGCTCCCCATACACCATTACAACAGGTACACTGCTATATAAATCCTGTTCCTTCAGGTTGATCCTTAGGGGTTAGAGTTATATATATATATATATATATATATATATATATATATATATTGATGGTCATTCCAATAGACCACAGGCAAATGGTTCGACACACCAAAATAATGTAAGAAGATCCTAGCTTAGCCTAAGCTAGTCTATCCTTAGAACCCCTTAAGCGGATTTAGCTAACCTCTATACAGTCCTACCGGTTACTATAAGCTCCTACCAATTGCCACTTACATGAAAATCTTGACTCAACAATTCTAAAGTGAAGCAGTTCTGGTTAAACGGAGCAGCTAAGAACCAGGTATCTTCTGGTAATAAAAATAATAGTAATATTATTTAATGAACAATAACAATTTCCCAATCACATAAGTCTATCTTCTCCGTTGAAGCACCATGCACCCCTCAGGACATTGTAGTGGATGCCTGCAGCGGTGAAGGCATCAAGGCTTCCTGGCCACACTCATTCGTGGCAGAGTTCTACCTCATGACGGCCACAGGGGAAGACGGCAACACACTGACCTGGAACATGTCTGAAAGCCACCTGACGCTCACGGGGCTGCGGTGTGGCCATGCCTATTCCCTCTCCATCATTGCCATGGCGATGGGCTGCACCAGCCTGGCCAGCTCACCGATCACCCTAAGCACCGGTAAGATCCCCGTCCTCTCAGTGGTTAGCCTGGATGTGTTATGCATCCATTGCATCCATGTTGGCTACATTGATGCTTATACTCCTATGCTTTCAAATATTCCTACCTCTTACTTGATCTGTACGACAGCCTTCTTGCAGCTGCTTATGATTGTTATTCAGTCCTCGATGTTCCAGGTAAATCAGGCTGTGAGACCCAGGATGGCAGCATTGAAAAAATAAATCAGATCCACTAATTGCCAATTAGGTGATGAGTACAAACACTAATATTCCATCTCACCACACTGGATGGTGAATAATGGCTATGATTGTTGTTTTAATGGTGAGGATCTTCATCCATTTTCACGCAACCAGTAGAGGGTCATAAGGGGGCAAAGGTCTTGTGAACCTTATACTGTAGCGGACATTAGGGATGTTATTTTGGGAATATTACAATAAAATGCGCCCACCCCTACAGCACCCTGCATCCCGGACAATTTGACGGTACAGATGGAGTGTGCCAGCAAGTCGGCAATGCTCTCCTGGGACGCGAGCGAGGGCTCCCTGGAGTACTTCGCTCGTGTGCAGCCTGAGCACGGCGACACACTGTTCTGCGGCGGGACAAACACATCCTGCAATGTCTCCGGACTAGAATGCGGTGTCCTGTATGACTTCTCAGTGCTGGCCTCGGACAGCACCTGCAATAGCTCCTTTGGCAAGCCGATAAGCCGGGCAGCAGGTACTCCCACCTTCTAATCGCTGGCACGATGCCTCCAGTCATCACGAGGAGAGCTTAGCTGAGCTCAGTCTGTTCAGCCGCGCACAAAGGACACTAAGGGGGGACGTGATCCAGATATATAAGATTCTAACAGGTCTGGATGCTGTTCGGCCAAATGTCTACTTCAATATTAGTTTAAATACTAGAACTCGTGGGCATAAGTGGACATTAGCGGGAGAACATTTTAAACTGAATTTGAGAGCATGGAATACTCTTCCTGTTCAAGTAGTGCAGGCTAAAACCCTGGGTTCCTTTAAATCAGAGCTAGATAAGATTTTAACAACTCTGAGCTATTAGTTAAGTTCTCCCCAAACGAGCTTGATGGGCTGCATGGCCTCCTCTCGTTTGTAAACTTCTTATGTTCTTATGACCTGGAGGGTCACATCCCCCGTTTTCCTTTTCCCAGCTCCTTGTCCCCCCAACATGGTTCAGAAGCGGCTGCTGCCAATGAAAGACGGAGTTCAGATTGTGCGAGTATACTGGGATCCTGTGGACTGTCCTGGTGTCACGTACCTGGTCGACCTGATGGGGATGATCCAAGGCAGTGAGCAGGCGCTCATCAACATCTTTTCCTATTGGACCGACTACACCTTCTTCGAGATCCCTGTTCCTTGCAGCTCCACGTACTCTGTTACCGTCACAAGCAAGAACTTGGCAAGCACTGGAGATCCCTCGACGGCCATTACCGGAAGCACGGGTACTGGGGCAGGAAGACACCATGCCTTCCCCCACTCGTCACAGCATAAAACAGAGTGTTTAGCCCATGTGGTTTCATTGACGGCTGCTGTCGTTTCAGCTCCCTGCCCGCCGTCGGCTATCACTTTCGTCGGGGGTGACGACTCTGCTGTCCTGTCCTGGAACCCTTCAGTCTTCGCCACCAGCTACACAGTCTATAGGCTCTCCAACAGCACCAGATCTCAGGTCTGCAGCACTGCACAGCTCTCCTGCAGGCTGCACAGCGTCAGCCATGACACTGTCGAGGTGACGGCCAGCAACTCGGCGGGACAGAGCAATCCGAGCCGTGACATTCAAGGTAAGGGGCTGTTTCTGGGGTCTTTCTGTCCCAAAGTAACGAAACGGCACAGCACGCCAAATTAAGAGCATGACTTAACCTGAAGTTACCTAACATCCTCAATTCATTTAACAGATATATCACCCCTTCGCTCCAAAAGAACTCTGCATGAAGCCATGGTCGATGAGAGGGGTATGCATGCTTTCCAGGGTTTTTCTTTTGTAACATACTTAAATAATCTAGTAAATTAAACGCTTGAATTTTAAGAACACTTCTGAAATGACCACTGTCTAATCACAGGTTTACGAGCAGCTTTATTCCTCTTTTAGACGAAATGCCCATTCCGATCGTGCAAGTGGCAGTAGCAGGAACCTCTCTGCACATCCGATGGAGCACAGTAGGCGGTGCCACAATCTACACACTGACGGTCAGGCCGGACTCCAGCAGGCAACCCGTCAGACCCATGCTGATCCCTGTGTATGGGGGGTCCCACACAGTGACTGACCTGGAACCCAACACCAGATACTGCGTCTCGCTGTCTGCCACCGTGGCTTCTGCTAGCGGCCCATTCTCTGAGCCAAGCTGCGTGCGCACGGGGACAACCATCTAGGGCTCATAAGCAAAAGACACTTTTACACTTTTACACGTTCCGTTGAAAGGACAGGTACAGGATATGTATGTGTGTGTGTGTGTGTGTGTGTGTGTGTGTGTGCATGTCGGAGGGAGGGAGCTCCATGAGTGTGTGCCAATGAAATTCACTGTTCATTTCAAAAGTGACCTGGTAAAGCATGTTTACTGTGAACCTGTTAGGCAGAACATAGACTTTTTATATATATATATATATATATATATATATATATATATATATATATATATATATATATATACATACCAAGATAGACGGCAGTGTAATATGATTTTAAACACTTTTAAATTATCGTGATATTCGGTTTGGCGAGCCAAACTCTACCAGCCCAGCTGAGTGTGACAGTCAGTTCAGAAAGGATTGATGATGATACTGATGTTTTCCATTATGCTCAAGGGAAAAAATACCTTCCTGTGATAAACTTACATGTATTTTAAAATTCTGAAACTTAATGCCTTAATCACAAACACAGTCACATTAGTTGTAGTTAAAATAAAATTTATCATTATCAAGAATTTTTTAAACCCATACAGTATATTTACTAACGTACTATATCTTTTCATTAAGTGAACATTCTTGGTAGACTTTTTAAGCCCATAAATTAAATAATAAAAGCTTTTGAAACCTTTTCTTTTGACAAATTTAAATTTAGGCTAGAAATCCATCACTACGATGGCTGAACAACGTTCATTTTTAAATCACGATCTTTGCTTATTACCTGGGTAGTAAATACTTTTGTAACTGAACATATTCAAGCAGTTTGCTAAATCAACAAAAATGTTTTATGGTAGGACATGGCACAGAACTCAGAGAGCATTCAGAGAAGTTCCAAAGTAACGTTCTTTTTTCCCCCTATGGCATTAAAGTTTACATTTTGAACAGCTGATGATCTATGCCTTCATGCCTGCCAGAAAGTGGCCAGTAATTTGTACAGGCTGAACCAAAGGAGTGAAACTAAACTAATGAAAAGGCAAAGTGAAATCATGCATCTGAGTGTTTTATCAACTGTTCGAGGAGTGCCTGTGTGTGTGTTTTGTGTGCAACCATGGAGTAGTTTTATTAGCACTGAGAACACATCGATGGAATGGCAAAACCCATTCGCCAGGGACTTTAGTAAGCAACAGGAAAAACTTACCTTTCATAGGGCTCAGTTTGGTAATCTTATGGTCAACTCACTGAACTGCAAATTGTCCTACACCACTTCCTTCCTCTTACTTGGTGTTCACACATCCTTGCCTACCCTATACTGACAGATGAAAAATAATTGAATCGATGTTAATGTGAACAGTTGCAATCAAGTCGAGTTAAACACACAGCTAGGAAGCTTACATAAAGTGGACTGTTCATCATTTCTTTCCAAACAGGCCACTCATCCTGACACTAGAATACTGTAACTCACTCCTAGCTGGTCTGCCTCTGAGCGCCATTTGTCCTTCACAACCGATCCAGAAGGCAGCTGTCCAGCTCGTTTTCAACCTTCCCATGGTCTCCTTCAGCACACTATTGTTTCACTCCTTCCACTGGCTTCCTGTAGCTGCCCGAATCAGATTCAAATCACTGATGTTCACCTACAAAGCTAAAAATGGACCAGTACCCTCCTACCTAAAAGAACTTCTCACCCTGCACTGCACCACGCTCTCTGATCCTCCAGCACCACGCGACTGGTCCCACCATTGCTCAAGGTGCAAGGAAGGCTCTTCTCTGTTTTGGCATCTATGTCGTGGAATGAACTTTCCCTAGATGAGTCACTGGGAGCCTTCAAATGATGACTAAAAACCTGCCTCTTTCCGAAGTACTGGGATTAACACTTCCAGGATTAAATTCATCCTGTAAATTGTACCATATTTATAATATCACATTGCAAAAAAAAAAAAAAAAAGTACATGAAAGTGTTTTATTAGGAAATAATTTTAAATGAGGCGACCAAACAGCACAAAACTGAGCAACTTAGTGATTTGAACAAATTTACAGCCATGGCTGCTTCATGGGGTTTAAAACATAACAATGCCTGTATTTACAGTATAATTTCCAGAAGATGATAAAAGCTGAAACAGTACGGCATTGACAGAGGGCACACAGAGCCACTGCCCTTGGGAAGGAGGGCTTCACTGCAGACCTGGGAGCAGTTTGAGCAGAGCAGGTACAGCATTAGATTAGGAAGATTCCGCCCTGGAGCGCAGTGCCCCGTTTCCCAGATCCACGCCGTGGCTCCTTCTGTCTTCTCCTTTGCTGGGCTGCTCCTTCCCGTTGCTGTGTTCGCGCTGGTACATGCGCTCCTTGCTTCGGCTTTGCTCCCTCTTCCTGGCCCTGTCCTCCCCGTCGACCCTGCCTCTGCTCCTGCTCCTCTTGCTCCCGGGCCACTCCGACCTCTGCCTGGTGGTCCCGTCCTTGCTCCTGCTGTGGCTGCGCTTAGTACCTCGGTTCCGGCTGCGGTGCCTCCCCTCCCGGATCCCGCTAAGCTTCTTGGCCCTGCGCTTGTCCTTGTGCCGCTTGTCATCGTGCTCCTCCCTGTGCTTCCTGTCCTCTGCCTCGCCCTTGGCCCTCCTGTCTCGCGATCTCTCTCGGTCCCGCTCGGTGGCCCTGCCTTTCTCCTGGTCTCGGCCCTTCCTCTGGCTCCTGTTCCCGTCGCCCTCCCTTTCCAAGCGTTCATTCTTTTTGTCTCGGCTGGCACTACGACTGCGCCGGTGGTCCCTCCCTCTGCCCCCATGTAGCCCTGAGACTCGTTCCGGGCTGTGGGAGCGCCAACGGTCCTTGGCTGCCCTGTCCCGTTCAGCCCTGTCCTTGTCCATCCCCTCCCTCTCTTTCCTCTGTCGCTCCCTCTCTCTCTCCAGCTGCCAGTCGAAACTGCTGGATCCGTGCCCATCTCGGTGGTGGCTCTTGCTCCTTGACCTTTTGGGAGATCTCCGAGGGGTGGGTGTTCTCCTGGGAGACCTGTGGGACAACAGGAGGGTCAACCTTTATTCAGAATAGTCCAGTCTGTGTGCTACATGGCCCAGATCTATCATCGCTCACCTAGAACATCTGTGATCCACGTACCTTTCAGTCTCCATCTCCTCTTTACCATCCTTCTTGAGGACCTTCCTTGGCCTGCTCTTTATCTGCTGGTCTATCATCTTCTGAACGGGCACTGGGATGCGTGGGAAAAGGGTGGAGAACCACTCCAGCTTGGTGAGGAAAGATCGCAGCATCTCCCCTATGGTCATGACACAGCCACCTCCTGCTTTCACATCCAGCTCCTACCAGAATGGGAACAGGGGGGTCGCCCAGGCCTTTACCAAAATGTTCAATGCCAAACCAACTCAACATCATATGCACAATTACCCTCAAAGGAATACTACCTCCCATAGCTATGACTATATGGTCAAAATTGAATTGTGATGACCAAGTACCCAATGTTCACCTCTGTGTTCATCAAGCTTAACACTGAACAAAGCATTAGATCAAAGAAACAGACACTGTGAGTAAGAAACATCTGTGGCAAACAAATACAGTTCAATTGGACAGCTTAATGTTCTCCCCTTCGGGACAATGTTTACACCATAGGTTCCTGCGTAATTAAAAAACGCAACAGTAAACCAAGTGCCTTTAGTGCAGTGAGGTGTTTATTGGTTGCAAATGTGCAGTGAGCTTGCAAATAAAAACACTACCTCAGTGACTTAAAACTCATCACTACAGCATCTCCTTCCCTAACCGTGCCATCTCACTGCACAGGACACCTTAGATACTGTCAGGTTTGAACCTATAGCAAAAACACATAGGAAGAGGAAGCTTTAAAATCCAGCTACAGAAAAAACAGCAGAAGGGTAGGGGGGGGAAAACGGCCGTTTCCACTCACACACGCAAACCAACAGTGCTGAGATACAATCCCCAATTCACCTGCAGGACAAAGGAGATCTAAAGAAGAAAACATTGAAATTAGCCAATTGGAAGGAGGTAAAATGGCACATCAGAACATTCTTTTATTTGCCAAACACAGCACAAACAAGCAATCCATAAATAAATTCACTTACTTGCTACTGAATACATTTTTAATAACAACCCATTACCTTCTCTTTAGCTGGCACTCAATGAACACAAGAAATAGAAGCGACGGGGCTGGGGTAAATCATGAAGGAAACCTTGGTTTACATAGGGAACTTGTATTCCAAGTTATTCATTTAATCAGATGAGATCAGTTGCACAAATATTAATTACACACTAATAATGTGAGTCATCCAAACTGCAGGCAAACACTTGGATTTTTCTTTTATTTAAAAACCATTTCCTCTTAGAACAAACAGCAAACGTAGTTGACTATTGAATACCTGCCGATTTATAATAAAGGGTAATTCAGTGATAGTTATGCATACCGCAGTAGTCTGGGTCTAGAACAATATTATGCTGCTGCAGATTCAATTACGCCTGTCTCGTTGTGGGGCGACGTGCTCATTCACATCCGCCGACCGAGAACCGAGATCTCCAAGGAAACCTAGATTTGTGCTCCTGTTCTCTTTTCCCATCACCCCTCTGTACAGACGTGCAGCTACAAGTTCACAGGCGGCTGAGAAAATGAGAAACTACACCAAGGACCGTTATTAGCAAATGCTTAATTAGAGAGAACGCGTCTCCCCACTTTTTATATCAGAGCTTTAAATCTCAATTTTTTGATACCAGAGCTTTAAAAAGCACTTAGTTAGGTTGGACCTATTTGTGGCCGTTTATTTAATTTTCACTTTGACCATTCTCATACTTGGGTTTATCTATATACAGAGGTGGACAGTTCAGGTGCAGAAACTAAAAATCCAGACCAAGATTATATTTCAACCTGCTGGTTTAGTATAAAGAGTCACAGTCACCAAGTACTCAACTTGTTGGTTGAAATAAAATCTTTGCCTGGATTTTTATTTTCTAGACCTGAACTATCTATAATTGTATTACCTTCTAATCGGTCATCAGGGATCTGAGTGTTTCTAAAATCCCTGAAGTGCTCACATTTCAAATTCAAATGAACGTGTGAAGACAGAACAAACATGGAATTGATACTGATGGAAGGTGGAAGAGGGTGAACTGAGTTATGAGTTTGATTTGTGGAAGTGACCCCAAAGCTGCTGAGTGCTATGCGAGTTATTGCATAGTATTTCAAAGCGGCTACTTAATTTTATGAAACCTGGCTACACAAACACAAAAGATAAAATAATGTGCGTCATGTTAAAATGAACAAAACATAACACTTATACATACCTTAACAAACCAGCTAGAGCAGTGATCTATCTTTCATTGGACCGTCAGGACATTTTAAAAGGACAATTAAGCCAAATGAAGGCAAAGGTGAAAATTAGTTGTTTGCATCACAATGTGACGTAGTACAAACAGCATTTTATTTTACAGGGATAATTAAACCATGCATTAAGCTGCAAATTTATATTTGAAATTGGTGAATAACAAAAAAATATATATATTACCCTTGCCGACATACCTCTTCATCATCAAGAAACCCATCAAACCAGTCCAGAAGGTCCGAAGGAGGCTGGGTGTATCTGTTTCAAAATCACATTTTATTTTATTTTTTTAAATAGTGAGCAATAATAATCTCTAGCTGCAGCATTGAATCAGGTCATCAGCAAAACACAGAAGGGCTCTCCAACAGCTTTAACATCTACAGGGGACAGACGACACCAAACCGTACCTTATGTACATGAAGCCGAGGGCTCGGATGTAGGGGGAGTCCGTGTGCGTGATCAGCCCCATCACCTGTTTGCGTGTGAGTTTCAGCGTGAACAGCTTGTACAGCAGACAGAAGGCTGTCGAGACAATGCCTCCTGTTCCAACTCCACGGACCTGCAAGAAGGGTTTTAAAGATTCTAAATTTTGGAACCGTGGGTGAGGAAGTGCAAAACGGACATCTGGGCCGTTACATCAACCAATCAAAGGGCATTACTCACTGATCCTGGGTGGCACATGAAAAAGGCCGAGACAGGCAAAGGGCACATACTTCTACTTACCCCCCCACACATGCCTGTCTGCCCTGCTGTCTTCCGACTCCCTTTCTCCCAGGGTTCAACATGAGTCACCTGACGGGAAGGGGGGAGGGACCACAGGCATTCAGGACTTAAAAAAAAACGAGGGCCAGAAGACTCATTACAGCACAACTGTTGAAATTTCTTTTACGTCAACATGTACTACTGACCTGTTTAAACAGCGCGACAGGAATAAACTTGAGTGCACTGATTCTGATAACCTGACTGATGCCATCATTATATACCCACTATTCAGCAGAGTATCGCTTCAAGATGAGCTTTCAGAAAGACATCTGTGCTGCTGTTACATCAACAGGCTATATATAGATAGCTTTAAAATGCTTAGCATTTAGTATTACTCCTTATAAACTAAAAGTGTGGGCTACAATGCAACCAGTCACAAAACAAATACATCTCATCATCAAAACACCTCAACCACAATGTATCAGTTCAAAATGGCAAAGTCTACAACTCACAGCTGATGGTCAGTTTGAAAGTCACAGTCAATAGGATAGCACATCAAAGCAACAAGCAAACAGGATCACTGCCCAGAAATAAGCAGGCAGGATCACTACAAACCCCTTTCACTGTCCCACTACATTGTCAAGTTTCCATTTTGAGATAAAACTCCAATCATTAAAATACAGCAGCCCTACTGAACACCTGACAGTACTCACTTGCCAGTAAAACACGTTGCTCATATCTTGTACTTCACATTTATTTAAGCTTATTGTCTATTCACTGATTACTGTCTATTAGATGTTTCACGCTGCAGTGTTCCATCTGTACTGTTTATTATATGCTACTGCAAACACCGTGCCAGGACAATTTCCTTGTCAGTGTCAACTTACGCTGCCAAAAAACATTCATTCATTCGCTCGTTATATTGAACGCAGGAGCGTCCCGTCAGCTGTTTACTGCCTTTACAGGAGACGTGGTGGAAATGAGTGGAGACGGCTGGAAATCCTCTCCCATCGTTACACCCTATCCCTGTTTAAGATGCTGCTGATGCACCTTCATCACAGATTGGCTACAGTAGCACATTAAACCCGGGGGGGGGGGGGTTAAGTAACTAACGTTTAGATGTATATATATGACAGTCTGTCGAGTAGGTAAATTATCTGGCAGTTATTTTCAAAAAATCTCTCATCAATTTCTGTGTGCTAACTGGTTCCCATACCTAATTTGGGAGATTTTAAAAATGATTTTTAACCAGCGACTGGCTGCCCTGACTATCGAGTTCTGTGTGGACTTCAGCTTAAATCCCTATTCAGTCGGCCAGCTCACTACACTGGCTGTAGGGTATCGCCCAGCGATCATATTAGCTTTTATTTTGTTGAGATTATTATAGTGCTAAAATTTACCTTAAAGTAGATTTCGTCCACGACTTCATGGTAGGTTTTCAGCTCATACAGCTGGACCTTGAAGTAAGGAGACGACAGGACGTTGGTCAGGATCATCGGGTTTAGGTTCATTGTCTTCTCGTTGCCCCAAAGCGGTAACACGTTACCCTGCTTTCCCGCAGCGGGCTTGTTCACGGCCTGCTGCTGCTGGTTGCCCACCATCGCCAGATTGTTGGCCATGAGTCCGTGTCCCGCGTCGGAGACGCTTTTATCGTTTTAGGCTAAGCGACCCTCAGTTTAAATCCATTACAAAAACTCCACTTCCGCTTGGGTATAGGGAACAAAAATGTCGATGAAGCTGTGTGTCAAGTAACCACGAACAGAGTTTAATTCATAGTAAACGGAAAAAAATACCCCTCAGGACCACCAGAAAAACAGAAACATACACACACGGGGGAGCCAAGATGGCGACACTGCAAAGGAAGACAGAACCGCATTTACGCGTAACCCCCTTCGGCCAATGAGCGATCAGCGGCGGCGCCTCGCTCGAAGCCCGTGAAACTGCGCAGGAACAGACAGCCATTTTGGCTCTTAACTTGTCAAATTCTGTTATCTTCGGTGTATTCAGTCAGACTTGTGGGAGCCGACAAATTTATCACCTTCTTAGTTCTAATGAAATTAGTTTCTGGGACAAACATATAGCTGCATCCAACGTGCTTTAGCAATACGTACTTTGTTTTAAATACAATCTTCCAAAGCAATTAATTTTTTTACAAAAGGCACACTTGTAGCGCACAGATGATCTCAGAGAGCAAACTCTAAACATTCTTGTTATTTTCTGTGTGATCGAACAGTATATTGAGGAGCGCATTTCAGTGTACAGCTACACATTCATAAAAGCCGCTGCTTGCACCGATTGGCTTTGTTTTATAGTGCGCTCGTTTTCCCGACTTTCCTGGTACCCAGCCTTCTGAGTTGGGCGGGCTTTGGCATTTTTAGGTGTAATATGCGCAGTGCGTTAAACTTTTATGATGTAGCAGAAAAAGTTGGGCTGCCCCATATTTGGCAAACTGCATTTAAAGGTCAACTTTACTACCTAAACTGAGAATCCGTCGATCATGTTTTCCCCATCGCTGTGCACGCAGAGGCACAACTTTGTCGTGGATTTCGTGCAACAGCACAAGCCGAAGAAGGTATCGCATGATTTCCTTAACCTGCTGCTGCTGGTGGATCAACCATTTTGTGGGGTTTTGGCCTTGGTTCAGAGCATTTCTCGGTCCCATTTTACTTAACCATAAGGATGGCCTTGTCCCTCTTTTTTCCGCAGGTCATTGATCTCGGGTGTGCCGACTGCAGGCTACTCAGAAGACTCCGATTCCTGCGTGATGTTGAGTTTCTGGTCGGAGTGGATATTAAAAGTTCTTCCATTAAAAAGAAAATGTACTATTTACAATTAAACCCTTATATATTATTGCTACGAAGCATTTTACGAACATTACGCCAGAGGGCGCGATTTGCTGAAAATAATTCCTTGGACCTTTTACTAATGTCCCTGAGTAGCATGGGCTTTAACGGGCTGGTATGCAGCATGTGGATGATGGGTTAATGCTCTGGCTTTCCTGTTCACCAGGCACAGTTTAGCTCCCTTTCCAGGTGAATATTTACAGCCAGGAAATAAGCCATTAACTATTGAGCTGTATGAAGGGTCTGTTATAGAGGAGGAACCTCGCACCAAAGGCTTTGATCTGGCAACGTGCATTGAGCTGTAAGTAATATGCCATTTTGATTTGGAAAAGTCAGTATTCGGTCTGTTGTATACGATGGCATATATTCTCATCTTGGACTCTCTCTTCTCACTACCATCATCACTGGCATCTTCAACACAGCATTGAGCACCTTCAGCTTGCTGAAGTGGGCAGGTTCTCTGAGGTTCTTTTTGGCTACATGCAGCCCACAGCTGTGATTGTCAGCACCCCAAATGCAGACTTTAACTGCCTGTTACCGGGGAGGCCCAAGTTAAGGAACCCTGACCACAAGTTCGAGTGGACACAGGTGGAATTTCACAGCTGGTGAGTACTGACTTATTCAATAGCTGTGGTGTATCCAATATTAACCTTGTATAACAGTTTGCAACAAACGTTATTGCTGATCTCTGGACGTTTGGTCCAGGAACTACGACGATTCGCTCTTGATCTAGGTCTTCCTGTCCCTCTGCAGGGCCTCTGGCATATGTGGAGCCTACGGCTATGCAGTTGAGTTCACTGGAGTAGGGAAAGTCACCAATGGTCCAGAAAGCTCTGGATTTTGTTCCCAGATTGGTGTATTTAAGAGGGAATCATCTCGCAGTAACGTTCCCCCTGGGGATGAGGTCACTGAGGATGTGCCAGTATACAGTGTG
This sequence comes from Brienomyrus brachyistius, assembly GCF_023856365.1. Classification (NCBI taxonomy): domain Eukaryota; kingdom Metazoa; phylum Chordata; class Actinopteri; order Osteoglossiformes; family Mormyridae; genus Brienomyrus; species Brienomyrus brachyistius. The sequence goes on along the minus strand of NC_064547.1, from coordinate 15,558,104 downwards.
GTAAGGAGATCTACTTAGAGATGGTGACCAGGTTAGCAGTCCTGTGAGGTCGTGTGGTTGACTTCCAAAACTGAGGCTGTTGAATTGAATTGTATTGCTGTAGTTTTACTTCAAGTTAATTGATTTGAATTGTGATTTTTAAAAGGATATACGGGACTGTAAGTAATTGCATGTCTATCTCTTCTATTCCAGCTCTATAGAATGGAGTATCCGAGTCTGCAGAATAATAATATCTTTCAGAGGACCTTAGTGAATGAGGTCCTTTATTGGGCAGAGCATCTCAGGACTCAGTGGGCAGCCTCTCAGAGGGGCATCGGCCCAGAACAGACCCAGGACAGCCAAGGCCTGGGTGCCGCAGCTGAGGGGGAGCAGCCCTTCCTGCATGAGGGCTTCCTCTGCATTCCTCTCTCCAGTTTTATGTCTTGCCCCCGGGTGCGAGAACTCAGTGGCAGCATGGTGCACCTGAGGGATCTCCTACTGGGCGACCCACGGGTGAGGCTGATCGCCAACTCTGTGGCGTTGGATATGGGCGAGGAAGATCCGGGGGTCCAGAGCGAGGAGCAGGCTGACGCTTGGGGCAGCGGGCGCCATGGAAACGTGGCAGTCGAGGAAGGAATCAAGGAGGATTGGGGCGCGCAGGTCTGCAAGCCCTGAATGGCATGAGCTGTGGTCAGTTAGAAAAATTCCAGTGGGAGTGAGGCTGTTTCAGAGTTATTGTTCAGACTTCTGCCAGATTACCGATACAAGTGAGACGTTCTCTCCATGGATACGACCAGATTTATATGGCAAAGCAGCTTTGCATGTTTAAAATAATTCATTTAGAACCTATGTTTACATTTTGGAATGATATAGTTTTATAAGACACTGCATTGATTTGTTTAAAATATGCTTTTGTTAGAGCAATATTTTTTCTGTAGTTAACTGGTTGTCTTTCTGAAATATCAATGTTCCACTGTTAATGCAGATTTGAATGTCTAATAAACAGCGCAATGCTGTTCAGTCGGCTTTTTTATTTCATAATGATTCAGAATAATCCAGTATCTAATCCATGCAGTAGAGGCTTTCAGATACGTGCTTTTAATAATAATGAGAAGATCGGATTTGATGAGATGGCTGGAACTACGCTGATGGGTGGAGTGAGCTGTGACTCATACCATCTCATAACTCTTTGCATAATTTGATCTTCACAAGGAAAAAAAAGGGGAAAACCCATAACGGAGGATGCAGTGCTCCATTTCGGGAAGAGCTTGTGGGGGTCGAGGACACAGTGGTGTTGGTAATGACTGATAGCTGTGAAGTCGGCCACAGCAGTAGAAGATCCTTTGAGATTTTCCTGCAGTGACATCAGTTCTTCCATAATCATGTGTACTGTTCACCAAAAGTCATGAGTCTGAAGACTGCAGGCTGCTCCGTCTGGAGTAGAGTGACGTAATATTAGAAAGATTCAATCGTCTGTATGGCTGATTTTCATGGGGGTGCACCCCCTACCCGTCAGATCAAAATGCTATTAAGTTCCTGACGAATAATCTTGACGAATGACTGGTTTGGTTCTCTCGCCTTGCACCCTCAGGGGGAAAAGCCTGGAGTTGCCTCCGATTGCTAGTAAAATGCATAGAAAATCTCCCCCATAAAAGAAACAGAACAATAACTCTTCAAACTCGTAAGTGAAAGGATAAACTCAGCAACTGTTTGATATTTATTGTAATGAACAGTACACGGTACATGTATAATTATATATAGTGCAATAGAAAACCAACATTGGTTCAAAAGGCATTTCTGACGTCAAGGATACAGCTCATCGATGAACAGGTCAACTGAACAACACCTTATAGCAATAAACCACGTACAGTTTTGAATATGATTCGTCGGCCAGAGGAAGTCAGGTGCGACATAGTAATCTGTACCGGAAGTCTCTTAATGGTGCAGTTAAAGTTTAGTGTATGGAAAATGAAGCAGGTCTTACGAGTCACTTCACAAGGTAATGCTCTCTCTGACAAAGCATGAGACGCAGGGGTCTGATCATTTAAAGCAGTGGTCCTGAATTGGCTTAGTCTCAGAACCCATATTCTCCCTAGGTTATTTAGTCCGTCCATCCATCCATCCATCCATCTCCTATATCCGCTTGTACCATGCAGGGTTCTGGGGATCCGGAGCCCATCCCATAAGCTACGGACGCGAAGCAGGGAATAACCCAGCTACAGGAGTAGAAGTTCCTTTGAGATTTTCCTACAGTGACATCAGTTTTTCCATAATCATTCACTCACACATTCACATCAATGGGCAATTTCATACTGAACTCCAATTCATTCCAGCATGTTTTTGGGGGAAAACCGGAATACCTAGAGGAAACCCCAGGATGACATAAGGAGATACGTAGAAATTCCACACACATGGAGTCATGGCAGAAGATTCAAACCCCAGGTGTGGAAGTGTGAGGCAGGAGTCCTGGGTTATTAAGCCACAGCAAAATATGCAATATACATTTAAGCCATAAAACTTTCTGACTGGGAGGCGTGTGCTGGTTGTTAAACTTGCCCACTGGAGGGGGGGCTTGAGGCAATTAAATCTAACCAAGCCAAAACAGAAAAAAAATAAAAAATTTACCATGAAATCCACGACCCATCGAACATGGTCCCACAGCCCACCAGGTGAGAAATGGTGATCTGATGATTTTTAAGTGTTTTACTATTTTTAAATAAATAGACAAAAGCAAATCAATAATGTATAGTTCCAGTTACAAAAGTCAGGTTACATTTCATTATCTCTGTGCTATGAGACTCATTCACTCAGGAGATGCTTTTCTCAGTGAAGCGCGGCCTCCCATCGGCGCTGCTTGGGGCTTCACTCGAGCGCAGAGATGAATCGGCTGAGGTTCCGCAGACACTGAAGCCGACGCACCACAGGCCGACAGAAGAATCCCATCAGGAATTCCATCATTCCATCATAAAGCCTCGTTGAAAAAAGAGACTCCTCCGGAAGGCGGTACGTCCTCAGATATGGCCTCAGGAAACCCTAGATACTGATGTGTCAGAATCCACACTTGGGGGAATTCATGTACACTTTCAGTCACTCCTTTGGTCCACAGGAGAATGAGGTCCAGCATTGTCATGGACATGATCCCGCCCACTGTCGCTTTTGAAGTGTAATTGCTTTCATAACCCCTTATGTTTGCCAATATAGGTGGGCTATCTCAAAGCTCCTACGCCTGTTGGAAATACAGCACTAAACTGAACTCTTACAAGTACATCGAGGTCACGGGACGTGTCAGTTACACTTAAAGGAGTGGCTAGCTAGCACCTAGTACCACACGTACACACACATGCTAGTACCACAGGCGCACGACCATAATCAACAGAAATGAGAGCAGCTACTGGAGGGAAGCCTTAATCACAAGCAAAAATGTGGTTATGGAACAGCCACCCGGCTTGCTTTTAATTCTGAGTGAGAAAAACCCTTCTATAGCTGTGCAATCCTCCTAGGATTGGCGTCTGTTTGCTTAGGACCGACCTGAAGTATTTTCATTTATGACTTCCTGTCATCCCATCAACACTGTCTGCCGTGTTCCAGCCCACTGGATCAGGGCATGGTGAAGGTTCTGCCTCAGCTCTGCTCTACCGCCGAGCTTCTGCTCATCTCACTTGCACAGAAGTCGCACAAACGCTGTGCAGCAACACACCGATGGAAATAAGAAGAGCGTCTGGAGATCTCCGGATCAATGTTCACCCAACAGGAATGTTGGCGTGCAAACGGGGGGCCGGGAAAAGGGCAGAATTCTGTCCCACCACTTCATTAGGAGTTTGGGGTGTTTTGCATTTCACGGTAAAACTGTAAGAATGGCACAGAGCATCACACGGTACTTTAACAAACACCCAAAGATCTGGCTCTTCTGGCTTTGGCCTAGCTTTTTAAAATATCTGACTTCAATTGACCTCCCCTCCTCCGACACCAGATGGCGCTGTCACTCTCAGGCTCTCTCTGCAGGAAGCCGCACAGACCTCATTTGTATTTTGGTAAATGTGGTTCTTGGGATGAAGTTTGTACAGGCTTTTGTCACTCCACCTTCTGGCGTTCTGTACTGCTAGCGCTTTATCACCACCTGTTCATATGCGCCTGCACCAACCCTGACACCAGAAGAAAAAAAAAAACAAATTAATACACAAAAATCTTGTATAGGGCACAAATAAATCAGCAATGGCTATGTAATGCAGCACTGTGCCTATCTATCTTCCAAACTGCTTATGCAGTTTAGGGTCAAGGTGAACCTGGAGCCTATCCCAGGAAGTACAGGGCCCAATACCAGACTAATGTTATATAATATAAGCAATTCAGAGACAACCACATATCTTTGGACTGCAGGAGAAAATCAGGGTACAGAGAGGAGACCGACACAAACATGAGAAGAACATGCAAACTCCATACAGACAGAGCTGCGATCGGAGGTCACACTGCGATCCCCAGTCCAGCTGGCGTGAGCCCACAGTGTTGCTTGAGCGTCCATCAGAATCTTACTAGGGAGCATAAGACCAGCTCTGTTCAGGTCTCACCTGGTGGGGAGATGATGGCTGCCAAAGGCTGTGCTCCCCCCAGGGCCAACAAATAAGCGAAGACCTTCCTCTGAAAAAGCAACACAACCCACCACCCCCATTACACTTCAGATGGCATCATCCAACGCATGCCGAGAAGATGCAAAACCAACCAGTTCTTTCAACGCTTCCGGATCTAAGCAAAAGTGCATGTTGACAGAGGCATGGTGAACCAGAACTCGCCAGACCATGCCTGTTAAAAACAGTGGGCTTCTCATTTCCTATTGACCGCACTGCTGTACTACCATTAATACACAATAGAAGAAAAAGGTTATTAATTATTGCTTCCAATTTTCTATACATCATATGTTTCATATACTACAGTATATACTCATCAGACTGTAGTTTACATGCATTGCCTATACTGCCTATTGGACGTACTTAACCATTTACTAGGCTGTTTGCATTAGCAAGCAAGTGAACCAAAATAACTGACCACTAAGTGCATTATCTACCTGTGTTACTGTGCCATTTTACCCTGTTCATATATGGTCATGGAGGTTCAGGTCTGTTTACATTCTGTACCTTCTGCACTGGAATCCAATAAGCCGGGAGTGAAATCCTGACTCTGTAGGATCTTTTCCACAACGTCATCAGCATCCACCCTGGTGGCATCTACGCGCTTCAGCTGCGACTCCACGGAGTCCTGCTTGACGGGAATCCTGCGGGGAATACCCGACGGTCACGGGAACTGCTCCGACAGAAATGAGGTCAAACAAACGAACAGACATCAATCCATTCAATTCCCATAACCGTTCACCCCAGGGAGCAGAGGGAAAATGGCAGAGGACATCCGGATGAAGATGCCAGTCCACTGCGGGGCAAACACTCACAGAGATGCCAATTAACATAACCGCATGTGTCTGGACTGAAATTTGGAGGACCTGGATGGGGGGGCATGCAAAGTCCAGACACACACAGAGCTGAGGGCTGGAATGGAACCTATAACCCTGGAGGTGTGAGGCCACAGTGCTACCTACAGGGTTCACCACATAGGCATCAACTGTGGGGTCATGGTGAGCTTGGAGCTCAAGGCAGAGGAGATCTGGGACATCCTGGACGTCATGGACAGGATGGTAGGACGTACAGTAATTATAAACAGTGGCAGTAAAGTTAAGGCTGGACTGGAAGCAGTATAGTAATGTGTGATCAGTTTAACACGCCATGTACACATGGCCGTACCGACCACTGAGGACCCCGACGTGAAGTCCTCACTGTTTTATCATGCAACTCCATTAACCACGATGTATTACAGCTAGGAAGGGTTAACACTTTTAACCTCAGTATTTTAGAAATCCTGGCTACAGCTCTGCAGGTTCAGTACACTGCTTCCTCCAACTGTTAAATCTTTCAGGTCACTTTAATACCACAGAAGGTAACGAGGCCCCCCCTGTTCTGACGAGCTCATGTCAGGGAGGATGTCTTACTTAGACGAGAGAATGGGGCTGTCAGGGTCTTCCGGCACGGCGGCACAAGCGGCCCCCGTGGCACTAGAGGGCGCTGTTCTGGACTCGCGGTCCTCGCTGGGTTCTGGGATGCTGCCGATGCCCGTGGAGGTGCTGCTTACCGAGGTGTTTCTCCGGTGGGAAAACTCGGAGAGGCTGGAGGAGCGGGAATGCCCCGTGCTGTATCCTGTGGGACGCCATCACACACACACTTACAGGAGGGGATGCCGAAAAGAGCACTTTCTAAGGTGATCTGATAACCAAGTTGCTCTTCTCAGGTGTGTGCCGCCTTCTCAATTGACCGTCCATTCATTTCTATGGGAAAAACCCCGATCCCAGCAATGATGACCTTAACCCTACTCAGCCCCAATCTTAATCATAAGCAGCCAAGCAAAATACAAGAGTTTTTGCATTCTTAGTTTTTTCAACGCAGTCACGGATTTTTACACAGTAGAGTTTTCCCTTATGGGAACCAAAAAAACAGATAATTATCACGTTGTGGGGATATTGTGTCCCCATAAGGTAAGGTATACCCACTCACACACACACACACACACACACACACACACACACACACTTGTAGATATAGCAATGTGTAAGACAGGGGTCAGGTGACTGGGAGTAGTGTGCTGAGTCAGATCACGCTGTTTTGCTGATAGTATAAAATGTCTGTTTTTCTCCTCTATTTTTCCCCCACAACCAGACACACATCCTCTCCTCTATTTTTCCCCCACAACCAGACACACATCCTCTCCTCTATTTTTCCCCCACAACCAGACACACATCCTCTCCTCTATTTTTCCCCCACAACCAGACACACATCCTCTCCTCTGTACCATAAGATCACTGCCTCATTCAAACACTTGAGTTTGCTTTTTTTCTTTCTGTCATCAGAACACATCTTGCTTTCCTTTGCCCTGCTTTTTGGCTTAACAGTGTCTGCTTTGCTGCCCCCCCCCCCCCCCAAATCCCTCAAAGGGGAAAAGCCACCTCAAATAAAATTCCCAGCTCCGCCCCCTTGTCACTACTTCTGGTCTCCATTGTGGCTGGGCCAATCAGAGTGGACTTCCCAACATTTTACTGTGATTAGGAATCCATTACCCCAAACCAGTAACTTTCAGAAATAGACTAAAATTAATGTTGCTCTTTTAGTATTTAAAAAGCACGACATTTGTCATGACGTGTGTTTTTTTACTGCAGTATATATGAAACCTTCACTTTCCCCTCATTAAATACATCTTTTTTAACATTCTACATTACTTCAGTCCACCTTATGAATTCCACATTTATGATACAGCATTTTTAAGCTTCCCATAGGTCAATGCTGAGGTTTCAGTGCCGGCCTTTCATTGGTCATTCCTGGCCCCTCTCCCGAGCCTGGGATCAGCAGGCCATCATCTGCCAGGGGCCATTCGCGAAAGGCTAAGCAGACCCGGAATGCGTGAACGCCCAGGCGCCTGTGACACCCGGGTCCGCGACCAACCGATTAACGCCGCGTGTGGTTTCTCCACACGGCAGCTTCCTGTCTGTGCCATGAAGACTCCACAGAGCACCTTCCAGAATTTTCAAGGCATGAGAAGTTGCCACTGGCTGATACTTGGTTACTTCAAAACATGTGCAGATCCAAAGGAAATCGCTAATCTGAAAAATTCTGCCCTTGTCCGAAAGGCCGTAATTCCTCTAAAGGTTGTGACCTGATATCTGCATATCAGAAGAGATGCAGCAGGAATGTAAACGTTTCACCGCGGGACAACTAAATGCAATTAATATGCTTAACGAGGAGTCGCAGGCCGAGCGTCCGTAAGATCGCACCTCGTCGGGGGGACCGTCAACACCTCCTCCACCAAATCCCGATGACGTTACCACAGTAAACATGGTTAGGAGAAGCACACAGATGCGTGGGAGGAGATCTGTGGCAGGCAGAAGCTTTTCAGAGGCAAGGAGCTGTTCATCGATGCAGAAGTTTTACAAGTAAAAGCAACGGCAGCCAGTGAGATTCCCGTTAGCGGACCACCATCGTAGATGCATCTCTCTCTGATCTCCTTTAAGTTTCCCACTTAAGTGTTTAATATAGAGACCTATAACTGCCCCACTAATACCTCCTGAATTGAATAAATCTACAAAGCAGTATATGAGGCATGTATAAAGCGTCTATAAAGTGCGACTGAACCTTTCAACTGTTGATTAAGACCAGAGACTGCTGAATAATTTTATTCTTTCCGTTCGGATGTGAAAGGGCCTTGTTCCTGCGCTGCCACGGCAAATGTCAATTCTGCTCTTACCATACCTGCTCATCCGAGAAGATAAATGAAGCACGTCACTATGGAATTATCTGCTACACACTGATAGCGGTAGTGACTGTGCGAAACAGCAAATGTTGCAATTTAGCATATATATATATATATATATATATATATATATATATATATATATACACACACACACACAGTTGATTACGATGGGTTATGATGGTCCGTGTTTCAACTCTACGATAGGCGAATGTTTTTCAATTTCAGTACAATATTCAATAGATTACATGAGATGAACACTTCATTATAAAATAAGCTTTGTGGTGATGATTTTGCCCCAACTGTAGGCCAATGTGAGTGTTCAGGCTGTGATGTTTGTTAGCCTAGGTGTACTGTATCAAAATGCATTTTCACCGTAGGATCCTTTAGCCTTAGGATTATCGGAGCGTAACCCCACCGTAACCCGGGGAGACGCTGCACACATATAGCAAGCTTCTATGAGATGTACCTGAAACTTTCGACTGCTGACTAGCGTAGCTGGAGGTTCTGGAGTGACTGTATCCCCCAAGTTCGTCGGGAAGAGAGGTGCACTTTCCGGGGGTCTCTGTCAAGTTCAGAATGAGGGCAGGAGAGCTAGAAATTAGTCAAGCCATGCGACAGAAGGGGGGCCGCAAACGACACCGGGCCCCGAACGGCACCGTCAATGAGCTAGAGAAAGTCAGCAGTCTGGATTACACAGGTAGAGACACGGGAACATGCAGCTACTACGCACCAAAACAGCATTCCCTCCCCATGTTAGCACTGTTAGGGTTAGCATTCCCACCCTAGTCACTTAAGGTTGCATTTTCACGTCTGAGCTGCTCTGGCTTAAAGACTAACACATGCATTCGAACCCCCACTAACAAAGCAGCTGGTATGTGAACCGGGGCACCGCCCCCCATACCATTTTAATAAAACGCTGTGAACCGCCTGAGACATTCAGAAGTGTTTCGGCAAAACGTAAAGGCCTGAAAACGAGGGTTACGGATTTCCGTTGGTTACCCATCGCGCTGACTACGGAACGTTCCGGAAGCAGCCTTACCTGATATCCCCAGGAAAGGCTTTTGAGTGTCGCCCCCTTTCCTGTCCTCGTGCAGGTGGTCTCCGTCCCCCTGCAGCCCTACATACGTGGCAGTGGAGGAGGGCCTGTGAAAGTGAGGAGGGGTTTAGCAGTACCATATGCCTCACAGATCCCCGGGACATGAACATGACAGGCCTGCTCTCTCGGGGTTATTACGGTAAGCACTGGGCACAGTGCTCTCTCGGGGTTATTACGGTAAGCACTGGGCACAGTGCTCTCTCGGGGTTATTACGGTAAGCACTGGGCACAGTGCTCCTGCAGGTATTTCAAGAGCAGCTCAAAACCGTGTCAACATATCACGTCACTTTAGAAAACTAAAGTATCTGCGGAAAACTCATACAAACACAAACATAACAAACCTCTGTGGGCTTGGGAATCTAACCCATAACCGTGGAGGTGATAGACCAGTTCATTCCTCCCATTAACACACTCTAATGTAGTAACATCCTTAATTGCTGTCTGGTAACTAATGCTGCACACCTACTGGCAATTACATCAGTGATCACATTAAAGTGTGATCATATTAATAAGGCTCATTATACATGATATCACTCTAATGTCCTGGACACTCAAAACTGTCATCACGACAAAAGCCAGAAAGATGCATCCGTCAAAAAGCATGATGTAGATTAAATTAAACTAAAGAAAATATAATTCCATAATGAACTGTATTGAATAAAAGGAGACTGTGTCAGGCTGTGTGGTATTAAAGTTACAGTTAATGATGCAGGACCACGACACTCGTGAGCCGACAAAATTAAATAAAGTAAGACAATGCTTTCTGACTGGATGCTTCTCATGTTACTGTTACTGTAAGTGCAAATTCTGCTTTTCAGAAATCCGCCCTGTTAAAAAGGTAACAGATTGAAGAATCAGGTATACTTCGCAGGTACTCAAGAAAAATCACCAAGCTTTTCCACAAACATTTCAGAATGTCGGAAGAGAAGCCTGAAATTTCACTGCGGCATCTGTGGGATCAGGCCAGTCATCGTGACACAGCAGTGACCAGCGACCTCTAGCATAAAACATGAAAGTAGAGCATTCTGCAGGACCTCAGGAACGTATTAAAATGAGCATCAACGAGCAGGGAGTGCAAACACAACCCTGTTCGCGTCCCACTATCTGGCCCGGCAAACACCCCGCCTGCATCTCACATCAGATCCATGAAACTGTCCTCCATCAGCCAGCTCTGTACTGCCCTACAAAAATGGTCCTGCAGGGAACTCCCTGCTCATTAAAGTCTGTCCTGCTTCTCAAAGGAAACATAAAAAAGAATCTTTTCTCTCGACTTTGCCCACCTACTATGTGGTTAAAAGGTATTTAATCTTTCAAAGCACACAGGTCAAAATTCACATCAAAATAAGTAGAACAGCAAAATAATGACGATGATGAAACCTGTACAAACGTACAATCAAGGCCAGATCTCCGGAGGCGTGAGACCATAGAGGAGTCCACTAAACCACCGGGCCGCCTGTCACAGACCATATATGTATATAATGATACAGTATACCTGGATATTTAAAGTAACAGGCAAAGCAAAAGCCTTCAAAAGATCTAAATAATCAAACAATTAATGTACGACTGTGGACTACAATTAATATAATAGTAATAAATCTAATTGCACTAAATACCAGGAAGTGCAGTTGGATTAAAGGGCTCTTTCGAAGGACCAGAAACACTATTCTGGTCACATCTCATAGTGTCTAATAATTCTAATAAACTTTTTTCCTTCTGTACTGACATGTATATCTGAAGCCATAAAAATAATGGAAAGTGAGTATGAATGCTGGAAGAGTTTTGCAGGGTGAATAAATCACAATATTACATAGCCAGAGCTGTAAATTTTTTACAAGAAGCACTCTGGTCTTAGGTCTGTTGACTTCTAATGACTATCTAAAAAGCTTGCAAAGCAAAGGATATGTGTTAGACTTTTCAGGGTGTTGAAGTAAAATATGGTAGATTTTATATATGTCTATAAAACTATAATCCATGGGAAAACTAATCCGTGCTTAATTTTCAGGCTTCACCATATTTATTGTCAATAAACACGTATAATCATTCCTAATTCGGACTTTATTACATATAACCCAGTAAATAAAATTAAAGAAGTATTGACAAGTCTTCTTACGTTTTAAAGCAGGGATCTCCTGACTTCAGCTGCGTGCTGATCACCACCTACGTGATAAGAAAGGAGATGAAAGGAATCAACCATTAATGTTCCCTCTACACTATACTACACTACACTATGCTGCACTACACTACACTACACTACACTACTCTATGCTGCACTAAACTACAGGGTCATTATGTAACACTAGTTGGTGTATAGGTGCTTCTTCTCTATAAAAAAAAGATACAACTGGCCTATTACTATGTAGGAAATGTAGGGTCAACCATAGCAAGGGAGGACTAAGCTTCAGATTAACTACAACAAGTGGAATGAGCTCATTGCAAACATATACTGAGTACATACGCACACAGCTGCACAAGGTACATGACCAGTTAAACACAGCAACCATCTGTCGATGGCCAGCTTAATTAACAAGTCAGCCATCTTGGAAACAGGGCTGTAGCCTCCAGTGTCTGACTGCTCCACTGGAAGGAGTAGTGCTTCCTGCACTGGTTGCCAGGAGGGGGCATACTGCTCAGCTGCCATCTCACTGCCTAAAGTGAAACCACGAAAATTATTTAAAAATATTTAAAAACACTTCCTACCTTGAGTATGGAGTTATCCTGCCGCGTGTTCTTGGTGTCGTACCCTTCTAGCAAACACCTCCGAGTGGTACTCCCTGAGCCGGCAAACTCAGCCAGATTAAGGTCCACAAAGCCAAGCTACACCATGCAAAAATAATAAAATAACACGATAAACGTAACAAAATTAACTGTCACCAAGCTTCTGCCCTGAATTTTCTGCAACATGCTGAAAATAATAAATTTGAAATTACATGAGAACCTGTTACATTTTATCCTGACGTTGCTTTACTCCAGACCAGATTTACTCAGCATTTATTTGCAAAATTTTGTGTGCGACTTGTACCCTACAGTGCAATTTGTACCCTTAAATGTGATTTGTACTCTAGTTGCTAGAGGTATCCTTTACAGAAAGCAAAATACATTTTTGTTATTAAGTGATGACATTATTTTAAATGATTCTTGTCATTTTCATTTTAAAAGGTAAATAATTTGCCACTAAGATGGCGTTGGCATATCGTGCAAATGGTACAGTATGCTAACAGCAATGAAGAAAAATTTTTAAAGCCATTATAGAAATACTACCTTTGCATAGGTTTTCCCACCCTTCAGCTCCTATGAAATAACAAAGACATGCAGAATTATGCAAAAAAGTTGTGTAGTATAAATTCTTACATCAGATAATTAACTCTCAAAAATCATAAGTATTCAGTAATTAGTTGATTACCATATTGACTTTCATTCATCTCTTATTACAGGCACATAGTTTACGCAGTTTACGTGCTATTTAACCAAGCTGTGCCATTGTAACGTATGGGGAGTGTTAACCGATGAGGATGTGCGAACTCCGGCCCCCACCTTGCGCACGGATACCCGGCACATGCAGGGGTCCAGCACCCCCGTGCCAGTGCTGGCACTCATCTTGCACAGGAAGGAGAAGGTCTTTTTCCAGCGCACGCAGTTAGCCTGGACCACCTCCCTGAGAAGAAACAGACAGGAACGACACGTCTCAGCTGGCATTGTGTGAGACAGCGAAATAGTGCCGGGAGACAGGTGGACGAAAGGGACCACTGAAGGCACCGAAGGCAGACGGGCGAACGAAAGCGACAACTGAAGGCACCGAAGGCAGACGGGCGAACGAAAGCGACAACTGAAGGCACCGAAGGCAGACGGGCGAACGAAAGCGACAACTGAAGGCACCGAAGGCAGACGGGCGAACGAAAGCGACAACTGAAGGCACCGAAGGCAGACGGGCGAACGAAAGCGACAACTGAAGGCACCGAAGGCAGACGGGCGAACGAAAGCGACCACTGAAGGCACTGAAGGCAGACGGGTGAATGAAAGACAAAAACCTTCACTGTGCCTGAAGGATTATGCTAATTTATTTCCATATATTTCCATGCAGAGGAAATACTGTGGTTGAAAAGCAAACCTATAGCAAAAGTAAAGGAAAAAATACATGAAAGAAATGGGCAGGGTTAAAGACCTTAGTGACTTTGAAAGGGCCAAATCATTACAAACAGGAGGCTGGGTCAAAGCATGCAAGACTTGTGGGCTTCTCAGCTGTGGTGAGGACCTACTGAGAGTGATCTGAGGAGGGAGGAACCACAAACCACTGACAAAGGGTCAGGCATCAAGTTCCCTGATCGTAAAAGGAGACAAATGTACCAAAATCACTCAGTCGGACTGGGCTTGGCTGTAAAGTCTGGAGTTCCGATTGGTTGAAATCCCACTTGTCAAAAAGCAGTCCTACTTAAGTTGCACAGTCCCCAGCAAATTCACCCATATTAACAATAAAAAAAACAACAAGTCTGGTGGCCTAGAATGACACCTATCATCGTTTATCCTTTACAGACACATGATGATTGTAGACTCAACAGCACGAGATGAATCCACTCTCAATATTATGAAAAACAGCAGGTACTCAGCGTACTGAGATATGCAACAGTCCAGGGGGCTTCAGGGACAAGTGACAGGGAGGAGGACAGGATGGTCACCTGCTAGCTAAATGGCAAGAAGACAGACGATACGGACCCTGACAAATAACATTCCACAGGTAATTTAGAGACACAAAGTAACATAACTGCATATTTTTTACTTGCTGAAGGAAACCAGAAAACACCTGCAAATATATGGGAAAGACTCCACACATAGAGCCGAAGGGGGATTCGAACCCACAACCCTGGAAGTACGTCATGCCAGGTTTTTCATAATATTGAGAGTGGATTCATCTCGTGCTGTTGAGTTTTTTAAAAAACGATAACGGCCGTTTAGACAGGGTTAGAATGCAGATAACTCCTCTTCAAAACAACATTCATGCATTCGGTGCCAAGTTACCATAAAATCATACCCAAACAAGAGATTTGACTTAGATAACAAAATGTTACCATAGACACAGCTCAGCTGTTGTGTGTGTGGGAGGGGTGCACAGACATCCTATGGCAGGATGCCATAGTCATATGACAAACACATTTGTTCACTTGTGCTTCCTTACCAGTCCTACAAGAATGACCCTCTGTTTTTTTCCCTTAAAGCAGACCTTGATGCCATTGCAACACCCTTTTCCCCTTAGGGCGTTCCTTATGTTTCCTCTCCTTCCTATAGTTTTGCTGTACCCATTAACATTTTTACGTTTTTAGTACATCTTACACCCTGTGAGTAGTGTAAGAAAGTAACCTGCACTGCATAACTTAAGCCAGTCCAGAAAATGTATCCCAAGTCATTCATTAGAAATTTGTGCAAGTTCATGAAAGTATTCGATATTTCATAGCATGTGATACCTTACTTTCGATTTTGGATATTTTAACGCTCAAGCAGACCAATACCTTCTAATGAAGCTATAACAAACTGTAGAGACGTTAGCGGAAATATATCGCGACTACCTGTTGAAGGAAATGGGAAGTCAACAAAAGGTTAAATTATCACGCGATATCACCTAGATCTTTAAAAACTTAAAAACATGAAAATATAAAAAAAGAATCTGCTTAATATATCCACATTAAAACACTTTCTATGAAATACTTTTAAAGGACATATGGGGTTCCCAAAATTTGAAATCTAACAAAAAGCATTTTCTCAGCATGAAAACATCAGGTTTTAAAATGTGACGGTCGCTAAAAAATCAGTACATCTTAAATCTATTTTGTATTAATATCTCTAATCTTGGCAAGCGCAGGAAATTAGCGATCCTCTGAAACAACGTTATCTACAGGGAAAACAATCGATAAGGGGATGACATCATCCAATTCTAATGTCTGGCAGGGTGTAGCTGAGAAAGAAAAAAATCCCACGATGAAAGGGAAAAGTATGAAATCCATTTTCTTGTCTTCCATCCCTTTTCCAACGTCGCATTCTTCCATACCACATGGCTACACACGACGCATTAGGTAGTGGTGGCCCTCATGCACTCATGTAACGGGAAGCGCATTTTCAAAGCAATCTCAGGTCTTGCAAGCCAAGACTGCATGCATCAGTGTGAAATTCACGGGTTCAGTGCGGTAGTGATTTAATTCAGCAGCATAATAAAATGAAGGAATGGCACCCGAATCCTTACGCTACACCATGCCGCGAAAACTCCCCATTCCAGCAAAATCAACAAATGATGCAAGGTGCTGCAATTGTAAAACGGGAATAATAGTTCGTTCCCGTGGGAGAGGATTCAGATTAAGAGTCACAGATGTGCGAGATCGTAACTGCAAAAAAAATATGACACAGATAGGCCACTAAAGAGCCAAACAGGGACGGATCCGCTTTTTAAAATGCATACATCTTATGGTGGTAAAGTACGCATATCATCCAAATAGGTTTTTAGAGTGGCGTCCCCCACAAATAAATCAGCGATTTATTTCATGCTCCGATGAAAATCTTTACACCTCCACCTCCTCAAATGTCATAAAAGGAATATGCAAATCTCGCTGACTCTAAATGAGAAGAAAAAAAATAAAAGCAACGACACATGGTGTCCTTGACAGTTTAATGTGTCACAAAACTTCCAGCATCACGAGTCTCCAATAACAGCGCAAACAATCGGAACTAAATATAACTGCATTGAACTACAAGGACTACAGCGGGCGTTGTTATTGCCCAAAGTGAAGCGTATTATTAAGATACCACAACTAATCCATGGTGAGACATGGAACCTCTACCGTGCCATTAACGTCTCTGAGAGGCCTATCTAACACTTTTGGCTGCGATTTTCCTCTCAAAACGCCAGACCATTTCTGCTCTCCTTTTGTCACTAAAAATACCCACACGCCTTCTTTCACAGGCTTGTCATTAGGAATAAAGGGACAAGATTAGACTACAAGAAGCCGTCATCCAAATAATAAAAAAACCTTTAATTTCTTGATCACAAAAGCAATGCGTCCGGGTGAGATCAATCCTAATGGAGAACCATGTATGGTTCTGAGGATGTGATAAGAAATGCTGTAGATCGACACCCCCCCCCCCCCCCCCCCGTTCCCCACCCAAAGTCAGAGTGATTATATTCTCTGTGATGTGTAACTCATGACACCTGTCTCCCATTTACTGCCAAATCAGTCCCTGTTCCTGAATGGCACTAGCGGACTCATGGACTTGTATGATTATATATAGAGTGAGTCAGAAGTCAACAAGAAGTTCGAGAACGAAAGAAACATGCCATTATTTTAGACAACACATTTACGGGTGAAGGATACATCCTACGAATGTGCTGGGATGCATCATCAGTGATGTTTCCTGGATTCATAGGGGTCTCACTTTCGTTTTGGGTCTCACAGCATCAGACAACACATTTACAAATACCTGTTTATCTCGCTCTTTTATCCATAATGATACAAAAACTAACCATTTGAATAGTAGGAGGTTCATCTGGAGAAGGTCCAAGCATGTTGCTAAAAGGTAGCAAAGGCTGAAAGTAGGGGCTCAGTCCAACAACCTTCAGGCTGTGAACCCATGTTCTTAACCATACGGTCCCAGGGCGAGCTCAAGGGAACGTGGGTGGAACATGCCACATGGTACAGCATGAGGCGCTGTGCGCAGACGCTGCTCTGGGCGAAAGGCCTTAGTCCTGCCAGCCAAATGGTGGGTGAAACTGCTGTGCATCAAAGGAGATTTTTATGTGCCGGATAATGTGTCCTTGTTGAGACAACTGTCAAAGATTTAGCAGTGGCTTGAGATTGCAGGTGCATTTCCGATTTTCTGAATAGGCTTGGCCATCATAGAGGACAGTGTAGAGGTTAGGGGGATGCTTCTAGCAATTCAGCAGAAAAATCAATTTAATAACTGCGCAATGGCTTTGCTATGGTAGGTTATAATATTACTTCTTCACAGTGTGTGATAAATCAAAATTAAGTTAAACAGATTAGTTTGAACTGAGATATTACTGCAAAGAACTTAGCCAGAGAAGGTTAACTGTGTCTGTGTGCATATTCAGGGACACGCATCATAAATAACTAAAAGGTCACCCAGCAAATCACTGACTCCACAATCTTTTCCTTAGCAATGATAGGAGGACCAAGATCCAATAAAATAAATCAATACAGTCATTTCCAGCAGATCACAAAGTATCTGTAAATTTTCAGCCCATGAAGGAAAAAAAATCCCCGCATAGAGCGAAAGTTTTAATTTCACACCCCACTGACGGCAGAGCAGAACCCTCCGGATCGTGGAGCCCGGAGCTCGGTGCACCATCTCCAGATCCTCATGAGGAGCTCCAGCGGCACCTTAATCCCAGTTAATGTCTGATATATTCCTCACCTTTTTCTGCCGGCACTGATTCATTGCTTGTTTTAAGTTCTTTATGACAGTCACACTGGAGTCACATGAGACCAGGTGACACGCCACATGACCATGTGCACATTAACCCGACATCTATTCCTACATTCGCAATAACAGTCAGAGTAATCAGGGTCAGGGCAGATCCAGGGCGCTTCCCCGGAGATGCAGTGCGCAGGGCTTAGGGGGCAGGGTACAGCTCACACACACCGCCGGCTCCCTCCAGCTTATTCACACATCCACCCACAGGGCTTGATCTAACAACCAGTACGTGTCAGCCTTCGGGTCGCCGCACTGTGGGATCAAAAACGCTGCACACAAAAGAAACCAGAGCAAGCCCAGGGAGAAAACACACGCCCCGCTGGTCCAGAGCTGGAACGTTCCGGGAGGAGGTGCAGTGACAAGGACATTTGTTAAAGTGCCAAGCTGCCTTGATAAGTAATCAGCAATACATATGTAAGCCTCACACATCCAGGGCTGGGGGGGGTTCGAATCCCACCTGTTCTGTATATGTCACTTTTCTTATGCCCTATGTCCTGTGATAGGCTCCAAACTCACTAAAAGCACATGCGGGAAAACTAGGTGCAGAAAATGGATGGATGGATGCAGAGGCGAGAGTTTGATATTGGGAGAGGGGTTACAAATTAATAATGTAAATGTAATGGTCTATTTAAAAATTTTTTTTTTTTTTGAAGGATGAAGGCAAAGTAAATATTGGGGAGGCACATGTCCCCCGTTGCCCCTGATTCCTACTCTCCCAGATGGACATACACAAATAAATCTGTGTGTGTGTGTGTGTGTGTGTGTGTGTGTGTGTGTGTGTGTGTGTGTGTGTGTGTGTGTGTACAGACATTAAAATACAGAGACAGAACAAATACCCATATGTTCGTCTGTTATCACTTGTTGGATTCAAAGACAATATCGTTTGCTTTTAGTGGCGTTTACATTGACTAAACTGCATCGGTTAATAATGGAACATTTTCTTTAAGGTCAGCAGTTAGATTTTCAGAAAGACATGGACAAAACAACATTAATGCTGTGCGCTACAGTCATGATCGCAGGCGTGAAAGCGGACACAGATCATCGCCTCCCTGACGCTTATAGCGATTCGTCCCCGCAATGTTTAGGGAGAAAGTAGTTAGTTAAATGGTTTACCTGTTGACCGCTATCGTCGATTGCTTACACTCGAAAGACGTGCTATGTGGCTATATTTAGTAAGAAAATGTCGGTGAAATGAAAAAGGAAATACTCAGTTTCATGTCTTTTTGCAGCCAAGCAAGAAGGCTGTCGGTGTCTATGCACGCCACATTTTGAGTCTAAATACACCTCCACAAACTGCCCATGTAAATAAAAATACTAAACCTGTCATTTCGTTGATGAAGACATTTTTGCATTCGTTTTTATTCCCGATATTATATGTCTAAGAGTACCGAGCAGAATACAATGCCTTCCATGTACCCAGAAGGTTATGTGCAATTCAAACGCAATTGCTATGTAATGCGAATATAACAAGCTCGGGATTTATTGCCAGCAATTACATTACATTACTCGGGGAATCCATCGCTTTATATTTATGCATCTCCGAAGCATAGATATTCAAGGACAGTCTAAGCGGTCAGCGCGACAAAAGCATGATAATGTTAAATCATCGCAACTACTGCTCAAGTTTATTTTACAGGGTGAATATATCTTAGCTTGTCAATGCTCGTTCTTTTTTTCTTTTTTTTTACCGTACCCAACTACCTCTATAGGCCGGAAAAAAAATCCATATCTGTCACCGTTTTTTGTGTTGCTCATGCCTTTCGACGGAGATCAGACTGCTGTTTGCACAGCTGCATGTGAGGGGAGCACCGTATAATTCAGATAACATCGCCGGTACCTTAGGACGGCTAAAGGCAGAGCCGATCCTTACCGGGAGGACTCCTCCGAAAAGCCACCATCCAGCAGCCTGACTTTGCAGAAGAGGACGCCGTTGACGAACGGCACGGAAGACAGCTCGTCCAGATCAAAATCCACTTTAAATTTGAATTTCTTCTTCTTCATCATGGTGAAAGGCGCCCGCCGGGGACCCCAAGCTGCATCTGCGGTGCTTTTCCCTCGTCTATTGCATGGCGTCTTGTGTTGCAGCCCTCATTCCCCCCACGGCGAGCAGAGGGGGGAGAGCGCGAGGCGGAAGAAAGCGCACGCACTGCTGGTGTCAATCCAGCCGTGATCTACTTTATCTCCTCGAAAGGACCCCCCACCACCACCATTAAACCAGTCACTGGCGCTCAGATCCACACGCAAAAGCGCTGCGATTATTATAAAAACTGGACTGCGTTCATAACCCAAATCCGCATTTTCAATCTGAAATAACCTTAAACCACAGGAAAGACGAGAAGGAAGGGGGATATGGAAACATATGTTAAAATTTCAAGCAAACTATAATCTACGCAATCGAAAACTAAATCCAGTTAAACAGTTTAGGCTTTTTATCATTTTATGGAGTGATTTCTGAGGAGATTACGTGTTTATACAGGAGCGATGATGTGACCGAGTCAAACTTGTTTACTTGGTAATGAATACATAGCCTACCAAGTAAATAAATGACTCGTTCTGAAGGATAAAATCCGCTTAACAAAAATACGGTAGGTTATTCAAGTAGGACTTTAAATTGTAGTAACTGTATCGTAGCAGAACAGTTCATGGTATACTGGCTAGTAAGGTAAGCCAGTGAAGATGTCCGAAAAAACAGTTTGAGACCAGTAAGGTTGGTTTAAACAGGCATTTTCAGACCCTTAAATAAATGTGGCCTATTTTAATGACTGTGATTTGTGTTACACATTTCCAACGAAAAAGAATATGTGCAATGTTACGTTATGTTTTTCAGCAGACTACCTCTTTGTCTTTGTCAGAAACGAGCAATTTCGAGGCTCTGACGCCTCCTCCTGGCAAAAGCATAAAATGCATGCTTTTGGAAAGTGTGACGTTTTGTAGCCATTTCTCCGTAGGTCTCCCACGCGGATAGAATCGGCATGGGGATCGCGGAACACGCACTGCCCTCTCCTGGACAAACCCAGTACTGGCCCTCCTTGGGTTGTCCCGAAAAAAAGAAAGTTCTTGAAAACAACAAACTGATTTTTCCCATGTTACTAAGTGTGCTTGGTCTAAAAACAATTTTAATAAATTGCTGTTCGTTTTGAGGCCCATCAAAGACGATTTTCATTGGTACCCCCCTTTACAATTAAAATCGAGCCCGGTCTTGGGACAAATATCCATCAATCCATCCATTTTCCAAACCGCTTATCCTACTGGGTCGCGGGGGGTCCGGAGCCTATCCCGGAAGCAATGGGCACGAGGTAGGGAACAACCCAGGATGGGGGCCAGCCCATTCTTGCGACAAATATGCAGTTTAAAATTTTTGTTAAATCAAAATGTAATGTTTATGTCTTTTTATGACTTTGTAAGGTCAATTCTTACTCTTTTTGATCAGATTTGACATGTAACTCATGTCAAAATGTGCTAAAATATGCAAATTTAAGGTAGAAAACCCAGCCTGTACTTAAACATAATCACGGGTGAAAATGTTACTGTTGAATTACATTGAATTGAAATAGAAAATAAAATTGATGACTATTGCACATGAACATAAATGTGGACATAATGACGTTCCCATAGTGATCGTTTCCGCCCCCTACAGGTCGGCCAGTTTTACCGGCGGTGGACCCCCCTGGTCGGTGTACAGTGGACCTTGGGGGCCCCGCTTTACGACAAACAGCATAGACATGTGCATTCACTATTACTCCATCACTCTGAAGATAAATCCACAGTCACGATAACTGATAAGAAGAATCAGAATCGTTTAGGCCTATAACCAAACTGCTTTTACATACGAGGAATTTACTTTAGGGTGTCGTGCAAAACACGCAATGGCGATCAAGACAATCGACATAATAAATTATATACATTAAAAAAATGTGCTTTGTGCGGACAATATGCTTAATTCAATGCAATATAGCAGCAGGTTCGTTAGAAGGTTGTTGAGGGACCCATTGCCACATGGAATCAAAATATGTTAACTGAATTAAGTTGGTTGTAAATAATAGATCCAAGAGCATAGAATATTTGAAAATGTTCTGCTCGCGTTGGAAAAGGAACAAAATCCCGAAAGCAAGAACAAGACTAATAATTTCTGCGCATGCGCACACGCACACACTCGTCGCAGAGCGCGTGTATCGTGGAAACCCCCAGAATAAAAATACAGTGAAAACATACTCAATGTCCCTCAGTCGCGTCTCATATACACCAGCTATGCATGTTCACTTTGCGCTGATACGCCATGTAGGCCTATTTAAATATTTGTTAATAGACCTGTTTCTAACATCTGCGTCTGTTACGCCCTTATTTAGATTCTTTTGCTGTAAAACGAAGCCCAGTCTGTGGTACACCCAGCAAGGTTTGTCCTGCATTCTACAAATATGTCCACGTCGATGCATATACCCTATACTTAGTGTATAACATGGTATTAATAAACACTCAACGCCCCATTAGTCTTACGTATAACAGAAAGACACGCGAATGCATCAAAATTTCGCAAAATGGTATTTTATTCAGTATAAGAGGACAGGCTTTATCATATCCTTTCTTGTTCGTCGTGTAGAAAAGGCGTGCCGTCGACAAAGGAAAGCTGGAGCATTTTTCGCTTCAAGTAACTTTTTTCATGCCCCACCCACTGGGTCCAGCCATCGCCTGGAGAGGGACGGAGGTTTTTTTCCGTGGCTCGAAGGGAGGTTACTTAGGTTTTGGATAGACACGGGAAGCGGCGATTGCTCCGCTTTTTACGGGAAACCGAAGTGCCGCCTTAGAGGAGCCGTCCGACACCGGGACCGACAGCGACACCGGGACCGACACCGCCCCAGCCACCTCGGCCCCCATCGCGGTCTGCTTCTGCCAGATCGGCCCCGTTATCTGTAGGGCGAAAATGTACGAGATATGCAGAAATATGGTGTTTCGCAGGGCTCGCTGCTCAGATGCAGATCTGGGGAAAAGCTACCAGGAGCTGTTCGATAAGCTGGACGCCAACGGGGACGGCAGGGTGGACGTGTGGGAGCTGAGAGCGGGGCTGGCCGCCATGGGGGCGGCCTTCGGTTCCGCAGAGGTAAACTGTCATTTCTAACCTCTGCATTTCCAGAGAAGCATCGTCGCTTCTTTTGTATCTTAACAAGGGAAATTCTGCCCCCTTTCTGAAATCTCGTCACTGCTGGGTGGGTTAATGGATCAACATGAAATATGGATGGAAGGGAATTGTATGCGTGTCATGTATGTTAATATGAACAGTCCTTACAAATAGGCTGCCAACTTTACGCTGCAGACAAACTGGGTTTATTTCCTATTCAAACTGGTTTTTTCTGGTGGAGTTTATACAGGCAGTCACTGTGGATGATGTCTGGCTGCCCCGAAACCGCACACAATTCAGGCGAACTTCCTGCACGAAATCTCCTCTCACACAGCAGTATTTACACGAGTTGCGGCGATAAAAATACTCTTTTACGACCCGACGCTTATCTCCGTGCTCTTCCACAAAGATCCGCCTTGTTTAATAATGTCGGACGGGACGTGCCATCTGATACCGTCTGTAATTTACTGCATTACCTTGATTCATGCCGGCGTCGCCCTGTAAAGTAAATGACTAACTGGGCCACGGTGTAAAATTGTGTAATCCTCAGTGGAGTCTTGGAGTCGTCCGGATATGAGAGAGACGCAGTTTGATTTATGATTTGAAACAGGATCGGTGAGGTTGCAGTTAGGTTTACACCTTAAGATTAAAGGCACTGCCCAAATGTGCAGAATAGCATGCATTCCTCAGCGCCCAGTCATGCCATGGCCCATGCAGCGGCCACCCCTCCTATGTTTATTAACTGTAAGCCCACGGAAATTATACTTTACAGCAGCCTCTCTGCTGGGTCGTGCATATTATTATATTATATTATTAGTCTGCGCAGGGGCGGTGCAGTGGTTAGCACTGTTGCCTCACACCTCTGGGACCCGGGTTCGAGTCTCCGCCTGGGTCACATGTGTGTGGAGTTTGCATGTTCTCCCCATGTCGTCGTGGGGTTTCCTCCGGGTACTCCGGTTTCCCCCCACAGTCCAAAAACATGCTGAGGCTAATTGGACTTGCTAAATTGCCCGTTGGAATGCATGTGAGAGTGAATGGTGTGTGAGTGTGCCCTGCGATGGGCTGGCCCCCCATCCTGGGTTGTTCCCAGCCGAGATAGTGAGCTGGCAGAGCCTGACATGTAACGTATGAGAAATAAGGTGAGAGTTGTATCAGTTGCTATATACACAAAGACATCGCGTGTTACTCAGTGGGTTTTTGTCGTACCAGTTTGACTGTAGTCTGACAGGTTTTATTTCTTTAATGACTTGGAAGATGCTCTCGTATATTAAAGGGGACTCTTTGACATTAGTGCATTGGGGGTTTGAATTTCAGTTGAGACACTCCCATCGTAACCTTTAACATACTTAGCAACAACTTTATTAGAGGCTGAAAAATATGTGAAAAATAGATATTATTATTGTTATTAAATAAGGTGCTTTAGAAAACAATTGCATCAAAACAATTTTCATGTTACTGTTACGAAAGTGAAACCTGTACCAGGAAATCAAGATTAATGAGACATCTTTGTTTAAAGGTTCTGAATGACCCACAGGGAAAAACGTATTTAATTTTTATAAATGTTCAGTATAAATCAGTATCACAAAATTACAAGACACAGCTGAAACTCAGGAATCTAATATGTTGTGATGTAGTTCTGTTGATGCTGTGTGTCAATGCCACTTTTAATGATCATTTCATTTTTGACAATATAATCTTAATGCGGAACAATACAGCAATTCAGTACTTGAATATACTTTCACTTGATTTTGACACATTGTCAACTCCGTTATTGTCTTGATCGGTTTTTGCTTTCCTACCATCCCAGCAACATCGAATGTTTCTCTTTTCTTTTTGAAAACAGAAGATAATTTCTGCTGGTGACACAGACAAGAATGAAGGACTTGACTTTGAGGAGTTTTCCAGGTATCTCAAGGAGCATGAGAAGAAACTCCTTTTGACGTTCAAGAACCTGGACAAAAACCAAGATGGTACGTCTGGCAGTGTGAAGTCGCCCCATTCTACATTTACATATTCATATTGTGGTTGTTTTCTTACTACAGATTCCTATTTAAATTTTATCCAGACTATTTTATTTTATTTTGTATTGCTCTTGTCTCTGTGTTGTGTGTTGTGATCGTCATCGCATAAGCAATTTCCTCTGGGATCAATAAAGTTTTCTGATTTTGATATTTAACTGTGCGATGGGCTGGCCCCCCATCCTGGGTTGTTCCCTGCCTCGTACCCATTGCTTCCGGGATAGGCTCCGGACCCCCCGCGACCCAGTAGGAGAAGCGGTTTGAAAATGGATGGATGGATGGATATTTAACTGGAGCTTTTGTCCATTGTGATGTATAGCAAGGCAAACCGGACATTGCAGACATTCATGGTATCAAGGAGTCAACTAGGCATAAGTGCAGCTAGGCTGAATTTTCAGTGAAAGCCCAGATACATGAGTAAGTAGGTCTTGGAGCAGGAGCTACACAGCTAAAGAACAGTTAACAAAGTAAGAACAAAGCAAGTTAACAAAGTAAGAACTTAATAAGACTATGCAAGGGCCTGTATGTACAACATAAGAGTATGCAAACACCAATCAGGTTAGTAAAGGATTTATGGAACAGATGGGTCTTTAGGCATTAAGTCTGATGACTGGACGTGGTTCAGCAGCTCATTCCGCCACCGGGAATCACACCAGAGAACCATCTGGAGTGACACTTCTCACGTGGTGGAGGGAGCTCCAAGCGGCAATGGTTTGATGATTGAAGGGGGTGAGATGGGGCATAGATCTTGAGGAGCCTTTTGGTGGAGATGGATGCCTGTCCATCGATGTGCCCATAAGCCAGCACCAAGGTCTTGAACATCATGTGAGCACCAGTAGGGAGCCAGTGAAGAGAGTCAAGGAAGGGTGTGACACGAGCGTGGATATCAGACGCGCTGTTGCGTTTCGAATCATCTGCAGTGGTCTGATAGCGCGAGCTGGTAGATCTGAAAGTAGAGAGTCGCAGTAGTCGAGTCGTGCCTCATTGCCTCTCATAACCTCTTGCATCTTGTCTTACTTGTCCCTTCACATGCCTTATAACAGCCTGGCGTTCCTTTGCTTTATGATCTGCTTTCTGCAGGGACCATCGACTATACGGAAATCAAGCAGGCCCTGGCGGATCTGGGTGTGACCATAAGTAAAGAAGATGCTGAGAAGATCCTGAGAAGGTTTGCATTTACGCTGACTGTGCTGTATCATTATCAGTGTGCTGGGCATGGAGGGTTATTCCGGGTTATCAGGAAAGTGAGGAAGGATCCCGGATGTAAGTGAGGAATTCCCAGTGTGTACTGGAATGGTGTGTATTGGGTGGAGGCCCTTGATAGGGCAGAGCTGACCTGCAGAGGTGCTGATAATGTGGAGCAAACGTAGGGCAGGGAGGCAGAGAAAACAAAACTGCAATTAAACTGCACTTCAGCTGGGCTGAGTGGAGCTAACTGGTTCAGAACAGTATAACCTTTTTATTTACCTATTATACCTGTGTCTATTAAAGTAGATACTCTGAGTGAAGTCCACTTATTATAAAAATGTAAAAATATTAAAATGACATAAATGACCGTTTTAGTTTCCAGATTCTCCCTTGATGATTTTACTGGCCCAGCACTAGACATCTTATAAGATTTCAGTCGTTCAGTGAGGCCGGCCATCCAGCTGCTAATCTATTTTGTTACCCATGAGTCACTGGGTCCACGTGCTACATGTGGATGTGCCGTACTGAGGAAGAGGACCTCCATCCTGACACATTACCAGTTTCATAGCTTTTCCTTCTTCTACAGCTGCTGGCCTGAAGCAGGGAATTAATCATGCGCCGTTTGTGTCCTTAATCCAATCTGTTTCTGCTATTTCCTTATAGTTGTAAACAATGGTCTGCATCTTACTTAATGTGAAAATGTTGTTAAGCTGCATAATTTTATTTACACAGTGCAGTACTGATGCCTGACGCATGATAAATGCATGATTTTAGAGAGGAGCTCTATGAATGTGTCAATATCATTATATCTACCACATATAAGCATATGTATCTATACAGTACGCAGTCACAGAGAACCTGGCACCTACTCCTGGAAGCATAGGGAATGGGGCAGAGGATACCCTAAATGGGGTGACAGTTTGTCACTGTGCTGCCCTTATTAGCTAATAATAATAACAATATTAATAATAATAATAGCATGAATTGACCTTTATCCAGAATTCCACTGCTTATCATCAGAATTCAGAGTTGTTGCCCCCCCCCCCCCAGTCTATGCAGCCCCTCCAACACTTGTTAAACCCATGTATGGAAGGAAAAGACTCCAATAAATCAATTGGGGAGACAGTGTCTGCTGTCAGGTATTTACTTTCGGAGGTGGGCAGGCGTCCTGTGCGATGGAGCCAGAATTGGGAATCAATGTTCTGCATCCACAGCACACAGATAGCTGTAGTTCATTTTCTAACCTTTATACTGGTTCTCTGTGAATTTCACCCCCAGCACGAGCACATTTCCTTGTTCTTTAGCTCTGTGTGTCCATGTCACAGCATCCCAGTCCCCGCAGTAGGAATGGTAATATTCATTGATTCACATTTATGCACTGGCATAAAAGATTACTATGCGATGGCCTTGATTTAAAAAAGAATCTGTCCCATATTGAATTCCAAAGCACCATATTTTTTGCATTGTATCACATTGAATGGCATTGTATAGCATTGTGTCAAATCAAATTATGTTGAATTGCACTGCATCACAATAGGGGTGAATCAAATCATATTGCATTAGTAGTCACTTCATATGCGTCTTTAACATACACTTTATGGACAAAGGTATTGGGACACTCCTCGTAATCATTGAATTCAAGTGTTTCATTCAGACTCATTGTCACAGGTGTGTAAAATCATGCACCTAGTCATACAGTCAGGTTTACAAACATCTGTGAAAGATTGGGTTATTCTAAAGCGCTCAATGAATTCAACATTAGTACTGTCATAGGATGCCATCTTTGCATCAGTTTGCATATTTCTTCCATCAGGGCTTGGCTGATGCCAGGAGAATGTTACCCGCCTGACTGCATTGTGCCAACTGTAAAGTATGTGGGGGAGGGATAATGGTATGGGGCTGTTTGTCAGGGCTCAGGTTAGCCCCCTTAATGCTTATGCATACCAAGACATCTTGGGCAAATCTATGCTTCCAACTATGTGCGAACAATTTTGGGGACGGTCCTTTTCAGCTCCAGCACGACTGTGCCCCTGTGCACAAAGCACATGGACTTCAATGATGGGGGTGCGCATCCTACTCCACAGTATAAAAGTGCCTCTTGTCTTTGTCCCCCAGCATCGATGTGGACGGGACCATGACAGTGGACTGGAACGAGTGGAGGGAGCACTTTCTCTTCAATCCTGCCGATAACCTTCAGGATATTGTCAGATACTGGAAGCATTCTACGGTATGACTAGTCCAGTGCGCATTTCTCTGCAAGAGTCCTACTATGAAAACTGGTTTTTGTGTTAACCCAACTAGTAAAGCACTAGGCGTTTGAATTTGATTTTGCCAGTGAGATTTGGCATCTCAGATATGCACCGGTGGGTGTCGTCGCTATGTGGGAAGGATTCTGTGGGTCTGCAAGCTGCCATTTCTGCCCATTTTGCACCTTAACAATGCTGGACTGTTGCTTCTTCTGACTCCTGTCTCCTGGTGAGGAATGTACCTTTGACACTGCTCTGTGCCATACATTGAGAGAATGCTTTGGTTATCTTCTTATCTTACAGTGTTATCACTGATATCAAGTTAGTCACTTATCAACAACATACGCTGAGGGTGATGTGGTAAAGATACGTTTATTGCACGCTGTACGTGACCGTATAAACTATGATTTCACCTTATCTAGCAGTGTTTTTATGTTTTGTCATTTTCTTACATTATATAAATATTTATCTCTGAAATGGGACAACATTTATTTAGCGTACTTATATTTTTATTTATTTTTGAAACAGTTTTAATATAATGGAGACCCTGAGCAGTTTGTGGCTCAGTGGGCTAAGCCTCTGTGCCTGTAACCAGAAGGTCATTGGTTCAAACCCAGCTTCAGCACGTCTGTGGGTCCTTGAGCAAGGCCCTTAATCCCCAGCTCCCTGGGCGCTGCTACGGGTAGCTGCTCTCTACAAGAGCAAATTAAGGGAGGCATGAAGAAGAATTTCCCCACAGGAACAATAACAGATCAGTTATTATTATTATTATTATTATTATTTAAAACAAATGTGAATAACAAGCCATGTAATTGTTTTCTTTGTTCTTTGTTTAATTTCATTTTTCAAAGCAGTGATGTGTAAAATGCTCTTTCAAAAGATGTGACATTTTGTGGCTTTAGCATTGAAGAAGAACATTGTTAGGATGTTTTTACGTATTCCTCCGGAGACGGTGCATTTTATTTGCTTTCCTTACGAGACTCTGTAAGGGTTTGACAATAAACACAGTAATAAACATATGCGAAGGAACGTCAGACTTATGAAAAACATATTTAAGCAATCAGTATTCTTAAGCAATCAGCATTCTTAAGCAATCAGCATTCTTAAGCAATCAGGCTTGGCAAGTGCATTATTCTTGAATAAAACAAGTTAGACATGAAGGGCAGCAGAATTGCACGAATGATGCAGTGTTCTCCCCGTCACTTTGAAAAGAGGAAGATTTTCATTTTTTCCTAAGGTCTGGGCATTAAATGATTAACAAACACGTGTTGAAGACGCATGTAGTACAAACAGTGGGACATTCTATTGTTATGTGGCAGGTGCTTATTCATAATTTAAGTTTAAAGAACATACTATATGAAGGCCTGATTTCACCCTGGGTGGAGAGCGGTCAGTTAAAAGCCAGTTTGGTAAAAGCTGCTTAGCTCCCTCATTGCGAACTCGGCATACAGATTATTTGCACATATCATTTTCAGTAGCATAAAAAAAGTGAGTGACTGTAAATGAGTCACCATTCAAGTCCAAAATTGAGCATCTCCTGTTTTCAAAGCGGCAAAAAGTATTTGCAGCGCCTTGCAAATTCTGCAAATCCTGCAGCACAAATGCTTGTTTAAATATGTGATAGTGCAGATATTTAATGTTCACTCTTGGCCTTTTCCCTTAAGAGCGCTGAATATTCTGTTTGTATTCTTGCATTAAGTTTATTATTTTTCAAATGTGATCGTCTGAGTAAATCTTCTATAGAATACGCGACACAGGTACTAACCCGAACCCGAACCCTACACAGGTGCTGGACATCGGGGATAGTCTCACCATTCCTGATGAGTTCACGGAGGAGGAGAAGAAGACTGGCCTCTGGTGGAAGCAGCTGGCAGCTGGGGGCGTGGCAGGGGCGGTGTCCCGCACTGGCACTGCGCCTCTTGACAGAATGAAAGTGTTCATGCAGGTATGTGTGGAAGGCAGTACTGCCCCACATTTACAGTGACTGGAGTTTTTAATTTAATGTTACTATCAGCAGGATAATGCACTGTTCCAGTTTCTAGCTAAAATCTACATAACCTGAAACGTCCTCCGTTAACATTGATGCCTGCTTTGTAGGTGCATGCCTCCAAGTCCAACAAAATCAGCCTCATGGGGGGCTTCAAGCAGATGATAAAGGAAGGGGGGGTGTCATCCCTCTGGAGGGGGAATGGGGTCAATGTCATCAAGATTGCACCCGAAACTGCCATTAAATTTATGGCCTATGAGCAGGTGGGTGAAATCATCCCAAAAAATACCAGACACTCGTCAACTAATACTGTCATAGCAGGGCAGAGGTGTTTGATAATCGTTCTGAAAAAGGGTGGATGGGAAATAGATAAGGGATGAAGAAATGCACTGTGAGCCTGTACTTATTGAATGACGAATGGATTGATTTTTATATGATAAACATCCCAGTTCTTAAAGAGTTTACCTGCCATACTTTCATTCTTTTTAACTGGATAACTGGTTGTTTTATTTTTTATTGGACCGTGGTGGGCTTATGATCCCTGTGTTTCTGCCCCCCCCCCCAGTACAAGAAGCTGCTGTCAGCAGAAAGTGGGAAGGTGCAAATCCATGAAAGGTTCATTGCTGGGTCCCTGGCAGGGGCTACAGCCCAGACGGCCATCTACCCTATGGAGGTAAGAGGACAACCCCCCCACTGTCCCAATGGAACAAGGGCTGTCACTGTCCATTATCTTAATAACTCGGTAATCTACCGATTAGCCTGATTATTTGAGTGATTGTTTATATTAAATATAATAACATGAATATAAATGGAACATAAGCGTATCACGGTGTGGAAAGACATTGCCTTCTGGTTGAAGAACTTCAATCCTCTTTTGCTGTTAGGTGATGAAGACTAGACTGACTCTGAGGAAAACTGGTCAGTACTCTGGCATGTTTGACTGTGCCAAGAAGATCCTGAGAAGAGAGGGGTTGAAGGCCTTTTATAAAGGCTACATTCCCAACATCCTGGGCATTATTCCCTACGCCGGCATTGACCTGGCGGTTTACGAGGTCACAGTCTATTTTGATACTCCTTATATAAAAAAAGTAATCATTCCATGTCTCAATGAGCCTGGATTCTGGTGAATTGGTTTAATAAACTCTTAATAGGTACTCTTTATACGTTCTGTATCTCTTTACTTTTGACTGCTTTTGAGTTGAGAACTCTTGGGATGCTGAATAGGTCTTAAAATAATATCACAATCCTATTGAGGAAAAGTAGTTACAGAACATGGACGAAGGCAGTTATGAAGCTCCTTTCTGACCCCGGTGTATCAATCCTGTGCAATTTGCAGAGTCTGAAGAACGCCTGGCTGTCGCAGTATGCAAAGGACACCGCCAACCCTGGGATCTTGGTGCTCCTGGCGTGTGGGACCATCTCCAGCACCTGCGGACAGCTAGCTAGCTACCCTCTCGCTCTAATCCGGACCCGCATGCAAGCACAAGGTGCCTGTCACAGTACACAGAATAGTGTGAAAGCCTTAAATGTTATTCCTTTCACTTACTGTAGAAACCGGTAGAGTGAGCGATTGTTTTTATGTTCAGATGATCTACAGCCAAGTGCCTACCGATCGTCTAGCAAGCATCATTCCTAGTATCGTAGTTCAAGTATTAATCCCTCTTCAGAAGCATGCGATGCATTATCTTGTGTAATTATTCTGTTTTCCGTCTTCCTTGTGTAACTCCCAGCATCTCTGGAAGGATCAGAGCAGCTGTCCATGAGCCGTTTAGCCAAGAACATTCTGGAGAAAGATGGATTCTTCGGCTTGTACAGAGGCATTCTCCCCAACTTCATGAAAGTGATTCCTGCCGTCAGCATTAGCTATGTGGTCTATGAGTACATGAAGACAGGCCTGGGAATATCCAAGTGAACTCCCCCCCCCCCCCAAGACGGGGTATTTTCAATAGTTTTCCGTTCAAGTTTATTCAGAGATGTGAAAAGCTCAGGACTGTTGTATTAAAACTGTTTTTTCCAGATTATTCTGTGTTTCTGACAGAATGGTTCTCACATTATATTTTATACTTTTTAGCTATTCCATTAAGCCTTAATTGCATTTTGATGCATGTTTTCTTTTAGCTCACTGACACTATAAACCAAATCACGCCCGTCTCTGAATGCAGTCGATGTGTGCAGGCTATGAAAGATGTGGCTGGTATATGAACGAATGACAGATTTGGCGGGTAGGTGATGTCCAAAGACTTACTGCATGGGCACTTTATACTGTGTTCAGAAGCTGAGGCTGACATTCTGTGCCTTAACATTTGTTTGTTTTTCATTTGCCCCCTTTTTCGTTTGCCCCTTCCCCAAAGTTTTGTTTTATTGACACAACCCTGTTTACAGTCTTTTCAATACAATATTCTTTTGATACCTTTGTGTGACTCCTGCTAATCTTCATATTTTTAATACATTACATAGGCGAGTGCGCTCGGGATGCCCTTGGTTCAGTGCTGGCCAGCATCATTCGCTGGGACCCATTTCTACATGCGATTATTCAGATGACGAGTAAGTCGAGCGACAGTAGGAAAGGGGCAAACGAGCTGCCCCTTCTGCAACATGAGTGATGCACCAGCTACACCAGGGTCACTACAGGGCCACTGAGTGTCAGCAGAGGGTCAAATTCCCCCAATGAAAGTGGCACCTTTTCCGTTTAGCAGGGATATAAAGGGCTAGAAAGACCCCATATCAGAGGTAGCGTCCCACTGAATGTGTGAAGAGTTGGCTGGCTGTGCCACATTCTGCCGGGAGGCCTGTGAAGAAGCGCTGCTCCACCTTCTGTCCGTCCCCCGTCTGCTTCACCTTACTGCTCAGCCCTTAATTTAAATGCACCGTCAAACTGACATTTTTAATTTAATGAAAGAAGGAAACCTTGTGCAGGAATCCTAGCACGAGGTGAGAGAAAGAGGAACCAAAGACCTTCTAAGAAGAGGCAGGAAGGAAACAGTGGTTGCGCATAAACATCATTCAGTTGCTTCGCGCTTGTTGCATAGGGGAGGATTGTTGGTTGGCTGGAAATAACAGTTAGAGGTGACTCACTGCTAGGTCCGCTTTCAGCATATGCAGCTGCCGTCTGGTGGTGATTTTATTTTAAGACAAAATGCAACCGGTATTTTCAAAGCAATATCTGAAACATTTGTTATCATGCAGGAATGTTACGACAAATATTTTTTGTCATCATTTGGTTCAAGTTTTACCTGTACGAGGTAATTGCCGTTGATTTCTAAAGGCACATGGCATTTAGGTTGTTTAAAACAGATTCACTTTAAAATCCAGGATCAGAGGACATAGCAGTGGAGTTTATGAAACTACTTAATTTGCTCCTTTTAAACTCAGTCTAAACTATTATCTGAAGCTAAGATAATGGGAAATTGGTTCCAGTCTTTATACAAATTGATTAATTGATACTAAGCTTCTCCATGCTTTTAGGCATTTTTATTTTCCAGTATAAATCTTAATATCACATCCATCCATCCATCCATCCATTTTCCAAACCGCTTATCCCACTGGGTCGCAGGTCACATCCGTAATGCTGGAATTGGCCTGTATTTAACCCTTTAAATTTCAAGTCCTCGAAGAGATCATGTTATCTTCAATGACCGGGTCATGATTTTTGGTGAGAGACATTTTTCAGGTGTATTTTTCTGATGCTTTAATTTCCACAGAAAGAATGTCATTCACTTCCATTATATTCGAGAGAAGCCGACATTTCTATGGCTGATATCTCCAATGCTATGCAACTCCCAGCAGAACAACCTAGATCAGGGCTCTCCAACTCCAGTCCTGGAGAGCTACTGTCCAGCAGATTTTCTGTTGTGTCTGGTTTCTGATTAACGACACCTGCTCCTGGTATTTACCTGAGAACAGGTGTGGCTCTTCATAAGCCAGGTAGGATAGAAAACCTACTGGACAGCAGCTCTCCAGGTCTGGAACTGGAGATCCTTGACCTGGATGGATAGATCGCACCAAAGCCAAACAGATCTTTTTTTCTGTTTTGGGGTGAACTGCCCCTGTATCATAAGTTTACAATGTAGCTTCACTGTATGTCTGTGCTAGCACATCGGTCACATAGCTACCCAAATTTTGACAGTTGCAGGCTAATGCAGCATATGTGGATGGGACAACAACACAATTCAGTTGTCTAGCAACGGTAAACAGTTAAAGATAGCTGACCTTGTTTACTCCTGCTGAGATGTGAGATGTAAATGTCACAACGTGACAACTTTTTGATGATGTGTAGAGTTATCGGTAAAAGATGGGAATGATGAGGGATGGGGGAGGGGTTTAAGAGATGTGATCTGGTGGAGGAAGCTCACTAATTGGTCAGATTACCCTGACTACCAAGTTAACTACAAGTTTAATGACATGTTTTTTTACAATCAATGCAGGCACGTTATTGGTTGACTGAATAATTTATATGCTACATGCAGGTATTGGTTAAGCCCTTTTTGAAGTAAAAAACAGTGAACTTGAATTGGTTACGTTTTTATTTCTTGCAGTATCCAATGTGACAATTTACCCACAGACTGGGGAAATGTAGGTGCACACTAGCCATTTAAGAGTGTATAACTCTGTCCTGAAGAAAAATTAGAAAATGTAATGTAATGCATATGCTTCAGACTTTTCATTTGGTATAAATTTATATAAAAATTCTGTATTGATCCCAACATATATTTAAAAAGAGTGACACCCCAGTCTCCCCCCACCACAGGGTAAGGATTTTTAAAGAGTAAAACCTTGGAAGAAAATCTATGGCAATTAAATTTACTCCCTCCATCAGAAATGGGATTTCATGGTGCATCGGTCACAAACACGACATTAAAAGCCATGAGGAATATAGGAGACTGACACTGGTCACCAAATTCTATAAAAGGTCAGCAATAATGTAACAAAAATTTTAAATCATTGCTGTCAGTCTGCTCCTGTTCACATGTCCCAACTGGGTCACATACAGTAGCGGTCGCTCACTTCCCACTGTATTAATTATGTTTAGACATGCACCAGTAAAGAAAACACAGACATTTCTCATAAGAGAAGGGTTCCATGGATTTATTTGTTATGCAACACACACATTGTCGGGTTAACCAGCCAATGTGGCTTCTGCTGGCAAATTGAACCTCACTCCAACCACTATGTACATATGTTACATTACAACTACCACCAAACACCGGTATTTCTCCCCAAACTTTTGATTATACACAATGTGACATGTACTTGGGTCATTCAGCACATACAATTATAAATGTGATGTTTTCATTTAGCCTTTCCCCACTTTATTGCTTCCTAAACAAAAGCCCAAATTAATATAAAACAGTCTTGTACTGACTGTTCAAATACACTGTAAAGGAAACACAAAACATTATAGTTCAATCATTTGGTTGTTGGAAGAGGATACGGTCAAATAGTTTCTTATTCATGTCCGCTACAATATAGCTGTTCAATAAGGGTAAAGTTAACATGAAAAAGTTGCACGGTTTGTCGTATTCTATACTCAAGTTTACTCCATTTCACACCCAGAAGAGGCGGGACAGACATTAATATGTTACAGCATTTCCGCATAAATTCCATCCTTCACCTAGCATTTAACAAACACACCTTAGAGACAAGCAAAGCAGGAAACATGGAGCAAAGAACGCTGAAATACATGCACTTATGCTGTCCGATGTAGGAATCGCAGACACACCGGAGCACTACATGCGGAACAGAAAAGGCCTCAGAAAGCAAAAGGACTAATGCAACAGAAATCAGACAGGAGGCAGTTAAAATGCACGACACACAGCAGGCACACATGCAGCCAGCCAATGCGGGCGTCTGTCAGTATACTGCCAAGGTTTGTAACTAAACCTTTACAACCTTTTTTGGAAAAAAATATATACGGAAACACAAAATATATAAATCATGAGTTATAAGAAGCCTTCGATATGATTTACCCATGTTTGGTCCATTTACAAAGACAGATAAATAATTAGCAAAAAAAAAAAAAAAAAAACAGTTCTAGTCATAAAAGTACACTGGACCAAAAAATGGGTACATTATTTTCTGTCTTTATTAAGCCAATTTCCAAAAACACGGTATCAAAGGCAGGATTTTTCAGACAGAGCGAGTGGTGACTCAGTTCACTTGGGCTTCGTGGTAGAAATTCGCAAACTTTGGCAGTAACCGCTGATCCCTGTGGAACAAGCTTAGCTTTCATTGCACCTCCTGGCCACAATGCTTTAATTACACACCTGGTCTGTCAGCAGTGTTTCACTAGTATTGCACTGACGGTCCATAGCCTTAGAGTAAATATGTTTCAATGTAAGGCAAAGCAGGCTGCAACATTCAACGGACAGTTTGTATTGCACATGCTTGTCTAAGCGAGCAGTCATAGCACTAAATAGCATTTTCTTCGTTCCGATCCAAGCAGATCAAATTGCTTGGTAACGATTTAATTTACGTTGGCTAAAGGAAACCAAAAATACTTAGTAGCTTATCGACAGTCTACCACCTAAATTCTACATCTACTTCTTATTATTTCAGAAAGAATAAAATCTAAGAGGAGATCCTTTAGCAATAAGTTACTATAAATAGATTTTCTATGGCAGCATAATTGGGTGAACAGAAGAAAACTTGTATCGATTGGTCGACGTTTCAAGTACGGCTTCTCCTTTCAGGCTGTATGCGCACTGGGTGCCTGGAGAACAGCGATGGCAGATGACACAAACAGGCTTGGTAGGATGACGAAACACAAACTCATGGACTTCACGTCATGACTGGATTGGACCAAAGTCCCCACAGAATCCAACAGGTGTTCTTTCAGAACGTAAAGAAACAACATTTGGAAGCAGCAGAAGATGGTCGTGTCGATGCTGCCTCAGAACATGACTGTCTGGAGCTGGTGTGGTCTGTCATTTATCTTGGCAACGCCCCCTGCTGGCTTCTGGGAGCAGGTTTTCATGAAACCACAGTCAGGCAGGGACGACCAGGACCTACTTGGGGTTTTACCTGTAGAGACACAGAATTGGACAACAACAAACTGAGCTTGGCGTGCAGGTGGATGTGCTTCAACATGGAGGGCGACTCCAGCCTCAGAACATCTGAAGTAGCTCTGAGCAGATCTTCTCAGGTTTTCACAAGTGAAACATGCAAACCTGGAAATATTAGGATGGTTTTTTTTAGTTTCACCATAGAAAAAATACCCTGTTAAATTATGTAAGTGAGAAGGAAATATGCTGTTAATTGCTCTCAATTAACATAAGTGCAGTGATTATATGCTGAAGTAATGCTTCGAGGGGGCGGCATGGTGGTGCAGTGGTTAGCACTGTCGCCTCACACCTCTGGGACCCGGGTTCGAGTCTCCGTCTGGGTCACATGTGTGCGGAGTTTGCATGTTCTCCCCATGTCGTCGTGGGGTTTCCTCCGGGTACTCCGGTTTCCCCCCACAGTCCAAAAACATGCTGAGGCTAATTGGAGTTGCTGAATTGCCCGTAGGTGTGCATGTGTGAGTGAATGGTGTGTGAGTGTGCCCTGCGATGGGCTGGCCCCCCATCCTGGGTTGTTCCCTGCCTCGTGCCCATTGATTCCGGGATAGGCTCCGGACCCCCCGCGATCCAATAGGATAAGCGGTTTGGAAAATGGATGGATGGATGGTAATGCTTCGATTGTTCCTGAAACCTAATAACCTCTGAAGATATTTGTCACTATGACCAGATGTCAAATCTATGGAAGAGACTACGGTTCACAGATCTGTCTGCGATCCCTTAAACCTCCTCATATTCCTCTCTGAGGTCTGCCTCTGACTAGGTCTGAGGGGATGAAGACGGCATCTCTCAGACGAGCCGGAATGCCTCCGCTGGAGCGTGGGAAGATGTGCGAGGTGATGATTCACTGAGCAGGCACAGGCAGAGCAAGCCACAGAAGCAGTACTTTACCAGGGTGGGGGGAGGAAGAGGAGGAGCTTAGGGTAGATATCTTGTACTCGTTCTTCTGGACAAAGTCAAGGATTGGGAGGGAGTTGGGCAGGGACAGTATTGAGGCAGGAGACAGAGAGAACAGGAAACAGAAAGTGACTCCTGACATGACATGTGACCCAATTAAGCCGGACTACGGCTCCCTTTCTCCACACCAACTCCATTCTGCAGCATTTCTGCAAGCATGTTTCTGGCTAGAATGTCTAGAATATTGGGTTTTGAGTTGCTTTTTCGATACTTACTCAGGAACCACCATATATATTCCATTAATAATTTTAATACACGTGCAGCACTATTTTTAATTTGTATGTTGCTTTGCGCCAATAGATTAAACCAAATTGCTACTGGTCTATCGATTCTGTATGAAGGGCCCAGAAACGAGATAAACTGGAGTCAATTTTATGTCAGTTACTGATGTTTTTTTTTTTTTCAAGGTCTTTGCAAAAGTGTTACTCGAAAAGTCACGAGGCATCAAAAAGACAATGGAGAAAGCTCACCTCAAGATTCGTCCGTGCCTTTTTCAAGACGTCACGTGTTCTTGATACTGTGAGGCAAAAAAAACATGAGGGGCAAATGAACACCAATGAGCACAAGTACAAAGTGATGGTAACTTCTTTTCTTACAAATTTTGACCATCTGGGGCCTCCTGCAGGGATCTAACTAGGACATTTCAGCAGCAGCACTGACACTGGGCCCATAACCACTGAGCTACCCGCTGGATTTGCTACTAAGACTTCTATCTGTAGTCTCCTGTCTTGATTCATTGCACAAATAAATTGGAAAAATCACACTTTAGGACTATATAAGCACAAGAAGGCCACATAGCTAGTGTAGCATGGGTGGGACTCAAAGGTATCATCACTGTGTGGAGGTGAATCCAAAGAGAGGTCCTCACGCTGGTTGACGATGAAGTGCTCCATGTTCTCCTTAGTGCGGTTGGTGCTCCTCAGCCTCTCGATAGTGTCCTGCAGCATCCCCTCCTGCTCGGTGATCCTCACCCTCAGCCTATGGATCTCCTCCTTCATTGACTGCTCCTGGGAGTCACAACTGAATTCTTAATTACTGCATTTATTCACTCCCGAGTCACTCTTTCCTGTGGCAACTTGAATGTTCACAGAAATGGCTGTTAAAATAAAAGATTTTGCTAAGACATAATGCTATGAAGGCATTCAAGATGGGTGGTGCCACCTCCAGGTTCTGAATCCTAACTAATCATGAGCAGTTGTCTGCAGAACTGAAGTACAGTAAGAGAGCTGACCTTTCTGATGTGCTGGAAGGCGTTTTCATGCCTTGGGAGCGCAGCCCTCCAGAACATTTTCAGGAGAGACGTGGCTTCCTCTAGGATCTGATCCAACGTTTTGGCACTGGTCAGGAGGGTCTTCACAACGCCCTGGTCCAAGGCCTGGACACCGTCAGACACAGATATGGAGTTAGGTGAGAGAACCTGGGAATAGCAGCTTCCTGGTGGACACAGACTGAAGAGGCTCACCCTTACCTTTCCAGAAGTGACCTCCAGAAGGCTGGATGTGAGGGATGACTGCAGCATGGCCTCGATCTTGTGCACCAGCATCTTACCCTCCAGGATCTGCTGCTGGAGGGCATTGAAGTCGTCCACGTGTCCTATGGTGTGCCGCCCATTCTTGTTGGCAAATGAGCCATCCGGAGCTTCTCCTTCCAGCTCTGAGTTTGGCCTCAACATATCTGTGGAAGAGACAATTGTATAGTGTAAGGAAGACCATGAACATGGCACAGAAATCTGGAGACATCTGAGGATCTAATGCTAAGTAACACAATTTGTAAAGTGCAAAACTCTTGTAACTGTGTAATAGCCCATACCATTAGACAAGCTATCCAAATCTTCCGGGTCTGGGGATTTAGATGACAAGGAGTATGTGGAACCAGAGGTTAACAACCCGGGGTCTCGCACAGGTGGAGATGGTGCAGGATCTGTGGAGACAGATGTTTAATTTTGCTACTTTTTTGCATAAACACAAAGCAACTTTGTTGATGAGTACAGGATGAAGATCCCCTCAAGATGAAATGAAGATTCTGACTTTAAAATCCATATTGGTCCTCAATGACTATGTCCAGGATAACTGGAAAATGGTATAAAATCACGTATAAGTCCTGGTGGCAGGGGTGCTGTCAGAGATTTTGGGCCCTATGAAAGCATATCATATTACCCCCCCCCCCCCCCCCCCCCCCCAAACGGCCCCTGTCACTCAGGGGGCCTTGAAATCGTTCTAACCCCTCCCCCCCACCACCCACATGCCTGTCCGGTGGCATCTTACCACGGAACAGCTGTCTCCTGCAGGTGTTGTCTGATTGGCCGCTGGCAGTGATAGTGGGCAGCCGTAGATCACCGGGGGCTGTTGTTGTGTTGGTCTGCTCCTCCAGCTGCATCCTCAGGGAGCTGTTTTCCTGCAGGCTGCGCTCTAGACGCATGCGCAGACTGCGCAGCTCTGCCAGGAGCCCTCCCAGCTCCACAGGGGACGTCTCCCTGAAGCTCTGGCCCTCAGAGGCGGAGCCTGCTGGAGAATACATGAATGTATATTGCAGGATTCGCCTAATTCCCATTCATGGTTCATGGATTTGATGTTGAAGACTTTGCAGGGAGAGCAATCTCCCCCCAGTGCAGTCCTTGCACTCACCAGCAGGGAAGCCCTTGGTAGTCATGCACATCCCCTCGTATAACTGCAGCTCATATTGCAGGGATCGCATGAGCTGCTGGCTGTCGGCCAGCTGTTGCTGCAGCAGGCTGACTTTGTGCTGTAGCCTGAGAACGCAGCGCATACACATTAGTAAATGACTCACAAGCTCCCTGCCAGCTCGCCTAGCAAAATGCTAAACTGTTGATTATCATTAGCTTTAGCTTTTGTGGTTATGTTGGGTTATTATAGTCCAGGAACTCCCACAAATGCAAATTTTCAACAAGTTAACACAAAATGAAACAACATGACTCTAAAGCAAATAGTGCTCGGCAACAGACAACATTTTTAGATGTTTCCGGTTGTTCCACTTGAACACCTTTTATCTTTTCTGCCACAACATGAGCAAAATGAAAGATGAATGGATA
This sequence comes from Brienomyrus brachyistius, assembly GCF_023856365.1. NCBI lineage: Eukaryota > Metazoa > Chordata > Actinopteri > Osteoglossiformes > Mormyridae > Brienomyrus > Brienomyrus brachyistius. The sequence goes on along the minus strand of NC_064547.1, from coordinate 15,516,607 downwards.
TGTGACCAGGTCAATTATAAATCTGACTTCAATTCTAACACCGAGAGGTCACAGACTCTAGAAAATATTTGTACTGCAAAGTTACAAATTGTTTTGTACAACTACAGGAGCTATGTCACAGTCATAGGCTGATCTAAGAAGTTTGGACCTGCTGATAGACTCCTCGCCGGCCTGCCATTCCTGACGTAGCCGCTGGACCTCCTGGGCCTGCTTGCAGCTGAGGGCCTGCAGACGGCCGTTCTCCTCCTGCTGCCGGTCCACCTCCAGCTCCACCTGCTTGAGCCGTGCCCGTCCAGTCAGGACGGCTTCCCGGAGCAGCTCCGCCTCCTTAAAAGTGTCTGGGGTGGGGGCGGGGGCACAGACACACACAGACACACAAACACAATTTAGGCTTTCAGCAACGTGCCTTTTCTTGCGACTAGAGAATTCAGGTGCATTACTATGCCACAAAAAAGATCATACACCAAACAGGACTAAGACAATAAGTCAATGCAAGTTCCACGTTATTCCGACATCTTTCCCATATTTACAAAATTGCCGTTTTGTTGCAGGAAGCAGTTCTAACTGACTGGCACCTCTGTTGGTCTGTTTGAGGTGAAGGTTCTCTTCCATCAAGGCCTGGTTCTCCTTGGACAGTGTGCCGAGGGAGTCCAGGCCCTGGATGTAGATGTTCGTTGGTGCTCCTGCAACAGAACAATGTTGTGAGTGAAAGAGGCACGGCTGGGAGGGAATGCTGTGCCATGCGGGGCAACCCATCGCTTCTTACCACCATCTCGACCCAGAGAGGCCAGCCTCTCCTCCAACTGATGCCTCAGGCGGTCGTTCGTCCGGATGGAGTCCTCCAGACGCTGCCGCAGGCTGCGGATCTCCCTCAGGTGCTCCTCCATGAGGTCAGTGCCTACAGCGCCGAGAGGAGCTATGGACCATGGTGAACTCTTATATACCCCAGACAGATTCAAGACAGATGAAAGGCTGAAGTGGTGATATTTACCTGTGTGGCTGGTGCCAGACTGATACCCCGACGAGCCCGACAAAATGTCGGCGTAAGCAGAGGCTCTGATTGGCTGGCCGATGCGGCCCATCTCCCACAATGCCCCACGGTCCATCAAACCTGGCTCCGCCTTCAGACGGATGCCAGTGTCATTGCTGCTGAGCGAAGGCTGGTGAAAAGCGTGATGGGGAAGGTAGCTGGAGGGATTCCGCTGAGGCTGGTCAACCAGGGAGTAGCTGGGCACCGGCTTCACATGTGGAACCGTAAAGCCTGCGTGAGGTGAAAACAAAGAGCGTGAAACGGTGACAAACCTGCTGATGTGAGTAACCATCCAGCAAATCATGTCATAACTGAATTTCAGCACAAACCCCATGATTAGGACCAAGAGAGAGAGGCGCAGAGAATGAAAGGTTGGAAGATGCTTGGGGAAAAGCATGCACAAGTGTGTGCCAAGCTGGGGAGGGGTGGGGGGGTAGGGATCCACACTGTACAGTTATTTTGCTCCAATCGGCTGCAAGGCCTCTGAGTCCTGTACGCAGCCATTGGGAAACCAGTTTAATCTACATCCAATCAGGTCCGATTATTCTGATATTGGTGAATTTTGAAATGTATCATTTTGCCGCCACATCATAAAGGCTTTGACATCTCTCAATATTTACTACTACTGAATTTGCAATAATGTGTAATTGATTGCCAATATGACAGAGAATGGTGCAGATCTGCTTTACAGAGAGTTAAATAGTCCGTTGTGTGGGTAGCCGGAAAGGTGTCGTGTTGCTCAGTAACCTACGACCATGATGATCTGTAAGCCAGTATGATGCAGGCTTTCCTCGCACACGCACACGCACACGCACACGACAACGCAGGGAGGCGCGCTCACGGTCTGCCAGCTGCATCTGCAGCACCTGCAGCTCCTGATGCACCTCTGCCAAGGAGATGGACCCAACACCAGGGCAACCGGGCCCCGGTAGCTGAGATGGGGGGTCGAGGAGCAGAGGCTCCCTCTGACCCGGGGGGGGGTGGGTAGTGCTGAGATTGAGGGACAGGATGGGAACTGGGCATAAAACCAGGAAAGAGGCCTGGGGGGGGGGGGGGGGTAGGGGTAGGGGTCAAGAAATGAAGATGTGACAGCAACTTCAGCACCCAGACCCAAAGTTTGCACCACAGCAGCAAATGCTAACGCGAATGTTTGGTGGATATGACATATATGAGAAATCTGCACCACGTTTGCATTTTGAAAGCCTGACCCAATATACCTGTATGTCCCCCCATGCTATGGATTCATCCATTCGTCACTGTGGGGCTACGTTTAGTCATACCTTGTTGAGACAGACTGTCCACGGGACTGGACACCGTGCACAATATGCTAGGACAGCTGGAGGGTGACTGAGCTCTGCGTGATGCTGTTGTGGAGCATGGGACAGGTGAGGGGTGAGGTGAACTGCTACCTGCACAGAAAGCATCTGAAAGAAAATATCGCCGGATGAAGATGTGCGATGCTTCGGTGCGGATGGAATGAAGTCCTTCAGGCCTACTCTGGTCTACAGATCAGGGAAAAGTGAACCAGCCCCCACCCCTACCAGTCGGTCCACATTTTTGTTGAAATCCACCACCTGCACACCTTAGGCAGGTAATTCAGGGCTTGACCAGAAGAGTCAGTTGTGTAGATGAGGAGGAGTAGGTGGAATGCAACAAAAATGAGGTTTGGTGCGGAAATGGTGGGTAAGAACCGGTAAGGGGAGTAACTGCACTGATTGGAATGAAAATATTAATGAGATTCAAGAAAGATAACTACTTAGGAGTTACTCATAATGTCAGGTACGAAAGAGATTAAACCAGTGTTTCCCAACCTGGTCCTCGCGGACCCCCCATATTTTTGCTCCCTCAGAGCTCCCTGCAAAAACATGAACTGTCTGGGGGGCCCCAAGGACCAGGGCGGGAATCACTGGATTCAAACTTTCCGAATGGCTCTATTAAAAACGATTACATGGATTTAGCAGTATTGACTGCTACAGTTCATCGCGTACCAGTGTGTTGTGGGCTCAGTCTCCCCTCCTGGTCCTCCTGGTTGTACTCGCTGGCCGCATCCACCTCCGAGCCCAGCTCCAGGTCTCCGTGGGTGGAGCCATGCTCATCGGAAATAAAGGACGTTCTGTCCGACTGGTTGGTCGTCTCTGAGAGGGCGTGGCTGCTGGAAGGGGTGTCAGGCCGCTGCTGCTTGAGTTTGGAGCGCAGAGATTCGATGATCTTATCCTTCTGCTGGAGCTCCTTGCTCAGCCTGAACGGAAGTCAATACAAGGGTCGACGTGACGGGTTAGATCGAGACAATCAGAGAACTTTATGAGCCGAGCTCAAGGTGAAAGAAGAAGGATTTTCAGACAGACCCCCAATAGTGAGACAGGTAAATTGCACCTTTTAATCAACTAGAAACAATCAGCAAGAACAGGCATGACCGGAGAACCAGAACTCTCAATGGGACCGTTTACAAAATATGATGAAATACATGGATTATGGAGATACTTCATTTCATCAGTCAGGAAACAATCCATCTCAACAAAGTAATTCATTATGTACTGCTCTCAGGGACGTTATCTACTGTAACGGAAGTGCCGATCCCTAGGAGACCAAAGCTGCCAGTGACTGCTCAGCCTCTGACCCCCCCACTTGATGGTCAATTCAAAACACAAACAAAAAGACACACAGTCCTATTCTAAGATTTTCATGCAGTTTTGATCAGTTTACAGCATTGTAAACCAGGGGCAGGCGACGCTGATCTCCGAGTGCCAGCATCCAGCAGGTTTTGCATCCTACCGAGCCACAGCTGATCTCAGGCAGAAAGTAACTCATCAGGTATGATGGAAAACCTGGTATAAACAGTGTACTTAACTTTACTTTAATAAATGATTACTACATATAGACAATTTACTACATAGAAATGTTCTGGTATCAAACCTGTACCCAACATCAATGACAGACCTAGACATCCCTAGCTGTTATATAACCATATTCTATATTCAGCCAAAAAAAACTGCATCTCTCGTCTGTAATCTGATTCCGGCTCTTCTCCTGCGAGTACGTGCACCTGTTCACCTCTCTACCACTCTTACTTTTCCATCTGCCTCTGCAGGCCCTTCTTCTCCTTCTCGAACTGCTTCCTGAAGAATGCCAGCTCGCACTGCTTCACCCGGCACTCCCACATCGAGAAGGAGAACAGCGACTCGCGGTACAGCGGGCTGCTCCTGGACAGCATGGACTTCCAGAGAGGGGCCATGGCCCGGTGATAAGCCCAGTCCTCAGTGAATCCTACCAGGGTGCCGGGTTGACCATCTGGGCCGACGGGACCTGGGGTCCAGTCCAAAAAACCGGCTGCCTCCACAGAAGGCGGTGCCCAAACGTCTTAGATTGTGGCTTCACCTGGTACAGCCGGAGAGCCCGTCCAGTGCCGTCTTCTCAACCAATTTAACTGTAATTCTGAGTGGTGAACTTACAGCTGTCCCAGAAAGACCCGGCAACAATGAATCCACCCCCACGATGCAAACCTCCAGATAATCTGATTACCTCTTGCTGGGGCAGATCTGTTTAATTCTCATCTGCCACAAGGCTTCGGAAAACATACAGACATTGACCAGTCCCCATTGAAACTTGACAGCCCCCGATTGCCTGTGCAACGCCATGTGAGGGGGGATGCTGGCAATGCAGCCCCAGATAATTATCCTGAGTCAGCTAAGCTGTGCCACTCACTGCCTTTACAAACCTGGCTGCGTGAAGCCTCTGTCCCAGCAGTATTCAGGTGGTTCAAAGGCTAAAACCCAACACTCCAGGGAATAGAGGTGTCACACAGCCTCGCCTCCACAGAGGCAAATTTATCTTAAATAAATGTCCGAGTGTAAGAGCAGAGAGACTCGGTTTTCCTCTCAGAAGCGTAGAAATGCTGAGTGAGGTTCCCCTTCTTTTGGGACTGGCTGGTCTTCGAAGCAGTTAGAGGACTCTTCACCATCCTCTGGGGTCGAGAGATCACCGACTGGATTTAATAGCATTTGGTCTCCCAAGGACCCCCGAAACAGCTGATCCAACAATCGTCTTGGCTGCTCTGTCGGAGGATTTAATGCCATTTGACTGATCGGGCCCCCCCGAAAGAGCTGATCCCACAATCGTCTTGGCTGGTCCATCAGATGTTTTTTGTGGAGGCTGGAGATAACATGCTCTTACAATACGTTTCTCGCAAAAATGTTAAGAAGAAGAAAATATCGAATTATCAAATTAAAATAATGAAATTAAGTTACATTAAAATTCAACACAATCTGAAGCCAGTCGGAAACACTGGCATGAGCCACTTTCGCCAGTAGTTGCTCCTGACCTATTTAACTGCCCAATAATCCTAACAGCTTAACCTTGCTGTGGACTGTCTCAGCGCCTCAAATCTGTCCCGACTGCCTCCGGCCGCAGCTCTGCAGCTCAGTCAGGGAGAATAAAAAGGTTGTGGATTGTTCACTGCAAGAAGCTCCGGCTCTGACTGTATTGAATGACAATCCTTGAATCATCCCAGTTGAGAGGTTGTTCCCAGCCGAAGGGAGAATCCAAGTGTTTCCACGCAGCGAAGGACTCCTGCTTTTATTTATCCTGCGCTGTGAGATGTGATCCTGGCTGTGATAAAGCAATCAGCGTGGCTCTCTCTCTCTCTCTCTCTCTCCCTCTCCCCTCCCGCTTGGTCCCACAACACATGGGAGGGAGTGGGGGAGGAGGAGATGTCAAGCTCGGCTTTACCTGTCATCACAGCGAGAGCACAGCGCACCCCTCTCCCCCCCAGAAGCGACAAAGCACCAAACTGACCGGCAGAATCCACCGTCTTTCCCTGGGGAGACGGGCATGAAGACAGGCAGGACCGGCATTCACGTGCTCCACACGTACCGTCAGGAAGCCAGACACGTGAGAGGAACGCCCCCCCCACCCCCCTCCCTCCTCCCTGGACGCGGTCTGTCACAGACGCTGATTCCCGGCTGCCGGATTCGGATGACAAAAAACAAAAAGACTGTCCGACTGAGAACTCAGTTTCATATAAAGATGATCACAGAGAGAAGCGTCTGCAGGAATCCAGTGAGAAAACGCAGGAAGTCATACGCCATCTCATCACTCCGACATGTGGTGCTACACTCGAGATCGATGGAGGACGGCAGAAGAGAAAATGGTTTCAATGTCTACTACCCCCCCCCCCCATCCCAAGGGGAGGCTGCTCTGACCTATGGGGGGGTGGGAATTATCACATCAAATCACTTGTCGCCCAGAACCAGCGGTGACTTTCCACAGTGAGGCCGTGACTTCGTGTGCAGGAACCGACAGCAACGTCAGCGGCGCCATCCAGAGGACCAACGTGCCTCTGACTCCACCGTGACTCACTCGCTTTCCACCGGAGACGACACGACTCGTGGAATGAAGACGCGTGCCGTAGTAGGCCTGTCCCACACAAACACGGGGCCGCCTTATTGCGGACACACAGTGCTGTGCAAAAGTCTTCGAGATACTAAGACATTGTTTAAGGTTATTTGGGTAGAAAGTGTGCACACAATTTAACATTTGAATATAAGCAGATTAACAGTAACGCAATAAAAACTAACGAGGATCTCTTCCGTTCTTGGAAAAGTTCCTGGTATCTTCTTGGATAGCTGGAACCACTTTGGCCTCTTCTGAACCACTGAACCTCTTCTCAGAGGCACCAGAGGTGCTGATTGGCCACATGAGGCGTGTTAATGCCCGAGTCAAAAAGTACACAGGTGTATTGAATGGTTGCTGCGAATACTTTAGGGGAGGATTTGAAAGGGTTGAGCTAACACACTTTGAGAAACAATATCATGGTTTTATACCAACATGAAGATCATGTCGACATCATTTTCTTGGACTGCCTGAGAATTTTGCACAGTGCTGTGGATTTAGCCGTTTTTCTTTCGCTGGGGAGGATGGTGACGTGAAGCAGAGAGGATAACTGAACCCTACACCCTCCAGGGACGAAGCTCCAGGAGGAGAAATGGGGGGGCGGGGGGCGTGTGGAAGATGGAGGTCTGAGGAGCACCCACCTCAGAGCAAGCAGCTCGTGGCCCATCTTATCATCCAGAAGTTCAGCAGGGTCTCCTATCAACAAATCAGGAAAAACAATCATTTTCATTTTTCTTTGCCATTTTTGCTAAATGTATGTTAATGTTTGCTACTCTGCGCTGATCTGGGTTATTCGGTTTCATTTAATTCTGATATTTCATATTTAGTTTTTTCTTACTCTGACCTCATCTTTGACCCCCAGATTCCAGAAAAGTTTAACAAGTTGCAGTTGAAACATACGACTATTGAGGGATTATGTAACATGTCCTGACTATCTCATCTGTGGCCAGTCCCCTAATCGCCTGCAGCCGTCATGTCAAACCCAAACAGTCAGATTGAACTGATGACCAAAAATCCACACTGATGTGATGGGTTTGTACCCGGCAGATGGGTAAGTGGGCGGGGCAGGGCGGGGAGGGGCGGGGGCACTCACGGCCGCTGATGTTGGCGCTGACCCGCTCGGCCAGCGCGCTGCTCTGAGACAGCTGCTCGCGGAAGCTCTGCCCCATGTAGTAGTCGATGTCGTTTGCTCGCAGCAGCTCCTCGAAGGCCTTGGTGGTGTCGTCCAGGTGCTGGCTGAGGATGCGGCAGACTCCCCGGCTCACGCGCATGCGCTGCCGCAGGTGGGAGAGCTCGCGGGCCTGCGCCTGGATCAGCGTGTCGAACTTCCTGTGAGGTCAGAGGAAGTGGGGGGCCGGACATTAGCATTAGCCACCGGAGTCATTAGCCAGGAAACATTAACTGCCAGCACTCACACATTTGACGTATCTTCCCCTTCAAGAGGGGATGCTTACAATATTTTGTTAAAAACATATATAACCTTGGACCAGCAAAATACAAAAAATCAGCTCTCCACTTTTTAAAAGATAATGTGCACGACAACATTTAAACAGAGCCACAAAGATCAAAATTGGACTGCATCTAATATGCTATATTCCAAACTGTGTCCAATGCACAAATTTACATTTTCAAAGTCATTTGACTGAATACCTGAATGTCATAATTGTCCTTCTAGTTGTAAATCCACCTCCCCACCTCCCTCACCTGTTGCAAGTCATGTCATTTTATGTTGTAAGGCGTAGTGACCATGTGCTTATGTTGCTGAGGTGTTCTTTTCGGTTCCTACAATGTCCTCCCCACTGGAGTACAGTCTGGGGCTGTTTTTTTTATTCTCCTCATGTTATTCTCTTTCTCTTCTTCTCTCTGTTTGCCCCTGTCTCCCGACCTGTCTCCCCCTACTGTGATGTTTGTGTATATGTATGGTCGGGTTGATGGCCAGTTTTTTCGCTGGTACTTGTGACTAGTGACATGGTGTATTGCAACAGCAATAAAGGGTTCTCATCTCCTCACATCCCAGACGGGTGATCCCTCGATCAGTGCTTTTTTTCTTTTAAATTAGGATGCACGTCTGCTAATGTGCTGCAGGAGTCTTCATGACTCGGCTATTTAAAGTCCCGCCGCGAGGGTCTGTGTTTGGCTCTTGGCTTTGGACGGGAGGCACAGCACTCGTCCTGGAAGCCGCCCAGAATGCCGGAGCTTCTGACAGAGCTGACCGGCGAGCCGCCCTTCTGCTTGGGGCAGCTTCCAGTACCTGCCCAGGCACATGGATGAGGATTCGTGACCCTACTGGCAAGCTGACTATGGCAGTATTAGGGAGTGTGGTATGTCAAAGAGGGGGTGTAAGAGAAAAGAAATACATGAAATGAAGCTGTATTTCCCATTTGCATAAGCTTGATAAAGGTTCATTGCTGAGATTTGTTTCCAGTCCTGCTCTCCTTGGAGACACTGACACACACATATGCAGTTGAGGACGAAGTCTGAGGTCCAAGTGCAGAGTCCGACACCCCTGGAACATTCTGGGGGGTCAAGGGCCTAGCTTATGGGCCCAACGCAGATGTAACTATTCTGGGGCTTGAATTGGCGACCTTCCGATCACAGACCTAACCTCCTAAGCCAGGGTTATTCAAATCACGGTCCACTGCTGATTTCCCAGCCTGCCTTTACCTGCCAGCCAGGTGTGAAGCCTCTGGCCAATGAGAATCAGTAATTATTAAACTACTTGGGAGAACTGAAAACACGGCCTGGATTTGGAATTGAGGTCCAGATTTGAGGAGCCCAGCTCTAAGCCACATTCTGCCCTCCCAGACACAAAGCCTCCCTACACTCTTAAAAAAAGGATAAAAATGTGCACCTTTGCTTGTCACTGGGGTTGTACCCACAAGGTAAACCTTAGCTGTAGGTAATTATACCAATGGACTCTGAGGAACATTTCTGTACCATTGATGGTACATTACTGTTGTTTATACCTTTGGGATGTTCCTCAGAGTTCATTTCTGTACCTTCTGAGTGACTGGGGCGGCGATGCACTACCCACCCCGGCCAGGTGGCGGACTTGCTGTCTTCAGAAGTCCCCTTACTGCCCGACCTGGCGCTTTTGAGCTGGTCCTCCAAACAGGTCACGCGCAGAGCTAGGTCCCGCAGCTCCCGGTTGGGCTGTGACCACTTGGTGGCTCCAATCCCGTCCGACTGCCACCCTTCGTCGTCCTCGGGGCCACTAGTAGCCGGAGAGGCCTGGAAGCTCCAGGCTAGAGAAGCAGGTGACCTCTCCCGGTTAGAGGAGCAGTCGCCGGTGCCAGAGATGGTCCGCAGGCGGCCCTGGAGGCTGCGGATGGTGGCGCGGTGAGCGGGAAAGCTGCCCTCGCAGATCCTCCACCTGCTGCCGGAGGGACGTCACATTCTCCACCTTCCTACAATCCCCGGACCACCACTGGCCATCGCAGTCTTGCTTGGACAGGGTGGTGCACATCTCCAGATCGTCGAACTCTGTAGGTGAGGACGGGAACCGCAAAAAGGAACGGAAAGTGATCCCACTGGTCAAAGCTCCAGCATCTTAACTGTAAAATACGCAGCGTGGTTGTTAAACAAAGTCCAGTTTGTTGATTCCTGACAATGGAAGAACACGGTTATTCGGGCATGTCTGTGTTTGACAAGTCAAATCCCGAACATGGCAGCTGCTAGATGGGGAAGCTCCTGAAAGCGCAACTGTGTCTCCTACAGACCAGTCCAAACCAGTCCAAACACCTCACCTGGGCTGCTGGTGTCCTCCCTCTCTGCCTCGTTCTCACTGCGGCCACAGGTCTCATAGCCCAGGTCCTGCAGGTCCACCTGAACCTGCTTGCTGTCCTGCTGCACGGAGGTTTCCGCTGATTGGGGGGGGGGGGGGGGGGGGGGGGATGCAGACAACATGAGATTTCACACCTATTAACTTTCATTACTGCTTCACAAAACCATTCTTAGCAGTAGCTGGATTTCAGTTTATTTTCAGTAATTATTTCAGCATCTTTTACGGACCGAAGAAATAGACTGGATATGTTGAGGTATTTGTTACAATTTACTGAAAAAAAACACATTTGAAGAGCAAATTTCCAAAACTCATTTTTTTTGTTGTTTTTTTTAAGTTGTTTTTGAGATGAGACAGCCAGCGACCTAAAGTCAGGCTTCCTCATCACATGTTACAGCATCGGGAACCGAAGCTCACTCAGTCTGCATGTAAAGCAGACTCAAATGTTTATGTGTGTGTGTGTGTGTGAGAGAGAGAGAGAGCGAGAGAGAGAGACTCTGCTTGCCGGTGTGGTGTGCGTGAGCGCAGTCACTCACTGAGCAGATCCCTGTAGTCCTTCAGCTGCTCTGCCTGGGCCTGGACCGTTGCCTCGGACACCATCAGCCTCTCCTGAAGCTCCTGACTTTCCTGCTGACTCTGCGCCAGGTCCAGGTGCAGCTGCCGCGCTTTCTCCGTAAGCCCCACCTCCACATGCTGCCAAATCCGGTCCACACTTTCCACAGGCTGTGCTTCCTGGTTTCGGCAACAAATACCAGGATTGTATTCTTATACACTCTGACCATAATCAGTAAAAGAAAAAGCTACACTCAGGATATAACTCAGCAGCCTGCTGCAATTCAGCTAAGTTACAAAGCAGACATGATTTAGGGTCTTTATGTTGGTCTTGAGAGCGTACCTCTAAGGAGGTGCTGGACAGCAGGGTGCCCAGGTCCAGAGACACAGGCCGGGTGCACCTCCTCTTCCCCTCACGGGGTGGTGAGCTGGACATGGAGCGTTTGCCCTGGGTGGGGCTCAACTCCCCGCCCGACCACGCCCCTCGTGCTTCGCCCTCATCCGGCCGCCCTTCCTCCACCCGGTCCTGCGTTCTCCGCACCATCTGTGCCAATACCCCCTTCAGGTTGCTGTTTTCCGCCCGCAGGTTGACAACCGCGTTCCTGGAGGACACAAACGTGACAGGTGCTCAGTGCTGCCCCCCTGCGCTGCCCCCATTCAAGCCTCCAAAGGCACTGCCCAGGTTACAGTTTATAAATGACTCTTGTCAGCGTTGAAGAGTGCTGAGGAAGTCCCTCGCAACTAGTCAGTTATCGAGAGGCTCAAAAGACTAAAGGCAAAGATACAGAGTCCTGCCTATATTAAGAAATCACATCCAGCATGTGCTATGAAACTCAGTCAACCAATCCCATTGACTTATATGATTCTTTAACTACAAATTTAAGGTACCCCAGTGTAAATGAAGTTTATCCTGCATTTACATTTAGGCCAGTTTACCTTAAATCTGATTTAATCAAATCAGGTATCTGGCTAAGAGAGAAATCCAGGACAGAGTTTAATTCCACTACATGTATAATATTTATATTTAATAATCCAAATCACCTAGTTGACTAGTACATACCGGGCTCTCAGGACTTTGTCAGACTCTAATAAGTCAAGTGAACCATAGACTTTGCAAGCCTTGTAGAATTATAACCAGGAAAGGTTACGATGAACCTTCACATAAACATCTGTGAGCTGGGGACGCTCTAACCTCGGGCCTAGGAGAAATCAGAAATGGCTAATGGCAAAGTACCGCATCTGGGACAGGGAGCTGTAGCCGGCCTTCTCCAGCTGGCTCTTCAGCTCGCCCAGCTCCCGCTCCACCGCCTTCTTCTGCTCCACCAGCTGCTGCACCTCCACCAAGCCCTGTCCCTCCACAGGTGCATTCTGGGATGGACTCCTGACCACCGCACCCCCGTGCAGCTCTAACAAATCCGGGGGGATCTATGGAAGAAAGATTATCGATGAGCATCTGACCTCTTAATGCTTTGGGGAAGAGTGTCAACATGTATGGCACATGTATGATGTAGTTACAATGTTCAGTAATACAGCAAATGGTGTTAATGGATCTGACATTAACGTGAACACAAACAGATACAGTGCCAGTCAAAAGTTTAGACACACCAACCCATAGAAAGGTTTATTTGCACCTTTCTCTACATTTTTAAAAGAAAGACATCCGAACTTTAATAAAAGATATATGGGTTATACACTAACCAAAAAAGTATTAAACAAAAAATATTGCTGGGGATGGGCAGCTCTGTGGGTTGCTGGTTCAAATCTCAGGGTCAGCAGACTGATCCCACCATCGGGCCCTTGAGTGAGGCCCTTAACCCCAATCGCCCTAGGGTCCGGCTGACCCTGCTGTCCCCTCTATGCCAGTTTCATGAGGTGGCCTCCTGGGATGTTTGTCCAGCTGTCCTGACGGACGTCCCACATATTGGCTGCTATTCCTTCACCTTCAGGTCAAACTCTGCCAAAATCTAAATCATTTGTTGAGGTCATATGACGCGATGCTGCTTTATGCAAGGCGTCCAAACTTCACTGGTACTGTATCCACCTGCCAGATCCTTCAGCTAACAGTTTTATAGCTAATTAGAGTAATTTCAAATAGCACTTCAAATGAATCATTTGACAATGAGGGCTGTGTTGTACCTGGTTTGTGGCCAGGGAACGAGCGGTAAGCCTGGAAGGTTCCTCCTCCTCGATGCTGTCTGTGTACTCGCTGCTGCCGCTGCCGTCATCGTCATCGTCGCTCTCCTCTGTGCTGAGCTCTGCAAGCACAGCGGTGACAGGTGAGTCCGGATGTACCAGCCACCTCCAACACGACCGCTGAGGACAACATCAGGGGCGACGCCACGGACAGCCCATGACATCAGAGCGCACAGCCAGGGACTGGCCCCTTCCTGTCATGTTACATAAAGGCAAAATCAACGGATCCTATGAGGGCTACCGCTCGACACACAAACAATTCAAGCACGGTCTCTCGTTTCGCTTTCTGTAAAGAAAAAATAATAATAATAAAAAAACATCGAAAGAAACTGAAAGGGACCAGTGACAAAAAGAAAGAACAAACTCCTGCATTCAGCCAGACTGCGGCCTTCATTACTGCAGATTTTTAGAGACGCAGAAAAAAAGACACTTCCTGCTTGGAAGGACACTGCACACTGCACACTGCACAGAAACGGCCTGGCTGCGCAGACGGCTGGGAATGCAGCCAGCAGGAACTTTGGTTGTGCAAACTTTCCATTGATAAGTCTCTGCTAGTTAGGCAGATAGATTTGAATAACTTCAAGCAGAACAGGCTTCTCATTTAAATGTAACAAGGTTATTGTATATAGTTGTTCACTGCATGTATCTATATCGGCTTAACAATTATGTTTCAACATCTAGATTAACAGACGGACAGGCAGTGCTCTGTGCTCTGGTCTGGCCCACAAGGCAATATGATGGAAGAGAAAGCACTAGAAACCGTATTTGGATTTTAGACTATCGTCATGGGAACGGAACGCTATTCACCCAAAGGGACTGACTATACTGCCCACTCAGCTTTGTGGAGCGAAAACCTTTTACTGCCTGTCATTAGGATTAATGAGCCTTTGGCACATAAAGTGATTTTGATTGAAGGTGGTGATGTTTATAAATAGCAGATATCATGGGACCAGTTGTGCCTTCACTGCTTATATATATATAAAAAAAATGAGTGGCTACGGAATGTATAGATTTAAAAAAAGAAGACTTACATTAAAGCATTTATCCAAATGTTACCGATCAGCAACTTAAGATTATCGGAGAAGCATTCATCAGATGCCTGTACGGACACATGCAACGGCAAGTTAATGTCCAAAGTTTGGTCACGTTTCTGCTGCAAGCCTCTTAAATAGGGAAGCATTTCAGCAAACATGACGTGCACAAATGTCCCCGAACGGCTGTATCTTTTGCGTGAGTCTCTGCATGTGCAGGGCAGGGTGGCGCTGGAACAGAGTGGCAGGGCCCTAATTCCTGCTTGCTAAACTAGGTTAGTTTGGACCTGGGACTGACAATGGGATGATTAACGTGGGTCACAGTGGCCCAAAGATGGAGCGATGATTCAAATCAACTAAGACAAACTCACAGGGTCATTGATGGCGTGTTTATTTAGCTTCAACAAAGAAGGTGAGATAAGTGCGTTACATTGTGCGGAAAAAATAAATCAGAAAACAGCAGCTCCATGCTAAGACGTTACAGAACACACACAGCTTCCTTCTGGGGGTATTTCCGATGGTCCTTGTAATATAATCACATGTTTCTTTTCGTTTCTCCTCTGATGTAGTTGGAAGGGGGGGTGACAAATGAGAAGCAAATGGAAACTGAAGTGCGGCGTGTAAAATACTTGAAGACGCCGAGCCGTAGTGGAGGAAAAGAAAAATGGCAGAAAGTACTTACCTGTGAGCTGTTTTTCAGTGGAGAATGGAGGTGAAAATGACAGATGAAGATAGAACCTAAGATTCAGGCTCAGCGTTTACCGTCACACATAAACAAGGTTAAAACGTGCATGTGAGACCCCAGATACTCTGCCTGTTATCTGCAGAGTTGAACTTCTGCATGTGTTGCTTATGGATAACAAAAGGCCTGGCCGGAAATTCCGGTTGGAATGGGAACAAGCCGCTGGCGAACGGACTGCAATTCAGAGGTACGTTCTCTTCTGCGACGCATGCGTTTCTGTGACATGCACCTCCCGTTAGCGATGGGAATGCGCATGCCGCGTAATTCATGCTCGCTTGCTGCAGGCACATTCACATGTTTCATGCATGCGTCCCCCATTTCCTAATGAACATTTCTGCGTAGTGAGACTGTGGTCCTGGCCAAACGGGAGATACTTAAGCTTAATGTTAAGAGGAAGCTATCCCAGACATAAAAACAAAAAATGAAAGTGCACAGTAAGTTGAAACAGGAAATTAAAAAGAAATAAGGTGAGAGCCACTCTCTGAATAAACATGGTGTGAGGAGGGTACAAGCACGGTAAACCCAAACAAGGGGAAACCTCTGCATTCCCCCCGAAATGCTCCGAGGACTGACTGATTATAGGCGTGTTTCCCAACCCGGTCCTCGAGGACCCACAGTTGGCCCCTGTTTCTGCTCCCTCTGAGCCTCATACCAGGCCGTCCACATGCTCAGACTGTCTGAGGGTCCCCAGGAACCAGACTGGGAAACACTGGATTACAACTCTTCTCTGAAGGGAATCAATACACCAAGTCGCATCCACACTGCTTCCTTCTGGATACAGGTCTACGCACACGAGACATGGATACCAAATGCAGGTTTGGTCGGGACCAACTCCTCGTTTATTTCTCAGCTTACCCAGAAGTAAGAATGGAAAAAGTCACATAAAAAACCCAAATCCACATAAGTAAGAAGAATCAGATCAGATCAGATCACATACTGACAGTCAAACTTCTCTAAAACGAGTCAAGTATTCAGGTCAACAAAATTTTTTGTGTTTTTTTTTTCTTTTTAGCTGCAATTCCTGCTGGCTCATGGAATCGTTTACTCCTCCCTCCTCCCAAGTCATAATGAATATGTTTTTTTAAAAATGGATGATAAAAGCCACTTAGGTGAACTCTGCAGAGGTCAAACAAGGTTATGGATGCATCACATTTCAGCGGGCCTTCCAACCTCGCAAAAAGCATTTATGAAAACGTTCAGCTTGTTAGTCTGCGTATGAAGGTGTAACTGAGTATGAATGACCGATGTAGAAAACCAAACTGTGCTTTCAAAACCTTACCACAAAGATAAGGCGGAAAAATAAGTACAACAATTACAATGTTGAAGGAAAAAAAATATTGCACTAAATTCCATAACGACAGCTTGAAAAATCAAGATAAAATACAAAAAATAAAAAAAAATGATTTGCACACATTGCCACTTTAGTTAGTAACATGACCAGACAGATCCCCAGGTTAGTGTAGGAATCGCACCCCGCTTTCATGGTTAGTGCACTATGCGGAATGCGCATTACTGCCCCCTGCAGCGCAGGACGGCTTTGCCTGACGGAGCCCCAAACTCCGCTGTTTCCCACCTCCAAAATCGGCCTGCGCCTTGACTGCCCTTGCCGGTGCAACAGCAGCATTTCGGGTCTTTTCCAGGTGAGCCTCCAGCTGTCCGCGAAGTGACTGAACCGCGTGCAGCTCCCTCTGCAGCTCCCTCTGCGGCTCCCAGGTCTCCTCGGGGCTGGGGTGTGACAGAGGAGCAGGACGAAGATAATAATAACTACAACCAAGACTTCTTTAGCATAAGGGCCCTTAAGTCTTAATAAGAAAAGAATCATAATCATTTGCAACACTGCTGACTAAAAACCTGTGAAGCTTTCAAGCTGCTGTTCTTCTCTCAAAAGGGAGAGGACAGGACTCCTACCTGCTTGCAGATGTGTTGGCCTGAACCAAACTCTCGTACGCCCGCTTCTCCATCCTCACAGCCTCGGTGAGTCTGCTGTAGTCTGAAACCAGCTGCTCCAGCACGTGCTGCTAAGACACATGACTTGTGAGGAGGCAGAACACGCAGTTTCATCCACGTCTGCGCTGCTACACTAAAATAAGAATTGATTTTCTAGTTAACACTGTAGAAAAGTCAACAGTACCTGATGGCCAGCGCTACTGGTGTCCCCCTGTTCTTCCCTGAGCTCTTGCAGCTCCTGTGTCAGCTTCTGGACCGACGGCACCTCCGATGCATCCACCAACTGCTTCTGAAGATCCTGTTTGTGTGCAAGAGCCCCGAGGGTCATACACAGACGAGCTAAAATGAGAGCTGTGATGCTCAGAGTTTTATCTTTAGCACAAAAAGTCAACATTGTTCAACCTTGATGAGCTTTTCCTTGACGCCTAACTCTCTGGTGTAGGTCTCCAGCTCGGTAGCCAAGGTCAAGATTTCCTCTTTGTCCTTGGCCAGAGTAGTGCGGAGGGCAATAAGTTCTAGCTGAAGTTACAAGGGTAAGAGGGGAACACGGGTCAGGACTGATCTTCAAGGGCGTCCCAAACTCACATTTGCTCATGAGTATTCCATAGCCTCTTACTTGTGCCTCCTTTTCCTTCTTCAGGACCAGCTGAAGTTCCTCCCTCACAGCATGAATGTCAACTTGCAGGCCAGAGTCACTGTCACATGCTATTCACAATGAAGAAAACACTCAGAAACTCATAACTCCATAAAAAACAATCCCACCAACTCAACACTGAAGCTTCGTATCAACCCCAAAGTATCTGTGGACTGAGGTAATCTAGACAAGAGTCTTCAGCAAGCTAGACCTGTGTTCCTCACTCACTTTTGCTGCCAGTGTCTGCAGCTTCCTCTGGCTTGGAGGTGGTCATTGGTTCGTCTTGGGTGTATTGGGTACCATTCATCAGAACCTGCAGGGGATCACAATTTACAAATTCTCAGTCATGCAAAGGACATGCACATCTGTGACATAAGCACTGTCCTGAGACTGTCAGACACCTAATGTAACATGAGTTTGTTGCTCAAGATTCGCTAACATTATATAAATGCTAATGAAATACAGCATCAGTCTGGAGTATATTCCAGGAGACACAGGACACATGGTGACAAACAACCACTGCAGGACCCCAGTACAACCACAAACGGGCAATTTCCATCCATCCATCCATCCATCCATCCATCCATCCATCCATCCATCGCCTGGTGCTTATCCAGCAGAGTATCCATCCAAACCCATGAAGACAGAGAGAGAGAATCCAAACTCCACCCACCTCCAAACCACAGAGGCATGAGGCAACAGAGCTGCCAACTGAGCAGACATGCCACCCCGATGCAGGACAGGCTGCCGGAAAAGGTCTTCAAGAGACCTGAAGCCAGTATGAGAAACCAGCCTCCTCTCCAACGCACAGCCACTCACCCGGATGAAGGAGTCCTTCTCCCGCAGCCGGATCTGCAGCCGCTCGATCTGCAGGCTCGGCTGCGAGCTCTGCTCTTCCCTCTGCTGGCTCAGCTCTGCCGCTTCCAGCTCTTGGGCAGCCAGCTGTCTGCGCAGCTCGTGAAGCTCACCGGTGCGATCGGCGATCACCTGACCCAGGCGGCTCACAGATTCCTGGCACAGGGGTAGGCAAAGCGTCTGCTGAGGGCTTCCCCGCATTTACCACGTCAAGTCCGCGTCCGGCCCGGCCGAGTTACCTTGATGTAGTGATCCCTGGCGCCGATGGCGGCGAGCAGCTCCTGGACCTGGCCCTGGTGCTCCTCTGCCTGTCTGGCACGGTCTGAGAGGGCGTCCTGGAACAGGCGCTCCTTCAGCTGCAGGCGGAGCTCAAGTTCCTCCAGGGCATCCCGGCCATCCACCACTGCCTTGCTGAGGAGCGCCGCCGTGAGATCCTGGCCCGGGGAATGCCGGTCACATTGTTCACAAACTTAAAGCACACACTGAACTTCCTCTACAATTATAAGGTAAGAAGAGAGGGGTTTTCAACTTGGGGTCTGCACCCCCCCCAGGAGTCTGCAGAAGACCTGCATGGACCCTGCAGAATCACCCTGTTTACAAAACACAAAAATATTCAAGGAGCTCCATCCCTTAGAACAATAAATATTTAAAGCCCACTCCTGAACCCTCAGTTCTTATGTGATCATGCATTAGTGGTAGGGGGTCCCCAGCTGTGGTATGTTTTTATTTGGGGGCCCTGAGATGGGCAGTGGTTGTACGCCCCTGATTGAAGGTAGACCTCCTGGAGCAGGCCTGCAGCCGCACTCTTCCCTACCTCTGCCTCCTTAGCGCGGCTCTGCAGGGAGGCCCGCAGCTGGCCGATGATGGCGTCCCGCTCCTTCAGGCTGCACGCTTGCTGCTCCTCTGCCTCCTGCTTCAGCCACTGCAGGTTCTTGTTGGCCTCTCTCACCTGCTCCAGCTCCAGCTCCCTCCCACGCAGGACGCCTTCCAGGGTCTGGGACACGCACGCCAAGTGAGACAAAAACACCCAGCTGCCTCCGTAAGAATCATGACAGCGTGTGATGGTGGGTTCTGTACCGTGATGGTCTCTTCATTCTTGGACAAAACGTAACGCAGTCGCTCCAGGTCCCTCTCCTTCTCCCTCAGGGCCAGCTGGAGTCGTCGTGTGTCCCCGTCCTTCTCCTCCAGGCATCGGAATTTGTCATCGATGGCGTGCTGGTGGGACATGGCAGAAAGATAAAGATAAAGCCATGACCAAACTGGTCATTGTGCAGGCGGCACGCACTTGCTCCCAGCAGGGGGCAGCAGAGTGTCATACCTCCAGGGCTATGTCCCGCTCCTTGATACGCTCCTTCAGTTTCTGCAGCACTGTGTTTAGGGTCTTATTAGGTCCTTGTTGGTCCAGAAGCCCCAGATATTCCTAAAGGAAGGAGGAATAGCATTGTTATTCAACAAGCGTTGCCATGCCTACAATAACCCTCTGAACGACGGATATACCAGCAGCATCTGGCAGTTCTGACCTGCACCATCTGCTCCTTGTTCCTGAGCGAGATCCTCAGCTGTTGGATGGTCTTGTCCTTGGCCTCCACCTCCGCCTGCTTCTCGCTCTCCACCTCCTTCAGCCGGTCCTCCTTTGCCTGCAGGTTGGAGCGGGCCCTCTGCAGGGCTCCCCGAAGCTCCTAGTGGGTGGGGGGGGGTGGGGGGGGAGAGCACCAGTGTAGCATTCGCCTCAGACATGTTTCTCTGCTGAGCTGATGCCATCGTGCAGAGTGCTGAAAGTAGGTGCCCGGGCCACAGGAAGGGTACAGGCACAAGCTACACACTTTCTTGAGACACTACACATAGAGGCAGTGTATACTACCACTTAAATGGCGCATTTGTGTGGGCCCCTGAGGGATGGGATCCCCCACAAACAGTCACTACATTAGGGGGGGTGAGAAACAACAAACCTGCCCCTGTGTTACACAACCACACTGAAAAAGTACCAAGACAGATTTATAATGCACAAACAAATATGTTTAAATATATAACAGAATGTATTTCCTCCTTAAATACTGCTATCTGTGGCTGTTCCTTTTCCCCAGCAGAGGAACTGGCAGCGGGGGGGGGGGGGGGGGGGGGGGGGCTGTTAACCTGGTTGTGCTGCTCAGAGGCACCCTGGTGCTGCAGCGCCTCCTCCAGGTCGGCTTGCAGTCGGTCGCGGTCGCAGGCCACGTCGGCGGCCCTCCACTGGCTGCGCCTCTCTGCTCTCTGGCTGCCCTGTAGCTCCAGCTGGGTGGAAAAGAGGGACTCCTGCAGGGCGAGGAGCTCCCTCTGCATCTGGGCCACCTCGCTGTCTGACACCTGGGACGCACAAACACACACTGAAGGGTTGGAGGGGGCACGCAGGAGGAATGGGACACCCTACAAGGATCCCTATGCATTTCAATACTCCTCCGGACCTCAAGGGCCAGATGGTGTTCAGAGATTCCCTCTTAATCACTTTGTTGACTCTCCACTTTAAAATACTTCCTGCTGAAACCTGATACATGACAAATGGGGCTGTGCACCTGGCCCTGTGTTGCCCCCCCCCCCCAGTTACAGGCACCCAGACAACACTGTGTAGAAACGGGGTCTTACCTGCAGGTGCTGGAGCTGGTGTCGTTGTGTCACCTCTCTCAGCCTGAACAGCATTTCCTTCTGGCCCTCGATGACACTGTACAGCTCCTGCACCTGATTCACAGCAAGGTAATGAGGTGCCTATCTGCTATACAGTTGCCCCGCCCATTGGCCCACCCTTTAGCCCGCCCCTTTCGGTAGCCCCTCCCCCCACCTCTCTGTCTTTGGTTCCGGCCGTCTCCCTCAGGCCCTGGATGGTACGCTCCTGCTGCTGGGAGGCCTGTCTCACGGACCGCAGCTCAGACTCCATCTCGTACAGCTTCTCCTGCAGTGTCTGCCCGGGCAGAGACACGCCACTGTGATAAGCTGCACCCGATTCATGCCACCCTTCCCAGTTCGCGGCTGCCAGGTCACCATCAGGTAGTGCCTTTTTTAAGCAATATCCGAGGCAACTGAGGATTCTGGGTCAGCGTCAGCTGGGCCCACCTTGTTGCCGACCTCGCTCTTGTGGATCCGGGCCTGCAGTGACTGAACCTGCAGCTGGGCCTTCTGCAGCTCACTCACACACTGGCCAGCTGCACATTCGTACTGGTTCAGCTGGGTCTGCTGCTCCTCGATAAGGCTCTGAAGACACAGAAACACAGCATCAATGCGTCGGGACATTTATATACCCCTAATGTTCCTCAGAGTCAATTTCTGTATCTTAAAAGGTACATTTACCTACAGCTAGGATACTATTAACAAACACTTGAGGGTTCAGCCCCAGTAACAAGCAAAGGTGCAAACTGGTTCTTCAGTAAGGCCATTAATCCCAGTTTCTCCAGGGACTAGCTGGCTCTATTTATTTTCAACTTTATGTCATACAGGGATAAAAGAGTCTGCTAAGTAAATATAATGTAGAGCCGGTCAAAATAGTGTCTTGGGGGGGAGACGACAGTAAACAGCAATGCAGAAAGGACTTGGGGAATGAGCATCATAGCTAGAATTTAAAGGGTAAAACAGGTCTGCTGTTTTTACAAACACAATGGGGCTGCCAGCTAATCAGAGTTTGTAATCGGGCGATAAGACACATCAGCCCTCAGTTATCATGCCGGGGGGATGGACGACACCCAGACAGTGATGTGGATCCTGCCCTCCACATCCTTAATCAGCAGCAGATTGTTTCCGAAATCCTAATCACATTCAGTCAGGTGTGGAAAATTACATCCCAATGCCTGACAAATACTGGCCATGCTAGCGACTGACACTTCCTGTTTTCATGTTGGCATCATGCGGAACCCCCCCACCCTGAGTGAGGGGAAATTGGAATCCTAGTGAGTTTTAGAAAACAACTTCTTTCCACCAGAGTGGGTCACTTTCCCTGGTTATTAACAGGCCAGGGACTCACTTTGGGAATATTTATGCATAAAGTGCCTCACAATATTCCATAAAAATTTTAAAACTTTGATTCTACTCCATAGTTTTTCCCATCACACTCTGTCCTGTATAATATGCTGCCCACACTGACCATAGAAATTTGATCTAAAAAAAATAAATAAAATAAAACACTGAACACTGTCACAGTCCATCCAGGCCATCTGTGAAATTAGGCCAACATCAAATCTTGGTGACGACAGACTATGGTAGAGAATAAATTCTACTCTACAGAAAAAAAGAAGACAAACGGTTAGGGTCAGGTACGGAGATAAAATAGGCCAGGAAGAGAGCTTATATAAAAGTGGAATGTTTACATGAATAAAGCACCAGAATTCCTTCCATCCATCCATCCAGCAATTGCTTTTCCAGCACAGGGTTATTGCGAGCATGGAGTACAACATCTATTACTGTGTGGACAGACTGCAGATAATGAGCCACAGACAGAAATGTTACTGTAATTGTGCAGTGAAGCTAAGATTTGATGTGAGTGTACGTGTAGCTTCTGGAAGGTCCAATGGCTACATTAACCCCCCCACCCCAGATAAACAAAATTAAAGCCTTCAGATCAGCTCAGGTATGGAGCGAGAAAAAGGGCTGGTATCCCCATAGCAACCAGCTCGATGTAAACAAAATAAGTCAATAAGTGAGAGGGAGAAAAAGGGACAGGATGTCGGATGTACACGCAGTTTCGAACACAACAACCGTTTCCATAGCGATATCCCTGTCACTGAGCTAAACACATTCTGGGGACAATCGAGAAGAATACAATGAGTTACCCTAACCCTAATGTGTGCTGCCTATCCACCGAACATGAAACACGTGATGTCAAATTATTTTGATTTCCTAAAATAATACATTAAAGCAAGATGCAAACTGAAGGGTGATGAATTGCGCTTATTTAAAGCACAACCCTCCTCTGCAAATGATGAAAAACAAGGAGTTTCCCGTCGATTCGCAATGCAGGTGAAGCAAAATTGACAGGCGTGGTTGTAAGCTTGACATCTGAGGTTAAATCAGATTCCACAAGCCCACTGACTCCCCTTCTATGTTTGATGGTACCAGTGTGAGAGTGAGAGGACCGGCAGTCGCCGGCTTCCGGTACCTTCCGTAAGCGGAAGGGCATGTACTCTGCGTAGACGTCCTGCCACAGGTCTTCCAGCTGCCCCGTCTCCAGAGGCAGCTCCAGCTGGAGGCGTGGGGTCACGACGTCGGGGAAGCGCGAGAGCGACCCACAGCACCTGCCACACAGCATCCTGGGCACCGGGTCGGCCATCTTGCCATTGCTCTCGGGGCTAACGGGCTTCACCAGAACGGGAAGCCTGCTTCCACGAGGACTTTGCACAGGCCGGTACTCAAAGTCCTTCACCAGGCTGAAGGCCAGTGCCAGCTTGCTGAAGGTACCCCCCCTCCGCTCGTCGACGGGGGAATCAGACTTCAGCTCCTCCACGGCCTCCCCCTCCAGCTCCTCCTCCCGAGCAGACGCCTCCAGGGACTCGGCGGACGACGCCGGGCTCATACCCTCTGCACTGCCATCGTCCGCGGCTGCCTTGCCCTCCGTCATGGGCGTCAATGCGGGCACTGGCTCGTCGCTGTCCAACATGCTGAGGGAGTAGCGGGTGGACGGGCCACAGGAGATGCTCCTAGCCAGCTTACGGGGCACGCGGCAGACGGCCTCGTAGTCCGAATCAGCCACGCGCAGGGCGGCACACCCTCTGCACCGCCTGGACCGGTACCCCGAGCTCTCAGACACGTGGCAGTGGTGGTGAGCTTCCAGTGTCTGTTCCTCATCTTCAGCCCAGGATTCATACGCAGAATAAGCAAAGTCCTCCTGAAGCAGGGCACCGTATTTGGCGTCGGGGAGGTCAGACATGTCCACAGTGCAGTCCCCGGGCCCCCCAGCGCAATGGGGCCCCGCCCTGGGCTCCTCGCCGTTGGTCTTCATGTAGAGGTTTCCGATGCACTGTCTCAAGCGCTCCTTCTCCAGAAGCAGCCTCTGGAGGCGCTCGATGGACAGCGCCTCCACGCGGGCGATCACCGTGTCGAAGCGGTACATGCGCTCCAGCATGAAGGTGCACTTGCCGCAGGCGAACTCCGGACGGCCGTCGCGGGTCAGATCGTGGCCCAGCACGTGGGACAGCAGCACCTGGAGGCTCAGCTTGGCGGCGGGGTGGAAGATCCAGCGCCGCTGGTTCCCGCACAGCTCGCGGGCGCATATCCGGCACGGCTCCTTCATCCTGCCGTCTAACATCAGGGCTGAGGATTGATCTCTCAAGGTTTATAAATGTGCAAAATAACAAAGCGTCTGCTTTCAGTAGGCTTCGGGACTAATAAAATACATTCAATATTCAGCTCACGGTACAGAAAATGAAAACAAACTATCTAATAATAAACCAGCCTGTCAACTCTGTTCTCAAAATTTCAGTGCAAAATCACCAGCAGGCAGTTACCTAACCACCGGGGTAATAAATATATAAATAAATAATATTAAATTCCTAACGCACAGTAAAACGAGTCATGTATACGGAGTTAACGAGTAGATTAAGGCGCCGCGCATCAGCATCCGCGACGGCGACCATCAAGGCAGGATCAGCATCTACGCAACGCCATGCAGCGCCGGCTGCACGGGCCAGAAGCCATGTCATATTTCGGTACTGTAAAAGCAACCATTGCTCTACCGATTTAACAATAAATTAAATAAAATACATATGTACACCAACGAAATCCTTAGTCAACAAAGACTGCCCTTTATATAGTTGGTTAATCTAGATCGTATCGAATCGCTTCTGTCACACAGATCCCAAAATCGAAAAAAAAAACATCAGGAGATCTTCGTTTTAAAAGGCTAGTATGACAGTCCATGTCCCGATGACAAACAAATGTGGCGTGCTGGTTAGCTTCATCGCTGCCGATGCTGGGAAAACGCGTCTGGTCAGGTTCGCCTCAGAAGGGCGAGTCCTACACGAAAGCTCAAACAGGTTCCCGTCTCTCTCCTTCGCGGCATTATATATTTTTTAAAAAGCGCCTGTCAAACTGCGATTTCGTGATTTGCTTCCGCCAGCAGACAGAAGAAGAACAGGCTGACATTTTCATACGGGGAGGAAGCGGCTATTAGGCGGCAGTGATGTGGCAACATTGTAACGAAGCTCCCGCGGAGCGTACCATCGCCGCGCCGGCGAGGGGGGGACGGTGCCGTGCGAGGAGCCGGGCGAGCCGCCCTGCTTCGGCAGCATGTCATCTCCGACCGTTATCGCTATCGCCGCATCGCATGTTTATATTAAGAATAAATGCGTTCAATAATTCGTATTGGTCTCGGTTAGCCGAAACAATGATCCCAAAAAACAGTGTAACTTCTGTACTTCCACAGTTATCCTGCATATTGCGGCGTCTATTTAGCGCATCAGCCTTCAATAACACGGCTGTAGCGCGGCGTAAATGTTCTAAAACATTCGAGGGTCGTTCTCCATACGTTCTCATTACAAAATTTGAAAATTCAAGAATGTAAATGGCCTCGGTGTAGTTCAAATGTCAATCTACCTATAAAGACATTCAAATACTGTAAATGGCGGACAAATTATAATTATTTTGAATTTTTCCTCCTTTCTGTTATGTGTACTGTTATGATATCTTCTTTTTCATGTTCATATTCTTATTATGGAATAATAATATTATAATATTATGGGATAAGGCCTGGGATGGGTCCTGCCTAAGACTGCATAAGAATTTCAAAGATGGATGGATGGACGGATATATCGAACAA
This sequence comes from Brienomyrus brachyistius, assembly GCF_023856365.1. Lineage (NCBI taxonomy): Eukaryota > Metazoa > Chordata > Actinopteri > Osteoglossiformes > Mormyridae > Brienomyrus > Brienomyrus brachyistius. Next base: position 15,490,683 of record NC_064547.1, on the reverse strand, counting down.
GCATTTTGCAGTAAAGCTACACTGCGACTTTAACTAATAAAACACAGTTAATGCTGAACTTAAATATATTTCTCAGTTTGAAATTTGGATTGTCTATGAATTTTTTTTTTTATCAATTCACACGGAACAATCATTTTTGCGTATTTGTGTTATTTCGGATACAAACCGTGTTTTTACAACCATCCATCCATCCATTTTCCAAACCGCTTATCCTATTGGGTCGCGGGGGGTCCGGAGCCTATCCCGGAATCAATGGGCACGAGGCAGGGAACAACCCAGGATGGGGGGCCAGCCCATCGCAGGGCACACTCACACACCATTCACTCTCACATGCACACCTACGGGCAATTCAGCAACTCCAATTAGCCTCAGCATGTTGTTGGACTGAGGGGGGAAACCGGAGTACCTGGAGGAAACCCCACGACGACACGGGGAGAACATGCAAACTCCGCACACATGTGACCCAGGCGGAGACTCGAACCCGGGTCCCAGAGGTGTGAGGCGACAGTGCTAACCACTGCACCACCATGCCGCCCAGTGTTTTTACAACCGTGACTGGGAAATGCCCTGGGAAAACTGCTGTTATCTTCGAAAAAGCAGAGGTATCCCAGGAAACGACGGCCACTGAATGGCAGCCCTCACTGTAAACCCTCCCACACAATTTAGACGGTGGGAGTAAGACCAGCCCCACTTAGGTCCTCACTTAACGACTGTGAATCTAGCATCAGGTTGTATTTAAGTCTTTGTCATACAACGGCCTGCCGGACTGGGGTGTCTAATCACAAGGTGGGGATTTAGACTTTCAGTGAATATAAGTGTGTGTTTGGGGGGGGGGGGGGCACTGCACATCACATGCTTTGTAGAGAGGCACCACTAAAGGCCATTTCACAAGACAGATAACAGTGATTATGGAGCAACACACGCTCAGGCGTGGGTGATGGTCCCAGCACTCAAACTGAAAGAACTATGTGAGTACAATTCATATCCAGGCCTAAGGACATTAATTATTTTTGTCTTAGTTGCTTGACTTTTTGAACCTTTGCTGTTGTTCTAGAATGTTCAGAAATGGGGGAGGGAATCACATAATTACAAGGCTGCTTTGTTATGTTAAGAACAAACCCCGCCCAAACGGTCCTGGATGAGTCCCGAATCTCGCTTCACAAAGTCGACGGTGAGCTGTGGAAACCCCAGGACGACCTGACCAAAGCTGCCTTTTATTCTCTCTACTCCTACATTCTCATTGTGTCCTTTGAAATGTGTTACTTCCTGACACCTTCTACACATCTGCATTTGTCTCGTGTTTCTCTTGAGTGATACCTTTATGCAGAGTAACAAAAAATACAATAAAAATACAGAAATGCAAAACTAGTAACTTATCTTGAAGAGACGGGCTACCATGATTCCTCGTTACGTCAAACACGGCACCACCCCCCCCCCCCTCATGGCCCCCGTGCTTTTCCCATTAAATTCCAAAGTATCTCAGGCCTAAATTCTACTCATTCCATTGCTGCTTTCAGTCTCATGTTAGGCCTACAGGCACAGCGCTTCCATGACACCACTGATGAAATTTCCCCCTGGCAGCATAATGGATTAACCCATCAGCTTCTACTTTTAAATAATTCTGTTTCTCATCCATTATTTGCAGTGAATAAGAACACTGAGATTTTGTTGTCTACATATGGTTAAAGATTAACAAGACCAACCTGTCACCAAAGCTCTAAAAACCAAACAGGGCAGTGACAATACTGCTTAACTTTTCAACAATGAGGACAATGAATAAAATTCTATTGTATTCAAAGCAATTTGCGAAGTCTGGCACTGGAAATGATGCCAGAAACAACATATTTAGACTCATTTTCATGTGTCTACTGGACAAAACAGAAATATTTCACACTGCCTTCTAAAAACCTTTTCAATTAACAACATAATAAAATAATAATAAGACTTCAAATTTCAAAAGTCACAGAGAAACATAAAAAATCAAGCCTTTTTTATGCCTAATGTTAGTTTACATCAATTTCTCTTTGGAAAACCAGAGGTGGGATGTTGAATCCAGAAATTAAATGTAAAGGTTGTTTTTTTGGGGGGGGGGGGGGGGGTGCAGAGGACTGGTGCCTCTGATTTGTGGATTTTACTACTTTTCCAGTGATGTAGTATTCAGACATATTCAGGATTCCCAAATGAAGGCTGCTGTTAAATTAATGAAATGTTTTTTACTCCTAGGAGACGCTGACTGTAGCATGAAGCACGGGGTGTGCAGCGTGTAGCATGTAGCACGGGCTGTGTAGCATGTAGCACGGGCTGTGCAGCGTGTAGCATGTAGCACAGGGTGTGCAGCGTGTAGCATGAATTGATAAAATGTAGCACTGATCTTCTCACAGGTATACACAAAGCTATTTGTAATCTGAAGGCAATGAAAGACAATTTACATGTGAATAAGTTACACCAAGAAAGGAACATTTCAGCTTTGTCATTCATTAATTAGAATTTTTAGTCAAATACATATCTGTACTGTGTCAGTTCTCAGTTCTCTGTGTTTGCCTAATAAGCCAACAGCACTCAGCAAGGAAACACAAAAAGGAACAGCGGGTGTAAAGCTACACGCTGATCTTTGCGGAAGATATGGCGCTCGGGCTGGAGCAGAAGGAACCAGAACTGCATCTCCTGCCCCAGGAATTAGGAACTTCTGAAGAACGGGATTTAAAAGGAGGAGCTATTATTGAGGCTGGGAAAGGCCCCCATCTTTAAGAAACGCAAGAAGTAAAAGAAGGGCAGCTATTATCGCAGACGGAGAACCTGATACGCGGGCAGGGAATTTAAAAACACAGCGTGAGTGAGTAAGTAGAAACAGTGTCATAAAAATATAAACGGTAGTAACCACCCTCCCGTAGCAGGCTATGAACTGCGTTTCTAAAAAAATACATATGTGAAATTACATTAGTGTAGAGTTATTTGTTTGGTTTTAAATGTAAATTTATTTAAAAATGTGTTGTGGTGAGGTTCTGAGCTTTGAGTACAAACATTTTCATGTCTGACTTCCTTTAAAGCATGACACGCTATATGACACGCACAGGGCTTGGCATAGCCACTGCTACATACTTTGACCGCCCAGATGAAGTGTGAGATGACTTCCAGTAGAGGGCGACCTCTAGCAGCACATCACTGAAAAGGATGTGGAGGGGAGCACAGTAGTCAGGGCTGGCCAGTAGAATTTGACCCACATACCTGCATCTGTTGCTGAATGCGCAGTTTCTCCCGGCCCAACTCGTCCTGGTAAAACTGCAAGCAGGGAGGAGGTGTTCATGCAGTGCTGGGATTGGAGGAGGCGTTCATGCAGTGCTGGGACTGCAGAATGTCGCCTCTCCATTCAAAAACAGCTACATTTTTAACTCCCTTTTCATATAGATTATCATGCAAATTAATGACATTAATCAATGAGGATTTATAAAACAACACTCATAAATAACAGAAAATCGGATATTCATGGTATTCACATATCAATACTGGAAAAAAGGTTTTCATGTCGTGGTTATGTTACACTTACATACATGCATATAATAATATATATATATACATATGAAACATGACTCTAGTGAGCTGAGTATTAAGTCATATTTTCTGGGCAGTGTGAGTATTATGTGGAAAAGTACGAGGTGCTGCGTCACATATTGCAAATTCACTCACAACATTTCTCAACAGAAACACAATGCACCAATAAATCCACAATATTCCGGCTCCAGTCTCTGTGGACTGTATCAGTGTTGGGCCTTTGATATTATGGTGAGCTGTATTGGAAAGCCAGTGACCATGGTGAGTGTTGATGCCGACAGGCGTGTTTCCGGCCTGGGCCCACCTCAGCATCCTGCTCCTTCTGCTGGAGGGAGTCTGAAAGGTCCTGCACCTGGTCCTCCAGCTGGTCCACGCGCCCCTGCAGGGAGGCCTTTTCCTCTGCCAGCTGATCAACCAGGGCCTCCTTGGAGTGCAGGGCCTGAGTCAGCTCCTCGATCACCCTGCGGGGCAAGGAGGATCGGTCACCAGTCCAAGCTCTACTCTCTCCTGTCACCAGTGAACCTCCAGCAGTGTAGATGTTGCCATTTTCAGGCCGTGAGGCGTGATCATCTTTCTTCTCTTTAGTATATTTATTCGTTTAAATTTAATTGTTTTATTCTAAGTGACACACATTTGAGAAAGCAGGCCCAGCCAGACACTGGGGGTTAAAAGTCAAGGGCCCAGCCACAACCACCCTGCTGACGGTGGGATTCGAACTGGCGAGCTTCAGATTACAGGTCCCATATTTTTACCTCAGCTCTCTCGTGTGGCAAATCACAGCAATCCCTTCAAATTCAATAGGAATACATAGTTACATTCCGGACATTATTCAAAGGGCCGAGCTCTGCCTGATCTACGTGGTTAATCCCTCCGGAAGCACACTGTATGGGTCCCGCCCTGAGGACAGGTCCCCGCTGTCCCTGTCTTGTGCATCGCTGTCTGTCAGTGGGGGCACTACGGCCGCGGTCAGCTACAGAATTGAAGGGCGGCAAGACCAGCAAGCAGCCAACGCTTCCAGTCTGTAATATTCCAGGTATTTATAGACTAGTCAAAAGTTTACCCTCCCTGCTAGCTAACCTGTTGCCAACCGTAAGATGTCGACATGACGAAGACCAAAATATCATACACGCTCATTCCAGCAGGTATCACTTTTTTCTTATTTGCTTTCTGGTTCAGGTTTTAAGGTGGTTTCTGGTTTTAGCTCCTTTATAACCCATAATGCCAAAGTGCCTCACTTGTCCTTTTCGGTCAGTCTGTCGAGCAGAGTGGCCCCAGGGAGACCCTGCATGTCCTCCTGGCACTTCATCTGCCTCTCCAGGGCCAGGCACCGCTGCGACTCAGACTCCGCCATGGTGGCCATCTTCTCCGCCTCGCTACGTGCCAGGTTGGCTTCCTGCGTTCGCGAGATTGGTGCGGTGAGGAAACCGTCATGGTGCAGGAGTAAGAATGACGACTACCAAGCATTGGAAATGAACTGGTTAACAGAACCAGCACACAGTTTTATGCGGCTCTCTTCCATAACAAGTATAGGGTATAACAGTATAGGATCTGTCCCAGAATGCACAGGGACACCAGTCCATTGGAGGGGACTCACTCATACACGCAGCCACATGCTAAAGGCTATTTAAGGACCTAAGCACATGTTGGGCAAACATGAATACATATAAAAAACATGGTGAGAACATGCAAACTCTACACACATATTGGGGGTAAATCCATGACCCTACAGGCGTAAAACCACCAAACCAGTCACACCACCTCAAAACAGATTCACTCAGGGGTACATGATGTAAGGGGTGCCTTTTAGTGTTAGTATTTACAGGGTATAATGTAAAGTCTGCACACAGAGTGAACTAGAAATACACATGTCGTTTTGAGTAAGTATAGTAAACTATACTCTGGCAGCTATACTCTGGGGAGTAAACTGGGGAGAGAGTCATACTTCTTGCAGGAGCTGGATCTTGGTCTGCAGGATCTCCTGCATGTGGTCGATCTCCTGCTGCCTCTCCGTACATCGCCGCTGCAACTCCACCTCATTGTGATTGGTCAAGCTCTCTACCGTGGACCTATCGGAGAACAGCAGGAGGCATGAATGCGGAATATTTAAAAAAAAATACTTCAGCTGGGTCCATGGACATGTGTGGATATGGTTTTTAGCTGTACGCTTCAGCCCAAAAGGTTGCGGGTTTCAGTCCAGAACGGATACTCACACCCCAATAGTACGAGTAACAGTCCATATATAACAACAAAAATCTGAACGTAGAATATTCTTGTAAGTTAATAAATAATGCACATATTTTCCTTTTGAAAAATAAAACACTCTAATGTATTATTCACAACATGTCAATTACGCAAAACGACCTGACTGCTCAGGATAGTTACTGTTGGGAGCCCTTGGTGCATCAGCCAGCCCAGCTGCTCAGCTAACTGAAATACAACCCCAACACGTTCTCCATTTAGGGGGCTGGCTGGGGGGGGCGGCTATATCGAATATTCTAAAAAGCCATACAACGCAGCAGAAATTGAAGAAGAGGTTGACGATTTAAGGAAAAAACCGAAAGGGAGACAGGAATAAAGTTAGCGGTAGGCTGCGGTTTTAGCGCCGGCTGCTAATGGAGTGACGATGTAGTTTCGGCCATTTTACTTCTGGTCACGTATGTCAGTGCATCAGCCTGGCGGCTTTCTACGATCCCGCTGCCCGGCACCGGATACGACGAAGTGAGAGTGATTTCCAGGGCAGCTTTTTGGCAGTGGTGCCGCGGGGCTCACCTTTCAACAGCTGCTGCCCCTGACTGCCGCTCATGCACTGGAGTCCAGCAGTGCAGCAGTGCCGACCCGGCTAGCTAAATCAGCAGCTAAACTGTAGATGAAGGTTGTCGGGGGCCTTACCGCTGATGCCTTCTGCATTTCACATTCAAAAGCAGGAGTAGCGTAACGTTAAGGACATAGTGAATGAACGGCTCCTTAAAATACCTTCACAAAACACATCTAAGGGCCAAACCTCCAGTATCGGGTTGTGGTGAGCTTGGAGCCTATCCCACAAAAGACATCTAAGGGCCACACCTCTATCCAGTACCGGGTTGTGGTGAGCTTGGAGCCTATCCCACAAAAGACATCTAAGGGCCAAACCTCTATCCAGTACCGGGTTGTGGTGAGCTTGGAGCCTATCCCACAAAACACATCTAAGGGCCAAACCTCTATCCAGTACCGGGTTGTGGTGAGCTTGGAGCCTATCCCACAAAAGACATCTAAGGGCCAAACCTCTATCCAGTACCGGGTTGTGGTGAGCTTGGAGCCTATCCCACAAAACACATCTAAGGGCCACACCTCTATCCAGTACCGGGTTGTGGTGAGCTTGGATCCTATCCCACAAAACACATCTAAGAGCCAAACCTCTATCCAGTACCGGGTTGTGGTGAGCTTGGAGCCTATCCCACAAAAGACATCTAAGGGCCAAACCTCTATCCAGTACCGGGTTGTGGTGAGCTTGGAGCCTATCCCACAAAACACATCTAAGGGCCAAACCTCTATCCAGTACCGGGTTGTGGTGAGCTTGGAGCCTATCCCACAAAACACATCTAAGGGCCACACCTCTATCCAGTACCGGGTTGTGGTGAGCTTGGATCCTATCCCACAAAACACATCTAAGAGCCAAACCTCTATCCAGTACCGGGTTGTGGTGAGCTTGGAGCCTATCCCACAAAAGACATCTAAGGGCCAAACCTCTATCCAGTACCGGGTTGTGGTGAGCTTGGAGCCTATCCCACAAAACACATCTAAGGGCCAAACCTCTATCCAGTACCGGGTTGTGGTGAGCTTGGAGCCTATCCCACAAAACACATCTAAGGGCCACACCTCTATCCAGTACCGGGTTGTGGTGAGCTTGGATCCTATCCCACAAAACACATCTAAGAGCCAAACCTCTATCCAGTACCGGGTTGTGGTGAGCTTGGAGCCTATCCCCCCAACACAAGGCAGACACTGACCTACAATGGGCAACTCCAGTTTTGCAACTGTGAGAGAAAACCAGACGATCCAGAAGCCTCCACACACACAGTGAGCCAGGAATCAAACCCACAACCCAGAATGTATGAGGCCACAGGACTACAGAACTGAGCCACCATGCGGCTGTAACAATAATAATGAAAATACGAGCATGGGATTGGAACCTACACCCCTGGAGGTGTGAGGCCACAGTGATTCGCTCTGAGACACTATGCAGTCTTAATAACAATAAAAAGACAAGCCTGGGATTGGATCCTACACCCTGGAGGTGTGAGGCCACACTCTAACTTAGCTACCCAATCCTATGAGGCCCCAGAGGGCTGCATGTGGTCTTTCTCACAAGTGTCACACCCTCCGGTCCCTGTCGCCTCCAACAGGGCTTTATATGAGGAGGGGTATCAGTTTGCAGCCCAGAAAGAGCTGCCAGCATTGTCAGCTGTGCCCTTAAGGCGTGTCAAACTAAGAGCACTATCGCTGACCTTTGTGTGGCCACCCCTGAAAGGCGAGTCCCAGTCTGTTTGCAGGCTAGTCTCGGAAGGGCAGGTATCACCGGCACAAACGGGCTTCCATACAGTGACACCGCAGACTGAGGACGGAATACCTGGCATTTCTGAACGTCAGCTAAAGGACCTTAGGGGCTATGTGTGGTTACTGCAGTAAAATGACAATATTTACATGATTATTATATAGCTGGCTCTCAACATGTGTAACAGCAGTTAGATGTGTTCATAACATTTGCCCTATGATGGAAAAATCGTACAAAATCATACAAATAATAATAATAATAAGCACATTACTTACAGGGCATTATCAAGCAGCTGCTGTTTCTCCTGTAACTCTTGCTTCAGACTCTCCACTTCCACTTTCAGCTCAATGTTCTGAAACGGGAAAACAACAGAAAAAGCGAAGAAATTAAAAGGCGAGGCCAGCAATTTGAATTAAGAAAAATATACATGATTAAAACAAAGTCCGGCACGCCGGTAGGTTCTGGGTTATATGCCCGAAATATTTTGAGTAGCACGGAAAGTTTTGCTCTGATGTTTCCATTGAACGGTGTTTTACAGCTGCTTTAAAAAGAGCTAAATTTATTACTTTTGTGACATTTATATACTGACACAAGCTTTAAAAAGCCCACTGATAGAATGTGGGCTATCATAAACGTGGAGATAGCACCCCGGACCCTGGATAAAAACACTCACTATTTATATTTTATGAAGTTACTTGTTGCTATTCATGCCCTGGTACGCTGGCAGCCAGACACACCAACCATGACTGCGACAGACGAGGCATTCCCATAATAATCATCTCTGGCGGGATGTAATGCGTGCTTCAGGGTGGTAACTGATTAACCTTTTACTTTATCTACAGCTTTGCGTGCGGCATCTTGGCACCGGATTTGATGAGCATTTTGAGGCTCGGTGATACTGAGCCGAGCCAATAAGCTTTCAGCCCGAGGTCGGGGCCGAGGGGAGTCGACACAAGGCCATTCAAGTCCAGGTTCCGGAGTCCTGCCTATGCAGATGCTAGACACACCAGCACTGGGCTGCTGTTCTGAAAACGGTCCCGGTCCCGAAGTCGGCACATTTCAGGGTGTGTGCAGTTGCGGAACGCCAGGTGATCTGCGCAGGCGATCTGCGCAGGCGATCTGCGCAGGCGATCCGTCTAAATGTAACTTAACGCCAGTTCGGGCCTACAGCCGGTGTCGGTTACCTTTTATTTATAGCGCAACAACGCCAGAGCCCATTGGGTGGCAGGTGATGCTCATTATTCCCCAGCACAGACGTCCACCTGCATCACAGACAGCCTTTTCATCAGCTAGCGTCTTGGCTAGCGTGCTAATGCTGAAAATAACGCCCCGTCAGTGGGCCGTATTTAGGCTTTTCGGTTTGACAATGGTAGCTCTTTGCTCTATTTTATTGTAACTGTTGGTTCCCCCTCTTCTCTCACCCACAACAGCAGATCGCTGCCCATGGCACCAATAACCATAAACACACTTCGCTGATCCCTGTGGGGAATGTTCTCTTTTCACATACCCCCCTCTGGCTCTGCATGACACACAGGGACATATATAGGTGAACGCAAGCCTGGCAGCAAAGGATAGCCACCTCCAGTCGAGTCCGTTGGGGGGGGGGGCTATTCTGCTTAGACCGGGCCTGAACCAGTCACCTTCCGATCACGGGAACAGAGGCTCACCCCACCGAGCCACACACTGTCCCCCAAGCACCTTATTGTAGAATTTCACACCTAGCCCATCCCCGTTCTGATCTCTGACTTCGTATCGCTCATCTGAAGCCAACTGCAATATTAGTTTCATACAAAATATAAACATTTGCCCAGACTTTTGCATACTGGTGTCAGGCTCAGGGTTGGCAACTGAACAGCAAACTCACACAGACCCTTCAGCTAATGAAGCCTAACTGACACTCATTTGGCTAATTGTCTTGAGTTCTACAGTAAGAGGGGTCAGCTGGGTGAATGCAAGAGTGCTGAAAGGAAGACAGGGGGCTACACAAACAAATATATTCTAGCGGCCCCCGGCCACTTTTCTCATCTGTGTTTGTCAATTTAGACAGATAAGGACTTGAGTTCTGGAGACTTTTCTTTGTTTACTGGAGCATCAAATTTAGAAGCCATGGAGTTTCTTGGTGTAATATAGAGGAACAAGTAGTTAGGAGTCTATAAAAGACCAATCACCTCTGACGCAGTCCGTGTGGAGAATAAAAAAAGCTGAATTTCAGCAGGTTAGTGGAAAGACGTGAGAAGGGGCACATTATCATGGAAACAGCCCCTGTCAGGGGCACTTAGCGTATGCTAAGTATCCGTGATGTTAGCCTCATTTCCTAGGAGCCACACAATGCTAAAAATAAGACCACCTGTTATTTTGACCTCCATAAGCTGGCAACAGAGACCCTTTTAACTGGCCCCACGTGCCGAGAGAGAGAGAGAGAGAGAGAGAGAGAGAAAGACTGTGACTGTCTGACTCTTCCTACAGTAAGTCTCTGCAAGAGACACAATCAGTTGATAACTGACAGAAACAAAGCGGACTGAAGGCTAAGAAAAATGATTCACACAGATGCAGAAACAAACGTGAGAACTTTCTCCAAGTGTGAGATCTCATCAAAACAATAACAGACCTAAAACAACTTCCCTCAATCCAGATCTATTTCAGTAGGGGGAAGGCATTTTTATAATAAGAAGAGCAAATTCACAACAGGACACAAACATATATAGCATATAGACACGTTAACCGCCTGTTGTCCGATAGCCTGTGTGGTTTTTAGAGAAAACACCACAATCCAGTTGTGTATCAGTTGGCTTTGGTTGAATTATATTTGACCAAATTACTTATAAAATAATCCTTAATAATGAGATAAAAGTCTGTGATACTTGCTTTCAGAAAAGGACAAAACTGCACGTACCCATAAGATTCGAGATTTATGTCCGAGTTCATATTATCTATGACTTTGTGATGGCTGTGTAAGTGTTTACATCGAACGAATCGATCAAAAATCAGACAGAAATATAATTATAGGTGAAATATACAGCACATATGCATACATATGCAGTGAGTGGCAGCAGTGCATGACCTTTTAAGGATTATCTGAATATGTAACAGTGACTGAAACTTCTGACACTGGAGACAATCGCCTTTAAAATAATAAGTACACAGCCAGAAAACATTTATTTTAATTTTTGGCTACTTGTGGATTCATTGAAAAAATGCAGTTAATTGAAATGCTAGAAGAAGATATGTGTGTGTTTGGATAAAATACATTCATATTATATATTGTTTCTGCTTAAAAAATTACTTGAAATGTACATAAAACTATTTTTAATCTACATTATAGATTTCAAATGAGTTCAGTCATTCATTACTATATTATATGTAAACAATGCATAATAAGTTGAAAATTCACTGATTGTAATTCATTCATATAGCAAGAATCTTGTTTTTAGTTAAAGTTTACAGGAGATGGGATCCTTGTCATAGTTGGTTTAACCACATTTTAATCTTCCAAACTGATACTATACTATTGTCTGTGAATCTAATCTTCAGCGTCTCCATTTCTGTGCTCATCAGCTTTTCTGCAACAGTCAAGAATAGAAGCTGTAAGGAAATTTCATCTTCACCCAGCCAGTCTGTGTGGTTTCTCTGTGTTTAATCTTATCTATAACGAATTTACAGAACCTTTGAACGGTGCCACAAGACAGAGGATAAGAGAATGGTTGTGGGATTTAGGAATCACATCATCGCTTTCGACACACACTCAGGATGAGCACACGGAAGATCTATACCTGTCGTGCTATACAGGAAGTAGGAAAAAGTGCTGCTTCAGATGGTCCACACATGAACAAGGGGTTCAAATTCAAAACTCTGCATTGCTAGTGCAACAACGACATTGCAAATTCAGCTCCATCCACATTCAGGAAACAACAATATGAAGGCGCACAATGTGATGACGTGCTTTAAGAGCTTCAGGGCCAGATGAGGTGACAAACCTGAGAGAGCATCTTAAGTAAGGAAATGCGACAATCTAATATGCCTTCGGAGCTATTTACACAGCATCGAATGAAAACAGTTGCTATGCATCTTAAGGCATTTTTCTGACATTTTTAATAGCATTAAATCTAGACCCAAAGACCCGAGACAGTTTTAAAATTCGAATAATGTCAGATCTAGACCCCTGAGAAATTAAATAGCTTTGAGACTCGCCAGTATCATATTGACCAGGGCTGATTGCGATGGATCTCATAGCCAGAAAGTTCAATGCATGAAATATTCAAATCAACATTTACATGTTCACTCAGGAAAACCCTGTCATAGGGGATACATGAAGATAAACTTTCTGCCATATGGCCGTGGTTTTTAATCAATCAAAGCATCCAAAAACCAGCCTGCTGTGTACCAACACACCCGTCCGGCCTCACTCATCAATACCCCCCCTCCCCGCATGAGATCATACCCCCAGGTGTCATCACTCACCCTCCTATGGACGTCCTCGCTGCTCTCCTCATACTTCTGCTGGATGCGCTCTTCCAGGAAGTAGATGCGAAGCTTAAGGCTGAAGTTCTCCTTCTTCAGGTCGTGGAGATGCTGCGACAGGGTGCGGTAGCCGTTAGACATGGCAGGTCCGGCAGGGGCATCTTGGAGCCCCTCGGTCCCGCGAAAAGGCAGCAGATTGGAAGGAAACGCCAGCCAAACGCGAACTCAGATTCAGTGGCTGATAACGCTATTACGTTCCAGTGGGTAACAGCATTAATACGCCCAGTGCTAAATGTGGCACACATGACAAGTGAGGGCTTGAGACCCTACTTCAAGCCCCCCCCCCAACCCCCCAAACCCCGCCCTTAGCCACAAGTCTGTTTGCAGGGGGTGGGAATAGTAGGAGGATCTGCAGCTTTTTTTAGGTTCCGTAAGGCATGCCAGTAATCCTAGGAGACCCGGAGGCCTCCACTGATACAGGCACAAGTGGCATAGAAGCAGACCCTGGCCGAGGAGAACTAGACTGAAAAAAGGGAGACAGAGGGGAGGATCAGGAGAGGCTTGGGGGGGGAGGGGGGGGTCAGATGTGTGCCTCTCTCAGCTAATTCCCCCTGGCGTCAGGGGCCATGCTAGAGCAGGACAGAGTCTCAACAACCGCCAAGCACCTGCTTATCTTTAAATGTCCATTCATTTATTTATTACACATATTTAATCTCACACTGGAACAGAAAAGTCTCAAATCCATGATCCACCCAAGTCAGCTGTAGAACCAGTAAATGGTTAAATCAAACAAAAAAAAGCATTTTAAGAATAAGATATATTTATGACGTGAATTAAAACACTTCAAGTTCTTCAGAAGTGAAATACTGTGTCTAAATTATTTTATTATTGTACAACTACACTTGCAGACAGCTAATAAGTGCTGGTGCTGCATGTATGATGCCGTTATGTGAAGAAGAGAATAAATGGTGACTCTCCGGGAATAAGTGCGACGCCAAAAGCTCGCCGGAACGTGAGAAAAAACAGCAATTTACTGAACTAAGATACTGTATCTCCTCATTTGCCATGATTTAATTGTGACAAATAGGCAAAACCCATCGTTTGCAGTTCTGATCTTGAGAGCAGTATCTGTTAACTATGACCCTGCGAGGGTTTCCCAGCAGAGGAGGAGACTCTGAATTTACCGTGACGTCACAGGCATAAACAAATAGGCAAATACTCAGCGACGTAAATAAGCACTTGGGTTTGCTATCTATAGCCAACAGTGAGTTGCGGTTGAGCTCATAACACAGAGCACAGTGAGTGTGTGTGTGTGTGTGTGTGTGTGTGCGTGTGTGGGGGGTGGGTTACGACAGTTCACATAAGGATAGCATGTACTGGTTAAAACAAGAGACATAGGTCCTGGGGCCTGCAAGTCCGAGCACCAAGGGATGAAATACATTTGTTGATTTGAATAAAAATGCCCATTCATTGATCCTATTATTTCTTAGTAGGTATTGTAGTACCTCTTTCTATAGATCATCCCATTTGCCCAGGTATGTTTTGCAGTTACTGGGTATTGTTTAACCTTAAAACAGAATGTAGCAAGAATATGCTGCGCTGCTCCATCCAATAAGAAATTCGGTAGCTACGCGGAACGCTGACGCCAAACTGCATATGATAAGACGGCAGGCATCAAAAAGGGGTTAAAGAGCTGGTGCTGAGCGCTTTTTGTCCGACGGTGGTGCTGTAGCTCCACTGACCGGGACGGCCGTGTCTGCCGACACCCCGCAGTACAGACGCGGCAAAACACACGGCTGGTGGCGTCTATTTTTAGCGAGCTGTTACTGGAAATCCGATTCAGAGGACTGGAATTCCAGAGAGCCACAAATGGGGAGAGATAGGATCCGTGGGAGCCGGAGCATCACTGCGGGTCCTGGTACTTTTGGACAAACGTGACCGGTTGTTGCACAGCTACAGGAGGACAATAAATTGCTCTGAAGCATTTCGCTCTAACAAGAGCCTGAGTTAAGGGAGTGTCTGTGAGATTGTTGACACGTCAGTGGGGTTAGAGCATTACTCTCATGTTAAAGCAGATGTTTACAGGAGGAGTGCACTCCAAGTCCGTACAGTAGCCCACAGCTCCTGAGCATACTGAACATAGCCGACAGAACAGACAGCTTCTGTCTGTGCATCTGAACTCAAAATTAAGATAAGATAAGATAAGATAAGATAAGATAAGATAAGATAAGATAAGATAAGATAAGATGAGATAAGATAAGATAGGACTTTGTTGATCCCACAGTGGGGAAATGTGTGTGTTATCACAGCTCCAGACAGATAGCAAGAAAGAGTTACAAGAGTAAAGAATATAAAAAATACAAGAATAAGAATACAGAAATAAAAATAATATAAATAATATAAGAGACAAGTTACAGAGACAAAATCTGCCTTGTGAACTGAACACTCTGATTGGATTAAGGCCAGATGACCAAGCGACTGTGCAGCTGAGGTCAAAGTGAGGTACAGAGACAAATCTACCATGTGAACTCAGGGCCCCAAAAGACGCTAATATGGCCAGAGGCCCTAACGGCTGCGCAGTTGGGCTCAGATCAGGGACTGTGCACCTCAGACCAGAACGAGATCAAACAACCAATGGATGCCTGTCGGAAGACACGACGAGATCTAACGAGGCAAGTAATATTTCAGCAATAATTCCTGACACTACAGAAATCAACCAAAATTCATACCGGCTGTGGTGTGGAACAGAATGAGTCTACGTCGCTGACCCCGGTGGGGAAATTCTCTTTTGCCCTACCCTCTATACCCTCGCCCTCTATAGGTGCGAGCAAGCTCGCCAGTGAAGGACAGCCACCTGTAATGGTGCCCAGGGAGCTGGGGGTTAAGAGCCTTGCTCAAGGACCCACAGATGTGCCGAGAGCTGGGCACCGAGTCTCAGCCCACCGAGCCTCAGGCTGCTCCCAGAAAGAGGACTCTGGTCTCCTGCTGGCTGTAAACCCATCGCAGCAGGAGATTCCCAGCTCCCTGAGGCAAGCTCAGCCCATTCAGCCACGTGGCAGCAATGTAGCAAGAGAACGGATCTCGTGCTGTCACATCACGCTTGACAAAACAGCTAAACATTAACCATTGACTGAAGCAGCTTGGAGGAAGAGCTCAGTTAAACCATTAGGGTGTCATTTGCTTACCTCAGGATTAGTGAAATCACATTATGAAATCACGTTGGCAAACAGAATAAAGCCTTTTAACTGAACTCCTGACCCAAAGATACTACAGAATTTTCATAGCATGCTGCAAACAGCAAAAATTTCACTTCTTTGCTTAGCACATTGATTTTGGTCATACGGCAGTGCAGGGAATGAGGCAGAGAACAACCCGGAAGAGATAAATGTCTATCACAGAACATGCACCCTCATAAACTATAGGCAATATTGAGACCCCAAGCTGCATGGTTTTGGACTATGAGAGGACGCAACCATACAGACACAGGGAAAATTTACAAATATCCCTCACACACACACACACACACACACACAGTTTCTATTCATATCTTTGTGAGGACTGTCCATTCATTTCTATGAAAAATGCCCTAATCCTAACAATGACAGCCTTAACCCCTACACATCCCTAACCTTAACCATAAGCAACCAAATGAAATACAAGACTCCTGGCATTTGACATTTTTGACCTGAAAATGTGGTCCCCACTATGTAATATAAACATAATCACACACACACACACACACACACACACATACACAGGGCGGTAATGAAGCCCACAACCATAGCTGCCACCAAATATATTAGTATAAGTGCATCCCCAGTAAGCACAGACCACATCGCTTCCTGTAACGTCATGCGCCTTATATATCCTCCACAGATATCCTGTGTCGTCAGTCCATGTGTTACATAAACATGTAAACATGAGTCTCGACGTGTCCCAGCCCTGCCATGTGGTTCCTGAATTTTTGGGAAGGGAACCAAGGGGACACATAGAGGCGTGTTTTTTACAGCAAGGCTTTGATTCGCAGGCCGGACTAGCGGGATGGTGTGAAGTTCAGTGACCAGTAACGGGTCAGCGAAGTCCAATACAGAACTGGAGCTCAGGAATTCAGATATACAGGGAGTTTCCTTCAGCGTATTCAGGTTCATGGCATTATGGACGTCTTGTAGGATGCATGTAGACAGCAAGGGTAATTTTACACTCAAAAACAACTAGACTGTCTACAATTTACCCAAAACAGATCCAACCCTCCCCCATCTGTCTTCCAACTGCTTACCCTGAACTGGATCATGGAGGTAAGGCCTGGAGTGTATTCCAGGCAACAGTGGGCAGTGTTTATCGACCAGGTCCTTGGGTAACCCCAATCGGTCCACATTTTTGCTCCCTCCCAGACAGCCCACATTTTTGCTCCCTCCCAAACAGCCCACATTTTTCCTCCCTCCCAGCTCCTGGTCAAAAATGCAGACCCTCTGGGGTCCTCGAAGACCAGTTTGAGTAACACTGGCGTATGGCACCGGGACTGGAATAACACTTCTGCTGTTATTTTCTTAAGAGCTTTATGTTGGTTTCTGAGGAGGGCTTGCCATCAGCTGTTAGGGGGGGGTTACGGTTAGAAAGCAAGATTTTCCTCCCTCGTCATTAAAAAAGCAGACACAGAAGCCACAGTGAGGGGGGGGGGGTGTTAGTTTTATGACGTTAAGCTGTCAAAATACAACCTCAGTAGATTTATTTGCATTTTTTTTATCCGCCGTCTGCAAAAGTGTCAAACTGGGCCTGAATGTGAGGTGGGTAGACAGAGAAGGAGAAGGTGGGCAGAGACCAGACTCCCCCCCTCTGTTAGATTCCTACTGCTCGCCCTCTCTCTCGCTCTCTCTCTCGTTCTCTCTCGTTCTCTCGCCCTCTCTCGTTCTCTCTCGCTCTCTCGCCCTCTCTCTCGTTCTCTCGCCCTCTCTCTCGCCCTCTCTCTCACCCTCTCTCTCGCCCTCTCTCTCGCCCTCTCATTCTCTCGCCCTCTCTCTCTCTCGCCCTCTCTCTCACCCTCTCTCTCGCCCTCTCTCTCACCCTCTCTCTCGCCCTCTCTCTCGCCCTCTCATTCTCTCGCCCTCTCTCTCTCTCACCCTCTCTCTCGCCCTCTCTCTCGCCCTCTCATTCTCTCGCCCTCTCTCTCTCTCGCCCTCTCTCTCTCTCTCTCGCCCTCTCTCTCGCTCTCTCTCTCTCTCGTCCTCTCTCTCGTCCTCTCGCCCTCTCTCTCGCTCTCTCTCGCTCTCTCTCGTCCTCTCTCACCCTCTCTCTCGCTCTCTCTCTCGTTCTCTCGCCCTCTCTCTCGCCCTCTCTCTCGCTCTCTCTCGCCCTCTCTCTCGTCCTCTCTCACCCTCTCTCTCGCTCTCTCTCTCGTTCTCTCGCCCTCTCTCTCGCCCTCTCGCTCGCTCTCTCTCTCACCCTCTCTCTCGTTCTCTCGCTCTCTCTCTCGCTCTCTCTCGCCCTCTCTCTCGCCCTCTCTCTCGTCCTCTCTCACCCTCTCTCTCGCTCTCTCTCTCTCTCGTCCTCTCTCTCGTCCTCTCGCCCTCTCTCTCGCTCTCTCTCGCCCTCTCTCTCGTCCTCTCTCACCCTCTCTCTCGCTCTCTCTCTCGTTCTCTCGCCCTCTCTCTCGCCCTCTCGCTCGCTCTCTCTCTCGCCCTCTCGCTCTCTCTCTCGTTCTCTCGCTCTCTCTCTCGCTCTCTCTCGCCCTCTCTCTCTCATGAAGTGTGAAGGAGATGAAGTCAGCCGTTGAAGCTTGGCTGTCTCCTGCAGTAGGGCCCCTTTGGACACAGTCCCCTGGAAGCAGCTGACCTCTGGGGTCACGTCCTACGCAGGTTGTAAAGACAGAGATCACCTTGGTGTGTGAGTGTATTGGGGAGGGGGGGGGGGGTACAGGGCATTTGAAAAACACTCCCAGCTTCACCTGGATACTCAGTCATAAACAAGGTGAAATTGGGGTGTAAAAAAGTGGACAAAAATACCAGGAAAATGAAAGGACGGACATCTCTGAGTTGGCGGTCAAAACGATCTATAACAGCTTATTTGTTACAAGGCCTTGGGGAGCCGGCGGCTTATCCCAGCACACAGAGAACCACCTACCTCCACCTACATGAGGCTAGAATTGAACCCACAGCCCCAGATGTGTGAGGCTGCATTGACACTCACGAAGTTGCCAGGCAGCCCAGACCATGTAATATTCATGCGGCACTATGTGTGACTGGCTGTGTGATATTCAATGGGGCTGATCAGCCAATGAAGGAAGGCAGCAGCGTCATTATCTGTCATGTGTGGCCCTGTGAGGTGGAACCTTCTCTGAACAGCTGTAACACACCACATCTACACCTCCACCCAAAATCGACCACCCATCAGGTCCTATGAAAGTCTGAAAGGCCAGGAGAGAACCTCATCAATGAAGACCGCTTGGGGGGGTTGAAGGACTCAGTGAAGCTCTGCTGAATTGGGCCACATTAACTCAACATGGGAGGGGAGTCAGAGGTGATCATGTCCTCATGTCAGCATCCTCCCCTTACATGGCCTCACCCGGGGCCAATGAGGCCTAGAACATGCGCATCGCCGGTGAGTCACATGGCACAAAACCTCACTTCGGTTGGTCAGTGGTGTAGATGGGAAGTTGGGGCCCTGAGCATGAAGAAAAGTGAAAGCAGGAACAGATGCTATACTGTCAGCCGAGTTAAAAATAGGAGGAGGAATTTAGGGATATTTTTGGATGTCTGTCCATGCAAAAGCAGCTGTATCTATGGAGAGTTTAAGCTGAATCTTTCTACTGTGAAAGATTTGTACAGGATTCTGACCCCAACTGCCCCATTCCAAATGTAGGCGCATTTCCACAAATCCAGCCCATTAACACAGCCACGCTCAACTGCTCCTACGAGCCTGGAGTCATGTAGGCCCTCTACCCCTCTGTCTCCAATCAATTAAAGACACACAAGGCACAAGCTCCGCCCCCTCATTTCTCACATGAATCAATCAGGAGAACATATGGTACAACTTCTGCCCCCAACCGCCACCCCCCAAAGCTTCTCACGTGAATGAATCAGAAGGACATCACAAGCCTCCCTAGTGCCAATCAGTCTGCACAATCAGATCATGGGGACAATGACCTTTGAGGGTCATGATTACTGCCACCAAAACACTTTAGAAAGGAAGGATTTTAGAAGGATTTTAACCCCTTAGTTTACTAACTATGTATGGGAAGGACAACATAGACAACAAACGATGAATACATTTCCTTAACATGTATGTTTACATATTGGCATAATTTTTGATTATTCTTTCATGTATAATTTCGTGATTGTATTCTTTTAGAACTTAAATGTTTTCTTCTCTTTGATTTTTGGATCATAGTATGATGCTCCCTCCTCAGGACTGAGGGTCAGCATCCAGCTCTGCCCCCCCAGGTCCTCCTCTTCCCTTCCACAGTCCAAAGACATACTGAAGGCATGAACCCACGCATCTTCGTTGGGGCCATGTAAGTATTAGCGTTTACACTACAGGTTTGAGTGATTGGATCACAGTGCGTCTTGATCGTCATTTACGCTTGTGTGTAGCGCTCTGATCGACCGAGACGCATTTTAAAACCACGTGTAAGCAGGGCCTTAACTGTCCATGTTGTGTGACTATAAGCATGTGGAACATGCCGGTCTAAACCCAGGGCACGTACTACTGCGATTTCAAAAACTACAGCCCATCTGCGTGTGTTACAGGAATTTGCCAATAAATACGCCCCATGCACGTTTAGTATAACTGAGCACGCAAATATAATTAAATACAGGCGCAAGTTGTGTTGAATTGAGAAAATGTAGAAACCCTTGTTTCTCCAGTACGGTTTACTTTCAGATATCGGTCTAAATTAAAGGTTTAAATTAAAGGTATCAGATTCACCCCGAAACATGTGCGGACAGCTATTACCAGTTTAACCAACTCTCTCGTCTCTCGTCTTTGACAAATATATTATAATATTTCCCTGAGAACAGTATTTAAAAACATAGCACAGGGTTATGAAATTCCATAGACGATACTTACGAATAGTTTGCACTAACTTATAAAAAAGGGGCAGTGCAGCAGAACTTTAGGTGCATTCAAACACTGCATAGTATTGCTTTAAGTCATTTTGTGCTGTGAATTCAGTCATTGCATATAATCGCATTCAGCGCTCCTGTTTTTAGAATAACGGTTCGTGTGGAAGGCGTTTTGTTGCCATTGTTATGAAGGTTTTTTTGTGCAATATTCATTCTGACCAGAGGGTGGAGCGCGAGTCTGAAAACTTAAAAACTTTAAAAAACATCACGGAGAGGCAAACCTGCTATTCGTGTTTATGTGTGTATATATACGTATATGAAAGAGGTTTCCCAGCTGGGCGTGATTTTACAGAAGTAATATCTTGGCGGTAATACATTCAACTCAGAACATTAAACTCAGAAAAGCCAAGATGTATAATCATTTCCACCACTTTAAACTTTATTTTTTGCTTTTTAAGCTACCATATTCTGTGAGATTTTAAATATCTAGCTTGTGTATATTTAACCACATACAGAGATGAATACTTTCTCGAAGTGCATCAGTACCCTTGACATACTGGCTAATGAGCAATTCCCTTGGGCAGAGATCCAGGCCTCTGACAGATGAAAACATGGTTTCTTGCAAGAGGCACAGAGAATCGTGGCCCCTTTGTGTTGAATTTCTGTTTCTCCTCTATTAATCGGTAAACAAGAGACTCAGAGGTGCCAAATCCTGCTACTCATACACAGCCAAACATATAATCACTGTCTTTGCAATGGTGGGGTTTGCTACTAATTGCTACTGGGGTTTTCCCATAATTTCACTGAGCAGAAGAGGATTTTTCTGTTGTACGTGTGGAAGGTGACGGGTGGCGCATGGTGGCCAAAATCAGGTGCAGATGCGTCTGTCCACCACGCCTGTGACTCACTGGCAGTAATACAGGAGTGAGGTCTGTCCTTCTCAGTCCTTAGAAACCATGTTCAGCCCCTGATACCTGAGCCTATACTCTACTGTACGTTTTCCCGCAATCCAGTGTGCCTTTTGTTTTCCTGTGTACTTCCCTTGTGCTAATCCTGCAATAGCTCTTTTGTCTTTACGCCTCTCCACCCAGCTCCACTCCCATACCCAAATTCAGTCCCCTTTCCTGCCTCCTATCCACGTTTCACATTGTTCTGTTTGCCGTTCTGCCCGGAGCAAGTGCTGTTACTTCATGTGTTTTGATTCCTTTGGTTCCTTGAGCCGGTACAAAAGTCTAATCATGCGCCTGTAGAATTCCTGAACAGACGCAGCCATCCGAAATGCATGCAGCCCTCAGCTGAACTGTTTTCTGGGAACAATGAGTTCAGAGTCACTTTTTATCTCCTGGTTTCATTCTATCGGCTCCTGTCACCCATTTGACAACACGGAGATCTGGTCACATTTAATGTGCAGTTTGTAGTTTCTCATACTGACTGGCATCCTGACGTTAGGAAACTGTGTCCTTCTGATTTTACTGATGAAGCCTCAGATCTATATGAACCAGGTGGCTCCACAAGGGGACCAGGGGGTCTGGTCCACAAAATCATAAGCTTGGCCCTCCCCAGGGATGGAAAGATCCCAATCAACCACAGGTTGTTTTTCTTTTTATTAATGTAAATACGCAAACATCTCCCAGCATTTCCAGAGAATAGTGTGGCCCACCTGGTCACAGACCAGGAACCGATTCCACCATCAACCACAGCGTAAGCAAGTTAAAAGCTCGTCCAGTACATAACTACATATTACCATATTCATCATAAAAAGACTTTATTCTCATTTCTGGTGGTAGAACGACACATTTCATAAAGTGGAATATCTCCATAAGAGACGTCAGCAAAAACGCTGTTACACTAAATTACGGGTTTATAAAGAGAACAAAAAGAGTTTCTTCTTGAACAATCACAAGACCAAGCGAGATACAAACTATAATGAATTCTGTGCCCTTAGATACTGCTTGGACAAATAAGGCTCCGTTACACCAAATTTCGTTAGTATTTTGCCGGAGTCAGCAGTCAAAATTATTCCTGAGAAACAAACCAAAATGGCTTCTTCTTTAAAACATATGTTATGTAAACTTAAGAGGACAAATTCCTGTGAGCATGTGGCCATCTTTCCGTTAATCAGATTACAGTGACTCATTGCGCCTCATGCAGACTCATGATTATTAAATCACTGTGTACCTCAATGCAGCCCTATCACTGAACCCTGCCGTTATTCCTCACACTGCCTTTATTCCAGCTTTCCTGCTATGGGGGCCAATCAGCTTTCAGCATTCCTGCTATGGATTCCTAGGAAATCTTTTAGTAATCTGTAGGAATGAAACAGGAAGAGCCCCAAGCCTTGCAGATGCATGCACTTTTGGCTGAGTGTGCAGCTTGGCAGGCTGTCTCTGGAGTGCGGCTGTGTTTTCAATGTAAACTGGCGTCCAGTTATGGTGTATGATGCAGTGATATGATTAAATTATGCAGTAAAAAGCTGGGCAGATCTTAGCTGCAGTGAGGCCAATGGGATCCCCACGGCTGCACTGATGAGCACCAGGAAAGGCCGTTTTTCAAATACATAATTATGTGGGAAGATCTAAATGGGAATGATGGGGCAGAAAAGCTTCAAGTCCCATAGGCGACCACATCCTACTGCTTCATTTAATGGTTGGCAGTGGGTTGAATGAGTAGAGGCTGATTGATCGATCCCACATACGGGTTACATGTAGATTTCATATGAGCCTCATTTCTCCGATCAGCACCAAAGTGAGGCTTTTTGATGGTCCAGTTAAAGAAGGAAGGAGGGATCAACACCCTGTAGATGGTGGTGCTACGTCCCAGAGGCCTATCTGCCACACCCACCCTGTAGATGGTGGTGCTACGTCCCAGAGGCCTATCTGCCACGCACACCCTGTAGATGGTGGTGCTACGTCCCAGAGGCCTATCTGCCACGCCCACCCTGTAGATGGTGGTGCTACGTCCCAGAGGCCTATCTGCCACGCCCACCCTGTAGATGGTGGTGCTACGTCCCAGAGGCCTATCTGCCACGCCCACCCTGTAGATGGTGGTGCTACGTCCCAGAGGCCTATCTGCCACGCCCACCCTGTAGATGGTGGTGCTACGTCCCAGAGGTCTATCTGCCACGCCCACCCTGTAGATGGTGGTGCTACGTCCCAGAGGCCTATCTGCCACGCCCACCCTGTAGATGGTGGTGCTACGTCCCAGAGGCCTATCTGCCACGCCCACCCTGTAGATGGTGGTGCTACGTCCCAGAGGCCTATCTGCCACGCCCACCCTGTAGATGGTGGTGCTACGTCCCAGAGGCCTATCTGCCACGCCCACCCTGTAGATGGTGGTGCTACGTCCCAGAGGCCTATCTGCCACGCCCACCCTGTAGATGGTGGTGCTACGTCCCAGAGGCCTATCTGCCACGCCCACCCTGTAGATGGTGGTGCTACGTCCCAGAAGCCTATCTGCCACGCCCACCCTGTAGATGGTGGTGCTACGTCCCAGAGGCCTATCTGCCACGCACACCCTGTAGATGGTGGTGCTACGTCCCAGAGGCCTATCTGCCACGCCCACCCTGTAGATGGTGGTGCTACGTCCCAGAGGCCTATCTGCCACGCCCACCCTGTAGATGGTGGTGCTACGTCCCAGAGGCCTATCTGCCACGCCCACCCTGTAGATGGTGGTGCTACGTCCCAGAGGCCTATCTGCCACGCCCACCCTGTAGATGGTGGTGCTACGTCCCAGAGGCCTATCTGCCACGCCCACCCTGTAGATGGTGGTGCTACGTCCCAGAGGCCTATCTGCCACGCCCACCCTGTAGATGGTGGTGCTACGTCCCAGAGGTCTATCTGCCACGCCCACCCTGTAGATGGTGGTGCTACGTCCCAGAGGCCTATCTGCCACGCCCACCCTGTAGATGGTGGTGCTACGTCCCAGAGGCCTATCTGCCACGCCCACCCTGTAGATGGTGGTGCTACGTCCCAGAGGCCTATCTGCCACGCCCACCCTGTAGATGGTGGTGCTACGTCCCAGAGGCCTATCTGCCACGCCCACCCTGTAGATGGTGGTGCTACGTCCCAGAGGCCTATCTGCCACGCCCACCCTGTAGATGGTGGTGCTACGTCCCAGAAGCCTATCTGCCACGCCCACCCTGTAGATGGTGGTGCTACGTCCCAGAGGCCTATCTGCCACGCCCACCCTGTAGATGGTGGTGCTACGTCCCAGAGGTCTATCTGCCACGCCCACCCTGTAGATGGTGGTGCTACGTCCCAGAGGCCTATCTGCCACGCCCACCCTGTAGATGGTGGTGCTACGTCCCAGAAGCCTATCTGCCACGCCCACCCTGCAGTCCTACCAGCTTTGCAGGCTGCTCTACCTGATATAATTCATCATTGCTTTTCTTACACTGTCCTCTACAAATTTACCCAATTTTTCCAACCATTAACCAGTTGTCATTTACCCAGTTCGAGTTTAGTCCCATGGTTAAAGTACAAAAACAATCAATCCCATAAATACAGTCACATAAATGGCATTTAATCCCATTATTTGCCATGCTAACTGCTGCATAATTGTGCTGTATTATTATCATAACAAATAATGCTGAAGCACTACCACACTGTATAATGATGTTGTAACATTACGCTAATGAATAATATTGGAGTATTATAATACTATACATGATGTAGGAGTATCGCCATACAGCATAATGATGTAGTATCTTAACAGAACAGGCAGGCATAGCCTCACACCTACAGATGCATGATGATGCTGAAATGTTACCATACCTAACACAACTTAGCACAGATCGCAGAACACATTTACAGACTATGCAGAGTGCAAGGCAAAGGAGACCCAGTCATATTTACAGCTCAACCAACTGATATGCATCCAGCCAAAATTACTTTTTCATTTTCTCATGCCCTTGGGTATAAGGCTAAGCTTCTATCAGTCACCATTTAAAATTAAGATATTCTCGTTCATTTTAGCCCATCCAATTACAACCATGGTCCATTCCAAGGCTGGACAACTGCCAACCAATCATAGCACTTTTGAACCGCACAGCATTACAGTGAGGTGACTCAGAGCAGAAATCAGGGCCCATATCTCATAATACTTTTAACGTCCTCTATTCAAATACCTATTTTATATTTAAACATTTTAGCTATTATGACAAATTATTATATAGCGATTAAATATGATGATAACATATTTTTTTTTATCGTTCCATTACACCATGGTGCCATGAACTGAAACACCTAAACATGTAAGCATTGCTACACAATCACAGTGGTTTACACAGCTAACGGAGGAGGCATCAAGCACATACCTGTTCAAACTTCCTCAGAGCATGTGGCTGGAGAGGTGGGCCTTTCTCCGTCTCGTCACTCAGCAGTTCTGTGAAACCAGGAACGAATGGTTTTATTTATTAAAATCTGATTTATGGACCGAAGCTCTTGGAGGTCTGAACGTCACGAACACCGATGGACAGATTGCAGATAGTTCCTCAAAAGCGAAAACTTCTGCGAAAAATGCCAGCAGAAGCAGACATGTGCTAAGTGGTCCCCTTAAGCCAAGTGAAAGCTGAACTTGCAATCAATTGAAAACCTTTAACTGTTTAAAGTCATTAAATGAAAGGGATTAAAGAACGTCGCAGCATGGCGCTGTAAGGCTTGCTACGGCCTGCCCAGTGATGACAAAAGACAAAGCATACTTAAAGCAGCATTAACTCACCTAAAACTGCAATATTATAAATAATATGAATGCAAACCAGAGACCATTGTGATGTGACTGGAAGTAAATGAACCAAAACAAGGAACTATTATATATGTGTACTGAAGCGAGATGGGTTACTGAATATTCAAATAACGGAACAGAGGTGCATTATGGAAGATATTTCGCTCTCACCTGTCATGTGGCAGTTGTTCCTCAGTACGACCTCCCGGTTCTCCACATAGTCCCTACAAAATAAACATTTGTAAGCGGCAGTCCTCTGAATGTACCTCTTCCCCTGATCGCATGACGCTGACATGGCAACAAATGCACAGCCACCCGACCTTCTGCTTCCTGTCCCTTTTCTGTCGTACAGCCATGAAACGCATCCCGAGCTCCTCATACGTGACAGTGAGCCTTTTCACCTCAAAGATTATAGGTCTGTTCCGCCAGAATTTGACTTTGCAGTCCGTGCTGCCAAACCCCTCAGACTATGCAGTGAAAAATAACTGCATATTTGTACAGTCAGTCTCTTTCCATGTGTACACGCTTGTGCAAAGGGACAGTCATCCTCACATGGGGCTCTGCTGCAGCAACCAGCTGAGATCTTTCTGAGAATATTTGAGGAAATAATGCCCTTCGTGGGAGATTTTCCTGAAGAAACACTGAGATAAAACAGAGACAATGACACTTCAGCCACAATTCTACTGTACTTTGGTACATCCTAACATTTCGGTTTTCATCAGGTCACGCACTTTAATACCATATTGCGGCTTCAAGGAGTCATAAGCAGGATTTTTAATGACATCATGGATGAAAATAGAGGATCACACTTTCATTACGTTCGTTATTCAAACAGCTACCTTCGTCCAAAAAAAGCCCGAGACAGCTAGTATCCAGGGCAGGGTTCTTTCACATAATGTTTGCCCAGTTCTTGAAATGAGACGGTAGAGACGTTGTTGAAAAAACCTGTCTTTAGTGGTCTGGCAGGGGGAGAGCGAGGCAGCAGGCAGCCGGCAGAGGTGGAGGATGTTAGCCCACTGGGCCACATATGTCCGATGCATGGGAGTGACAGGGTGTAATGAGGGGGGGGGGTGAATGTGGAGCAGGAGCAGCTGCATGCTGTCCCGCTGCATGCTGTCCCACTGCGTGCTATCCCACTGCGTGCTATCCCGCTGCATGCTGTCCCGCTGCATGCTATCCCGCTGCGTGCTATCCCGCTGTAAGCTGTCCCGCTACATGCTGTCCCACTGAATGCTATCCCGCTGTAAGCTGTCCCACTGCATGCTATCCCGCTGCGTGCTGTCCCGCTGCATGCTGTCCCGCTGCATGCTATCCCGCTGTAAGCTGTCCCACTGCATGCTATCCCGCTGCGTGCTGTCCCGCTGCATGCTATCCCACTGCGTGCTGTCCCACTGCATGCTACCCTGCTGCGTGCTGTCCCGCTGCATGCTGTCCCACTGCATGCTATCCCGCTGCATGCTGTCCCACTGCTGAGTGCAAAGCGAAGTCTTCAGCATCCCCCTCAGGGCAGCAACAATAGGGAAGTTTCCAGCTTTGTTGTTCTACTTTCTGAAGCTCAGCAGGGGAGTCCTTCTTATAGTCCCAAAAATCTGCAGGAACAAGACGTAGAGGGTGGTGGGGGAGGTACCCCCCCAGCCAGAGCACTCAAACACAACAGGTCACCCCAATGTACACCTGCTGTGTATGGCTGATTTCCCCGAACCCGGGGCAGAGGTCACACTAAATACAGAACGATCACCTCCTAAACCACATGAATAAATGCCTGAAGTTCACACAGACTAGGTTTTGTTGACTCACAAAGGGGCAGTAAATTTCTAGAAGCTTTTCAGAAACTTTCCCTTCTATGGGACGTTATGCTGGAGGTATTTTAGATATATTCCAAGTTATAAGCTTTCCATGGGAATTACTGGGAATATATGGGAATTAACAGAAAATTCCTGGAATTTTGCAACCCTACATGCAATGACAAGTACAGCTTCCCACAGCACGACTGTAAATGTCTGAAAGCTGTAAGTATCTTGCTTTCTTCAACACAAATGAAATGAAAAACAGTAAAAATTAAAGCACATGAGATCTTTGACAAACTTCAGATGGACCAGCCCAAACCATGATTTAAAACCCAAACACATTTTGATGGATCCTTCCCAGACATTTCACTTTAGATCCTGTCGTCGGTGCTCTTCCCAAGCAAAAACCCGCGGCACTGGCTAACTGTACACGCCTCAGTCAATCTGACGACCGTTCGCTAAGCGATTTATTACTTGTCTCTCTCAGGACTTACCTTCCCCTGTACAAAAAGCCACTCATCTTCTGGTCCTGACCTGCACACACGATGAAATAATCTCCAGCTCTCCACAAAAGGGATATCTGCCAACTCCAACTGTACGGACACTCCTCTTGATAAATACGACTGGGGAACACCAGCACGAGGTCACGGGCTTCTCAGATGGAGCCAAGAACAGAGACTCGACGTGGCCGGCCACCGGCGACCGCCTACCAAGCGTCTCAGCGACAGCGAGGCCAGGCGAAAAGGTACTTTATGAAAGGCGGTTCTGTTCCAGCCAGCCAAGTCCACCGACTGTGTGTGTGTGTACTCACACTTCCTGTCTAGGCATGGGCGGCCGCTTTTTTCAGTCGGTTCGCTATGCAATCCTGATGGTTTTTTGAAGGTGGAGCTGGGAGAAGATGCCTGACTGGAAGCGGCAGGTTCAGACTTGCCCGTTGCATCGAAAACAAAGACTTCACAGGTAGACCTACCCTACTGCCGTTGACAAAATTCTGCTTTAAACGGCTTGTGATTAACTTAAATGAAATCCTTTTGCAGGAACGGGTAAGAGCTATAAAGATATTTCACACTTCATATAGACAGCCGACAGAATGATGAGTCAACAGCACAGAGGCTATATAAAAATACTCCCCACATTCTGTCCAGTCAAACCTTAATCCTCCATCATTCTCATACACAAACGTTGTTACAATCCTTTCAGTGACTTCACTGAGACTGTGAACCTTAATCCTCACCCGGGTGGCAAAATCCAAGAAATTCTCAAATTACATGCCCTGGGCCCTATTTCAACTTAAAGTACTTGCATCGCATCAAGTGAATAAAAAAAATTGCTTTTCTACAACTATTTCACACTTTAATGCCAAAATTTCAATGCGCAGACATTGGCCCATATATCTTGCAGCATTGTTACCGAAATGCAGATTAGTTACTTTTTCTGAGACGATACACAATAAAATAATAAGGACAATAAAGGGAACAGTCCCGTATAGTGAAATTCCATTCAAAAAAGGTGATTATAATTTATATAATTTTTCTTATGCCCTGAACTTTGCTTTCTAAGACACAACTGCACATGAAGTCAAGCCAAATTATTAAATCATTCGGAGTCACCAG
Source organism: Brienomyrus brachyistius (assembly GCF_023856365.1). Lineage (NCBI taxonomy): Eukaryota > Metazoa > Chordata > Actinopteri > Osteoglossiformes > Mormyridae > Brienomyrus > Brienomyrus brachyistius. The sequence goes on along the minus strand of NC_064547.1, from coordinate 15,460,967 downwards.
TAAGGCAATAATTTCCAAGATGAATTGTCAGAGTAAATGATGCAGGTATTTTACGTAATATTTTTCCCGCTGCTACACCAGCAGCCCTTCCTGTCAATGCAAATAAACAGAAACATAAACAAGCCCCACATAATCTCGGTTCCACCGTACATTAACTACAGTCCTGCTACACTCCGTAGCAGGTAATTAACGAGAAACGTTAAAGGCGTCTGCAATTCAAAGGAATTGAAGGGGAGAGGCTGTGGAGAAGCCAGCCGGTTGGCTGCAGATCCTTGGGTGTGACAAGCGAGCAATCGTCTCATGATCAGCAGATTCACGTCAACAAGAGAGAACTGCCATTCCACAGATGGAGGAGAAAACAAGACACTGATTGGCCAAATGGCTTAATTACAGCTTAATCAAGACGCATGATCACCAAAGACTATAAAGGCACTCCAGACGGTTGGTGTTATTTAACGGTAAAAGACGTGTTTACTCTTGACTGCATGTATGTAAATATGAAAGCCGGACTGTTATATTACTTATTATAAACAATTTGAATATCATAGGACATTTATTGTTTTACTTCACTTTCAGTAAGATCGGTGCTTGGTGTTTTTCTGCATTAACAAAGACGAGATCAGGAGTAGATGGATTCGTGAACCAGTAAACAGGCGAATGCTGACTAACAAGCCTGACTTAATCACCAGGTTGGCAGGTGCCCTTGAGCGATGAGGTTTGCGTAACTGTGTTCTCTGCACATCATGAGAGGTTACTGCAACCGCTCTATAGAACAAGGTGGCTTCCTTCTCCAGTACACACCCAACATGCCTGCAACATACACTGGCAAACTTTCATCCACTTACACACAGTCCATTCTCTCCTAGAGCCTTTTCATGTTTGTCTGTTTTACTCTCCCTCCCGTTAATGAAATACAAATTCCATTAATAACACCTAGTAACTAGCATGAACTACTCATGTATTGGAAAATGTATGTCTGCCTATCACATTAAATAAATAAGCTCAGCAACTAGATTCACCTTATCTTGACTGATTACAGTTCATGAGGTAAAATACCCTCCAGTCAATACTTACTGAAAAAAAAAAAAAAAAAATATATATATATATATATATATATATATATATATATATATATGTGTGTGTATGTGTGTGTGTGTGTGTGTGTGTGTGTGTGTGTGTGTATTTTATTACTGGCCAAAAACTGCTTTGAGAAATGGTCAGAAAAAAACTGTAGGGTGAAACGCTTAATATACCCAGGATTAATTTTCTTACTGTCAATATACTGAAACTCAAATGTTTTTTAAAACCACTTGGGTTCTTCAATAAGTCAGCCCTATTATTGTATTGCTGCGACAGACAGAGGCACACCTGCAATTAAATAAAACATATTCTAACGAAGAGACATTTTTGGACATTGTGCCCGACACCAGGTTTTCCTGGTCCTGTTCCTCCTCAAGTTCTTCCCCGCATTTCTGGGTGATTCACGGACATTTCGCCTGCACTTGTCACCGAGCGTAGGAGTTATGACCCTGTAATTTCCCATACAGCTGTTTGCAGAGGCTCGTCCCCCTCCGCCATGAATTTGCTCAGCTGCCAGTGCCCAGTGGCGGGACCACCTGCTCCGAAGGTGTAAACCCTCTCCTCAGAAAACTGCCACACACGCATGCGCTCAAAAATAAACTAAAATATCTTATCATTGACAACAGAGATAAATATAACTAATATAGTTTATTAGTATCCTGGTATTGAGGCAATCTGCCTCGAACTAAGTGGGCTAATTAATATTACGGTGCCTTGTGTTACATTTATATTTTCTAATTATAAAAAGCTAACGGTGGCGATGTACTCCAACACAGAGACTCGGAAATCCTGAATGAGTAGAACAAAACTTGAAAAGCTCTATAAATTGCAAAACATTTATGTTCTCAGAAACCATCCAGACCAGTTGTCTGGGCGAGAGGTCATTTATCGTTTGGATAACAGCTAGGTGGTCAAAGTACACGCTGATAGTCATTTACCTTGGTAAATATATAGCTGACACTGCATTTTCATCAGCGCTTAAAATGCTGTTAATTCTCTCTTGTTCGAGTTGAAAACGTGGAATGGTAATGCCTTGAAGTGTATTATTTATTTACATTGATTATCTGACGTAAGAGCCCCTGTGGTGGTAATTAAAGAGTCCTTACTGTACCATCGGGTTCGCGCCCTCAATTCCGCTTGTCTTCTGTTACCGTGATTTTTATTTATTTTTTTGCTGTGATTTTACTACACCCCATTTCTTGTTTTCATTAGTAAAATTCTGGGTGGAGCTTCTACATTACAGCACATCCACACTATTTCTAAATTGGTTCTTTCCTCCTGTCACCGTGGCCCATCAAATCAAAAACTCCATTTTGAAATTGAACATCTATTAATTTTTATCTGAGTCTATGGCATTCGCAAATATTATTACTGCTGAATGAAACTGATATCACCTTATTCTACGACAAAGTGGCACGATTTGACATTTGCATGATATATTACGAATTACTGGACTTTCTATTGCATTATGAAAAACGCTGCTCCGAAACTGCATCAAAGCCAGTCGTTGGCGCATTTCCTGGGGATATCTTGAAACAGAAAGGCTTTCAAAAATCTTTTTATGTTTTATTGGTAAGGGTGAATATAAATATAAACGTAAGTACAGGCTGGCTTTACGGCCCTATCTTCTCCTCCAATGGTAAACGCATTGCAAGGTTTGCCGAAGAAGATAATGGAAACCAGCGATGTAACGGAGCAAAATCCCTCCGTAAAGCAGCCTTTTTTATGGATGCACAGCAGTGACAGTGGCTGTAAAGGCCACTGGGAGGACAGTACAGGGCACTGGGAGCTGCAAGCTACCCGTTCCATGTCCTGCATGCATGCATGTTTGCACTGATGGACGCTCGGCAGTATGCATACCTCCCCGTTTCTCTCCAGCTCTGCTCTTGAGAAGGAGTCCGGTCCATTACAACAAAATTACAGGGTATCCTGGAAGGAAACCCCAACCCCTTTTATCATCCAGACATTAATCCGTAGGTTCTGTCGGACAGAAGAAAGAGGAGGTCGGCGTATCGCTTCCAGCAGCCCGGCGATTGAGGTCGCGGATGCTGCCTTTCAGCCGAGTGTGGCTGGTGCATTCATTTCACTCCAGCACACCCACCCCCCCGCACAGCATCCAGATTCCTTACTTAAGCTGTCGCTTCTGCGCCTCCGATATCCACCAAATGGGATCCGACAGAACCTCTGACATCAACGCCGCTCCGCGGTGGAAAATAGCCCGTTTACAGTGAGGCGCATCGGATGCTTGTCGTGACTTAAGCGTCGGCGAGTCTCCAACAGCGCCATTTGTCTTGCTAATTTGTACCGATTAATATTGCTGCATATATAAGAATATTATGGTATATGATTATAGCAATGCACCGATTTATTCCTTTAACTTCTATCCTGCTTCCTGATCCTCACTTGTATGTTGCTTTACACAAAAGAGTCAGCTGAATAAATAAATGCAAACCCTTCACCAAAGAGAAAATAAAATCTCATTGATGGAGACTTATAAGGACATCGAGTCAACCTGCTGTACAGACCAGAGGTCCTGGTTTTACTCTTTGCCAAGAATCATTTCAATAAATTTCCATCAGTGCGCTCAGAGGCAACTTGTCAGCATGACAAGGTTTAAAAAAGCCTCGATCAATTTACTCTCCCAAAACTGATCAAAAATCAGCGGATTTGGGAATTTTCATACACTAAAAGACATACATTACATTAAATTATGTAATTTTTTTGCTAGATTGCAGAATTGCTGACCACAAACAATTTGACAATATGACAGATTTGTTTTATATGGATACTTTTATTTGCAATATTTCGTCATTAACGTGATTAAATTATACTGGTTCGAGACAAGTGATGCATGAATATATGAAATCCTTTATTGATGCAATTGGATGCTGAATATCAAAGGAAAGACATTACATTGCTGAGCAGGCATCAACAGGGTTGTCAAGGTGATTATCACCAGGTTGTTGTCTGGGGGGTGGGGGTGGGGGGGTCATCTGCTTATGATCCCAGTGAATATTATTACGCTTTTCAAACCTTCAAGTAGTTATCAAATAAGTATAATGATAATCTTTCAAACTGCATTGCAGGAATTACAAAAGAAAAGCTGACCCCAAGTGGCGGACATTGGGATGAAAAAGAGGGCCTGAGGCGATCTGGACGTACATCCTGTGTAGGCAGCCAGTAGGCATCAGTGAAGAGCTAGATCTCAAACGCAGGGTCTGTCAGACCCACTTTAAATACCACCCTGCCCATAAACACCTTGTGTAACACAATGGGCTCCGTTGCCTCCCATGATCTCCCAACGCATCACAGCCTATAGTATAGTATAGTATAGTATAGTATAGTATAGTATAGTATAGTATATATATATATATAGTATAGTATACATACTGCCAAAGCTTTATTGATACATAAATTCAGAAGCATTACCTCACATTAAAGAATGATTTAATTATGAAGTTTTGAGAATTTCAGCTGAAAATCTACTGGGATTTCAAGAAAATTTGCCTACAGCAAAAATCCAACAAACTACATAGGATCAGCTACTGTAAGGTGGGTCCAGTACCAGCATGAGCGATTGGGTTTTAATGGTGGAGCTGGGGGAGCGGGGAGGTGTTCGGAAGTAAAGGTAAAAAATTCCAGCTTAAAAATAAGCTTGTGATTGGGTAGGACAAACTCATCCCGGCTCCCCAGAGCCGCCCTGCTGTATGGTGACAAACATGTCACTTCAGGCCTCTTTATCTGTAGGTAGGTGACAAAAAAATTAAGCATCCAGGTAAACAAAGGACAGCGAGGACAGCACTGAAGCAGAAGCGAGGCGCTGGAAGCTTTACTTCTGGAGTTTGGTCCACGAAATTCTTGCCTTTCTTTTCGTTTTGCTGAGGCCGGCCGTTTTTAAACCTTTATCGCCATCTAGTGGTACAACTAAAGACTGCATCCCTTTATTAAAATCCCTTGAATGTTCCGCGAGTTGTTCTGTGTTTTCCCTCGTAGTCCATAGTATTTGAGGGGCTTCCATCTCTTTCAATTATGACCGTGACAGAGAACTGAGAGTGAAAGCTAAGCTGAATCAAGGGAAATAATTAGTGCATCCGAGACGTTAAATACCGCATAATAAAAACCAGCAGGAAATACACCCCATTTTGAATAAACTGCGTCAGCTGGCAGGTGTAAAAACAACGACAAGAACTCAACCATGTAGTGAATCAAATATCCCAGCTGAAGTGTGTAGTTTTTACTCAGAATTTCACTGGTCTGATTTTTCAGATTATTTATGTAGGTTAATGGCATATTAATAAAGATTTGAGATTTAAGAACTTATGAAGGTCTATTTACGATGGTATAAAATGGTACAAAAAAAGTGTCCAGCTTCAGTGGGTAGTAATACAGCCGCCCCCCTCCAGCTTCAGTGGGTAGTAATACAGCCGCCCCCCTCCAGCTCCGAGCGCATGGAGTCTCTATATTCCTTGGCATCTTATCCCGGGTTTCCCTCAGGTTGTGCTTCCTGGAAACGGCTGTGGGCTCATGTGGTCCAGCAGTTGATAAGCGGATATGGAAGATGGATGGAAATACAGACCAATACCGTGCTGCAGACAAATATTTACCAAATAAAGATTAATTGATCACTCAGTTCTTGGGCCAAGGCTTGTAAATCATTAATTCATTAGCTGCTTCATTGACAAATGTATCTCTGTATGATTTGATCTAAGGCCGTAACTAATTAAAAGCTCGGGTGGAACCAACGGGGCTGACAGAGTCGGACCCTGAGACCACGCTTGAGAACGACGGCAAACCTCATTCATCTGCAGTCACGCTGGTGCTATTTCTGAGGGGCTGTCGCTTGGTTAACCCTTTCAAAATAAACATCACAGCCCGAGTCCCCTGAGAAGTGCCCCCCCTGCATAATGAGCTATATGAGATACTCAGAACTCTGCTTCCCAGTCAAATTATCTCCAGTTACGCCTGGAGCACTAAGAGGGGGGGGGGGGGGGGGTCACTTAGGTTCAGATGTTTTAGAGACCTGGCTGCCCCCTTTCCTTACTCTAGAATAAACACATTTCCTTTTGGGGGGTGTAATAACCGAGGCTCTTTCATCGCCAGAACCCTAATCAGTCTCCGATCTGCTCGAAAGCGTCATGACAACCCCAGTGTATTTTGGCGCTTTTTGCTTGTTTGAATTAATATTTCCTCCGACTGGGTTAACTGACAGATCTCTCTGCTCCCCCCCCCCCAGGGGCGGGTATTGGAGCCCATCTAACAGAGAAGTCTGGAGCCACGCTCACGAAGGGAAATGTACCACATCCCTCTCAGCTGCCCCCCGCGCACCGGATCCACTGGGGCCCGCACTGTCCGTCTCGGCACACCTCCGCCGCCGCCTCAGCGGGGCCTGCTGCTCTTACTCCATTCTGCAAAGAAACATGCTTTGGAAGAGTGGCTGGTGTGGGCTGGAGCACCCAAAGCACGTGCACAAAGAGCAGCAGAGGGACGTGCTCTGAGACGCTTCAGAAGGCGGCCTGCATGTTTATTTCTCCAATAATATATTTACTAACTTTAATATGTCAAAGAGAGACATTCTGAGCCATTTGCTGTTTTTGCCACAACTGGTAAGGGGCTCCGGTGTGAAGTAGCAACGCAGATATTATCGCTCAGGTATCTGGAAGTATTGCTATTGTACCCTTAAGTGAGGCACTTAAGCTGTTAAATAGTGGCCTGCTATCAAAGAGCACGGTCAGGGATGATCCACAGAGCGGCTCGGCAACAAAGGGGACACATATTATAAGCAGGACCTGGCAGAACTGCGAACAAAGAGGGACCATGAGGGGTCAAAACGAAAAGCCAGGATGGCTAAACAAGAAGGAAGGAAGATTCCGCTGAAAACAGGGAGCAGCTGAGGGAGGTGGTGCAGACAGACAGACAGACAGACAGACAGACAGACAGACAGACAGACAGACAGACAGACAGACAGACAGACAGACAGACAGAGCCTTCACGTTCGAATGACAAGCGGGAAAGAAAGACAGCGACCGACAGCAGCCCAGGGCAGGGGCAGGCACAGGCATACGCTGATAACGAGGGCTAGACGAGAAACAGGTGTGCATAATTAACAGTCAAGTAAACACTAGGAACTGAGCACTAGGACATAATGGGAACTTGGGTGAAAAAAGACATAATAACAAAACTAGGTAGAAGTGAGGCTAATCAAGGACAGAGGCATAATATCCATTAATCAATATAGAAATATAAACACAACAAAATCCACGGCAGTAGCGATTTTGCCCATTTTTCGCTCAGTTGCCCATTTTTCCGATTCAGTCAAGCAGCGTTCCGAGGAATATGGGAAAACACAGTAGGGACACACATGGGTGCTAAAGCTACAGAAGCACAAAGAAAAGGAGAAGATGGCTAGCGACACCTGCTGGCCAAACGGGGAGACCACGGACATCGCAAGCATAGGTCCTAACACCAGCCAAGGAGTAAACTGAGAAATCTGGCATCTGAAGCAAGAAGTTAGAGCTTAGAAATATATAAAAAAATAAGCTTGCAATTAAAAACACCGCTATGCCATACCAAAAACAACTTTAAGTCGAACAAAGTTCAGGAAATATCATTTTAGTATAAACCCGCCATTAAGAGTTTTGCAAACCAGTTCACCATGACAAATGACAGATAGCCCTTGACTAAAATATTAACGCCAGAGCATGATTTGAATCACAAGGTTTATAAATTTATCATTTCAGGAAATTTCAACAAACATGACATGAAATTGAATATTGTGGTGTAACTGATGCCTGAACAGAAGTATATTTTCAAGGCATGGAGTTTTCCAGGGGAAAAAAAAGTGCAATTTGGCCCCTTATTAAACACAGTACAGTGGAAGTTTTCATTTGCTAGTCGAGTTGCTTGTGGTTGGCTTTAACCCAAATAAAACCGGCAACTGTCATTCATTTTTCTCTGTAAATTTAAAAGTAAATTTGTAATACGTTATCTTTAACTGCTTTCCGTGTAGCATTCATAAAGATTCTGAATTGGACGTAACTTTGACTCTTGAGGGGAATTTTGCATATGAGATCACGCAGTCCATTTGATCCGGAGAGTCCATCTATGCTGTCCACTTCAGTCTTTTTTTATTATAAGAGTAAATGACATCCGGAAATGGTATAAGCAAGGTTATAGCAGCTGAGAGATGTGCCTAAAACCCCAGTCCGAGTTTATGTGAGCAGGTAAAAGCATTCCTAAATGTCAATATTTATTCAGTCATCTTTGAGGGGTTGCACAGGAGTTTCCCTTGTATATGCATTTATGCATGCACCCTCAATTAAGGATTTTTCTCCTCATTCCACAATTTTTCTACACAGGATTACATACAATCCGATCAAATATTAATTTGTAAATGTTGCATTTTAGTTCGAAAGACTTTTTACTAATTAGAAGAGCGATTGGGACACAACTAAAGTTAATAATATACACTCACAACAGCAGTTTGTTGTTTACAACATTTTTTTTCTTTTGCTTTTAACGTTTCAGTTTGTTTCAATGCTCTTAATGTGTCTGTTTCTATGCTTTTTCGTGATGTCCGCTCAGCACTGCTGTTAAGCACTCTTGTTACTTTAAAAATAAAAATTGACTGACTGTTCAGACTAGTCTCAGAAAACAGCCATCAGCTGATCTTTACTAACTAATAGGCTTGTGTTACTGTCCGGCTGAAGTCGCCGAGTACCACATATCTCTATATAAGAGTTATAACTTATTTTTCTTTTCTTTGAAAAGTAGGCATGGATGTCAGTTTGGACTTCTGACGCTCTGACAGAAAGTCAGTGTTTGCCTCACGACTAGCAAAGCATCAGTGTTACGGGTAATGGAAATCATAGTCTGCATGGAGTTTTTAAGGACAAGGGCGTTTAAAGGAGAAGCACGTGGACTGGATTCCTGAACAGTGGGACCAGCAATTTCTACAGGTAATGGAAAAGCTACTAAGCGGACTGAATTTGTACGGCAAAGCAGTGAGAAGCGCATGTGGGTAGAGCTACACTAACGTTGACAGTTGAGAGGCGGATGGATGGATGGATGCCCTTGTACTGAATTTCACCCCACTGTTCTGTTTGTGCCCTTTGATGGAATAACATCACAAAGCGTCTCCCTTGGCTCGTGCCCGGGGCTCAGTTATGTTAATGATCCCCAAATCACCGAATAGTACGGCAGCATTTCTGCTATATTTATTTGCACCAAGAAATGGAAGACAAACATTTGTATCTTCCGTGTGAGACTTGCCATTTTGACCATATAAATTTACAGCGCTCTCTGTCTCCTTGTGCTATTGCTGGACGCATTTGGGCTGTTTATGTTGGCCTTAATATTCATTATTCATACCTGGAAATCTGTATTTAATAAGATTACATACTTCACGACTGTTTACAATGCTATTATTATTCATTTGCAGGAAATCAGGATGCATTATGTATGAAATATTATTTTTTTTATTATCCCATATGGAATTAGAAAAAATAAAAACACCGGCAGCCGTAAATTACATATCCGTTAATCAAATATTCCTGCATAGTTTAGCGGTTGAAGTACAAAGTAAAACAATAATAACAATAAATTTTAAATAGAGGTTAAGTATAACAAGCCCTGTTTCGGTAGATATTTCATTCAGACACTGAAAGCATAATTTAACTAATTGTGGCGTCTATTTTGTAATAATGGTGCTCGTGGTGTGACGCCACTGCCAGAAGTTACATTAAAATGCAAACCGCGCTGGCGGACTCGACGGCTGGAATGACTTTGCTCTCGCAGAATATCTGATAATAAAGCCTGTTTCAGACCTGCCTCCTCCATATGTTATTCCAGCATTTATAGATAAAGATCTCCCATGCGTCGTAAATGAATTAAATCAACCAAGCCGTGTTACTTACCGGCCACACACTTCAACTAAATGTTAAGTTAAAGTTTGATCAAATTTTAGAATTTCATAGTTTCTATAATTTCTAATAAATATTTCTTCTAATTGTACACCTTCTATAGTTTTCATGACTTCTACCTTTTACTCGCATCGTCTTCGACAGAAGGGAACGTGCGGTTGTTACGCTGTATGACGATGGAGACAAATAAGGGTGTCGGTGCGTTTTTGTGCTATACGAGCGAGCGGTGAGACGGCCTTTATTACCTTAGAAAGCCAACATAAAATATTTTAGAGAGATGCTCACTGAGGATGTGACTTTTGCTTGAAATGCAGCCAACCTTAGGCAATAATTATAAAAATGAGTTACTGTTAATGCATCGCTGAGAGCGCGTTTCTATATACGAGGATCTCGAATAAATCAGAGGCAACATATTACGCCCCAGAGGGAAATTAATTATGTTAAGGCTTCCATTCTACAGCTTCTACAAATTTACGTTTTGTTTAGCCCTGTCCATGTTAAAGGTGATATTTATCGCGTCACTTATGACTTGTTTTCATTCTCCCGTAGCTTAGAATCGTGGGGCTGCCGGTCTGGGGCCGCCGGTCCGCGGCCTCCCTTCCGCCTCCCAAACCCGGCAATGTTCCCCCATTTGCCAGCCCGCCAGTCAGGAGGTCAGGAAACGAAGAACATTAAGTTACTCCTAGTTAAGTGCCGAGGTTAATCAAAGCCGCCCGTTTCCACAATCCGTGAAGACATAAAAAAAAACTAGATTGACAAGTAACGGTCTGTCAAAGCAAAGCCAGTATTTAAATTTCCCATAATTCGTCGGCTTCTTGAATAATTTAAAACAATCCACGTCGGTGTCGGTCTATTATTATACATATTTTACATTTTTCCCCACACAGGAGTCACGCTATAGGTACTGTGACTGTCAGTGGGGCTACGGAACAAGTTCCTGTCCATTTTGCACATTTTGGTAAGTGGAATACTTTTGATAGTCTTCCAGAAGCCATTTGTTTTAGGTGATGCCATAGAGCTTAAAGCAACATACTCATTGGAATACACGACAAGAAAATGATTAAATGCCCTGCTTAGACAGTCACCCATGCAGTTGATAATAATTTGTTCTGACGCCACTTTGTCATGGTAATAAATGCGGATTATGAGTTACTAGGGCAGAGACAATGCAGGACATACATTTATGGTTGGATCAGGGCTTACGTTATACTTTGATGAGCCTTAAGAATGCCTCCAGCAGAAATGCAGTTCTACCTGAGCGATTTAGTGTTTTAAAATCCTCTGTTAAATATAAATACTACAGCGGCGGAAATCTGCCACTGCAGGGGGCGTCGGAGACTTTGATCTGTTTGAAGGGTCCGACTGACGGTGTTCGATGTTTCGTAAACCACTTGCTAGCGCTGAACCTGGGAATCGTTCTGCATGCTAATTCTAGGAGACGCATTTAATGTTTAGAGTTAGGTATATAGAAAGCTGTCTCAGCAAAGACTGCTTCCTAGAAGTCCCCCCCACCAAAAAAAAGCAACGTAGGCAGGGACGGATTATGGGTTGTGTGGGCCCCTGGGCAAAACGTTCGCGAGCCCCCCACCAACACCACCAGCACCACCACCACAACCACCACAATTCAAGGGCCCTTGGCAGCCAAACGCCCTCCCTATAGGGTCAGGGGCCCTTGTAGGCAGAGGATCAAAGAATGTAGGCCCTCTAAAATAGACAAACGAAAATACATTTTTGATAAGCGTTGCAAATTGTTTTGGGCTAGGGGCTCCACGGGCCCCCTGCACCCCAAGGGCCCCTGGGCAGCGGCCCCGCTGGCCCGGTCCGTAATCCGTCCCTGAACGTAGGCATTATGTAGTGAACTGAATACTTTTAGGGAAATGGCTGGTCATGAAAGATGAAGCCAGTGCAATAGGGCTGACTCGGAGCTTCTTCAGAGTCATCTCGTTCCATTATTTTTGCTGGTCTTACAATTACGCTGTCCTCACATTCTTCCTCATATTTTTGCTACTGTCTATAACACCGATCGACGCACGTGTCCGCCACACGAACTTCGCTTTGCCTCGGAGCGCGCACACTGCAGAGCGCGCGCACCTCGCGCCTGACCGGCTGCCTAAAGCGTCACGTGGGCTTCGTGCCTTAGCATGATTTGTAAAATTCTTACCATCCAGCTTTGTGGCTTAAATATTAATTCTTGGCTTGAGTGACAATCTTTCTTTCTAAATTTTAAAGAAATGGAAAGCCATCGTTATTGACTGTCTCTGTGATGCACCATTAATTCTGGGGTTCATAAAAACAAGCAATCTAACCGCTTAGATTCACCAATCAATTCTGGAGTCCCCTTAGCTGTAATCCTAGAATATTACTTACATATCATTGCATCTCATTTTCCCGCCGCTTCTCTGGTGAGGGTAGCAGTATTGCTTACATATACCACCATATAAATCTATCACCGGATATGCAGTGGTAGTGTCACTGGCTCCAGTTATTTTTTATTTAGAATGGAATAATGGTAATAGTCAAGAGAACAGAGCCGCTAATGCTTCCACATCCCAACAGTTGGCCAACGTAGCCTGAATACTAATATCACAATAGTTAGCTTTATTTTACAGAACGTACAGTGAAACTGCAGTGTGAGAGGGTGGACGGTCTTATGACATCAGCACGAGCGGCTGCATCCCGCAGTTACATCACTGGTGTCACTGGAGAGTGAGTTATGAGCTGGGATAGAGTGCAGTGCGGGATGGGCTGGAAATGTGTTATCTGTTCATTCAACAGTATGTTTGTCAGTCTAAAACAAGCTGCGCAGCTGGCCTGCAAGAGACCAAGAACTTGTTAAGAAATAATGAAGAAGATGATTAATTGCTTCACTTTCCCAGCCATGGGTATATATTGTGGAAAGCATGAAAATCCTTGGTGGTTGATGACCATGCATGAGTGTCTCTGTGTTTTGGTGTAGACGTATTTACAGCCTCTGTGTGTGTGTGTGTGTGTGTGTGTGTGTGTGTGTGTGTATAATGACCTTGCCGTCTTGGGATTTCATGAGAACTATTCCTGACTCACTTTCTGTTACGATGTGTGAGTGAGTAAAGCCTAGTTGATTCCACCCCTTGAGTGCTGCAGTACATGTTCCTTCATCTTGTTCCTCATGTTTGAGAAATGCTTTTCTTATATTTCTGACGGTGTGTCTGCAGCCCAGGCGCACCATCCCCCACCTCCCCCACCCCGAGACCTTGAGAGATCACCGTGAGCTGTGAAACACTGACTGTTTCCAAAAACCACCTTCGTCCTGGTTTTTGCTCTGCTTTCCCGTTGTTTCGCTGGCCGCCAGTATTAATGTAAACCTGCTTTGGGGATCTTCTGCCGAGCGAGTTTGCAAAAAGCGCTTCTTTTTCCCTCCTCAACTGCAGCTCGGAATATTTTCGGTCTCTCGCTTTTTACCACACACTGCTAACAGCTGTGCAGTATTTCACTCACTTCTATCAGCGTTACTTTTTTTCCCTTCTTCTTTTCTGCTGTTGGATCCAAGGTTGGTCATTAATAAGGTTTCTGTGATCTTATAAATATTTGAGCTTCATCCAAGTGGCTGCCATAGCAAAGAAAGTGGCTTTAGAAAAGAAATAAAGGCAAATAAAACATATATCAAGCGCAATTAACCGCGTTTTAAAATCCCATCCAGCTTCTTTGGCCGCCATTGGGGAATTTGAGCTTTATGCATCGTTGCATTAAGGTTGTCCGTAGTATTTTTAGTCTTTTATTAACTGACGTATTTGTTTTTAAAATGGGTTTAATCTTTTTTTTCTGGAGAACATCTGCAAAGTCATATTAAGGATGTATAACCATTCTCTTTATTTGTGGCAGTTATTGAACGGCATGGTTCAGCAAAACTTTTTGAAATAATTTCAGGATTAGTTCCTGTGTACTATGTGTAAAATGATTTTATTCAGCGCTTTCGAGGTTAAGGCGGTGCGAGCTGAACTGCATATTTAAATTAAAGGATAACGGCGATATTTGCGCCAGCACTGGCGTCTCCTTGTTAATGGGTTCCAGATGTGCCGCTGCAGGGGCGCGCTGGCCGCGGCTGCAGGGAGCCGCCGGTCCGAGGGGACGCTGTCACGGCTGATGGAGGGCCGTGGCCCCCGGTCACTGGCAGCACACATCTGGAAGCACTTCAGGTCTGCCGGCTCAGTCGTGAAAGGTGAGACTCGGCGCTAGGCGCAGCGCGTCAGGGCTTCTCATCCCTGCTCCTGAAATGATTGCACGCAAACCCCTAAACCAACCCCCCCTCCACCCCACTCACAACCACCTCAAACACGCACCGCTGGACTTACCTTTGGATCATTTTCTCGGAATGCAGTGACCTTGAAATCATTTCATTTCTTCGATATATCGACAGCCAAAGCAGACCAATCATCGAAAACTAATCATTTCAACGAATGAATTTCCACGAATTTGGCAGACAGAAGTTGTGTTTGCAGAATGACGATAATGCAGATGCGTGAGGCTTGGTAAGAATTGCAGTCAATCGTGAAAGAAATCCATAAAAAAACACCTAGTGATTTGGATTGCTGTTTGGTATAAAACTGCAGAATAAATTCAACATCTTATTTGCGTAAATTAAGTGCCGATTGGCAACCCAAATCATTCATTCTTCAGTAAAAATAGCAATGATATTTGCTTTCAGTGAAGGTATTGACTCATACTCTATAAAACACATAGATACTTTTTCACTGATCGTGGAATATATATTACAGGGAATTAATAATTAGTCTATGAGAAGTACAATAGTGTAAGTGAAAAGGTTAAAGCATAAATAAATCTATAAATATACGTATGATTTTCCTTCGTCCTCTGGACGCTATTTGGGGAATCATTTACTCAATATACACTCAACAATACACTCAAATATATTTCCAATGTCTACATATCAACGTACATGTATAAATACATGCACATTATTTTTATGAATGAACCTATATATTTTTTTCCATTACTGAGCACATCATTCATCCAGATCAGAGCGGTTTCCGGAGTGAAACCTGATTTGGCATTTCCTTGGGAACGAGGTAATGAAGGGAGAGTGTTCCTGGCCCCGGCGCCCCTGCCGACGCCCAGTCCTCGGGTCACACGCGGGGGCTCGCACGGGTCACACGTGAGCGGCAAAACCAAAGAAGTGTCGGGCAGAGGGATGCTGTTATGGCGGCGATTAAACTAGACCGGGGCACGGGGGCGCCGAAAAAACAAAAACAAGGACTTCCTGCGCATAAAATATTGTTTCCTGCGTAAACACTTAAAAGTTCCGCAGAAATCATTAAACCCCAGCAGAAGGGTTTGTGCAACTTTTGTGGGAAAATCCCTCTTGGCGTAATAAAATCCTTAAGTGGTGTTTGCACAAATTCCTAAACCTGTTAGTTTTCTTTTTTTTGCTTCATCTGCATTACAGAGTCAACTGAAAGTGTCCGCTAGCTGTCAGCGGCCCATGCATAGAGCCCAGGGAATACCGTCTGGTTCCTTTTTCACGTCAGGGCCTGACATCCCTCTTTCCGTGCGCCACCGGAGGCAGGCTGGCCGTCTGGCCCGTCTCAGGACAGCGTGACATGAAACAGATGAAAGGCCAGTGGAACTCTATAAAGTCAAGTCTGGACTCCATGGTTCTTAGATGCAGTTAGGGACACTGTTTCATTAGTCCGGTGTAAAGTTTTAAATTGACATTATTTGTCAAATACTGAACTTGAATGCTAGACACGTGGACACCAGAAAAAAATATATTTATGGCAATTTAGATAAATCAGCCCTGGCTATAGATGGAATGAATCAGTGATGATTACTGCCGAATGACTTCATCAATCAATCATAACTATCTCGTAAATATTAATTCCAAAGAGTTCTTCATTAGCAGGATACATTGCGATGTATTCCCTGGGGAAATTCAGAGTAACGGGATTTTTCCTTAAATATGGAATCACCATTACCAGGAAGCATCTTGGGGATGATCTTTCAAGAAAGCAACACTTTAGATTTAAACTAAAGTACGTCATAGCAACTAATCACCATTTTTCTAAAGAAAATATTCTGTTTCTATTGTCCCGTTCCATAGTCTGTAAAACGTTATCATCACCTTTCTAAACTTTAACACATTCCGGTTTGTTATTTCAACAGCGTTTTATTATTATATAAGATTTTCTGTTACAAATAAAGATAAAATACAAAGAGAAATAGCAACTAGGATTTGGTTTCAAAAGTAATGTTAGCTGGCATTAGTTGAATAGTGTATGTTATATAAATCAAAATGCATTGACGACATTTGCTTGTCAGTGGTATAAAGTGGGAGAATAAGACAAAATCAAACAAAATCAAATAACGATATGAAACGTTTTTATAACTTCCCAGTGTCTGTCCTGGATGAATCCCGCTTTTAGGTTATTCCAGACCTCTGGGAGTTCCTGCTTCTGTGACGCAGACTTTTATCGTTAATTCTTACAGGGTGCTGACAGACGAGATGAAGGGCACTATTGTCCAGACGGAAAACCATGGCGATCCGACTGGATGGTCTTCGGACGCATCCTCGGCATGGACGCTGTCTTCTCAGACGGTGCTCACAATTGGACCTTAAGACTTTTCGTAGCTGTTATCGGGTTGAAGGAAATGATGTCACACTGCCTTGTCAATGAATTCACTTTTCTTCATCTTAAGCCAATTAAACAAGATAATTTTACGCTGACTAAATAGGATCTACGAGTGTTTTTTTGGATTTTCAGACTGAAGCATTCCAAAATTTTTTCGCTTTCGACTCGGTCTTCCTCTAACCCACCGGTTAATAATACAAAACATTCATCAATAACATGATGTCCATCTGGGAGAAGGATCTGCTGTAAATCCCATGGGCTGGCTGGTCACCCGCAAGTGCGCCCGTGTGGATCTTCTTGATAGGAATGTCCAAAGGAGTTGGGGTTTGCTCATTTGTCCTCAGTTGACTGTGGGCACCTGGTTCATGCTGTACTCCTTGGCCTTCAGACGGAGGTTGGCGATACTGTTGGCCATGTTCATCCCCTGGGTGGTGTTGGTGTTGGCACATGTGGGTGGGTAGGTAGCCATAGCGCTGGTATGAAAATAACGACAACCGTCAAATATTTATATGCGACACATGCAGGTCAACGAGAGCTGCCGGCAAGGCAGTCGTATAAACGATGCAGGTAGGGAAAAAATGAAAGAGTACTTGCTTTCATTGGGCAGCATTTTCTGTGGAACTGGCATAGCCGCTCCCCCGGGCATTGGATAGCAGCTTAACAACACATAAATTGCAATGCATGTGTTAGGTCTGCACAAGGACTCGCTTTAGAGATTTCACATGCCAGGCATGTTTCTGCTCAAGTGGAAATGAAGAAAAACACAGCATGCGCTCACGCCAGCGGAGGCTTCCAAATGACTACCTCCATCGCTCTTGCCAGGTTAACAGTGTCGTACGTTTTATTTTTCTTTCGCATAGTATTGCTTTAAATCAAACCAGTGTCAAAAGAGGCACAAAAAATCCTGCCCACACAACATTTCCTGTGTTTGTTAGCGTGTATCATGTAGCAGAGAAACCCCAAGAAGGTGCATAAGCATAGCGAGTATGTTAAAGCCCGTTTTCAACACCCACATTCTCAAGGAAATGTATCGACTAACTGCTTATGGTTGTAGGCATCTTGGGACTTTCCATGCAGTTTAGTCCTCGACTGCAGGCTGAGCCCAGTGTTTCACAGACGTGAAGACAGGGAGAAAAACCTGACATCTGGTACGAGCGAAAATGTGTGAAAGGCGGACACAAGAAAACAGACGTGGTGGAAAGAGAAAAAAGTCACAGGTGACAGGAGGGTTATGAGGCTGCGGGGTGGAATTTGGTTGATGTATTGTCAGGAATTGCTTAGTGGAAAATCACCTGTATGGGGAGGCTGTGCCCCAGGACAGGTAATCGTTGGGCCGAGGGGCGGGACGAGGCACGATCGGCTGCTCCACGGCTGTCACATCCCCGGAGTACGACTTCAGAAGCGAGGCGTTCTTGCTCGCCAGCATCGCCCGTTCGTTCCGGCGAAACTTAGCTCGCCTGTTCTGGAACCACACCTGGAAGCCACAGAGGATTCCGGAATTAACAATCCCCAGCTTCTGTTCCACGCATGTCCTGTCTGAATTAATCTCAATCATATTCGTGCAAGAAAAAAATGCCATATTCTCCCGTGGATCTCCTTTGTTCATACTCTTCAAAAATAAGAGAGCAGTATAGTGAGACATGGTGCTCTATCACGTTACGCGCAACAGAAAAACAGCCGATTGTATGCAGTCCAGCTAAATAAAATCCTTTTTATTAAAGCGAATCCAGTCAGTTCCTCCGGAGGCATAATGTCCTGTAACGTAATATCCCAGGAATGAACAGTCTGAACAGTCTTTCTACCAAAGGCTATCCAATGCTCTGGTAAGTATTAATTGCAGATGTGTGTGTGCGTGTGTGTTTGTGTGTTTTTTAACTAGGCATAATCCCGATGCAAAACATTCCTATAGCAACATAAAAGGACGGGCAAAACTCCAAAGGCCAGAAACTTTACAGTGAAGTCTTGTCAGGATTTAAATAAAGAGTGTTGGTGGTTAACGCATTATTTCATCTGCATTAATTAACCATCATAATCTGGTTTAAAATATTCTGCAGAAATGTTCATTAAATCCTATTGGACGCTAGTTTCCAAGACATGTGACCTGCATGTAACAGTGACAGACGTGGGGATGCGAGGCAGGGTGACCTGCATGTAACAGTGACAGACGTGGGGATGCGAGGCAGGGTGACCTGCATGTAACAGTGACAGACGTGGGGATGCGAGGCAGGGTGCTACCTGCACACGGGCCTCCGTGAGGTTCACCCTCCGTGCCAGATCCTCCCTGACGAAGGCGTCGGGGTAGTGCGTCCTCTCGAACACCCTCTCCAGGGCCTGCAGCTGGCTGCTGTTGAAGGTGGTTCTATTCCTGCGCTGTTTCCTCTTCTTCTTCTCCTCTGCATTCAGCTGCTCATCTGTGGGCATGTGCACACACACACACACACACACACAGACACACACACACACAGACACACACACACACGCACCCACACACACACACACACAGACACACACACACACGCACACACACACGCACCCACACACACACACACACAGACACACACACACACGCACACACACACACACACACACACACACACACACAGACACACACACACACGCACACACACACGCACCCACGCACCCACACACACACACACACACACACACACCACAAGCTGAAATGAATGCGAGTTTAGGGAGTCACGCTTTGTTGCACAGGCCGATGCAGCAGGCGAAGCTGAAGTATACCCCTCGCCCCCCCCCCCCCCCCCCCCCCACCTTGGCACTGTCCTGCCTGCCTATCTGGTTACTGATCAGGGGTCTTTTAACCCCCCTCCCTACCAACATTACCATATCTCAGGGCGTCCCTACACCAGTCCTGGGCTCCTGTTACTGCAGCACCAATTGTCATGTTCTCTGGTTATCTGCTTATGTGCATCTTTGACTGTCTCGTCCTTTAAAGCTTATGTCTGATCAAGTCGTGTGTTCAGAGTATAGCTGAGTTATATTTAAAGTTGCTGTTTTTGGGTAGTAAAGACCCCGCATCAGGATATCGAGACATTGCTGGCTTTATGGCTGTGATCGCCTGATCGTCACACCCTCTACTGTAGGATTAACCTGCTACTTTCATTTGAAAATGTTCTTTTGACCGATGAGCTTAGAAGTGAGTTAACTATCATATCAGGATCAATAGCTCGAAACATAATATCAGATCACTGAACTGTGGGGCCTTGAGTCCACAGTATCCCAGAAACCAAAAAGAAGGCCTGAGTATAGGGGCTTTTGCGAGCCTTTTGGAAAAAAACAGCTCAGGGTACCATGTCTGCTCATGTTTGGCCAACGGCTTTTAGTTTTCACTTTTAAAATGAATTTTTATGATCAACCAAACCGTAGTCTGACCACTGGTGGGCTAACATTTAAATTAATATAAAAACAAGCAAGTCAATGTTTTATTACATAGCCTGACAGGGCAAACCCAAAAGAGATTTTTTTTTTAAACATTTTAACATTAGTTTCAGGAGAAGCAGATTAAAATAGGTCTGAATTACTAATGCTAACTATGCGTGAAATCTCAAAAAACAAAATTAATACAGAAGCAGCAATTCATTAATCAGTTATGATGTGTGACTAAAACGTGCCTGTCACACACGCAAGAAAATATAATAAATCCAATTGCCTGTAACGTTACATAAACTTGCAAAATCACCACCTGGATTTTACCAGTTTTTTTCAAGGAGTGAGAAACATTCCAGTCTACGGTAAACACGCGCGTGAGGTGTCAGGCCTGAAAACGCAAGCACTTTCATCGTAGTTCCTCTGGGCAATAGACGGTAATGTAGAATCCGGACACAGACCGAGCAGGGAATCCGGGAAGCCGGGAAAGCGTCGGTCTTGAACGGCATTCGCAGGTGAACGCTGCACTGCCAACAGAGCCCTGCGCACGGTCACTTTCTCGACCGCAAAACAGGCTGCGCTCCCTGAGGTGTGATTCCCACATAGTGACATGGGCGTGTGCAGAAGAACAAATTATATATAATTAGCCATGGAAGGTAATTACTTTTACTGCCTTCTTTACAAACCCGCCTGTATACTGTACGCCTGCGTGTGTGACATGATTCTCTGGTTAGACCTGCCGTGGGCAGCGCGAGGGACCCTGCCTGACTTTTCCTTCTTATTCCTCTTGGACCGCACGATTGTGAGGCCTCACGTGTCTCACACGTCACTTCTCAAGACACCGAACTATATACGCAACACACACCATCTATATTCTACATGTATAATGCTAATACATATTATTCGGAGAAGGATGTTTATAAATATAAATGAATGTGACGAGATATAGATTTTTGTGGGCGTATCTATTTGATATTCTGTTCATGTTTATATCATTAAATGACACAATAATACTTTCAAACACAATGCGAATGAATTGAAACCAATTGGCGCGTTTTAATTCGTTTCTATTTTATTTTTAAAAATGCAATCTGCTACAAAAGCTCAAAGTGGAACTTTTTTTCTGTGTTGTGTCCTTCACATAGCAAATGTACACGTGTTTACGTGAATAATGCATATTTCTGGTGCGGGGTTAGCATCCTGGGACTGGATTGCGGTCACCGCTACCCTAAGTGGTTAATCAGTAACTGGAAACGCGCACGGACATACGGACTAATATAGATACCTCGTGGAGTGAGTCTTACTATAACTTAGGCCATGAAACCGTTCTGATACATTTGTCTGGCTTAACAAACGTTTTTTGAATGCATTGCCTTTTCATGTCTTGTAGGGTTGAGGGCGTTACAAAAAGAGGAATACAGGCTAACCGTAATTGTTCTACATACTAACCATCAGAAGACATACAAGCTATTTTTAAATCCGTACAATTTCTCTGTTTGTGCATGCGCCCGTACTGCTTTTGCACATTTCTAATAAAAAGTATATTGTTCACGGTAGTATTTGTATGTGAAAACGACGAGTTTATATGCGAAAGGGAGTGTTAGATGTCTGTTTTTCATGATCTGGCGACCGGACACGACGGACGAGTCCCAAGGACAGCGGATGTATCCCCATAGGCGCATTTGCCTGTGAAGTCTGGTGGTACAGAACCATAAGAGATACTTTTATTGGGCACATCATTCACTAGACCAAAGCAAATGAAAACCTGGTGACAGACTAAATAGACGCGAACTCTGTTTTTCTTTATCACAAAAGTTAAACAAATGGCAAGCTAGGACAAGGTACCTCTTCTCGATGGAGTTAACATCTACTTTCTATGATATAGGACCTATTCATACAACATTTCCTTTTCATTAATTCCTGTTTTTAGTTGTTTAATTGTGCATTAATGTACGGGAACTTGTGCTAGACGCCTTTAAGGCACATTCACTGTAAATGTGGCAAACTCGCTTATAAATACTACAAAAATAACAATAGAAAAATATTACAGTCTCCTTCCATTGCATATTACGTTACTTATCCAGTGGGATTTACAAAGTGTTTGCGGCGGCAAACAGACATGGGGCGCAAACCGAGCCGTAGGTCATTGGCACCTTGTTATTGTCGCTTTACTTACACGCCTACGTGGTGTTTTTTTTTTTTTTTTTTTTTTAGGTTAATTCGCGCCCGCGTCTGCTGCCCACGTCAGTGGTGGTAAGTTGGGTGTCGTGTATGCTTCGATATTCCACTTCAAATTTATAATCTTTTGCGCGATATAATACCGGTGTCACGTTGTAATTAACTTTCACCTTCATCTCCCGTCTTTCACGATTTCTGTTTCATACGAATTGGACTTGTAAGCGGATATTTGAAAGCTTTAGGACCTACAGTATAAATATTCCCAAATCAATTATAAATATACTTATAAAAAATATAAATGGACCTACCTTTAGTCAAGTACACACTGAGGCGATGGTTAACCTTTTCCGGTGAACCTTCTGCGCGTCTAAAAGCCATGTACTATATTGTTTTATTCAGTTACAACTACCGTAGACTGTCTATGCAAGCAGAAATGCCTTTAAAATGAAAAAATTAAACTAGAAAGTGAATCCATTAGAAATTAACCTCAAATAAATTACTTTTTGTGAAGTGATATATAGCCTCCTGTTCTATACCTATATATCCTGTGTCGAGTCCAAAACTTACCCTTCAACAAAATCGAAAATTAGTAGAACTGTAGAATATATTTGAATATAAATGTCCATACTGATAATAACTGTAGCTCCATATTAGTGAACACATCTATGAAAACGTAATATACAGGCCCATGTATTTTATTAATTTATATTTCTCATATGACTACATTACAAAATAGTGAGGGCTCTCTAAAATGGACCGTTACATTTAAACATTAGATTGATCGCCGTTTAATTAATTTGTTTATTTATTACATTACATTACAGATTTTAACTTACGGACAGCTATTTGTTTATATAGCCCTATTTATTTATTTAATTATGATAATGTCTCCTATAATTAACCTATAATTAACGCAATTAAACGATAACAAATCACTACACAGAAACGTTATGTCATCAGCGTAGTTAAATACACTCAGTTATCTGGACTATTTTAAAACGATTACTTGCGGTTAAATTTTATGGTGCATTTAGCCTATATTTTAAATATTATAACCGATTGCAATAATGTAGTTTTCCTACTATAAATTAAAATGGATTATTGTATTGTGACCCAGTACTGCACAATCGCTACTCTGATTAAGGCCACGATAGCCTATTATGGTTATGGTATTAATATAGTTCTCAGCATATTGCATTTAAAAATGATGCAATCTAATATATTTATACAGCTCCTTGGCAAATTATATTTAAGCATAGATTACAAAGCAAACTTACTATGTGTTCGGATGTTAATTGAGCTGTTGTATATGACATAGCACGCGTAATAATTGGTTAGCCTATTTCGACATAAATATCTTCATAAAGACATCAGAGCCATTTAAAATTCACCTACAGGCGGTATTTTCTGTTATGCAAATCGAAATTATATTGAAGTTTTTCTTGTACATAACATACAATTGTTTTTTTAAAGTCCCTGTGTATTTCTCCGTTTTCCTTTCAGTTATGAGTTGCTGATTCATGTAGGAACCTTTTCTTTTAGAGTCTGAAGCAGCGTTAATTGTTTTATTAACGGGTAAAGAGAAATGTGCGCCAGCGAGAACTGCGTGATCTTTCATGGCCATTCTCGGGTCCAGGTCGTCTGTTTCATGTGCGTTACCCATAAAACTAAACATCAACTGTTTAAATTAACAGTACTTTAGGATAAATGAAACGGCAAAATTACACATCTCTTAGGACATACTCTTCGTATACGATCTCCTGTCAGAAATAATCATAAAAAGCAAGTCCGTTCTAATTTGTACTTTACGGTGAAATTTAATAATGGCGTTTTAACGAACACTGATACTTATACTGTAGGAATAACGGGAGAACTAAGGATGTACCGCTATTGTGTTTGCACTTAAATTTAACTTTGCAATTTCATATACCGTATATTACTGCTGCTGACAGAAAATGTGCAACGCCATCCCTAAAACTGACAGAACCTGCTGCGATCCGAATGATTAAAAGGAGAACTGCATAGATTGTTTATACGGTGAATCACAGCATTAATATCATGGATTGCGTCAACTCGATGTTTCAAGGAAAGGAGGCCACGGACGCCTGATTTCGCATCGATTTTGTAGGCTATATCTTTGGAACTTTACGTAACACTCAGGATTACGTTTACTCGTTTTTTAAAAAAACGTCTCGAGACGCTTTTACCGTTTGCCGGATTATATTTTCGATACCTTCAGTGTGTCACTTGTAGATCTTTACATTTTGTACACATTACTGTACACACCGCGCAAAATGTAGTGAACGTATTCGCAGATTATACTACGATTAGCATGAAGATGTTGATGCAAATGTATTTGGTAACCAGTTTACATGTGCTGTATTGGAATGGTTTCATACTGGATTGCTTCTGAATGCAATGGTATTCGGAAGCAATCCTGTTACCACATATTAGGCTACTACCAAAACACCAAAATGAACATGGACACGGTCGTGTTTTTCCGTACCTTTGGTTGAAAACTCCCCTGTTCCCGAACAGCAAAGAATTTGTGCAGAAATATCTCACGCAATCGTCCGCGATTTTCCTTCGTGTTTGATTTACTACGCAATGTCAGAACCTCCGGCGCTAAATGATTCACATATATGTGCTAATGTGACAATCCTTTGCGTCAAAGTGTTAATCACAACTGTGGCCCCAAGAGTACATACCACGGGAGCTCACTTCGCACTTACTCTCCTGCTGCGTCGTGTCGCTGCCGCTGGTCAGCCCCGGCGATTCCAGCGTACTCCTCCCAGTCTCCACTGCACTTTCGTCCGCCTGCGCCCCAACCATCTCCCCTGCTTCCTCCAGATCCAACAGGTGGCTTACTGAGAAGTTCTTTTTAGCCTGTAGATTTTCCAGATTCGCTGTAATCGGACTCTCCAAGCGGCTGGATATCGTAGCTTGTCTGTCCATTACATGTGCATAACTAGAAGTCATGACGCAAATAGAATACGGAATAATAAAAGAAATAATAGCAGCCCAGCCAAGTTATTCCTCGCATTCAGACAAAAAAATACCTATAATGACGCCAAACCAACCAAAAAGAACACGCTTTGTCACAAAGCACAGCGTCCACAATTGTATAGATCCGCTGCGACTGACGTTTCTCCGCTTTGAAGAGGCTTCGTTGAACTTTCCAAAAGGTTTTTTCCCCTTTATTTGGGTCTTATTTGCCGCAGAGCTTTTCTGGAGAAGGGATGTCACACCTCAGACCTGTCCACTCTTCTAAAACCGAATAGCTCACCATTTGCTCGGCACCGTCCACCCTGCAGACTTCTGAGAAGGTTTTCTTCTCAACGCTGTTGACTCACGACTCATGAATGGCTGGAGGTTTGCAGCGGAGAAGATGATGTCTAACAGATGCGCGTGTGAGTAAGCTCTCAGTTTACGCTCGGAGGAGGAAGGCTGAAAAAGGACTGCTTTTGGAAAGAGTCCTTCACTGAGATGGTTTTAAGAGACTCTGGCACTTCAAACGACACGAACTGGCAGGCAGAGGAAGCCTGAACGCTGAATAAATGAGAATCTAAGACCCCTGGGAGGGAAGATCGTCCTAATAGGAGCCTGTAATTACGTGGCAATGCTTTTGTGAAGTTCCTGACGTTTTACAGAGCCACTTTCCATGCATCACAAGCCACCCCTCCCTTTCACACAGTACGGAACATACCACCACCAATACAGAAACACCCTAATTAAAGAATTTAAGGACCCTTGGCAGCCGGACGGAGGACCCCAGTCTCATGAGGGAGACCTTATCCATCCACTGTTATGCCTATTTAATCAGGAAGGCTCGCTGTAGGTTACTTCCAATAACTATTTAAATTGAGGATTGCTTCCCTCTCCTTACTCATTATTAACTTACGTGTAATAAAAAATAATTGTGGCTAAAAAGAAGAACTTTTTCTAATTTATGTACAGTGTTGCGGCCATGAGGATTTCCGAATTATCTGTGTCATAATAAGTGTTGCGGAATAATGAGTAAATTGTGGAAACTTTTCTATTAAACAGCGAGACAAGATTACTTTTTAAAATGATTCATGCGATGTCTGAAATTAATCAAACCCGAAATTAACCCCGACGGCACTTCGAGAAAAGTGGTATTAAACTTTAATATGGTTTACTACGCGAATTAAATACGGTCCTGTCGGCTATTTAACTTTCCGAGGTTTCTATAAATAAGTCGCTATCAGACACATATATGCATTTTAAACGTTTCTTTTAGTGCAAATCATTTTTGAATATTTTATGACTCAACGATTAGGTTGCTTCGGGAGAGGGTCTTGACAGGAGAGAAAGGGTCCGTGCATGGGTTCAAAGAAAAGAAGTCAATGCTCCAAGCCGCCATGCAGAGCCCATACCTCCCAGCCCCCGATCTGGGAAAAGAACACTTGATGCCATCAAAGGGACGTAGATTGAAACCAGATGTTCTTCGCTCGTTCTTTCCATGCATTTAATTAAGGCGCTGGGATAGAGCAGCATTTTTACATCATTAGTTCGCCAGAACCCCTTTCGCCTCTACCGTAAGAGTCCACGTCGGAGCCAAAATAATACTGCCGTCTGTATTCTTGTTAGAACTCACAAACTGCAGAAAGCCACCGTTTTCAAATGTATCTCTATACGCTAATACACACGGAAACACAGGTCGAATAACAATGCAGGAGGCGCAATAATATCTATCTATCTATCTATCTATCTATCTATCTATCTATCTATCTATCTATCTATCTATCTATCTATCTATCTATCTATCTATCTATCTATCTATCTATCTAATGTTTATAGATGCTTTGATTATCAAAGACTAAACTGCAGCGAAACACTGGGCATATATAATATGCAATAAAGGAAAATGAGTCACAATTGCCTTTATCAAAGTTATTACTGGACTAAACCATTCCTCCAATTATTTCTCCTTTCTGCCAAAAATAATATACTTGTAATAGAATTATTACTATAAGTACCTATACGAACTACTAACAAAACAGTTGTAATTCATTACTAAATGAAAACAAATAAAGGACGCTTATATTGTTTTTAATCTTCCAAACACTACTCATCAAACCGCAAGCACTTGATTTAAAGATCATTAGCGGTTAATTAATTTCATACAAAGCTTTGTATATATACTTCGTGTCCTTTAATTCAGTGCAGATTGATTTGAACTTGGAGTACCGCAGACAGTGTGCAATTAACGTTCATTGGCCATATTGATGCCAGGAGAGTTAGCTGCTGTAAAGACTGCATTTCGTGAATCCTCATAGGACGAACAAGAAACCTTACGGTTTTGGGGTATTTAATTTGGGTCGCTGGTTTAATAAACAATACTGAGCTTCCACATCGCTAGATCTATATGTAGGTCTATGTACGCTGAATAAAATGTACTTTGCATAATAATTTAATATTAGCACTGAAATCTGTTCATAAAAATAAATAAATAAACACACTAGATCAATGCTTTAGGCTAATCAGCACCCAGGGTCACTGGACAGCACTGCTCCGCTGGGCGATGACCGGCTTACCGGGCGCGTGGGAATTGTGTGACATCACTACACATAACCTATATATCACTTGATGAATTCTACATTAATCTAAAATATATTTGTTTGATGACTTCTTGTACTAGTGGTAAACGTGCAATCGAAGTTGTTTATATTCGGTCGGTGTATATAGCCTACTGCATCATTAGTGTTGTTTACGTAGCCTGTATACAGGCGCCATCTACGTACAGTCTTGAATCCCGCCCACCCTAGTTGTACTGCTTTGTGTTTTTGCACTTTTTAAACGATTCGGAATCCCTCCCTTTGTCACTTGCTGTCTATATGTCGCACTCTAATCCTGGGATAATACTATCTCGTGCTACTTTATAGGCTACTTCAGTAAATGTCAGTAAAGCCCACTTGAGTTGACTAGTCGGTAGTATACAATGACTATTACGGAACTCTGTCAGCAAAAAGCCGACGTTTTGAATGAGGGTGTTGATTATTTGGACTTAATATGGGGTTGTATGGGGTACCTGTTCCTGTTTCAGTATGACCACATATCGATTCTCCGATTCAGTGCCCCTAACCTTTTAGTTACAGCCTAATCAGTCTGATCATCGTCAGCGGTATGATTTCAGCACAGAGACGCCCAATATTATATGCTACAAATATTAAAGATCATTAAAAAAAAATGCGTAATATTCCAGCGCGAGATTTTAAGGCGGTGAGAGTAAAAGTCCATTACGCTGGTGCACATAAATGAAAAATTCCAATGTATTAATCGGAATAAAAAGTCCATAAAACGAGAGCAACAGCATGCCACCACGACGTACGTCATTAATAATTACCGCAGTAATAAAAATACCGACGGTAGAATCACAGCTGGCAAGAATGAAGTATAATTTTCACCGAAATAGTTATTCTTAAACTCATGGAGAAAATAGCTGCATTTTGCATGAGATCAAGCACATCTTAATGGAGCGTAATGGGAAAGACCAATTTTCTATTACTTTCAGGTAAAACTGAATATGCGTAGAATGTTTTTTACATTTATTGTTAATAGGCTATTTTAAAAGGTTTTACAAGTTTTTTGGTTAAAATTAAACGAATGATATAAAACAAATTATTTGTTTCCAAGATATATAATTTTTAGTATGTTTGGCTCTTTTATTTATTAAACCAGTTGCGGAAAATGATCCAATCTTTCTGGGCCTGTAGTTTCTGAACGTCATTATTTAACATAATAATTTTAACTTGAATTCGAAATTTATAACATTTACTGCAATGCTGATTCAGAAATCACACGCCCTTTAACAAACCGTTGCAAAACTATTTCATTTATTTTGAAAATACACGCTGTATTTTTAATTTTATTGCGTATTAAAATCTGAAAGTACAGTAAAATACATAATAAATCTTTATGTCTTTAAATGTAATTTTCGGTCAGCATTGTAAGAAGACGAGGGCCTACTTAAGACTTTTTACATTTCGTTAATATCCTTATTTTTCTTCTTTCTTTTCGAAACATTAATGCATGCCGTGGCAATTTAATCTGCTACCTTCCAGTTTAAATCACAGCTTGATGGTTCTTTTACTCAATGTTTCATATAACCGGTTCTGCCCAGTCATATCGATCTTTATTTATAGGAAGCCAGTGGGCCGTTCTCATGATCAACGGACAATCCAGTGTAAATGAAAGACTAGCATAAAGGAATTTTCCCTGCGCAGTATTATACATTTGAACATGTCCCAAGAATAACAAGAAGCATTCGTTTATTAATATTTAACATAAATATTAAGAATAATATCAAATTGCGAGTAATAATGTGAATTCTAAAATACTTTGTTGAATATATTATTTAGACATTGTAGCAAAAAATGTCACAACCATAGCCTAATTTTGCTTCGAAAAATTAGTTAAACCAAAAATCTGTTGGTCAAAATGTAATTGGTCTTCATACATTTACTGCGTTTGACTTCCAACTCGAAAAGATTTTTAAGTTATTCACTGAACATTCTCCTAGAAGGATTTTAACTTGTTGAAGTTGTCCTTGTTCAAGCTCCAGAGGTACTTTCTTGTGTGTGTTCTGTGGGTTTTTTATGGGTCTCGACCACATAAATTCGCTTTTCTTTCATTTATCTGACCCTGTCATTCGAAAGAAATTAAGAACAGAGAGACGGGTTACAATTGCGATGTGTTTCATGGGATTCGAGCCCACCACGTGCGCGTCGTCAGTACAATAGTCCACTTGATGAGTTACGGGAGCGCGTTTGAGAATAGTGGCCTTGTGTATGACGCTGGGTGAAACTATAGTTCCAGAATTCCACTGGTTAATCTTTACATTTTTGATAATAGTTCTTGATTCATTTATATATTTTGATAATTATGGCCAATGTTGAACAAGATATGCGATATCAGTTGTTCATGTCCAAGGAGGTTGACGTAGACCCATTGCCTGCAAGCTTCTGAATAATATTTTAATCCGCAGAAATGGGAATGCCACATTGTAACTGATTTTTGTTGTTTTCACAGTAAAATTACTGCATTCTCAACAGTTCATTGCTGTATTTGTTGTGTACAGTATGTTACTGTAGATTTTCATTCTTTTTGCTGTTTTTGCAGTAATTTAAGTTTCAAAATTTCATTAATTTAAGTTCAACAGTTCATTGCTGTATATGTTATGCAGGTCTTCAGAAATGGATTTGTAGCCCTGTAAATGTCGCTGCTCGGGGATGGTCATGTTTCTAATGTATCCTGACAGCTCTGTTCTCTTGGCTCTTCACAACAGAAGTGAGATTGAGAGCAGCTGAAACTGCGGCGTTAATTTTCATCTGAAAATTTTCACAGTCCAGGTCAGATGCACAGGAACCGAGAACCGCCCGTCTCTCATTTAATTTAATGAATTTCCTGTGACGGATACCAGACGTTTTTGATTCTGCAAATTACAATACTAATAAAATTCAAATTCGAACCAATAAAAATGTGAAAAGCAAAAGATTATTTGGTTACAGTTTGTTATACAAGAGAATTGCTTATGATCTCAGTAAAATCATCCACTACCGTAAATTATGCATATGCAAGATAGTAACTGTGTGAAGTACAACATATATAATTGGTTTTAATCCATCTGTAAACTAAAGTTTCCGTCTGATTCACACACTGTAATGTATTTATATTTATAATTCATAGTTGTGTAGAACACACGTAGTGTAAATTACGAATTGCCGTAAACAATTCACGGATTTGTATTTTATACCTTGTTCACGTTTCAGTTCGAATATTTTAAAGCCATTTATAATGCTGGAGTTACCCACGTTTGATGTTGTAACTTAACATAAGAATTCAGTACAAACATCAAGATATTCACGTTTTACACATGAAACGGATCACCCCCCCCCCCAAAAAAAAAAAATAAAAAATCACAGATGAACTACAGACAGTGGAGGTTGTAGTCCTGCATTGACTCGACCAGCCGGCGCACTCGCGTTAAGAGTCCGTCAAGAAAACATGCTTACGTTCGTGTTTCACCTGTTCCCAGGGCACAGAATCTTAGTCCTTAGTGTATACGGGTAAATCATAATAGTAGTAAGAATAATACATTTATTTCAGACGCAAGTAGCACACATATTTCGGGGGGGCACAGAGGGAGCCACGCATGTTGTCACGAGGGCACTGCGCCCCCAGAATTAATTAGTTAATAGCTTTACGCCAACATACATACTTAGTAATATTGTATAGGGTACTGGCTGAGTTCGCAATTCATTAAAACAACGTCAACGCTAATCGCACCCTTATGGAGATATTTTGTTGATATATGACCCACTATAAATTTACAGTCCTTAATTTCGTTTAAAGCCTTTACAACATGAATAACGAGTCTAAATTTTAATGATTTACGCTAATCCTATTAGTGGGTTGTAACTAATTTTGAATAAATAGTGTGACAAGGCCAAATATATATTTACAGCTGATGTCTTACCAAAGGCTCAGATTTTAACTTTAAATGATTTCGCCGTCTTCCCTCTACTCGAGTTTCACTGCTGGTTGTAACCTGTCTAGGGAAACTGGCTCCACATAAATCAGAAACAATTCCAAAGGAACTTCGTAAAATCTCATGTTATACGAAATTATGGCCACTCTTTATACCTAGTCTATGTTACACCACACCAGCCGCTCTTACAACGTAGCAAGCAGAAGGCATGTCATTTTAACAAAGCTGTTAATTTTACTATAGTCAGTTCTTTATGGCCGCGTATAAGTATGACGTCAAAAAATTTACAAAATAGGGATAATGTACCTGACAACCATAAATCTTAAATAAACTCCAAACAATTAAAAAAAAAACACTTGAAAGTGCTGTTTTACAGGATTTAACGATGGATTAAATAAACAGTCAATCAATAGGTGCAGTGGAATTTATTAAAGGCTAGGCCTTGGTAAAAGACACGCAAAAATCAACAAAATATGTTGGTAATTACTTCACAATGCCATCTTAGTTCTTGCTCTTGTAACTGAGGACATCCGTAATGCAACAGTATTTTTTAATAAAGGGGAATATATATATATATATATATATATATATATATATATATATATATATATATATATATATATATATATTAACCAATCCCAATCGCATTCAAAATAAAAAATAAAAACTAAGCTATTTAATACTTCTGTTTACAATGTATAAGTTCTCATTTAGCTTCTATACTGCTGCCCGTTTTGCATTGCGAGGCCTAATATCTATCGTTCATTCCTTAGGTTGTACGGTATCAGCGTTTTGCAAAAGACCCAACTCTGTTGCTGTTTGTAGCCCATATCCACAAACACACTAAACTAAGACGTATTGCACAGTTGAGCCTTTTCGACTGCTGATGCTAAATAACACAAGTTGCGCTATTGGAATTTAAGTCACAAGGAAAATGATACAGCCCTGCATGTGCGCGAAGGCGGCAGTTCTTCCCAAGCCATCCCGCGAGACGCGCTGCTGAACGTGTTTCCTTCACGAGACACGTCGCTCTTCCATGACATGTCTCTCTTTCTTGCACTATTTGCCCATTACGAAATCATTATCTTCTTGTCAATTTGTCAATTTAATGCTTTAAACTTTACGTTATACGTGGTCAGCGAAACTTAAATAACGTCAGCATAAATGTGCCTGGACCTCCTGGATTCATATGAACCCCTGCATATTATGAAAATGCAGGATGATTCTTTGCAGAAGTTTGATTATTGAAATGATTTATTGATGGGTACGATCTGGCTTTCTGCCCTAAAAATTGCAGCATAAACTATGATCTCACAGTCGTCGAATGCTGCGGACTGGTACTGTTCGCGGGCTGTTTTATATCAGATTGATGCACAGATGCGCACCCTAATATGGAATAAACATTTGCCCCGCAGAAATGAATGAGAGAGACCACAACGCATGGATTCTGCGCTCTGTTGTGACAAATGCGGACCGCGTGCATCATGCGAAGTAAACGCTGGCGAGGCTTCCATCCATCTGAACGTGCTTTCATACAGCCCGTGGCCTTACGCAGGGTCAGCCTTCACAGCTCAGTACAATTAAAGCACATTTTTGCAGTGTTGGGTAATACCGATCAAGATTACTTCCCACTGTAAGGTTACCATAGGAACTGCTCCCCTCTGTGTGGGGTCTCTGCTAGTGATCTCTTTTATGTAACTCTACACTGCAGCTCTTCCAACCTCCTTTTCCTGACATCCAGCTGCTCCTCACGGAACCTGCTTTAGCACACATAGCTAGCGTAGCATAGCATTGGTCTCTCACATCGTGCGGTCCTGTCATCACTCAATTTATTAGACAATATTTATTGGATTTATGCAGATTATAGACAGACTGCACCTACGTCAAAAAGGATACAGACTCTTATTTAATATTATTATAAAACCTTTGAGCAAACAATGAAAAAATATCAATGCAAATGTTAATTTGTTTTCTGTTCCAATTTGATACCACATTCCTGAGTAATTGATGATCCTGCAGGGGGCAGTGTTTGGAGACGCATGCAAGAAATTCTCCCATGTCCATCCCGTAGGTGCCCATCCATGCCTGCTCTTTTCCACTTGTCCAGTTTTAATAGCTGTGGAGTAGCCACATTAAAATGCTGGAGCTCTCAGATAGATGTCATGTCTCAGTAAGTAGTTAGTACATTTAAAATAACGCTTTCGGTTTTTATCAAACCTGAGATATGAGTCAGGCGCATGGTACAGATATAATGAGAAACATGTCTATCAACAGAATACGTTTTATCAAGCATTACAGAGCTTGTATGTTTTTTGACTTTTTAAAATCATCTAAAGGAAAGATTATGAAGTTGAGCACAGCGGGGAAAAAAAACCGTCTGATTTATTTTTGATCACTTTGTCACAAGTGAAAGGAATGTAGGTCACGAACGACTGACGTCATTCACGAAAATAGAAGATATAGCAATCTTAATGTGCACGTTTTCGGTTTTCTATTTGCATTTATGTATATATTTGCCAGAGTAATTAAAGATCGATTGAGTTTCACCTTCTGAAATGCCAATTTACATGAATACATTCTGTACAATGCTTTTCATTTTTCCTCTTGTTTACATTTCACCAATAGTTTTTGCGTTTCCGTCACTCCGTGTTTTTTTCATGGTTTCAGAAATGTAGGGAGTCAGTAGAAGGTGCATATGCAAGATAAAATTAGAGCCAGCAAAGCCTGTATAACAGCGATTCACGTATTCAGCAAAGATTTCGCTCTC
This sequence comes from Brienomyrus brachyistius, assembly GCF_023856365.1. Taxonomy (NCBI): domain Eukaryota; kingdom Metazoa; phylum Chordata; class Actinopteri; order Osteoglossiformes; family Mormyridae; genus Brienomyrus; species Brienomyrus brachyistius. Next base: position 15,426,497 of record NC_064547.1, on the reverse strand, counting down.
CATATTTGCTGGTAGACAGTCACCTGTTCCCGACTGCAAAGTCAGAATTTGATTTCCTTATCACCAGAATTGAATTCGTCAACTGGGAGAAAATGAACTTCCTCACTAAAAAGCTTCTCTCCTACTCAGACCCTGGAATGCTTGCTGCGGTCAACCTGGATTGGTGGTACACCACGACAGGTTCATTTATGGCTGTTCAAGCGTTAACGTCTGTCATTGTGGGAACAGCCGGTTTCCAGAAACAACTTAATTTTCCAGCTACAGTCTGGCAGAGTTAGTCACTCATGCATGTTGCATTCATCTCAGCACACTGCCTGACTCATTCTGTAATGTACTGCACTTGCTCTAATAGCCAATCCTTGGGGGCCTCCGTTGGGCCTAATCGATTAACGGACCCACAAAAACAGGTCTGTATAACTAAATAACCACTCCGAGTGAAAAAAGCAGATTGTTTTGTGGATGCCACCCAACACAAAATCCAGGCTATGTAGAAGTGTACTGTGTGTCTGGGAAATTCTCTGTAAACTTCTTATCATGCGTAGTCTGACTGTCTCAGCTAACGCAGTCTGGAACATTCCCTGGGAGGCAGAGGAGCTGATCTGATACGCAGGGTAGCCTCAAGACAAGGTTTAGGGTTCCACCTGGCCTTTTGGGGCCAAGGGAGAAACAGGAAGTGCATTTCATATTATTACGAAATAGCTGCAGGTGAATAAAGGGGCCCCCCTCTGTTGGGTGGAGGGTGGCTCTGTGGTTATGGAGCTGTGCCAACAACTGGAAGGTTGCTGGTTCAAATCCCTTGAATGACCAGAGTGATTCTACTGCATTAGGCCCTTGAGCAAGACCCACAACCTGCAATTGCTTTGCCCTGGTTATGAAGTTAATGTACATCCAGCCCCATTAGGAGGTTCTCCCACTTGCCGGGGAACAGCTTGGGGTTGTCCTGAAGGACAACCGAGTATGGACCATCCCTGATGGAGACACAATGTAATAATCAAGCTACATTATCTGTGACGTTCTAATTCTGGCAGGCATGCGTAGGTCAGCAGACTTGATAAGGAAGGAGCTACAGTTTACAGCTAAATTGTTCCTTCTCATGGGATTAAGGAACCGTGAGGAACCGTGAGGCTACAGTACAGTCAGAAAACCAATGCGCTCTAAATAGATGGATTATTGGTGCAGGGTTTTTATGGACATACAATAAGATTAATGTAGCACATTGAGGGAAGGAAAAGTATGCAGGAGATGAGACCAAATAAAATGTAGATCTTAGGAGGAGAGAAGTGTGGGGCAGAAATTCACTAACATGTAACCGCAGAACTGGCGCATGATTGATTCAATTCACTTTGACTCAAATTAATTCTATTCAGTCCAACCGAATTCATCGTCATGGAGTCTCCTTTCTAGCAGAGCTGCCCTCAAGCGCTTAACGAAGATTCGACAACAACAGCAGTATTATACCCTGACAAAACAGTGCTGACATTGAAGTCAGAGCAGATGACAACAATGGATAAGAGGAAACAATAACCTTTATAGGGAGAGAGAAACCAACTGGCCGACCAGTAACGTGCCCCAGAAGTGTACATGATAGTGTGCAGGTGTTATTACTAATTAGTGGAATGATTATCTGCTTGGGCAGGTGTTGATGCTCATTGGGTTAGCAGAGGAGCACTTGAGTTGATGGTGTGGGTTTAGCTTCCATGCTTCACTGACCATTCTCAGTTGACTTTGTCCTATGTCAGTGTATGAAGATATAGCAGGATTTGACCAAACTTCTAACAACTTAGTTGTGTGGCATTAAAAATCTTCTATTCTATTCTATTCTATTCTATTCTATTCTATTCTATTCTATTCTATTCTGTTTTTGAGGATGTCAGGCTGGAAATAGACTGGGTATCGTGTCAGTACATCACAGTGCACTTGCACTGACATAGATACATTTAAATAGTCACACAGTGTTAGACGTCAAGTCTGAAATTGACCAGAAAAGCAATCAGAGAGTGTCCCTGCAAACAGGGAGAATTACAAACTGCCCTCTGTCAGGTCAGCACCTGGTTTGTCCCAATCGTTCCTGTCTTCCCCCGTTGTCCCAGTCTTTAATGTTTCTCCTGCTCCCTGTCCGCCGCATGGCTCAGCATGTCCGGTGAATTCCCCCGTCTTGTGTTAGAATCCGGCCTCCTCTGTTTTCGTATTTCGTCCCTAGTATTTCATTTGTATCAGTTTAATCCTTTGATTTTTGTACTCGGTTTGGTTTCTTGCTTTGTGCATTAGTTGTCTTTATTGGTCTTTGTTATTCCCAGTGTTAGATTCTGTTTTCCCTGTTTAGTTCCTTGAGTTAATTATTAGTGTCACCTGTTACCCGTTTTACCAGTCCTTGTTAATTAGTCTCACCTGCCCAGTGTTACCCCTCAGTATTTAAGTCCCTGCCTCAGTTCAGTTCCCCAGTGGTTCATTATACGTATGATGTATTCAGTGAATGTTCTGCCCCCCCCCTCCCTTGCCCTGAACCATTAGTCTTGGTTTATCCCCTTTTGCACTTGACTCCTCGTGGTCCTTTTTGGTTTTTGTAATGTTCCTTCTGTTTTTCTTAATAATCCCTGTTTTGTCCTGTGAGCCGCACGTTGGTCGCCCACCCCCTTCCCGGCCTGCACATGCCACGCCGTCGCCCCAAACCCGCCCTGATCCATGACACGTGGTGGTCTGTGTTATTTAGAATCCACAACCCTAGAGATTGGTAGATGACTCCTGTACACCATATATAAAATAATCCTGTCACTTTCACTACATCCAAATTGCCTTTGTTATCAACAGTGTCCATATTCCTTCCTATGAGTACTAACAATCCCCCCCCCCCCCCCAACAAAGCCCTTGAGAGCTCTGAACCGGAAATAGAAGAGCGAGCAGAAAGGTTAGGGCTTAGACATTGGCCTTGGGGTACCTGCAATGCCAGGCATCTGAGGTCTTCAAGAAATAATCCCTGCATTCCCAATGTTTGACAGAGGGTGGAACATATTATCATTTACTAACAGAGAACAAGAAATATTATTTATAGTCTGTTAGCTGGAATATACCTCTCTTTGTGTAGCACTAATCACTGGCAAGACAGACAATGTCTGGTTTCTTGAACAGACCCAAATGTACTGCGAGGCAGCCTTTCGACCTAAAGCTGGCTGAAAAACAAAACAAAGTTTTAACAGTACAAAAAAAAAAATCAAGCGAAAAAACAACTAATGACATCTTATAAACTTAGTGAAAAGACCCAGAACTGTTTGGGTCCCTATTAAAACACTAAAGCAGAAATACAGCAGTTAATATTGTGCGTGATTCACTTTTACTAATATTGCTAAAATCATTTGGTAGCCCTTTAAAAGCTATTTTTACTTTTATAGATGTGAAGTGGAGAACTGTGTTGTGGTGAACAGTTGAACTGTAACAGTGCATAGGACAATACTATTCATTATTTTAAGGGTCTAGACAGACCTTTAACTTAGTAGCCAAAGCTGAAAGGCAATAAACAATATACAGTATACCGTTAAATGATATAGTGTTTATTAAGATATAACGATAAATCATCACGTTTCTTTGTATTCATAATCAGGCGGCTTTATTTACTGCATTTGTGTCAGACAGCTCTGGCTTGCTGTTTTTATTCTGTTTTTATTTCCTGGGCTTCTTCATGAATTCCATTCTGTGCTCTGATGGTTTCATCAACACCTTGAGAAGTTGCAGAGCTGGGGGAGGGACCCAGAGAGCCATGCATCATGCTAGCGGAAATGGCGTCAGACGTACGCCTTCCACGTCCTGCATACTTAGCATGCAAGTTTTTAACAATTTTTGCAACTATTGTCAGATCCTACCACCCATTAAGCCGGCAGACTCGTGCAGTGGGTCCCCGGCGACGTGTAGGGGGTGGGCGTGTCCCACGGCTGGCGTGTAGGGGGTGGGCGTGTCCCACGGCTGGCGTGTAGGGGGTGGGCGTGTCCCACGGCTGGCGTGTAGGGGGTGGGCGTGTTCCACGGCTGGCGTGTAGGGGGTGGGCGTGTTCCACGGCTGGCGTGTAGGGGGTGGGCGTGTCCCACGGCTGGCGTGTAGGGGGTGGGCGTGTCCCACGGCTGGCGTGTAGGGGGTGGGCGTGTCCCACGGCTGGCGTGTAGGGGGTGGGCGTGTCCCACGGCTGGCGTGTAGGGGGTGGGCGTGTCCCACGGCTGGCGTGTAGGGGGTGGGCGTGTCCCACGGCTGGCGTGCCTTATCCAGGCAGGGAAAAAAGAAATGACTGACTTCCTGCTATTCCAAGGCATCGCTTCTGGCTCCTAATGACCTGCCCCCCTTCACCTTCACATCACGGCACTTCCAGGGAAGCAAGACAAAACACACAAATGCAGCGACACTCTATGGTATCGCTCTGGATGAAATCTTTCATTTGTTTACTCAGTGCTATGGCTTGTAACTCTGGCTGTTTCCCAACAATAGCAAACAATCCAGAAAGAAATGACCCTGGTCTTATATGATTGCAAACATTTTTAAATTATATTTCATTAGTCCCTATTATTACTGTTCTAATGTCTTAATAAATACCAAGAAGCCTTTCAGCGACTGGCGAACTTTCTAATTAAGTAGCTAAGAAAATAATGATAGCATAGATTGTGCTTAACCGTTCTCTGCAACTAAACAATAAAACAAGCAACTTATAAAATCCAGTCCACATATTTTTCCCATCTGGAAGCCAATTATTTTTTGCACTTTAAAGGCGAAACACCTCAGGAGGGTATAAATCTTTGAACAGAGCAAGATGGGGGCCCTACATGGGATCCAGATGGCCCGGGACAGAGCGAGCGGTCATTTGTTGTGCGTTTGTGGGCGGCGGTGGCTCTACGCCACATGTCCGCGAGCGACCGCGGCTTCATCATGGAGCGGGGCCTGCCAGGTCAGCGTGAGGGCCCAGGGCCTGCCAGGTCAGCGTGAGGGCCCAGGGCCTGCCAGGTCAGCGTGAGGGCCCAGGGCCGGCAGGCCTGTGTCTGGTCCGGGGTTCGGAACCAAGCCACAGAGAATGACGGCACCCACACAGAAGTTAAAGGATTCAGTTCTCACTGAAGAGTGTTATGTGGCTGCCATGTGCATTTGTATTATAATTCAGTTCAGTTCAATTCAATCCAGTTCAATTCAATTCAGTTCAATTCAGTTCAATTCAGTTCAATTCAGTTCAATTCAGTTCAATTCAGTTCAATTCAAATCAAGTTAATTTAATTACATGTCATCTTAGACAAGCACATAGTTACATGAAAGGCTTTTAGATATAAGTCATAATGCAGTAGGGGGGGCATGGTGGTGCAGTGGTTAGCACTGTTGCCTCACACCTCTGGGACCCGGGTTCGAGTCTCCACCTGGGTCACATGTGTGTGGAGTTTGTATGTTCTCCCCATGTCGTCGTGGGGTTTCCTCCGGGTACTCTGGTTTTCCCCCCCAGTCCAAAAACATGCTGAGGCTAATTGGACTTGCTAAATTGCCCGTAGGAATGCATGTGTGACTGAATGGTGTGTGAGTGTGCCCTGCGATAGGCTGGTCCCCCATCCTGGGTTGTTCCCTGCCTCGTGCCCATTGCTTCCGGGATAGGCTCCAGACCCAATCAACACATTACAAGTTGGACAGAACAATCCATATGTGTGTGTGTCAACGTGTGTGTCTGAGGGCATTTCAGGTTCACAAAGCCTGTCCAGTGCTTCCAGGCTCATGGAATTATGTCCATGAGTACATCTCAGATCCTTTTGCTAGTTTTAAGTCAACGGCCCCTTAGCTAGTCCCCATGTTTTATGTTTCTTCCCCCAATGCTGATGTACGTGTTCAGATAAATTTGACCGCACATGTTTGTTTACTTCAGCCTGTGACGGGAGGCAAATAAAACATATTTGCTTAAGAAATCAGCTCCGAAGAAGGAAGGTGAAAATCTCTCCCCTATGTGTGTAGTCACAGAATGAAACACTCATAAAGTGAATATAAAGCCTCTATTTAGAGTTTTCAGGCAGGAATGCCAGGCTTGCCGGACAGAGAGCTCAGCACCCCAGTGCTTCAGCTGCTTCAGGGGTAACGCAGATTCAGAGGGTCTATGGCTGTGTTCAGATTCTGAGGCTGCACCATCTAGGCAGCATTCGAAGGCGGAATGCATCACAGCGGCGCATTAGGGCTGCACCATCTAGGCAGCATTCGAAGGCAGAATGCATCACAGCGGCGCATTAGGGCTGCACCATCTAGGCAGCATTCGAAGGCGGAATGCATCACAGCGGCGCATTAGGGCTGCACCATCTAGGCAGCATTCGAAGGCGGAATGCATCACAGCGGCGCATTAGGGCTGCACCATCTAGGCAGCATTCGAAGGCGGAATGCATCACAGCGGCGCATTAGGGCTGCACCGTCTAGGCAGCATTCGAAGGTGGAATGCATCACAGCGGCGCATTAGGGCTGCACCATCTAGGCAGCATTCGAAGGCGGAATGCATCACAGCGGCGCATTAGGGCTGCACCGTCTAGGCAGCATTCGAAGGCGGAATGCATCACAGCGGCGCATTAGGGCTGCACCATCTAGGCAGCATTCGAAGGCGGAATGCATCACAGCGGCGCATTAGGGCTGCACCATCTAGGCAGCATTCAAAGGCGGAATGCATCACAGCGGCGCATTAGGGCTGCACCATCTAGGCAGCATTCAAAGGCGGAATGCATCACAGCGGAGCGATAGGGCTGCACCATTTTGAAGGCTCTTTCAGTTGCGGCCTACAAATGCGTCCTCCTTTTGCCGAGTTGCAAAGGATCCACCCGATGGATCTTTCGCAGCCCAACATATCCCAGGATTCACAGCACAGAGATTAAGTGGGTGTGTCCTAGCTAGACAATAGGAGGATGCACCCCTGGATTCAAACACAGCCCCACATCATGGGCACGGGCTGCTTGCGGTGCTGAAAGTCGGAATGGCCTATTAACTTTATTGAAGCTATTTTTTTATCAGTGGTAGTTATCAGGAACTAACAACAGTGGTCGTTTTGAAAAAATAATCATAAATTGGCCTCTGATTGTGAGTCAAATAATGTGGTGCTATGCTTCATTTTGATGAAACAGATAGGGGGGGGTGCTGAGGCATGTCCAGCACCCACACGTCCAGCATCCACACGTTCAGCATGACTGAATGATGCAATGTCTGTGTTTACATGTGGTGGAAAAGCCTGAAGCAGACACATACCTGCATACATACAGCGGCGGTGCACTCTCACAGTGCCCAAACACTTATTGTGTGTTATAAACATCTGCGTTACAGGGAATGTGTGCTGCCACTTCAGAGTAAGACAGTGCTTACAGGTGAATAACAAATATCAAAAGCATAAAAAAATTTTGGAGACCAAATGTTCCCAATAATGTAATAAAAACCAGTTATTTTGGTATTGTGGGAATCATTTTTCAGGTCCCCACAAAGATCTGTGACTGCAATCAACGTTTGGTTACTTATGGTTAAGGTTAGGGCTGGGTAGGGGTTAAGGTTGTCATGTTGGGATTAGAGTTTTCCCCAAAGAAATCAATGGAGAGTCCCCACAAAGATATAATTACAAACCTGTGTGTGTATATTATATCTAACTAATCATATTTCAGTTTTAGAGATTAATCATATATAGTTTTCTCAAAAATGAGAGTTTATTTATTAATATTTGTATGACAAAAATGTGCAGGAGGCAGAGAATTCTGTATCCTCCATGTGATCTTCCAGGGCTGCTTCACTCTTTGCCGAATGTATATTATGATAATTCAATCCATACTTGGGACAGAACTGAATCCCCTTGAGTTTCAGCCAGGCCTGTGTGGTTCCCAGGCTCGTTCGCAGAAAAGCAGCATAGCCCGTCTCAGCTGAAGGCAGAAGAGCAGCACCTCTGACTCCTTTAAATGTTTCTGTTCTTTTGTTATACAGCAGCCCACTGAAAAACAATCCCATCGACTCCACTCAAAAAAGTATGAATTTACGCCGGTTGCTACTGGTAACAATAGGAACACTACATCACAGAGGAGGCAGTTTTTCTCGTACGACGATTAATTTCAGTTGCGGGTAGATTTCTGAATTCTATATTATGATTGATTAACATCTTCTAAAATCTGGATGTGAGCCAGGCTTCCTTTTGCGTGGCCTTGTGATTATAAATTAACCCTTCAGATGTTTTTCTTTCCTGGGATGTTTTAGCGTAATGAGATTATAAGATTCTGCATCTTTATTTTCTCCAGATGTTGGGTGTTTTCCATTTTGTTTTCATCTTGAAACCTAACAGGCAGAGCGCATGCTGGAGATTAGGCGATCACCGCCGGTTTATCATCTACAACCAGGCCCAGGAAAACCTCCCATCGGCATTGATTCCTCTTACAGGTATTGCCGTCTGCCTGTCTCTTTCAGCCAGTAACCAGAGGCCTTCTGCTGCCAGGCAGAACCTTTGTTGGGGTTCGTATTGAAAAAAAAAATGCCACGACCATCAGTAAAAAAAAAAATCAAAACAAAGTTTTGTTTTTCACAAACAGTAGGGTGAGAATCTCAGAAAGAACTGGAAAGGGGGAAATAGCATCTGCTTGCTACAAGAAGACACTTCTGGACAGTGTTTGGAGGATGTCCACTGATGTCTGCCTATGACAACAGTGTTGAGAGTGCAATTTGATCACAAATATGGGAAATATCAAATCATAATGTACTGCTTCATATTTAATTGCTGGTGATCCATATTTAAAGCTTTAAAATCCCCAGCACGTCCCTCACCAAGCTGAACCTCAAAGATATACTGTGTCAGGCCATGAGCCAAACGCAAAAAGCTACCACCAGTTTTTATGGAAACATTTTTCACGCTGTGCCTGACCTGTAGGTGGCACTGGCCAGCTAAAAGCCCCCCAGGCGTAAACCCCCAATCCTCCCCCAACACAGCCATACAGCCGTGGCCAAAGGTTTATAGAATGACACAGATATTAATTTTCACAAAGTCTGCTGCCTCAGTTTTTATGATAAATTCCAGAATGTTATGAAGAGCGACCAGATGAATTGCAAATAATTGCAAAGTCCCTCTTTAAACTCAGTCCCAAAAAACCCATTTCAGCCAGGCCACAAAAGGACCTGCCGACATCATTTCAGTGATTCTCTCCATAACACAGGTGAGAGTGTTTGACGAGGACAAGGCTGGAAATCACTCTCTCATGCTGAGTGAGTTAAAATATCAGACTGGATGCTTTAAAAGGAGGGTGGAGCTTGATATTATTGTTTTTCCTCTGTTAACCATGGTTACCTGCAAGGAAACACATGCAGCCATCATTGCCTTCACAGGCAAGGATATTGCTGCTAGTAACATTGCACCTAAATCAACCGTTTATCGGATCATCAAGAACTTCAAGGAGAGAGGTACAATTGTGAAGAAGGCTTCAGGGCGCCCAAGAAAGTCCAGGATCGTCTCCTAAAGTTGACTCAGCTGCAGGATCGGGGCACCACCGGTGCAGAGCTTGCTCGAGAATGGCAGCAGGCAGGTGTGAGTGCATCTGCACGCACAGAGAGACGAAGCCTTTTGGAGGATGGCCTGGTGTCAAGAAGGGCAGCAAAGAAACCGCTACTCTCCAAGAAAAACATCAGGCATAGACTGATATTCTGCCAAAGGGACAGGGAATGGACTGCTGAGGATGGGGTGAAGTCATTTTCTCTGATGAATCCCCCTTCGGATTGTTTGGGGCATCTGGGAAAAAGATTGTCCAGAGAAGGTAAAGCATCCTGAGACCATTCATGTGTGGGGTTGCTGCTCAGCCAAGGGAGCGGGCTCACTCACAATTTTGCCTAAGAACACAGCCATGAATAAAGAATGGTACCAAACTTCTCCCAACCAACCAAGAACAGTTTGGTGATGAACGATGCCTTTTCCAGCATGATGGAGCACCGTCACATAACGCAAAAGTGAACACTAAGTGGCAACAAAGCATCGACATTTTGGGTCCATGGCCAGGAAACTCCCCAGACCTTAATCACATGGAGAACTTGAGGTCGATCCTCAAGGGGCAGCTGGACAAACAAAAACCCAGAAATTGTAACAAACTCCAAGCACTGATTATGCAACAATGGGCTGCCGTCAGTCCGAATTTGGCCCAGCATGCCTTGGAAAAGAAGGGCCGGCATCGCAAATATTGACTCTTTGCATAAACTTAATGTAATTTTCAATAAAAGCCTTTGACACTTATGAAATGCTTGGGATTATACTTCAGTTTGCCACAGAAACATCCGACAAAAAGATCTACAAACACTGAAGCAGCAAACTTTGTGAAAACCAATACTTGTGTCATTCTCGAAACTTTTGGCCACGACTGTAATCTTTGTGTTCCCAACCTCGGTAAATCCCATTTGTAAGGACGGATGACTTCCAGTTGGCGTAAATGCACACAATAATCTATATTTCAGGGACATAAAGAAGAACTTTACTTTTGGCTAACTTCTTTTTATCCATTTTCCATACAGGCTTTTCCAGCACAGGATGAACCATTTGAATAACAATATGAGTGAAGACTGAAAGTAAGAAGCAAATACTGTCATTGGCTGACAGGTTGATGGAAAGGGGATGTTCAGACATCGACTGCAGCACATACTGATGCTGTGACTGTTGCTACATGAACATACAGTGCATCCTTCAGTGTCTCTGACCTCAGCCAGGCTATTTTCTTGTCTTACATGGAGGCTTCCCTGCTTCGGTTGCAGATTTGTTCTTTAATTTCCCTGCCTGGCCCTTGCTCCCATCATCTGTGGCATGTCTGCGGCAGTAACTTCATACTTTCTTTCTCCTACCCATTGCCCCCCTGGGCTTGGAAAGATTAGGAGGAGGCTCAGTGTTTGATAGCACCACTCCAGCGAGTTCAGGTGCACCAATATGTCCGCCTGCATCTCGTGCACTTACTGTCGCCGCCTGTGGTTTGTAGCGGTGATTCTATTCACTGTAGCTAATCCACCCTTCTAGGTGACAAGACTTTGGTGTGTGTTTAGGGAAAGGTCACAGGGGTCAGACCATATTCTCCATAGTGGTTAGCATCTAGCTGCCATAGATTTACCGGCGTGGCATGAGCTTGTAGCGGTGATACTCTTTCCGCTAACTAGAGGGTTGCTTGGCTACAGTGAATGAGATTTTGGCATCTTTAGGGAAAGATCACAGGCGTCTAAGCAAACTTTCTGCCATGGTTAGCGTATAACGCACATGGACACACTATTGCTGCCCAGGTTTGTACGGTGATGCTCTACCCACTATTCACGCACTTCACTGTAGCTAAACAACCCCTCTAATCAACGAGACTTCAGCACGAGCATTCCGGAAATTACCGCAAGCGATGCAATTCCACAAAAACAAAATAAAACAAGAACACCAATAGAAATTTTAATGTTTTATATGCTTATGGTTTTTATTGCAGGGATATAAAGAATGGGCAGTAATTACGGGCTCTGCGGCGGCGGCAGTGTAATGCTACGCGCTTGTCACCCGGCCCTTTTTACGGCCCGCTTCGCTGAAAGTCTTAATTGAGGAGTGATGCAATAAATTTGTCCCTGCGATAAATAACACGTTTTCTGTTTCATTGGTCGCCAGGCAGCCCAAAATATGCCAGATTAGGATCCTGGCAGCGGATTTTGCAGGATGGTAACGTGATATACATCTTGATGAGAGCGAGTCCAAGTTCGGAGTGCTAATTGTGAGGACGACATGGAACCACATGCCGCAGGCATAATAGAAAACATTTCTTATTTGAGTTTGTCTGGGGGTGGGGTGGGGGGGGGGTGACTGTATATAATGTCTCTGATTGGGGCTTACACAGCTCCAGCTCTCTGCCTGCTGAGTTTACCCTGCCCAGCAACCCTGTTTCATTTTGATTGTCGGCTGTTGTGTTTCCAATTACCATCAAAAAAAGCGATATGTCTCCGTTTCCCACGGAGTCTACGAGCGTTCCCGCTGGCACCGGCAGCCTGCGGCAGTTGCAAGCTCAGCAGTCGATGGGGGTGCAGCCATCCACGCCGGGGGAGGGGTGGAGGGTGGGGGGGGGGGGCTGGCGAACTGTGCAGGCGGATCACCGTGCAGTTGGCATGCAGTGGCAGTGCCGCTGTCGGCAAAGACCCCAGGGTGCAGACCGAATTCTCCGTCACGGTTAGTGTCTAGCTGGCAAAGACCCTGGGAATGTGTCAGATTTTAATCTTATTTTAATATGAATTTTAGTCCTCGTATGTAAGGCCACTCTTAGAAGTTTCAGCAAAGCCACGTGCTGTTGCAATTTCAAACAAAAAAAGTTCAAACATTTAATAAATTTTTATAAATAAACTGCATAGAGCCCCCTTTGTGACAGGCTCTTAAATATAGGAAAATGAACTTTAATATGACATATTAATCCATACTTACATTTCTTTGCAGTACAATTTATTGCCAGTCCCTCAAATAGATCATTCCTCTGAAGTCTGAACTCGTCCATTGTAAGTCCGTGATGTCACACCTGTTAAGTCAAACACATCATTTTCCTTAAAAATAATACCCTCAGATACACTTTCCATGAGATTTTTTTTCTGGCAATTTCCCCACTATTTCCCTCTTTGCCTTGCATTTGTGGCAAAGCACGCGTTCTTTTGGAAACTAGCATGGGCTTTAGCAGGTCTCATTACAGTCATCATGTGTGACGGGAGGCTACAGAACGCAGACCGGTGCTGCGGACGGATGGCCCGCATCCAAGAGGGGAAGAGAAGCTGGGACACCACAGTGAGGGATCGAGCAGAGATGGGCTTAGAGAAGAGCCCCTAATGGTGATGGGGGTTGCCATGAGCAACCAATGAAATGCTTTTATTTAAAAATGGGATGTGGCTAAATTAGATACAGGTGCAACAGAGCTGATGAATTTATTTTTAGTGCTGTCATGAACTGTCTTTTCTTATGTATCTCTATGATTGTCTCTTGATTTATGTTCAGTTTCATTGTTATAAAAATCATTAAAAATCAATTAGGCAGCATTTTTTCAGTGGTTGTATGCATACAGGTTATGTGCATTGAAAAGCTAAAAAGTATAAATCCCTAATAAGTACAAATCCCTAACTGCACAGTATAGACAAGACGGGTTTTCTCAATCCAGTCCTTGGGGACCCATAGTTGGTCCACATTTTTGCTCCCCCTACAAGGCAGTCCACATTTTTGCTCCCCCTACAAGACAGTCCACATTTTTGCACTCTACTGGGAACAAAAACATGGACTGCCTGTGGGTCCTCGAGGACCAGATTGGGAAACACTGCCATGAGGCAACTGTGAGGCTTCTCTATGGATAATGCAGATGACCTAAGTCCCCAGTAACTTAACAATAACATTCTGCCTTCTCATCCAATCAACTGCTTAGCTAAAATTCATATGTATGCCAAAACAGCAAACTCGGGACTGACATTAAGCCGGAAAGTGACACACACAGATAGATTTAGCCTATAAAACTGCAGGGTAGGGCTGTGGCATTTACCCTTTCCTGCACTCGGTGAAGTCAAACGAAAGTGTGGCTTCAGCAGACTAATTCTCTGCCATTATTTTAAGAGAAAGAAAATGCAGACATCTGGTTGCAATCAGGAAACTTTTCCCATTAACGTTCTGGAATTGGCATGAAGAGCCCAGGTACAGCAGGATCCTTTGTATGTTTGGGGTTATAGGTAAACTTGTTTTAATGTATAACCGAAACTGCTAAAAATGCATTACAGTATTTAATTAGATTTTGAACATGGAGTCCAGCTGAAACTGGGAATTGAATTGAGTTTTGCAGGGCTGTAAAACTCAAATTAAGTTAGAATGGGTTTTTCGACAAGCAGTGCAGAATATCATCTGTAAAAACGTGGTTCCTGAGGTTTCATACCCTTTTTGCTCTAAGTTCATCTCAAGAAGATCAGAGCTGCAGAAAGGATGCCAGCCCATCACCTGACGCTGCGATTTTAAGGAAACCGGAATATCTTAAGGAAACAACACAGACATGGGAAGAACACCTACACTCTACACACAGGGGCAGGAAGGGAACCCAGGACCCTGCAGATACAGATACTGCCCTATTACCCATCAGCCATGTGGGGGGGCAGCTCACAGCCAAATCTAGCGATTACATCATTGTGCATCCACCTTTCTCCACTGCAGTCTATCACAGCCTGAGGCTGATCCCGATCTCCTGAAGTTCTTCTCTGTGAGCTATTCATGTTCCTACTGTGGCCCCTGTACAGTGCAGGGCCCCCTGAATCTGTTGGGCTATCCATGTCCCTACTGTGGCCCCTGTACAGTGCTGGGCCCCCTGAATCTGTTAGGCTATCCATGTCCCTACTGTGGCCCCTGTACAGTGCTGGGCCCCCTGAATCTGTTGGGCTATCCATGTCCCTACTGTGGCCCCTGTACAGGGCTGGGCCCCCTGAATCTGTTAGGCTATCCATGTCCCTACTGTGGCCCCTGTACAGTGCTGGGCCCCCTGAATCTGTTAGGCTATCCATGTCCCTACTGTGGCCCCTGTAAAGTGCTGGGCCCCCTGAATCTGTTAGGCTATCCATGTCCCTACTGTGGCCCCTGTACAGTGCTGGGCCCCCTGAATCTGTTAGGCTATCCATGTCCCTACTGTGGCCCCTGTACAGTGCAGGGCCCCCTGAATCTGTTGGGCTATCCATGTCCCTACTGTGGCCCCTGTACAGTGCTGGGCCCCCTGAATCTGTTAGGCTATCCATGTCCCTACTGTGGCCCCTGTACAGTGCAGGGCCCCCTGAATCTGTTAGGCTATCCATGTCCCTACTGTGGCCCCTGTACAGTGCTGGGCCCCCTGAATCTGTTAGGCTATCCATGCCCCTCTGACACCCCTGATAACAGGGAAAAAATGTAACGACTGATGCTTAAACTTGCTGAGATGTAAGTATCACATGATCCGAGCTCGGCTGTGGATCTCAATGTTGCTTAATAGGATGAATCTGGCCTTAGGATCTATATGTACACACTTTGGATGGTTTCTTTGATTCTTAGTGGTACTCTGGTTTCTTCCTTCAGTCATTTCCCAATCTGGTCCTTTGGGACTCACAGACAGTCCGTGTTTTTGGGAGGGAGCGAACGGGCTTTCAGGTTGGTGCAGATCATGTGCTGACAGCTGAGAACAGAGGCCACCCTCAGGTGTACATTTATAGGTGTTTTGTACGTTTTCCTGACTTTACTTTCCCTGTTGCTATGGCAGTTCCGCGAAGCATCTGTAGAAGTTTATAGGGACTAATTGATTGTTAATTACATGCTAATGCCAAAAGAGCTCTTTCTTATTGACACGCCCCATGCTAGCAGCCGACGTTTCCTCTGACGCTTGAATCTTTTTCAGGTCCTGGCACATATTAATGGTGGTTGATGTCCATCTCCGTCCAGCGACACTGTCGCCCCAGAGCCGCAGCATTAGCGCTCGCGTTCGGCTCCGTTCCTGCTATCAGACGGTATCTGTCTTGCCCGGCTTCTTTTGTTGTTGTTTTTCCTGCTGTGAAGTTTTGCTCGACGCGAGGCAGCCCAAGCCAAAGCCTGGAATCTTTTAAAAGCCTATTAATGAACATCTGCTGGTAGTTACCAAATCGTAGCCATCAGCAACACGGTTGGCAAACCAACAGCGGCTCTGTGAGGCATTGTCTTTTCTGTCGCGCCCTCCCCCACCCCAAAAAAACCCCCTCAAAAACTGCTCCTTTAGTACTTTATTGTTCTTATTATTATTTTGAGATATATAGCATACCTTACCTGTAATCAAACCCAATAAAGGCTCCCCTCTTACAGGTGGCTGTACAGGAGTCCTACCCCCTGTGGAACAGAGTGGGATTAATGCATCTGTGACTGTTGTTTAATGCCTTACTCTGCAACCACACACAAACAAACACGCACATTTGATTTACTGTTGCAGGCTTTACGTGGACCCAATTAAACCTTTACGGCTCTGTTCAAAGGTGGGGGCGTTTAATTGAAGTGCGGCCATGCTGGACGCGATGCGTTTGTGTGTGAGAGCGTGTTTTCTCACTCTACGGCGCCTGTAAATGGACGCAGTCATTAGGGGAGAAGACGTTCAGCCGAAAAGAGAAGCTGAATCATGAACACTCACAGCAGGCGTCCGGGCTTCAGGGCCCGGGGGGGCATGCAGTATCCCCGCATTCAGTAGATTGCATTATATAGGTCACTGGTGCAGCACTGTGGAGCAGTACTAACCAGTTTGTACCAGTCAGGTTTGTTTATCGGTCTTCTAATGACGGACTTCAGCTCCTTGAGGATGAGTGTCAATCCTTGCGTCATCTGTGTTTAGTGTCCGACATGCTGACAGAGGAGGTCAAAGGTCAGTCATGCTACAGCCATTCATTTCCTCCACAGCCAAATCCAGGTCACACATATTTTTTGCTGTATTATTTTACCATTTTTTTTTAATGCTTTTTCAACTCAATTAGTATTAAACAACAATAGAAATGGGTGCGTTTAAACACTGAACATCTTTAAAATTTCAGCCTTGCCTGTTCTCAGATAAAGCCCCATTGATTTGAATCTGTGTAAAACTCATACACAAGTGCTTCGTCCTCTTCCAAACGTGATGCAGGACAGCTACCTCTGTCTTGATTGGTGGCCTGTAATGTGGCTGAACTTCCTTATTGATTGAACAGTCTAGATTCTAACCCCCCACTATTAGTGTTAACTCCACCCGGAGAGAATTCATATGACACAAAAGTAATGACAAGATATAATTATATTCTCTAAAAATATACTTTAAATCAAAGGTGCATTTTGAATGGCATCCTGGCCTGGGTGTTCCCCAGCTTTCTGCTTTATGTTTCCTTGGGTTGGCATCAGGCTCTCAGTCTCACATGATTCTGTACCGGATAAGAGGCTGGAAGATGGATGGATGGACGGACGGATGGATGGACATGTATATTGATTCTTTTAAGGAGTTGAACTGAAAGCTGTGCAAAATGATTGTGAAGGTTGCAACTGTTCGCAGGAAACCCATTCTGCTGTCTCCCTAAATCTCCTCGATCTTTTATGGTCGTAACGTAAATCTGTACCGTTCTGTTCAGCAGCATGATATCGAAAGGAGGATGTCGGTTGAATCTCTTCCTTTGTGTTCCGATGCGAAAGCCCAGTTGCAATTTGTAAAAGCATGTAATAACTTTAACATCTGCTCCTGAGGCTCAGTGATATATTTCCCATATGAGAATCTGTCAGGCTGCCTGTACAGTCCATGACTGGCATAATGATCGGGCTAGAAAACAGGGCCCATTAGTTGCCACGTCAGCTGAGTGTCTGACAACTAAATGAGTGGGAATTAGCAGCAACACATGACTTATACAGCACTGTGCATGTGTTTCACCCCTTACGTCCATGAATCAAAATTTGTATGAATGTGACATTTTTTATGTTAGTCTCTAGATGACAGTCAACGAAGGAAACATAAAGAAAAAGCAAAAAGATTTAGCTCCTGTATTCAGGAGGACGAGAAGCCTGTGTTTCAGCATTTATAAAACATCCTCTCATATAAATCAACAGGAGATACAGATAAGTCACAGACAGCAATGCTGTGATAAATGTGTGTCACAGAAATATAAGTGTAAGACAGGGTTTCTGCATCAGGACAGATGGGAGAGGAACATTATCACTGCTGGTCTGAATAAAGATCTACATGGGTATATTAAGCAATCCTGATTGAACAATAAAAATTGCCAGAAGTGAGGAAAGAAAATGGAACACAGTGTACAGAACGGGGACAGTGGATTCAGCATGGAGTCTAGTGTTACAAACTTGCACAGAAATCAAACAGCAGCATCTGCAAACAATAGTAAGGGGGGGGATGGTATTAATCGTCTGTGGCTCTGTGGATTGGGGCTCTGAGGCTGTGATCGGAAGGTCACCAGTTCAAATCCCATGGCGGGGAGAGTGATTCCACTGATGAGCTCTTGGGCAAGGCCCTTAACCCTGGTTAATGGCTGACCCTGTGCTGATATCCAAGCTCATTCTCGCTTGTATTCGACAGCAAGATGGACCAGACAGCAAGATGTTATAAGCAAAATACAATTCACCCCTGGGGAAAACATTTCCACTTTCTCTTTGTATTAATATATGAAGCAGAATTCATTATACTTCTCAAATGCTCAAATTGCTCAGTTATATATATATATGAGCATGTTTGTATGTATGAATTAAGCATAATCGGTGACTCTTAACTGCTGAAAGATTGTGTGTGGATCCCCAAGGACCTGATTGGGAAACACTGATCCTGGTTTCATGCGAACTGATATTTACTTTGTTTTTGCTTAAAAATCATAATCAAAAACATACCCCAAGACTTGCAAATTAAAGAAGTGAAGTTTTACTTCCGTTTTTGTAATATCTGTATTTTTTTTTTTCTGAACTCCCTACTGGAGTTGGGGACGGTTTAAACATGTGGATTGAATTGGAACAGCTCTACATCAGACCTCTCGGTGTTAATCGCTTTACTGTCACAGTTTAAAGAGAGCACCATGAACCTGGCAGCCCATGTTTTAAAGTTCTAAAAGAACAGTCACATGTCCCCCAAGAAGCTTGCACACGTCCCAGGAGTATTTCAGTCAAGAAGTCGATGGGCGAATGAAGGATATTGTTTGCATGGCAATGGATGAAATGGGGACATTGTTGTTGCTGTTTTGATGTATGAGCGTGGCCCAGAAAAACTGAAACACAAATAAAAACGGTCTGCAATAAATGTACTCCCTCACATGCACGCTTGTAATCAAATAATTAATCGTATTCTGTCATCCAAGCCACTGGCCCTTTTTCCCCACTGCCTTGCTTTCTGCTTAAAGGTCAAAGTTCACGACAGTGTAAAATTAGAAAAACACAAAACAAAAAACGAGGGACGTGGATGATCTCTAACCTTTTTTGTGGGAAAATGGAGAAAACTATGAATGAAACACGAAACCACAGACCTGCATCCCAACAGCAACCTTCTGCCAAAGATGGAGGACAGGCGGTGTTAACGGGCAGAAAGGAGGTTCTGAATGTTATCCCTGGTTTATTGGGAAGGCCTGAAAGGGTCCGGTTGCCTAAATCACACCGTCGACAGTTTCATTTAACACAGCGTGATGGAGCTCCAGTACTCGGCCCACTTCACGTTTACGGCCTGCTTTCACTGAAGACACGAAGATCGCTCTTTTGTTGTCATTTTTTTCTAGCTCCCTCCCAGGGAATGCGCTGAGATGTTTTTGAAGCCGACTTCTCAGCTGCCCCGATACGTTTAATATTTTCCCCTCTGCGTGTCCAGGACATTTACAGTTGGCGTCAGAGTAGCGGGCCGGTCTGAGGGAGGCACTTTGAAGTGTTTGTGGTATCGCCACATCTGCAGGCAATATGTTCGAACTTGGGGTGGGGGGAACGCATTTTGTCGGTTTGCTCTTAACGTCATGTGACAATGAACAACAACTTTTAACTCTTTGCAGAGCAGTCTGGCCGCACCACCAGCTAGAGCACTGAAGCCCTTTAGCTCAGGTTAATGTGGTTGCTAACGTTAGAAAAAAACATAATAAACAATAAAAATATTCTTGCCAGATATTTAAAAGTCAGCCGAGAGGATGGTGTGGCACTGAAACTTTAACCACAGCTTTAACTGTCCGCTCGTCGCTGAGGGTGGCTACACCGACCGCCACAATCGAGTAAATATGGTGTCTGTTGTGAGGGTTTACTGACGGCTTCACTTTTTAAGCTATCCTGGTGCAATTCTCCTGTCACAGGCCAAGGTCCTGCCAACATGGCAAACCCTCTTAGCGGGGTGCAGGAATGCGCCCTCTTCTTCTGTGTCAAAATCACGTTTCACTGCCTGGCGGGCAGCTCTCGTCAATAGGCAGCATGTTGGTCGACCGCCGGTCACCACTGTGATGCATCTCACGTAAAATGCGACTTTACACAAAACACATTGCGAGGGTCGTTTCAGGACTGCACCAGATTCCTGCGCCAGTCAGCCTGTGAGCTTCAGCGGCTGCAGAATAGCAGGCCACTGTTGTTTTGTTCGATAACCCAAAGGCGCTGGAATTCTTGGCATTATGTCGAAAACAATGAGTCTGCAAAACATGTTGTGTCTTTAAAAATGTGATTGACTTTTTCACGGCCCCTTATGGTCATTTCATTTTTAAATGCATGCATAATTTTTCTGATCTTACAGAAAACAAACATCCATCTACTCTATTTCATTTTTTTAACCAATCAGTCTTCCAGAATATATTGAGAAGTACAACTCTGGCTTGCATAACAGAAAACCTCAAGAAATATATCTAGTAAACAATTTAAAAAATCTATACGGGGCTGTAATAGGTGTTCATTTTATGTTCATTGATTATAATTCAAAACAGACGAAAATTATGAATGAAATACAAATTAGACCTGAACTTGGACCAAATGCAAATGCATTGTGTGTTTGAATCCAGTAAATTTTCTTAACGAGTTTATTGCAAGGTTTTCAATGTTTCCCTTGTATACAAGGCGTCGAACACATCTGAACAATGTTCCACGGCCATAAACCACTTTGGTGTGGTCTTATAATTCACATCCTGTTTTGCTCTCAATGAATACGCAAACTGCCTCATGTATAGCTGTCTGAGAGGCTCCGAACTGCCCACGGCCAGTTTCGTAAGCTGCTCCCCGCATGGGAGTTGGTGTTGCTGAGGGCCCGAGAAACATCTTGCCCATCGACCTCTTTCCAGGCGCCCCTGTGAGCCTCAAATTGGTGCAGCGATCCTTTATGTTTTTGCACTGAACTGACCCAGAAACTGAATAATAAACTGTTGGCATGAAAACCACAACTTGTCATAAAGGCCGCACCCTGCAGAGCAAAATGTGTTGCGCCGCCGTAGATCAAGAAGCAGGAAATACCTGCTATTTAAGTTTCTTTTTTAAAGACACCCCCCAAACACACACACACCCCTACGGATTTAATGGAACGGCTCGGCTTCTGCGTGCCTCCGACACCGAATCGCACGCTGCCAGGCTCCTTCGCTCCCTCCAAAAACATCGCCTGGTTCTTCTGACTCATTTGGGAGCTCAAGAAAAAAAAATCTGGGAAGAATATCTGCCCGGTGGAAAATGATTCAGTGGGCATAACGTGCATGTGTGAGCCATTTTGGCTCATTATTTCTGAATCTGAAAGGTTATGGAATTGAAAACAGCACGAGGAGTCATTCTTCTGGAGGTTAAAAAAAAAGATCTTGAATCTGGAAGGTGGTTCCACATGTCTGAGGCCTGAGAATGTAGCTGAGGATATGACAGGGTTTGTTTCATCGTTAACCTAATCGGGAGTCTTACAGTTAAATGTAGCTTCGCTTAATTGAATGAGGTATCTGTTGTCCCAGATTAGGATAAATGAATGCAAGTCCCCCCCCCCCCCCCCCCCCCCCCCAAGCTGGCACTGCTGCTCGCGTCCAGCTGTAGGCGCCGGCTGAGGATTCAGCTTAGAGGAACGGCGAGGATTTACTGTCAACCAACAGCAGCGTTTTTCTTCTTTTTTTGTTTCCTCGCCATCGGAGTGGTGATGAAATCTGACGAGATTCTGCCCGTCACCGGTGACATCCCTGGTGAGGATGGAGATCTTTGGGGCACGATTGTGTAAGACTCACTGCGAGAATGAGCGAGTTCTCGTCATCCCTCTGGCCGCTGCCTCCGTGTGGTTTGTGTCTGCATCTCCCTGGGTACCTGGGTACCTGGGTGCCATCCTGACCCTTTGTGGAGCTTCCAGTGCACCACACTGCGGAGAGCACGTGCTGGATGGTCCCCTACCATCCCCGTCCAGTTACCCCATGTCGAATCTACCTGAGACAATATTGTTTGCCATTTTCTGAAAGTATTAGGATAGAAAATATTTTGAAAGCATCTGAATTAAAACAGTGTGACTCATATGTGTTTAAAGTTTTCATATAGCTCACGTTTCATATCATGTAACAGCCAATGCAAGAAGTAATGATTTTAGAAAAATAGAATAGAATAGAATAGACTAGAATAGAATAGAATAGAATAGAATACAATATAATATAATATAATATAATAGAATAGAATAGAATCTTTAATATCATCGTACACTGGGTAGCACTGTCTGCCTGACACCTTCAGGGGTTTGAGTCTCTCCTCTACTCTGTATGACTGTACTCTGCAGGTTCCGTCCATCCTGTGTGGGAGTATCCTCTATGTCAGGAGTAGGAGTAGGTGACCCTACTCCCGGAATGCCGGTATCCAGCAGGGTTTCAATCCAACCAGGTCTGAACCACGCCTAGTCTCAGGTAGGTAGTAAATCATCAGGTACCACTGGATACCGTCCCTTCAGCATCTGGGATGCCAAGCCCTTCTCCACGCGCTCCGGTTTCTTCCTGCAGACCAATGGCAGAGCCGGTCAATCTGTAGGCGAGACTGGCAGCTGCCTTGGGTGCCAACCTGTAAGCCAGTTTCACTGTGTTTTGGATGGGAGGTGCTGGCAGTAATCAGAGCTGGGAGGTTCTGGTCCAGGCAGTACAAATCCAGACCAAGATTTTGTTCCAACCTACCAGTTGTGAGTGAGATTCTTCATACTGAACTGGTTGGTTGAAACAAAATATTTATCAGGATTTGTAGTTTTTGAGCCTGAACTTTCCACCTCTGGTGGTAACGCTCATCTAGGGTGTCACATTAGCTTGGACAAGCCCTGCCCCAAGGCTTGCAGTAAGACTAATTGATGTGTCAAAAGTGGTCATAGTGTGGATGCACATAGGGCCAAGTTTACAAGGCTTGGGGCCCCTGGGCTAAAGTCATTTTTGGGGCCCTACATATTGCATAAAATGCTGCTGTAACAACCAGAAATAAACTCTGGTTGTTTCTCCCGCACATCTTTGGGCCCTGGGCTTCAGTCCAGGTTAGTCTGTGCATAAATCAAGCTTTGTACACAGCCTACAATCTAGCCTTCTTCCCTGTGCTGCCTAGACTCTCTGGGACCCTGAGTAGGATTAGCTACTGGAAAATGTTTCGGTAAATTTGAAGGGTGCAATATATGAAGAAAAAAATACATTGATAACAATTTTCTAGAGGCCATTTTGAAGATCTGAAGTAATTACATTAATGGAATAATATTAAGATTAATGCAATGGAAAACTGAATGAAGACCTACGCATGCAATCTGATTAGTATGACAAAATGCATTACAGCAATAAACAATAAAAAAGAAAATTACATTTAAAAAAATTAGAGCTGAGTTTTAGTTGGAATTTACTGGATTAGAGTTATATAAGATTGGCTTTGACGTTTTGCCTTTGAAGGCGTCATTATGAATTATTTCTAAAACTATACAACATAGTTCTACTTTACTGTTGACCACCAAGACCCATAAAGTTAATCTAAATTGTCTCTTATTAACACACAAAAAAAAAACACATAAAATGGTACATTTATCAGAATTTTGACTGCTCACTTATCCTGCCATAATCGATACATTCTAAACCTGGAGGTATGCCGACCTCTGCATTTATACGACAGATGGAATTAATGTTAGTTTGGTTCATACATTTGTGATCTCCTGTTGCTTAAAGGTCAGGGATGGAGCTACATTAAAATGATAGATGTGATTGTCAAGGTCACTAAGCAGGCCTGAAAAGATCGATATCCTGTTGGCTCTTCACAGCCTTCAATGCAATTTTGTAACAAGGATTTAACACTGTGGGACTTTGAGGTTTCATTTCTGAAAAAAAAACACTGCGGGGGGAAAAGTACATACAGTATATTAGGTCACTGTTATTTCACTTTCAGAATAGCAGTGAGGCTTTGCCCAAACACATGGGTGCAGTTCTATCCTCTCCAGTATTTATAAACCACTCACTTGCAATGTGTTTAAGGAACCGGCCTTCTTCATTTAGCTTCAATCATCCCACAAGCGCTTGCTCCGAATATCTGAGGAAACTACAAAATACATTTATGCATATTACTTCTGACATGCCCCAATGAAAGCCTGCCTTGATAAAAAGGATCATTGTCTTCTAGACTGGTAACAATTGTACTCTTTTATCTAAATAGTCCATCTGAAAGTAATTTGCCCGGCCATATGGTTTTTGATTGTTAGTTGAAACAATACGAATGAACATTGTAGCTGTTTGAGATGATAATGAGATGTTTTTATATTGCAATATCTCAACTCAAGAATATATTAGAAGCATATTTATTAAATATATTCAGTAGTGATGTCACTAAATTATATTTCTTAATGATTTCAGAAAATACATTTTAGCCTGTCAACATACAAAATCCCTACAGCCGTTTTACTGGTCTTCCGTTTTTAAGAAACATTCTTGAATTTCCCAGGAAGGCACAGATCCACAGGGTCACCTGTTTACCTTATAAATGGTTGGTTCTGAGATATGCAGAGCTGCACCGTAGTCGGTGCTGTGTATTCATATCTTTGTGGGGACCGTCCATTCATGTCTAAGGACATAACCCTAACCCAAATATGACAGCCTTACCTCCTTCCCCGCCATAACATTAACCATAAGTAATCAAAGAAAAAAGACTTTTGACATTTTTTCGTTTTTTGATCACTGATTTTTATAAAATGGTCCCCACAAGGTAAAAAAAACAGGTCCCCACAAGGTCAAACAGGTTTTTGTCACATTATGGAGATATTTGGTCAGGAAAGTAATCTGGTGCAGATTACAAATGACAAGACTAAAAATATAATAAGCAGTGTTATTCTTTGGATTATTTGAATTGGGTTATTGCTATACTACTATACTTTGGTGTTTTTGGCTTCACAATAGTGCTAGGCGATATAAACAATGTACTGTAGGCCTGTCAACTTATGGACATGACTGGTACGCAGGTACGCATTCACCTTTAAAAACAATACGTGAGACAATAGATTGTTTGTAAAAAAAAGCAAATGCTTTGGAATGTGATTTACTCTGATTACTTGATTAAGTACTTCATTTCTGTAATCAGAGTACGTAATCCAGATTACATGTGCTTCATTACTACACAACACTGCACACGCACACACAAAATCACAGACTATGGGGTGTTTGGAGACACCGGTTTACTTGACACCATATCCTTGGAAACCAGGGAAGAAACACGCGCAACACAAAGAGATGTTTACACTCTACGCTCAGATTGGTAGGATTCAAACCCCGGAGTCTGGGTCCTCACACCTACAGCTGCAGGCCCAAAATATCAAATTGGTGTCCCTAAATTGCCCATTAAGTGTGAGTGTCTGCTCTGAGATGACCTCACGTCCCATCTGAGTGATCCCATGTGCCCGGTGCTTTGTGGGATTGGCTCTCGCCACTTGTCGACCCTTTATGGATAAGCAGGTAGACAAAAGATGTATAAAGAGATATAATGGTCTTTTAGAGGCCGACATGGAATGATGTTGGTCAAGTAAGTGTGACTAGTGTGAGCTACTGTGAGCAAGGTAGTTAGGCTGTAGTTATAATAATGCGTTCAGAGAAACTGATCTCCCTACAGGTGCAGCTAATGCCTGTCAATATAAGAGTTCAATGAATTGTCCAAACTTGTTCCGTCTTGCAACATTGTGATTGTTCACTACAGAAAAGCCCCATGTGGCACCTTCAAAATAAAAGTAAGTCTGGCTTTTAATATTTCTCACAGCAAATTAATTTTATTGTTGAGAAAGAAATGTTGGACTGAAATACTTCCAAGCCCATCCATCCTCTGTAACTACCTGTACTATTCATTGTTATTTTTTTTTTGGGGGGGGGGGGGGGGGGGGGGCGGGGGGCAGAGCCTATCCCAGAGACTTCTGGTACAAGGCAAGGAACAGCCCAGGATGGGATGCCAACCTATTGCACCACTGATCAATGAACAAATTTAGTCGTTTAAAAAGGTTTTTCCCCAAATACAATATATTTAAACCTTTATTATTTCAATTAATTTCATTGGGAAAATAGTGCTTTTCATGACAGGTCAGGTGCCACAGTTACAGCTTAGGTAAACAAGGCAACATTCGTTGTTTTGTTCCTCTGGGAAAAAAACACTATACCCTGCTGTTTCCTGTTTTTCCGAGAGATGAGATGATATCACCCCTCTATGTGACTGCAGCCACGCATTAACCAGGGCTGCATAACTAAAAGCACATGGCACCAGGAATAACATTTAGAAAGCAATTAGTATGATCTCCCTTTAATAATGTCTGCTTGGCACTGACAGTACAATAGCTCTCAGAAGGCAGCCCCGCAGATGCAAGCAAAACATGCTCGGCGAGCTAATGTGACATATATTTATAAACAGCCATACTGAGCATAGTTAGCCCTTACTGAGAATACCTGCTGAGGGCTGTCAGGAGTAATGATTTATGGTAACATGGAGTAATTACATATTTAGCAGTATGTGTTTTGATGGTTTGAGGAGTTCCAACTTGATGCTTATGTATCTTCATTTAATTATGGGAGGAAAAGCATTTCACAGTGTCAGGTGAAGGATGTGAGGTTCTAAAGGGTATCTGACACCGGTCGGATAGCCTTCGGTACAAACAGGCTGAGAAATGTGGGATCTTTGGTCCGTGGTTCTTCCTAAGACCTGCCCCAGGATGGAGACCAGAACAAGGTCATAAAGGGAAAAGAGGAGGGAGCTGGAAATTCATTCAGGTGTGGGAGTGGAGACGATGGAGAGCAAAAAATCACAAAGACAGACACTTACCATCGGCGCGAGGGGAAGGCACGAATCCGACATGCATGTGAGGTGAGGAGAAAAGCAGAGTGAAATGTAGGCTGGGCCATCAGAGAGTGAAAGAGGTTCATGAAACTCGTAAGAAGATGCAAGTGAAGTGAATGAAGGTCAGTAGACTTACAATATTACAGGAAACAGGTACTGGCACTTTACAGAGAAACCGATGGCATTCTGCTTGTAATACTAGTTCAGGGCTTAACTTCCACTTGGAGTACTAGCTTGGTACTTTACTTCCACTTGGAGTACTAGCTTGGTGCTTTACTTCCACTTGCAGTACTAGCTTGGTACTTTACTTCCACTTGGAGTACTAGCTTGGTACTTTACTTCCACTTGCAGTACTAGCTTGGTACTTTACTTCCACTTGGAGTACTAGCTTGGTGCTTTACTTCCACTTGCAGTACTAGCTTGGTACTTTACTTCCACTTGGAGTACTAGCTTGGTACTTTACTTCCACTTGGAGTACTAGCTTGGTACTTTACTTCCACTTGCAGTACTAGCTTGGTACTTTACTTCCACTTGCAGTACTAGCTTGGTACTTTACTTCCACTCTGCTAGCTTTTATTTAAGTCACGATGGATAATATTTCTGGAAATACCATGCTGAGTCCACTAAGTTGCATTACGTTGAATGTGAGATACACTATGTATGCTGGCATGATATAGTGAAAATAAACAGTTCCGACATTTTCCACAGTTTATTTTTCACTTGTTGCTTCCAGTTCAAATGTACCTCTGTGATCTTTGGATTGCATTTCAAATAGTGAAAAGGGAAACAATCCAGATGAGAATGGATGTGTTTTATATCGACTGCGTTTCATTTCCATTTTCAGCACTATCAGATATAACTGTATTTCATGATCACTCCCCCTACTGGACACAGTGTTTCACCTCATGTCATATCAACTTCTAAAATAGCTTCTTAATTTGGCCACAAATAAAAAAAGCTAAGCAGGTGCACAAATACTGTCATTTCTATCTCCATAAAAGCAATCCAGCGCATATATATTTAACAATGAATACATAAATACACACTAAATAAACACTGTGGAGGCATGTCTATAAAACATGCAGAAAATAATTCTAAAAAACTAGAAGTCAGTTAATACTTCATTGTTCCTTTTCAACACAGGAACTGTCTTGCAAATTAACCAAATAAAAAAAACTGAAATTAAGCAATCATTGTCAGAATCCCTGATTCCTTTTGATATTTACATGTATAAAGCAAAAATAAATCTATTTTTAAAAATATATGTACACCTCAGTTGAACAAAACTCTCGATTATAATGATAGATTTTTGCATTGAATTTAAATTGGCACAGCAGTGCCTGGAATTTTCACGGGTTTGGTTTTCATCGTACTTGTGATGTCATTTCAAAACAGCATCCCACTTTCCCTCTTCAGCAATTTGTCCTCATCTACGCGTTGCGTTACATGGGCAAAATTAGGAGCCATCGTTGCTGTAAGTGTCACAACTCATGTCATCTATCATTCTGATTCACTCTCTCCTCCCTCGGGGACTCTCGGGAGTGTAGATCACACATTATTTGTATTACTGTATGAATCCACATCTGGGTTCTGCACATAACAGTGATAAAAGTGGGAGGAGCATCACGCGGTGTCATTACACAGAACCACGCACTGACACAAAATCCATCAAGTGCCAAAATTTGAACTTCTAGATTTACCTTCACTCTTTCCTTTGATGGAGCAAATTCCATGGCTATGATTTCCACGTTAAATAATTCCCAGCGATTTGAGGAATGGCAGCGTTTTACAGGATAGGAATGGTTGGATTAAAAACGCAAACTTGAAGTGAACCAAATTAATTCATTAAAATATTTCTGATTGTGATAAAATGTAGGAAATAAATACAGACTTCAAGCAGCTTTTGTTTTGCTTTGATATGGTTCTGCTTGTAACCGAATTAGCAGGAACCACTGCCTGGATGTCAAGGTCCACGGCGAGAGTTGATTGTCCTGCAGGAGAAGCTGAGGTGCATCGCTGCCATTACTTCATAGCGATCATCCAGACGGGGACTATCTGCTCCGGGAAGCCCTGCTGCTTCTCCACCCCCAAGATCTCCAGGCCTGCTTTCAGAATGATGGCTTTTACGATGTCTAGGTGCCGGATAAGGCTGCTGTCAATGGGGTCCAGCTTGCAGCCCTGCCTGGCCATGTTGTCCTTGATGACGATGATGCCGTCGGGTCTCAGACTGGCTTTGCATCTGATCAGGAACTTCATCAGGTCGTTGTCAGTCAGGTGGCCTGAAATCACATCAACCGTCAGTCAGAACGTAGAAACACAAGGAAAAAGTGCATCGTACTACTCGACGCGGCAGCCAGT
The DNA here is from genome assembly GCF_023856365.1 of Brienomyrus brachyistius. Classification (NCBI taxonomy): domain Eukaryota; kingdom Metazoa; phylum Chordata; class Actinopteri; order Osteoglossiformes; family Mormyridae; genus Brienomyrus; species Brienomyrus brachyistius. Next base: position 15,397,453 of record NC_064547.1, on the reverse strand, counting down.
TTCTAAGGAAATGTGAGCACTGGCAGTCTGCACAAAAGCCATTTGTTTAATTAATTCCACAAGATCTTATCAGAGGAAGCAATTTGGAAGTCAGTTGACCATCACTGAAGCTGCCATGTAGAATATGGAAATGTGTCAATTTCTCCAAGTTACTTCTTCCACACACCATTACCTCTCTTATAGTATCAACTTCCGCACACGACAGAATTACACTGGTGACCTATAAAGCTATAAAAATAGATTCCGACCTCAAATAAGCTGAAATGTAAACCAGTGAGCTGCAAGGTTCTGTCTAGTCACACCTGGGTGCCGCCAAGCAAAACATAGCAAGTCAGATGACCACATGCCGAAGACTTATCAGTTGTCTTACATGTGCTATTCCTTATATACACATGCTCTCAATTATCAGGGAGCTAATGAGAGCAATAGAACCAAAAAAGAGGGGAGGGGTGGAAAATTTCCCCCACACCTTTGGTAGAAGATGGATTATGGACCCACATAACCAAGCATTTGTTTACAAATCTACGCCACCTTCTGCAACCCTAATCATGATCTATAGTACTTTCTTCTGAGGTGCAGCATTCGAAAAGGTGGCTTACAAATGTTTGAGGATTAATTTGCTCGAGGCAGGTTGGAGAAAGAAATGACAAGACACAAGAAAGGGAAAAGGGAACAAGGACATTATTTGGGGGATTAGTGTGGAGACATTAGTATGGAGTATTAATGTAACGCTGGGGAATGGTAACCAAAAACAGCTGATTCGGGGTCTGCACAAGGGACACGCTCAAGAAAACAGAGACTTACTACGAGGGTTTGGGTGTCAGATCTCCAAGAAATGATACAAAACTCATTTCATGTAACTGCAGGTAATAAGGCACAGGTGCAGCTAAAGTATTTGCTTGTAACTTTGCTCTCTCCAGGCACATCCACACGCCCACGTCGTACAGTTATGTAGCTACAACACTCAGCACTCTCATTCCTTCAGATTTAGGTGGGACTTACATGCGACCCATTGCATCCAGATGACATCGTACTTCTTCAGGGGGGGCGTGAGATCCTGCAGGTTGTAGCAGTAGTAGGACTCGATGCGGTCAGCATCACTGCCCAGGTAGCGCTCGTGGGCGTGCATCAGAAAGTCCTCTATCATGTCTGCCATCTCCAGTGTCTCGAACACTGGCAGGAGGACGTTCTTGGCTACCCTCCCGATCCCACAGCCACAGTCCAGGGCACACTTAGTGCCAGCCTTGCCAGGACCCTGTCAATGATCGCACAGACTCACCGTCACTATCATCTTTCCATTAGTGGCTTCTTACATTCAAACAACCTTGTATGGTTTCTTCTAGTGCTGCAGGAGATTCAGCTTTGAAACTTATAGTGGGTGGGATTTACCACTGACATCCAGCCTATGGTGTCCTCTGCCTCGGGTCCTATGCTTCCTGACATAGACTCTAGCCCCCCCCATGGCTCTGTGCTGGATGGGTTAGATGGATGGATGGATAGATGGATGGATGGATGTCATTTACTACCCAGTTCAAAGCCACGGAAGTAACCAACAACCGGTGCACTAAACCTAATAATGACCAACAGTTTATCATATTCCAACCAACTGTGGGTTTCACGGCCTTTTACCATCACGAGTTCTTTGCCAAACTGTTCACTGTAACGTGTGTGGAAAAGCACCATCGGGCTCCCCGGCAAGTCGGTCTCTATCGGATGCTTTAATGCATTTTCACCCTATAACTGTACATACAATTTTAGACGTTTTTTAAACTACTTGCTCCCCAATTCTCGCTCATTTTTCTGCTGTAGATATACAGTTTTCTGTTGTCCTTTTCATCTGATACACATTTAATATTTTATCAACAAGTGATGTTCTAAGAATTGGTGCTGGGTGTAGGGGGGTGGGGAAAACAAAGATCAAGGTTATTGTGAAAATACAGTAAAATAATTTTAACAACAAGTTCACAGTGTTTAGACTGGGAGGGCTTATAAGACCCAGTCTGGCTAATATCACGTCGATGGAACTGGGTTTTTAAAGGGGGTTACGTGTCAAGTGGCGCTTTCACTCAGTGGGGTGAAGCCTCTGTGCTCGAGTTTGGAAGGTCACTGGTTGAAGCCATGTCTATGGAGCCCTGAGCGTGACCCTTAGCCCCCTACCCCCGGAGCACTGCCACAGGGGGCTGCCCGTTACTGCCAAGCTCTGTGTTACCCGTGTGTGTTATGGTGAGCAAGATGGGGTAGGCAACGAGAGAATCATCATTCCGTAATACCAAAAAACTGAGACATGGTTATGTAGATATGACCGTGTGATTAGTATTAACTCGTATTTCAGTGTCTTCATACACCTATAGGACTGAAAAAAGTTTTTTTTTAATTGTTTTAATTAAAAGCATTTGCAATATGCATCCAAAGAATGAGTTCAGCATAGGTTGCACAATACAGCGGCAGTATGATGCATCTGACACCTGTTCATTACTGGTTTTCACTCATTAATCAGGAGATCAGCCAGAAGGCTATAAATAGCACGTCTCAATGGCACATGAGTGCAGGAGTTATGCCGCACATACTTCAGGATGCGTATTTAGTAACTGTCTCTGTACAGAAAGCTTTGCTGCTGAAGTTTGCGCACTTGCTTTACGTATAAAAAATACCTAGTTGTGAACTTGCTATAACAAAGCAGACAACTTCAAATATATTCGTCCTTATGTACCAAAAGTATAAGCGTGATTACATGCTCAAAATGTAATATGGTGAAAATAATACTTTTATTTGTGCTACACTCTCAAAAAAATGGTATCTTTGCTTGTCACTGGGGCTGTACTCTTAAGGGTCTGCAAATGTACCATCATGTACCTTTATATGTAACATTTCTGTACCATTGATGGTACATTAATGCTGTTTGTACCTTTGGGATGTTCCTCGGAGTCCATTTCTGTACCTTAAAAGGTACAATTACAAGGGTACAGACCCAGTGACAACAAAGGTACAAATGTTTACCCTTTTTTTCTGAGTGCAGAAGTCTTACCCCAACAAACTTTTTCAGGAACTGCCTGGAACCTTCTAAGTCAATCTCGGAAATTTCGATGAAGCCTCCCATCATCCCCTCCTCCGAGGCCTCCACACCTTTGTAGAAGTTCTGTGCTCTTGCGTAGAACTGCTTCTCCCCCTTGATGTACTCACAGGTTACAGCAAAGAGCTGGACTGACCGGTGGAGCAGGGGAGTCACAAAGTCAGATGCATTCCAGCATGTTGCTACATGTGGCTATCCCATAATATTCAGAAAATAATCAGAAAAATCAATAGCCAAGGTGTACTCGTATATTTCAATCGAAAACTTAAAAAATTGTCATTGACAGCTACATTGTGAAGGAACTGGAGTTTTCTACCGCACCTGAAAGGTTGTTGCTAAAAGCTATCTGGTGTACGTGTGGAGCGTACGCACCGCAGTTCGGTCTGCGAGTCTGTGTGTGGGTTTGAGACATGGTACTGCACCCACTGGGAATCTGCACTGGGCACTGCAGTGGTACCAAACCATGCAAAAAACAACTAGCCTGCGAAACTGAAGAGTCCAGGTGTGAGAACTAATTGGGACTGGAATCCGGAGAGCGACATTGTAGTGAAGTCACATGTTCACAATGAACTCTACTGCAAAACTATCTTCTAAATACCCATAGGGACGGAAGCACAATGAATAAACCCAACCAGGCAAGAGAATTGGCATGTCAAACCAAAGGCCATAGTCTCCAAAAGGCCATCAATCTCTCTTCCTATGGATGAGAGGCTGGGCAGGGAGGCGATGTCACCATTATAGCATAGGCCTACTTACAACGAGCTCCAATACATGATCTGTAATCAGAACCCTGAGTCAGCTTCATTAGTCCATAATAAGTGCAGGTTACTTCCCCAACATTCAAGGTGTCACTGCTGTTGGATACCAGACCCACAGCGAAGGGACCTCCCAGCGGGATCTCCTTAACCTCGACGCCATTACGCCGCTCGTTATACTCCCAGCCTGAAGCCCCGAATTTGGGATGGGAACAGGCTGATGCACATGTGCGTGCGTCTCTGCGGAAAGGCGGTGCTTAACTTTGCACTGATATTATCTGTGTGAGGTTTTCCCTTGAAATCGTGTTCTCAGCAGGTAATGTTAGAAAAGCGGCAGGTGACTGCTTGGCACAGACGCCGTACTCTGATATTCGCGGGCGGACGGTCATGTGAGGCCTGATTGGCGCTTCCCGTAGTGAGATAAGTATAGCAACAACACAGTCCCTACAGGCAGGCGTTTCTCATCATTTACACCACCCATTCATTGAAAAGGCACTTAGTTAGATTCAGTTACAAATGTATCTTTTAAATGTGTCTACCCTGCAGTCAGATCATATTTACATCGGTTGCTAAATAGATGGAACGAGCTAGAAAATACACCTGACAAGCAATTGGCATCTTTTATAGCACATTTTAGAAAACGCGGTATCAGTCAGCACCTGTCTGAATTGTGCAACGTTTTGGTAGATTGTAAAAACACATGAGTGTAAAAAATGTAGTCTGTATGACAGGTAACTTATGTTCACTATTAAAATACAGTTATGATATTAAATACCCATATGACACCTGAATTGGGGTTAATTGTCAACAGAAATCAGGAAATTAATCACTCATAATACAGCTAATTATATTCATAATACTAATAAATAATCAATAATAACATAAATGGGAAGAATTTAACACATTTTGTATCTAATAACAGGAACTCATTAACACCTTTTTTGGACAGGATGCACGAAGAGAACTTTGTTATTTTAGGGTTATGGTACAACTCCAGGAACCTTTAAATAACTACAGCCCGTTAGGGCCAAGTGCGTTATGCAGGTCATCCAGTTAGAAGAACATATTTATAACACAGATGAACTATTTTTATAAGATATAAATGTGTATATACATTATTAAACGTCATATATTTAAGATATAGAATTTAAACAATTATTAGTTTTTTTTGCAACTTTGTAATCTTACCCGGGTTACAATAAAGAAACATTTATAGTTTGTGCGGTATACATTAATACTTCTCCACATTTGCGAAATTAATAAATAAAAAATAAATTAATACTTTCTCACAGCATATAATGTACTCATCAGCTTTCATCATAGCAGCAAATCATGAGGATACAAATCATTGCCGTCTGCGAGGCAAGCCGGTGTGATTCACCTAGAGGGATTTGCTCCAACAGGTACAGATAACTGGCGAAGAACTCCTTCCTGAGGGTCTTGTGGAGGTGGAAGGACATGCTATGCCGGCAGAGGCCATCGTCTGTCTTCTTCCAGCGCCGACGGAAAGCTTGGTGAGCAGCTCTGTGCTCCATGGTGGTCATGGAGTCTGGCTTGCAGGAGGGACTGGGCAGGAAACGTGCGGCACTGGGACGCTAGCGGGTGCAGGGCGCTATATCTGCACGAAGCTTGGCACCATCGCAGTAACTGATCGGGGCGATCGTGCGCTCTGCAGGTGCTGAAAGTCACCAGGGTGTCGCAGAGCGGCTGCTCAGCAGACGGGAATCCAAACTAGGAGCCTGTGTGCTTCTTCTGCCATATCGAATAGTCGCGTAAAATCGTAGTGACAACTGTTGTGACACCCAGCAAGCATTTGGGTGCAACTGGACAGGCTAGTGACATGTCGGCTATTATTAGCTTCGCCATAAATTAGGGACCTTCTTGTGTTTGTATACAATTGCGGAGGGCTAATCACATGTCTAAACAAATCTGCACAGACATGCACACGCATTTACATCTATGTTTTAATACCTTGCAAACAGTAAGGTTATCAAACTACTACAGAGCTGTTCACTGTTGCCCACGTTTTATTGGAAATACACGCATTCTAAGAAAGAAAAGCGTGTTCAGAATCCCCACAGGAAGGCGAGAAACAGTTAATTGTATCAAGAGTGTTGGGCATTTTAAAAATTTGAATAACTAATTCACAGACCTCACCATGGGAAATATAAAGCCATTAAATTAAGGTATTTTACTAAGATATAGAAAATATTTACCTCCTGAGGCCACGTAGATTTGCAGCTATTTTGAAGAAATGTGATCAGGCATTCAAAGGATTTAAATAAATTGAATCAATCACAATTTCAATTTGATTAGAGACATCGTTCAGTTATTTGCTTGGGCAGTTCAGATTTATATATAACCTCTGTAAATAGACCACCATCAATTGCGTGGTATGATGTCTGCTATAAACATATGAATACAATGACATCAATTAGTCCTGACTAACTTCACATGCACAGTAATTCATGTTATACACAGAAATATTAAGAGCAAAATGGAAGTTAAAACTGAACTAATTTAAGCCTCACAACTGAGGGCTGACAAATTTAATTATAAAAAGGGCGAAGCTGCCAGATTAAAAAGTGTGTCGTTATTTTTATATCCCGTGTGATGCCATGTGATATTAAACTGTTTGTATAGTTCAAATGTGAATTCGATTTGTTCATAAACATATACGGACCCTAACTGGCTGACCCTGTGTAGCCTACCTCTTTTTTGATAAAAGCCTCTGTTAAATATGGTAAATGTAATGTAACGACAGATTTGAATGGCTAACATTTTATATGGGATGTTGCACTGCAGGCACCCAGATATTTATTGCACATAAACGGCCAATGTTGTGCCATTGTATTTGGAATATGTTTCCTATTCATTCCCAGAATAGTTTAAGTTGAATGATTCGTGTAAGCAGCAAAAATTGAAGTCTGTCTGTATAAAAACACATTTCGACATTAAGCAAAAATAGCAACAATAATATAAAGAATAAGTGATCAATTTTGTGAACTTGAGTAGTTAATATGATAAACATTATTTTAAAATCCTCTGCTCCAATATCTGTTAATGAGATACGGGTTTGTTTTTAGAATGAAGAGAGAGCTTACTTAAATGAGTAATCGGTTTATAAAAGTGTTGTTAATAAAAATAACCCAGTTAAATATATTACTATATATAAACTAAAATGTGTTTTTTTCCGCAAAAATAAAGAAAACGTTTATTTTAACCTATCACTGAAATGCAGTCCTGGAAGTACGCTTAAAATTTCCTCCCAGCCTGTAGATGGCAGTATAATTAATAAAAATGTAAGCAAATAACCCAGCTACTGTTTTCCTCGATCTATGTCGGCAGAGCGAGCTGTTGTCTAACCATAGCAACAGGGACGCTTTAGTGGTCAAACTTATACTTTGGCTATGGGAAATCACAAATAATAGACCACATCCTGTCAATTTAACACATTTTCTTGCGCACAATCAACAGTCCTATTTATTGGTGTATGTCTGTGAGGAGGTCGAGATGCAGGCGGAGGATGCGCGATATTTAAAGAGGTTAGCAGCAGAGCTAACTAACATGCTAATATTGCGAAACGAAACGTTTTTGTGTAACGGAAAAAAAACTCACTAACAAAAGTTGACACATATACTTATTTATACAATAACCATATCTAACAATGCCACATCCGTCTTGTATTATGTGACGATATGAACGAAATACGCTGGTTTTTCTTGGTGTTTTGCGGACACTGTCTAAGTAACTCATCATCTAATTCCGTTTCTTTAAGAAGCTGGGTTTCAGGATTTAACTACCAAAACGCCTAATAAGCTTGAGGGATAAAATCAGCCCTTTGCTTAGTGACAGTCTGTATGTTAAACCCAAGCTAGCTGGACCAAGGGCGCGTTTAAGTTACTTAGAAAATATTATTAATAACAACAATAATAATGATATGAAATCATAATATTAAAAAATTATAGTTATAATAAAAAATTATAACTACAGAATATTTGCTCTGACTTTTTAGTTTAAGATGCGAATGGGACATATAGCAAGCTAATTTCTGAGTTAAATATTTCTAATTATACACCAAACATGCCCCAGCCTTTGGTTTTCCCCAGTTTACTGGAAACTGTCCTTATTGCCCTTTTTTGTGTAAAGCTACAGTCAAACTGTGTCTATTCCCATGTGTAGGAGAGTGAAGGGCGGGAGTATCGATGTCCATCCAACTGAAAAAGCCCTCATCGTTCATTATGAGGTGGAGGCGACAATTTTGGGAAAAATGGGTTATCCAATGCTAGGAGAGCGGAAGGAGTGCCAGAAGATGTAAGCACTTTTGGGGATAAGATTCCTGAATTTACCTGTTAAGAGTTCACTATTCACTTAACCATGATTCTGTTTTGAAATAGAAAGTTAGGCTTTGGACCAGAAAATTTCAACAATATAAAACTAATAACACTTATTTTATGTACAGCATTCGTCTCAAAAGCCTGAATGCCAGTACAGATATTGCTTCGCTGGCTCGGAAGGTGGTGGAGGAGTGCAATCTTATCAACTCCTCCAGACTTCCTGAAGTAGAACATTTGTTGTGCTACCTGCAAAATCACAGGAAAACCAACGATAGAGGTAAGGAGAGAAATTGCATTAAGTATCCACGATGGAAGACGCTTTGGGATTGGTGTAGGAAGCCATGTCCTTGGAAATGACAGGAACACATTAATATAGAGTAACTTAATTATTCTCTTTGAAGTGCTTATAACAGTAAGTTATGAATTTTAGTTTTTCAAAAATGCTCCGGTTTTCTATTTACCAATTTTGTTTAATTGGCTCATCAAGACAGAGGAGAAAAAACGCCTGTGAGACCCGGAGATCTGACCCCGTTTGAAGGCATGGAGGTACGGTGTAGAAATACATGGAAATCTTGGTTTTGGGTTGAGAGCAGTTATTTTCTGAAAGGTGATGCCGTTTTGCATCAGATTGAGGAGGAAGCCAGCATCAGTGGCATAGACAGCTATGTGGACCTGCTGTATGAGGACATCTCTGAGAAAGCGAGGGGAGCCGCGCTCATCCTCCAACTCACCCGGAAGCCCGACAATCTGGAGGAGCTGCTGCAGAACGGTGAGGTCGCACACACACTGAAACGGCCCCTCAGCCTGCACCGGGTCGTCTGTCTACAGCCACCAACCCACGTGCGTGTCATGGCCTGGACCCTCATTTACACGTCATGAATATGACTCTTCAGTATAGTTGGCAATACATGATTTTGTACACAATGTTGGGCATGTTTTGCCAACCATCCCCCCTTTGTTCTTCTAACTACTCAGAGACGGCGCTGGGAGCCCTGGCCAGAGTTCTGAGGGAAGACTGGAAGCAAAGCATGGAGCTGGCCACCAGTATAATCTACATCTTCTTCTGTTTCTCAAGGTAAGAAGGGAGATAGATAGATATATAGATAGATAGATAGATAGAGAGAGAGAGAGAGAGAGAGAGAGAGAGAGAGAGAATGAAATGATACTGTTAGATGCTGATCCATCAGGACGGAATCCTTAAGGAGAATAAGCTTTTGGGCTTTGATCGATCTTCCAACTGCTTTGCCTTGCGGAATCCCTACTTAATGTGGGAAAATGTTTTGAACCTTGCTGGATATACCTGAGATTTATGGGTAGTTAATTTAATTGACTACTTCATATGCAGCTAATATTGTTCCAAAACAGTTGAGAGTTACTGAAAACATGGTTTCCTTCTCTCTTTTAAGACAATTTAATCCTTAAAAAAAAAAGGAAAATCTTATCGTAAACTCTAACTGTCTCTCTGAGAGTACTGAGGTGTTATGCTTCAGAATTTGAAAACCATTTGCCGTTTTCACCTGTCTGACTGTTAAATTTACTTCTCTGTCCTTGCGTGAGTTAAACTGACATTTCCCCCCATTTCTCAGTTTCAGTCAGTTTCATGGACTGATCACCCACTACAAGATAGGAGCCCTCTGCATGGGCATCATTGATCATGAACTTAAGAGATACGACCTGTGGCAGTATGAGCTCCAGAAGAAGAAGACGGCCTATATCCTTCCCGAAGGGAACCAGACAGACGGCTGGCTATAGAGTTCCTTTGTTATTTTAATGGACAAATTTGAAAACAAGCTCTTTCCTTAATTTAACTTACGTGAAGAGAGTCCTGACGAGCAGAACCGAAGAAAAGAACATGAGAAAGCTGTAAAGAAGTACCAGAGCCTTGTGGTGAAGCAGGAGCGACTGCTCAGAGGTGCTGTGTGCATCCTCTGGGTGGAGAGCTATTTCCAAATATCCTATTTCATGGTTTCCATGTCATCATTTCCCCATCATTATATTGGACTGCGTAGCATGAGAAGGTCATATAGTGATTAGGATGAAACCTGACGGGGTCACATGCTAATAGGCTCACATGTTAATAGGCTCACATGCTAATAAGCTCACATGCTAATAGGCTCACATGCTAATAAGCTCACATGTTAATATGCTCACATGCTAATATGCTCACATGCTAATAGGCTCACATGCTTATAAGCTCACATGCTAATAGGCTCACATGCTAATAGGCTCACATGTTAATAAGCTCACATGCTAATAGGCTCACATGTTAATAAGCTCACATGCTAATAGGCTCACATGTTAATAAGCTCACATGCTAATAGGCTCACATGTTAATAGGCTCACATGCTAATAGACTCACATGCTAATAGGCTCACATGCTAATAAGCTCACATGCTAATAGGCTCACATGTTAATCAGCTCACATGCTAATAGGCTCACATGTTAATAAGCTCACATGCTAATAGGCTCACATGTTAATATGCTCACATGCTAATAGGCTCACATGTTAATAGGCTCACATGCTAATAAGCTCACATGTTAATAGGCTCACATGCTAATAAGCTCACATGCTAATAGGCTGACATGCTAATAAGCTCACATGCTAATAGGCTCATGTTAATAAGCTCACATGCTAATAAGCTCACATGGTAATAGGCTCACATGCTAATAGGCTCACATGCTAATATGCTCACATGTTAATAAGCTCACATGTTAATATGCTCACATGCTAATATGCTCACATGCTAATAGGCTCACATGCTAAGCTCACATGCTAATATGCTCACATGCTAATAGGCTCACATGTTAATATGCTCACATGCTAATAGGCTCACATGCTAATAAGCTCACATGCTAATATGCTCACATGCTAATATGCTCACATGCTGATGGGTACGCGCTTTCTGCGTTTACAGTATCGCTGTACCTCCTGCTGAACCTGTCAGAGGACACACGGACGGAGCTGAAGATGAGGAACAAGAACATCGTGTTTATGCTGGTGAAGATCCTAGGCAGGGAGAACGCTGACCTGCTGGTGCTGGTCGTTTCCTTTCTGAAGAAGCTTAGTATCTTCCTGGAAAATAAGAACGACATGGTGAGAGTCGCTCTTACACTAACTCCTGATACATGTGGTGTCAGATGGGGCTGCTTCAGTCGCACTTTGCCGGTTTGGGATCTTCCCCCTACACCTGCAGCAAAGACATTTATTTACCAGTGTTCGAATTGTAACTCGGGGGGGTGCCCTGGTGTGGTGCTGTCTGTCTCAGCTGACATGGAGTGGGCACTGCCCATCTGCGGCCACGTTGCCGGTGCCCAGCAGCCCCTAAATGTAAGAGGACATACATGTACAGGAGAAAACTGGTGGAAGGTTAATGGTGGGTCTGCGGGGTTTTAGAAATGCCGTCTGTTATTGGCGGTGAATGGTGGTCGGAAAAGCGAGAACCGATTTACTACACGACGGCCTGATTTACAGGCTGATCGGCTTTGCAGCGATGAACAACTCGGTATCACATGTCATAAACTTTCACTTATAAAGGACCGTAAAGCATTTGATATTGGTAACAATAAGTTTTAAGTGGGAGTCAGAGTGTGACTTTTTTATTGCAAGGTTTTATTGGGGTAAATGTTTACTAGCACAAAACAACAGTTTAACACAGGGCAGATTTTTATAAATATGTCTCCATGTGGGTGAATTAGACCACAGTTAAATATAGTGTGCTGTTAACGAGGGGGGGGGCAGCATTGTAATCAGACACAATGGGTCCTCTGGAGACCCGGAGGAGTGGACGCATCGTGAGGAGTGGCGGGTGCACATCACCTTACTCATGCCTTGCCTGCTGTGTCTCAGGGTCACATGCTTAGGCGACCTCTGTCATTTTCAGCACACAAGTTGGTATTTAAACAGGCCTTGGTCTCATTTGCTGCCAAGGAGGTGGGTGCCGGAAAGCCAGGCTGACTGTTCCATCCAAGCAGAGGTTTGGGGGCACAGGAAGGAGAATCATGTTTTTGTTTATTTTATGTTGTTTTTGCCCCCACTCTGTTACCATCGGCAGGCTGAACTTGACGCCGTGGGGAAGCTGGCCAGACTGGTTCCATGTGACCACGAGGACCTGCTGAACGTCACCCTCCGTCTTCTGCTCAACCTCTCCTTCGACACCGGCCTGCGTGGCCGCATGGTCCAAGTGGGTCTGCTGCCCAAGCTCACCACGCTGCTAGGTACTGGCCAGTCCGCAAACCAGCAAGGTCACCACGCTGCTAGGTACAGGCCAGGCCGCAAACCAGCAAGGTCACCACGCTGCTAGGTACAGGCCAGTCCGCAAACCAGCAAGCTCACCATGCTGCTAGGTACTGGCCAGGCCGCAAACCAGCAAGCTCACCATGCTGCTAGGTACAGGCCAGGCCACAAACCAGCAAGCTCACCATGCTGCTAGGTACAGGCCAGGCCGCAAACCAGCAAGCTCACCACGCTGCTAGGTACAGGCCAGTCCGCAAACCAGCAAGGTCACCACGCTGCTAGGTACAGGCCAGGCCGCAAACCAGCAAGGTCACCACGCTGCTAGGTACAGGCCAGGCCGCAAACCAGCAAGGTCACCACGCTGCTAGGTACAGGCCAGGCCGCAAACCAGCAAGCTCACCATGCTGCTAGGTACAGGCCAGTCCGCAAACCAGCAAGCTCACCACGCTGCTAGGTACAGGCCAGTCCGCAAACCAGCAAGGTCACCACGCTGCTAGGTACAGGCCAGTCTGCAAACCAGCAAGCTCACCACGCTGCTAGGTACTGGCCAGTCCGCAAACCAGCAAGGTCACCACGCTGCTAGGTACAGGCCAGTCCGCAAACCAGCAAGGTCACCACGCTGCTAGGTACAGGCCAGGCCGCAAACCAGCAAGCTCACCACGCTGCTAGGTACAGGCCAGTCCGCAAACCAGCAAGGTCACCATGCTGCTAGGTACAGGCCAGTCCGCAAACCAGCAAGCTCACCACGCTGCTAGGTACAGGCCAGTCCACAAACCAGCAAGGTCACCACGCTGCTAGGTACAGGCCAGTCCACAAACCAGCAAGGTCACCACGCTGCTAGGTACTGGCCAGTCCGCAAACCAGCAAGCTCACCACGCTGCTAGGTACAGGCCAGTCCACAAACCAGCAAGGTCACCACGCTGCTAGGTACAGGCCAGTCCGCAAACCAGCAAGCTCACCACGCTGCTAGGTACAGGCCAGTCCACAAACCAGCAAGGTCACCACGCTGCTAGGTACAGGCCAGTCCACAAACCAGCAAGGTCACCACGCTGCTAGGTACTGGCCAGTCCGCAAACCAGCAAGCTCACCACGCTGCTAGGTACAGGCCAGTCCGCAAACCAGCAAGGTCACCACGCTGCTAGGTACAGGCCAGGCCGCAAACCAGCAAGCTCACCACGCTGCTAGGTACAGGCCAGTCCGCAAACCAGCAAGGTCACCACGCTGCTAGGTACAGGCCAGTCCGCAAACCAGCAAGCTCACCACGCTGCTAGGTACAGGCCAGTCCACAAACCAGCAAGGTCACCACGCTGCTAGGTACAGGCCAGTCCACAAACCAGCAAGGTCACCACGCTGCTAGGTACTGGCCAGTCCGCAAACCAGCAAGCTCACCATGCTGCTCCCTCTCACCTCACGCCATTTGGCAGGCCATTATCATATAGAGCATTTTACAAGTGTTCATTTCTACCAAACTGGATGCTATTTTAGGTGCCATAATGCCCTGGATTTTGCAAGCGTTCCTATTTGCTAAGTGTTTCACATTCAGAAAGAGAGTTCCCACAATGCAATTCTGCTGGTGCGGACACTTGCTGCGCATGGCTACATGACTGGCTTCCCTACATCGCACATCGTCCATCTGACGCTACCATAGCAACACCAAGCCTGTCCGCTTTTGATGCATGTCCTGAGAGTTCTGGGTATCCCCTGTAATTAATACAATGTATTTCTTGGAACCACCGGGCTGCTCTGACGTGGATTTTACCTCCAGCAGCAGCTTCTCTCGCATAAAGTCATCAATCCCTATGACTGTTGCGTTGTTCCCCAATGTTCATGATTCGTATTGTGGTTAACGGGTGCTGTCGCATTGGCTATTAAAATGACGTGTGTGATGTTGGCTAATTTCACTTATGTTTACAACTGTGGCAACTACAAGCGGAGCTGCCAGCGACCGACTGCGTTGTGGACATTGACCACTTAATTATAGACAGACTCCAGATAGGCGAGCGGTTTCATTACCGTATTTTCCAGACCTTTTTCTTGTTTTCATGTGTTCATTTATTTTATGTCAGATGGCTTGGTACGCGGCTGCATGCTTTAACAGTGACAGCATACAACCCCTGGTTATATTATAACAGGAAGATGTGTCATTTTGGATGTGATTTACCAGGAAAAGGTTGCTTTGAGGGGGTGAAAAAGCAAACAGTTTTTTTGGGTCTCTTTCTGCCATGGATGCTGTGATTCTGATGGTCTACAGTAATGTTTCGTAATCTGTTCATTTTTCAGTTTTTTCCTCGCTGAACGTGGCTGTGAATTGGTGTTAATGTCTTTATGAATTGACAAGACAGTATCTTGGTGATGCAGGTCGTTCACTTTTACAGAGCTCTGCTTTAGTGAGATTTGTGACTTTCCCACTTCTTGTCGTACCTGGGACCAGGGGCTCGGGTGTGGGAGTAGGCTGGCAGGTTGGTTGTTGGTGCAGGTGCTTCGCTTTCATGGATGCCTCCTTTCATGAGATTCATCCGTGTCCCTAAAAGTCCTCCGGTACGGGAGCCAGTTAGAAACACGTCCCATTCACATGCACCTTGACTAGTGGCATTACTGGTTATAACAGCTGAAAAATGCATGCCTTTTCTCATAATAAAACAGTATTGGTAATGCTGCAGTGTTGCTAGTATGTAATATTGCTGGGGTTCAGGTGAATTGGCCTGTGTGTTTCGTGATAGAATGAGAGTGCAACTCTCTCCCTGTCCTTCTGAGGATGGGCTGTAGCTCCCTGCCCCCTCCCCCCATCAAAGAAAAAGACAATGCAGGGATATACAGTTTGTGGGTGAGGAGTACCATAATGTAGCCAGTAAAGTCAGGTTTATGTTTGGTGTGACTCTCCTATTCTTTCTTTTCTTTGCTTTATGCTTGTAGGCCAGTGTTTCTCCACCCAGTCCTCCGGAACTCACAGACAGTCCACATTTTTACTCCTTCCCAGCACTGAAGAGGGAGCAAAAACGTGGAGTGTCTGCGGGCCCCCGAGGACCGGATTGGACTTAAGGTGACCTATACCTCTAATAGGACACTGGGGAAAAGTATCAGCCTCTTAAGTGCTCGATGCTCTGGCGTAAATCCCCTTCTAGTCTTCCCTATCCATGTGTTTTTGCCTTGCAAACTGAGGGGTGGTCGTGGGCCCCTATTATCACCTCCTCCATTCTCCACGGCCCCCTGCTCGTTAATGAATTCATAGCCTTTGCTCTGATGACAGGGATGCGTCGTCATAATAAACGTCCTGCTTTCTTTCCTCTTAGTCTACGATCACAAATCAACTTGCGCCTTGGAGACTGGGTCACGTGCTAATAAGCTCACATGCTAATAATAATAATGCTCAGTAAAAGTAATTTACTTTTACTGAGGTTAATGTAGGCCTTTACTTAATGTTTTTTTTTACAATTTTTGAGCATTTAAATGCTATTTTTATTTACAGAACAGCACTGGTGTCGACCACAAAACTAACCCAGACGCCACTAATGTTGGCTGCTGTAATTTTACTAACGTTAGTGGTTTAAATCAAACGGGGGTGTAATTGAAGCGAGGGCTACCAGTAACTGCCCCCCGACACAGCAATTAATTTTTAACGGCTATTTTTTTGTTGTGTATAAAAAAACACAAGCACGCTCGGGCTACAGCAGTGTTGTGAATGTTTAATAAGTCCCTCTCCAGCCCACAAGATCCTCCATTTTCCTACCGGCGAAGTGAGGTAATGACGCGGGTCACATGTTACAGTGACCCTAATGAGAAGCACATGTATGGGCCGCCTCTCCGCTCCGAGGGCCGGCAGTTTAGCTTGAAGTTATTAATGGCAGTAAAATTTATGCTTCCTCCTGTTTTCCCAATTAAACGAAGATGCTCTTTTCTGTTTTACCCTGGGATCCCTGTGGCCACATCTGTTCCCAATAAGCCGCGATAACATGGTCCGGAGCGTCTCAGTGGCGTCGCTGCCGCCGTGCTGTCCGCCTAAACGAGCGATTATGCAATGGGCGACTCCCTGTACCTGATCGGGGTCCCCTGACAGAGCGGCCTAATTAATGCCAGGGTGGGTCTGAGCCTCTGGTGCACGCCGCCGCTCTCAGGGGACGAGCCCGGACGCTAAACAAGCCCTGTTTATTTGGAACGACAGCTTGTGAGACCAGCAATAGAGGTGGGAACATGTTTTCTGTTGGCTCTTCATAATTAGCTTATTAGGGATGTGATTTATTTCCCTGTGGAAGTTCTGTAATGGGCGATTTTAATGTGTAACAGATAAAATCTAAAATGTACAAGGATCCTTTAATATCATGATATAGGAGGGGCTTGGTCAGTAGAGTGATACGTAAGACCTTGTGATACAGTATAATAGTGTTTCTCAGATTATGGGCCTGTCTGTCTGTCTGTCTGTCTGTCTGTCTGTCTGTCTGTCTGTCTATCTATCTATCTATGCATGCATCCACGAGGGCCAGGGTGTTGTGGCCGGTCGTTTATGCAGGGCCCTGCAGCCCCAAAGCCTGACATGACTCGTCCCCAGGACAAATAAGTTTGAGAAACACTGCAGTATAATATAGGAAGAGTTTCAGTAAACAATGTAGTAAGAGATAATTCTGTACAATAATAATACATGTTATAAATCTCAAAGATGCTTAATAGCAATAGAAAGAGTGTCCTTCATGCTGTCATCCATGTGCACATCAGGTGAGGAGAGTCAGAGGCGCGTCGCTCTGAAGATCCTCTACCATCTCAGCATGGACGACAGCACCAAGTCCATGCTTGCCTACACAGACTGCATCCCGCAGGTAAGCCCTGGAGTTCAGCTGCCGTCAGACGGCCAGATGAAGGGGCTCTGAGCTCCTGCTGGGTAAAAACCACTGGTGCCTGATTCCAGCTCACAGAGGCCTTCTGTCACTGGATCTGTACTCTGGGTCACTGTGGTAAATGTGTACGCTTTAGCTCATCTTTTACTTGGTTGGGTATTCTCTTCAGATTTGGATAGATCCTAGCATTTGCCACAGAGGCGCCCCCCCCTGTCCAGCACAAGCTCCCCTGGTTAGGAATACCAGTCCGGATTGATTTGTTGTCCTTTCAGTGACACGGTTTGGAGTCTTTAAAATATTAGTTTTTAATTTGCTTAAAATCCTTTGCAGGTGTTCTTAAAAAAAACCAAAACGATCCCCAGTGGCCGAGCCCAGCTGCCATTTAGCCCGGTCAGCTCTCTCCTGCACCCCTCCATCGACCCCCCCCCCCAACCCCTCCACAGCATGTTGACCGGAGGGTACCAGTGCCATGGGCGGCATAATCACTCAAAGATGTTTGGGTGGGGGGGGGGGGACCTTGCAGGGGGTGCGTGGAGCAGGATGGGGGCCTGGCCACCGGTTGCTGGTAAATAAGTAGAGTCAGGTGCCAGAGAGTCTAGACGCGGTGATTTCAGGCCTGGACCCTGGTATCCGATACTCAGTATGGAATAGGGCTGATTGCTGCCTCCTCAGGACCTAGGCTGCCTTTTATGCTTTCCTGTTTAACATTAAATCAGCGGACGACGATGCCTGCCCACCCCCCCATCTCTTTATCCTACCTCCCCCAGCACCTCCTCTCTCGCCGTAGGTAGCAAAGGGGGTTTACCTCGGGCCCTGTCGCCCGGGTCGGCGTTGATTTGAAGCGACTGCAGGGTACTGTTTCCAATCACGTCGTTTTTGGTCTTAAGGAAAAGTACAAATTATGAGCAGGCGTTGGAGGAAAGAAAGGAAGCTTCCACCTTCCCTGACGTGCATGTTAGGGTCTGTGCTGCGAAACGCTGGACTTGCTTCGTTGTGTAAAGTCTTCCAGCTGTTTTGTACTTTTTTGTGTGAGCTTTCATTGAAGCATTAAATGCCCGCGGGTCTCAGTTTTGCCTGATGTTTCATTTGTGTGTGTGTTTTAGCCGAATGGCCAATGTGGGAAATTTCTGTCATCATGTTCACTAATCATTTGCGTTCCCATGTGTGTGACATAAAATGCGGAGGCTCCGCTGTGCTAATTAGTGATAAGGTGATGTGTTTCTGAATGGCCTGCCTTTGCAGCTCATGCAGATGCTCTTTGAGAGCGGGGATGAGCATGCTGATGTGGAGCTCATCTCTTTCTGCATCAACCTGGCAGCTAACAAGAGGAACAGCCACCTTATCTGTGATGGTAAGTCCCAGCTTGCTGTGTAGGTGGCAGCTTAAGCTGATCAGCAGTCTCGTGCACAAGCATTTTGGCTGCAAATTATTATTAAAAATCATTTTAGTCTGTGTTCTTGGAAAGTAGCAGACGGCCTGTGCTCCTCAGGACACGGCCTGAGGATGCTGATGAAGAGGGCGCTGAAACTGAAGGATTCTCTGCTCATGAAGATGATTAGGAATATTTCTCAGCACAATGGCCCCACTAAGCAGCTGTTTCTTGTGAGTCTAACACATGATGGAAGGTGTCAGGTGTATGACGGTGTGCGCGTCCCTGGGGCTGAAGTCCAACAGCCATGTCCGTTTCCCAGGATTATGTGGGTGACCTGGCAGCCCAGATTGGGCCGGGCGAGGAGGAGGAGTTTGTGATCGAGTGCCTGGGTACACTGGCCAACCTCACCATCCCTGACCTGGACTGGGAGCTGGTGCTGAAAGAGTATGATCTGGTGCCCTACCTGAAGGAGCACCTGAAACCCGGTCGGTATCCTTTCTGGGATGGGGAGGGGGGCTGTGATGAGTCTGCAGCCTCCCCTGGCTTGACATTGGCATCCAACCAATGCCCCTCCCCCCCGGTAACCAGGCTCGGCTGAGGACGACCTCATCTTAGATGTGGTCATCCTGCTGGGGACCGTCTCCATGGACGACGCCTGTGCCGCCATGTTGGCTAAATCCGGCATAATTCCAGCACTTATAGAGCTTCTCAATGGTGAGTGTGCATAGCATTGCATATTGAAATGGACGGTCGGACAGTCTATGTATGAACTCAAAGTACTGCTCCAGTAAAGGTAAATAAAAACAGTATAAAAGTGCACATTCTTCATGAATGATTCTGCATGAGCCTCAAAAGCTTTCTGTGTTTAATGAAGAACCAGCAGGCAGGAGGCAGCTAGAGCAAAGCAAACAGACAATCCAAAGCCTTGTGGGCACAGTGCTGTCACCCTCTACTGTGCTTGGTGTTTATGTGAATGAAACGGATCCATTGAAATGAAAATCCTTTTATATGAAAGGATGATGCACGTCCCTGAGCTGCACAAAGGACTTCACATGAACACGGGAAAAAAACCCTTTATCTCTCTCAGCTCTACAGGAAGATGACGAGTTTGTTTCTCAGATCATCTACGTCTTCTACCAGATGGTGTTTCACCAGGCAACCAGAGATGTCATCATCAAGGAGAGCCGTATCCTTCCTGCAACCAGCCTGCCCTCCCCAAATGCCCTGCAGTCTTCTGTTCTAGTAACTGATGTTCTTTATCCAGTTTTTACCGTAAAATCCCGTTATAGTGGAGTCGCTTATAGCGGAATATCATTCATAATGGACGAGGTCCGCTGGTCCCGGCCGTGCGCCTTTAAGAACATGCAGAAAGAGCATCGGATATAGCGGACTCGCATATAACGGAATTTCGCTTATAACGGACAAACAATTTGGTCCCCAGGGCCGCTTTTAGCTGTAGTTTTGTTCGCTATAACGGACATGCAGACTCATGACGGCGCGCGGGTCGTGCCAGTGATATCCAGCGCGGATATCTAGTCAGGATTATTAATAGTCACACATCTGGTCAGGTAAAGCTGGATTACTACATGTACAATAAAATAATCTGTAACACAAGTGTGTCTGCTGGGGTGTGGCATGAGTAAGTGGTGTCCTGTAGTTGTGTTTGGGGCAGACAGCGACTCTGGATATAACGGACTTTGGATATAACGGACTGTTTTATAACAGACTGTTTTTTCCAAGCAAATAAATGCCCCTGTAAAAAAAAAAAAACATGGTTTATTATTTTTTATTCCTGTTATTCTTGCATCGGTGTATAAAAGGTCACTGTGAACAGGGACGGATTATGGGTTGTGCGGGCCCCTGGGCAAAACGTTCGCGAGGGCCCCCCCCCCACCACCACCACCACCACCAGCAGCACCACCACCACAACCACCACAATTCAAGGGTCCTTGGCAGCCAAACGCCCTCCCTATAGGGTCAGGGGCCCTTGTAGGCAGAGGATCAAAGAATGTAGGCCCTCTAAAATAGACAAACGAAAATACATTGTTGATAAGCGTTGCAAATTGTTTTGGGCTAGGGGTCCCACTGGCCCCCTGCACCCCAAGGGCCCCTGGGCAGCGGCCCCGCTGGCCCGGTCCGTAATCCGTCCCTGACTGTGCACCAATCCATTGAGTAACACTGCTGCTTCCTCCTTAATGAGACATAAGAAGCCCCTGCTTACATCATGGACCTGATGCATGACAGGAACAGGGAGATCCAGAGAGTCTGCAGCGGCACCCTGGACATCATCGCAGTGCGTCCCCCGGCGGCAGGCTGGGCAGGCTGCAATGCGGCCCCTCCTTCTTGGCTCCGTTTAGAGTCCCGCTTTAGGGGTGATAGATCCTCGGTGGCCCACGCTAATTTCTAATTACCCCTTACTTATTCACCACCCCCCCCCCCCACCAACTTGTGTATGTGGAAGTGTTTCATTGAGATGATTTCGGAGGTTATTAAGCCTCGGCCACATGAAGGACTGCAGGAGCTCTGCGTTTTATCAGGGGACGCCGGCCTCCGGGCTTCTCACTGCAGCCCCGTCCCCGGAGCCTTGCGTAGCAGGACACTGTGGAGTCGCTCGCCCTCCTTCCACCGTAAAAGTCCTGTCCAGCCTCCTCTTATACCCACTACTGGGTCTAATACTCCACTCTTAGTTTTCTCCTGAGACAGAGCTCAGTGTGTAGCTCAGCAGCTTCGAGCAGTGTTTCCCGGTGCACTCATCAGGGAGCCACAGACGGTCCATGTATTTGCTCCCTCTCAGCTCCCTATTGGCAGCAAAAATGTGGACTGTCTGGCAGGGAGCTTGGAGGAAACAAAAACACGGACTGACTGGTTGAGGGCCGTCTTGAGAAACACTTAAGGATTTATGCAGAATATATGAGATGTATGTATTTATAAGGTTGTGGGTTAGAAATACTGTAACCAGCAGGACCAATTATATCACTCTAACTGAACCAGTGCCCTGACCCCCAAACTGTCTCTCATAGAGAATAAAATGGGGGGTGTGGAATGCCAAGTATCTGCATGTATATCTTAAGTACAAATTATCTTCAGAGCACAGAATGGAGCCTTGATCGACATTAAATGAAAGTTATATTCTTGTGCTATTTTCCCTCATTCCAGATAACTTTTAATGCTGATGATCAGATTTGCAGTGTAATGGTTTTACATTTGGCTGAGCAGTATTGCTGTGACAGCTGTCTGTCTGCAGCTGTATACAGTTCAGTTTGTAATTTAGAGCTCAGACCCTAAGAAGGAGGCTCTGTGTGAGCGCACTCTGGGCGTGGCCTCGGGGGCACGGTACTGACGTGACGCTCCCCCCCCAGGAGCACGACGAGGAGTGGGGGAGGAGGATCCAGAGCGAGAAGTTCCGCTGGCACAACTCTCATTGGCTGGAGATGGTGGAGAGCCAGCAAACGGATGACATGGAGGCGAGTGCGTACAGCGACGACGGCGGGCCCTTCCTGTACGACCAGGACATACTGGAGCGACCCGACCTCTTCTACAGCGCCGGTGGGTGGGACCCTGGGCCTGGACTTTGTGTCAAAGCTCACTCTTCTTGTTCAGTGCTCCGGCATTGGAGCTGCAGTGTTAAAATGCGTCCACTTAATGGTCTCATTCATGGACTTTACCAGCTTCAAAGTTCGGTTCCCTCAGCCAGCTTCAGGTACCTTTAGTGACCTGAAATGAGAGAGCAGTAACAACAACAGAGGTGCAAAGTTCAGGTCCAGAAAGTAGAAATCCAGACCAGGATTTTGTTCCAACTAACCAGATGGGTCCTCTGTGACTGTGACTCTTTATGCTCAACTGGTTGGTTGAAAGTAAATCGTGGTCTGGATTTTTACTTTCCGGACCTGAACTTGCCGCCTCAGCAACGACAACAAAACTTCCTTTTATTTAACATTCTAAATCTGTGTAATAAAATGCTGTTGATGTTCACAGATACATGCAACAATGCAGAGCTTTACATGCAGTTAACATAATACTCCGGTGTTTCTTGAAGCATTTCAGATTCATTTCTGAAGGTACAACAGCAGGAACATTCGTTGGACTGGAACCTGCAGCCTTCCTAACAGTCACAAGTCACGTTTCTTATCCTGGGTGCTTCTTCTCGGTCCTTTGTGCAGATGGATTAATCTCATCCGATGGTTCGATCAGTCCAGAGTTCTTCAGTGACTTCCAGATGCAAAACGGAGACATCTTAGGACCGAATGTCTTCTATGACAGGTGAGTCTGCTCAGGGGGGGGGTCATCTAACCGCACAAGGCGCCATGAGCTACCATTTCCCTCCCTCCCACAGTCTTGCCAGGAACATGCCTCGGGAGTCTGAGTGACCTGAGAGATCTCTGTTTAGACCAGACCTGAGAATGAAATATCTCCCTGTCCAAGGCCGTAATAATGTCTCCTAGTGAAAAGCAGATGTTTACTGAAAAGCCGCTCGTCCCTTACTTGTGGTATCTTCATTTGGCCTGACTTTGCTGTACGTTACTAATCTGCTGCCACTTTGCCGTCTTCTCTTCTAAAGAGGTGTAAAAATATGTATCGTAAAAAATCACCATTTTTATAAATAATCTTTCAAATTAACTGAGTGTTAAATGCCTGGTTTTTCAAACAGTTCAACTTCTATTAACAATTTTACCATCTGCAGTGTGTGGCATTATATGATGTTTGCTTTAACTGCGATTCCAAAATTTGAAATGTAAAAATGTAAACATTTTGCCATAACGTGAAATTAGTCCTGTCGTTTATTCTGTGCTCCAGTAGAAATATGAGTTTTACTGAGGCTTAATGTAAAGCACCTATTAAAAATAACCATTTGGATTGTTGGTCTTTAAGCTGCCCTGCATTGACCTTCCCTGTTGTGTGCCTCCTGGGTTCGGCTCTTGGATTCCTGCAACCCTGGATTGGATAAAAAGTTTTAGAAGAAAAAATTAAATAAAATAAAAAATTCTGCACTACTCAACAGAGTTCTCAGAGATAGTATTCATAGCTTGGGTCCTTATTGAGCTAGCATCGGGAATTCATTGCAGAGTCTCAAAGCACTTATGTAAGTCGCTCTGGCTAAGGGCGTCTGCCAAATCCTGTAAATGTAAATGTAAGATGGATGGATGGATGGATGGATGAACAGATGGCTGGATGGATGGATGGATGGACGGATGGATGGATGGATGGATGGATGGATGGATGGGTGGATGGATGGATGGATGGACAGATGGCTGGATGGATGGATGGGTGGATGGATGGACGGATGACTGGATGGATGGCTGGATGGATGGGTGGATGGATGGATGGATGGATGGATGGATGTCCATTTGTGCTGAAAAGACAGTTGCAAAATGCCCTTGCAGACTCTCACAGTGGGTGACGGTGCTTAACCAAACGGGGAACCAGCAGCAGGCCTCTGCCGCCACTGGCCTAGCAGGCCTGCGTCTGTGACTGTACCCAGGGGCCAGATGGAGCTCTCTGAAGTGGGGGCGAAGCACAGCAGTAGCCCTCCTTATAGGCTGTCCGCTAAAAGGTACCTAAATTTGACTGGGCTAGAAGCAGGAGGGAGGAAAGAAAGCAATCAGTGGGCCCTTTGAAGGCTCCTCGGGGCCCGACAGTGCTCCCTGACAGGGGCTAAGCAGCTCAATAACGTAAAAAAATATGGCAGGGCAATCAGAAGGAAGGGAAAAAAATAGCCGCTGATTCCTTCAGGCCAGTAAAGTGGGATGTGTAACCTGAGCAGTGACAGGGAGAGATGAAAGCGGGCGGGCTGGAGAGCGCTTCCTGTGAGCGAGCTCGCTCCAGGACCCGTAAAACCCAGCCCTTGTGTCTGTATGTGCTCTTTCATTACGGGCCTCTGTCCGGCCGCGCCAAGTAACCGACCCTGGCCTCCAACACCAGCCCCCTTTGTGTTTTGACCTCCGAGCCCCTCTGGCTGGAAGAACGAGGTGACAAGCTGAGGTTTAATTGCACGGGAAGCCCGCTGCCTTAGATCACAGGGTTTACACGCGAAGGAGAGTCAGTCTCACGGCTTCCCAGCCCTTTTATTTTCTGTGCCTGCTCTCCAATATCCGCTCGTAAGACTCGGCATCTCCCAGGAAACGTCTTTCCCCCTAATAACGTGTGACGTCCAGATCCAAAAGATACGTGTGTTTTGCCCCCCCCCCCCCTCTTTTATTCCCCGCAAATGCTCCTTACAGGCCTTGCATTTATGTTTAAGTCCCTTTGCTGGGTGGGGTGACACTGTGACCAGCGGGCAGCTCCTCCATCAGGCTCCTGTGGAGTAAATCCAGGCTTCCGGTCAGAAACAGGGCTGAGCACTGGGAACTGCCGCAAAGGCCGAATGGTCCCATGGCTCCCAGCCACAAAGGCCTATTAATTAGGAGCAAAATTTCCTCCAACAGTGCTGGCAGGCCAATAGGAAAAAGCCATATATATATATATATATATATATATATATATATATATATATATATATATATATATATATATATATATATATATATATATATATATATATATCATTTTTCCCCAGACTATTGGGGGGAGGGGTGCTTGGGGGGGTTAGCATTTATAAAGGCCATCATGCATAACTGATTGCTGGAAGAGATTTTGTCTAAAACAACAGGTCATTTGTAAGTGTGTTGGGACAAAGTAAACAGGCGATATTTTAAAGGCCACGGGGTCTAACCCACAGCTGCCACGTTGGAGCCCGGAGGAGGGCATTTGGTGTCGGCTTTGTTGTGACGTATCCATCGCGCTTGCAGCTCTCACTGAGACGCAGCAGCTGCCCCAGCCTCCGGTCCTCTCACTCCCTGGAATAGCTCCGCCTTATCGTTACCCACAGTGCTGCTTGTTTACATACTTTTTTTTTTAATGAATAAAATGATCCTGAGAGAAAAGAAAATGTTTTTAACGGAAGGCATTTTGAATAACAAATCTATTAAAACAGCAAAACTAAAAAAAACAATGAGGCTGCATATTTTTGCTTTAATTCGTCATCTTTTCTGAATTCCCTGTCAGCCGTGTTCCGCTGGTCAGCGTCCATTTCAAAGACTACATTAGCTCGCCATCTAGTGTCAGAGAAGCAAATTGCAATCCGCCTTGTCTGTTCGGCTAGTGCCCTTGTCTACTGTTGGCTTATTGATGTCAAAAGACACCAGAACTCTAATTAATCTACAATTAAAAACGCCATCATTTTTTCCCCCAGCCTGGAGCATGATGGATTTAGACAAAGAAGTGGATCACTGGGCCGTCCTGCTACCGCCTACGGATTCCGGCCAGATGAGCAGTTCCACTATGGCTTTGGATTCTCCAAATGAACACGTTAACCCTTTAACTGCTGTGTCAGGTGACTCAGACAGGTAACATTCGGGTAACATCCCTGCCACCCGAGCCTTGCAATCCAGGAATGTAGTATGTGTGTTTTATTACACTGTACATTCCTTTACTTACCTAATGAGGTGTAATCTCATCTGTGCTTAAGAAGCTTCATTGAGATGGCCTGCATCAGAGGCATACCCAGAGCTGGCTTCTAGCATTAGCTGTGCCAGGTTTTATAACAGTACAGTTTCATTTTATTGGCGTGCTCATGTAAAGGGAAGTAACTGCCATGGAAAGAGAGCTGTGGGTCTTTCATTCTGTCGTACCGCAGTATCACACATATTCATAGCAGGCGTTTCGTGTTTGGTTTCAACTGAATGTGCATTTAGTCATGTGATGTCATAGAAGGATGTGAGACTTTAATGAAGCCAAAAGTCAGTCTGAGGTCTTTCCTGCTGCAGGTCGGCCATGTTTGTTTGTGAGATGGGCGGTGTCATATATGTGTCATATATGTTCTGGGCGGTGGGTTTATTCTCAGTAACGTGGTGGGGCAAAAACACAGCAGCATCAAAACCATGAAATGAGGCTTTTGGCTTTCAGTTAGATTTATTAGTGTATAACAGCACATTTCTCATTGTATTAGTATACAATTTCAAGTGATTTAATGAAATGATATGTGTATACATACGTTGCAGTCTCTTCTGAAATATCGTGGATGCAATAGATTCCATGACAAAATGAAAAAAAATCACAGACAAACTACGCATGTGCAGGGCCAGTCAATCCTACAGGCGACACAGGGGGGCCGCCCAGGGGGCCAGCTTCCGAGGGGGTGCTGTCTTGCCAGCCAATTTCACTTTGCCTCAGACAGGGGGCGCTGGCGGTGATGCTCACCTAGGGCGCCACGTTGGGCACCAGTCCTGCACATGTGACACTGTAAATAGCCATTA
The DNA here is from genome assembly GCF_023856365.1 of Brienomyrus brachyistius. Taxonomy (NCBI): domain Eukaryota; kingdom Metazoa; phylum Chordata; class Actinopteri; order Osteoglossiformes; family Mormyridae; genus Brienomyrus; species Brienomyrus brachyistius. The sequence goes on along the minus strand of NC_064547.1, from coordinate 15,370,568 downwards.
TTTTCAAATGACTTTGCTTTTTGTTGTTTTGGTTCATCAATATAATACGACAGACTGTAAATTAATAAACCAAAGACTGAACCAGACTTTTTATATGAATTATGTGTATTCTTTGGTCCCAAGGGTGTGTGCATGATGCTGAGGGCTAATCTGACCGTCCTCTGTCTTACTTAAATTGAAGTGTGACATCATGAACAGTGTCTACAACAGAACTGCTATACTGTTATAGAGGCTACTATTTCAGTCTGCTTACGGCCATTTAAACGCAGAAGGTGCAGGATGACTAGATTAGCTGTTTTCCCAGCTGTCCAGGAAAGGATGAAAATACATCGGCAGCTCCGATTGGCTTTGTGATTCCTGTCACGGTGCAGTGGGGAGGTGTGGTTCCTGACGCGGTGCAGTGGGGAGGTGTGGTTCCTGACGCGGTGCAGTGGGGAGGTGTGGTTCCTGACGCGGTGCAGTGGGGAGGTGTGGTTCCTGACGCGGTGCAGTGGGGAGGTGTGGTTCCTGACGCGGTGCAGTGGGGAGGTGTGGTTCCTGACGCGGTGCAGTGGGGAGGTGTGGTTCCTGACGCGGGGCTGGGGTGCTGCTCAGCGGGTTGCTAAAGGAAAAACGCCACCGTTGCGGGATGTTGACACCATAGCAAATCCGAAAAACCGGCTGCTAAGTTTAGCGCGTGCAGCTTTGCTGTCAGTTAGTAGCAGCTTCATCATCCTCCGGTAACTAATGGTTACTGTGACAGGCAGTGGCGGTGCTCATGCAGAAAATGATAGATCAGTTGTTCAAAATACATCTTAAAATAAAATAGAAAAATAGCGTGGAGTCAATGGAAGTGCTTCTTGTGTTTGGGACACACGTTTAGTTGTAGAATAAACTAAAAAAGTCTTTGGCCTTCAGTGACTTATGCACCTACGCACAGTAATTGTACCAAAGCAGATATATTTATGCACAAATGATAGTTTGTCAAGATTGCAAGCAGGGACAGGAAGCACTCTGTGTTTCAGTGATGGAGGGGGATTCTAACTTTATCTCCGCTCCATTCCTGAAAGTAATTGCACATGTAGGTGCTCCGTGCCGTTCCCTGACTAGATATACACCCACTGCACCCCGCTGGTTTACAGGTGCCATGCAGCATGTGCCTTTGAACTCTATGCCTTGCTTTCATCTGGATTCCCCCGCAGCAGCTCCTCCATCTCTGTCTTCTCTACCAGGATCTCTTGGCTCTCCTTCACAAGGTCTGGGGTGGCTGCTCTTGCGGGCTGCCCTGCCCCAGCTGTGAGGTCCATGCAGGGGGACACAAAGCAGCGCTTGTCTACTGACTGAGTGAAATATTCTATGGATTCGTCCCCAGCGGAATGCCTGAGATGTAGACATGCCTGTCTTTCTGTGGCCACGGGAGCAGCATCAAACCACTGGGTGACCTCTGTGCATTCTAGAGGGTCAAAGGTCAAAGTCGTCCTCTCTGTAACCTCAGTCATTACATCACCACTCACAGAAACAGTTACTGTGCCGTTATCGGCTTCCTGTGAGTGAGCCCTGATATCCTGTGCTTCTGTGTTAAGGTCAGGGCAAGGGGTTAGTGGATCAGCGTCTTTGATCACCTCTACAGGGCATTCCAAATGGGTCTCATCAGTGAGGAGCTGCCGGGCAGCTCCTGGCACCATGGCTGTCTGAGGTTCACTGCAGTCCACTGTCAGAATAGAACTGGAACAGGTTGAATCATCTCCTTTAACTACCCTGGCTGCATCATCCATCTCGCCTTCCTTTATCTGGCCCAGGGTTGGCATGTCATCCATCTCCATCTTTTCTGTCTGAAGCCTCTTAGATTCTTCACTCATCTTCATCTTCTCCATCGTATCTAAATGACGATGTGTGCCCTCCAATGTGATGCTCCCTTGGGCAGCTGGCCCTTCTATGACAGCCACGTTATCGTAATGATGCTCCGCAGAGTGAGCCCTCTCCTCAACGTCAGCCTTTCTCATCTGAGCCGATTCAGCTGTCCAGTCCTCCTTCACAGTCCCTGTCTGGCTGGTGGACGCGTCCTCCTCTTCCATCTCAGCTGAGCTAGAAGGCTGCACTTTCTTCCCCTGCTCCTCCTCTTCGTGCGGCACACTGGGTGGGTCTCTCTCCACCAGACGGCTTGAGGCTCCCTCCCCAAGAGCCAAAGCGGCGGGGGGGACTTCGGGGGGGGTGACTTCATGCGGAGCCCGACTGTCGCCTAGACTGGACTGGCTGGCGAAGGGCGGGTCTGCGCTGTCCATGAAGAGGTTGTGCTTCTTCAGACTGGCCGCCTCCTTCACCACTGTAAAGAAGGAGAGCAGAAAAACAGATATTAAAACACTGTTGTAAAAGGAGTCCCACGTTTATTGAATGAGCTCCATCCCATTTTGCTCTAAGTGTTCTGCCTTATGCCAGTGGAAACATCTGTGGGTGGTTCAGGTTTTTGTGAAAGCAGAGCATTTATTTTACTACTTTATATTTTATATCGCTATTTTTACTTTTATGGGTCAATGTTAGAGCCAGGGAGAATAAGGAGCATGCTTAATAAAACCATTATTTTGCTATAAATTTGAAAAATAAATGTACTGTGACTAAAGATAATTTGATAGCATATGAGATAGAAGCACCATTTCTGTTTTGCGAACAAAAATGTGCTGTTACACTGAGCGGGACACGAGCCCTCGGACTTCTGGGCGGGTCCACACGCAGAACAGAGCTGCTCTGCTACCTTTGATGGCTTCACTTTCCAGGATCTGCAGCAGAATATCTTCATAGACATTTTCCACTTGGATGAAATTTGCATAATCAGCGAAGATATACTGATCAAATTCATGTAGTTCCTAAAACAAAGAAATAGACAAAGTTTGGACAAAATTCAACAAAGTAATAGTCTTTTAAACTAAATCTAGCATTTTACAAGTAAATGATCCTACTGAATGCTAGCTACTGTTGTTTCTAAAATTTGAGGCAAATGGTCAGCTTTGCCTGAGTCATGTGAGAAAACCTTTAATGAAATCATTACGTTGACTTGGTGGAACATGTATGTGTGTTTTCTTTTTTTTTGTGTTGCACGGCCTGCTGGGTCCCTTTGTCACAGAGCACATTGACCAGTGAGGGCCAGGCTGCAGAAACCTACGGCTCTACACGTGGGAGCCAGGCTCTGCTTGACTGCGGGCAGGGTGACGTCCACCAGAGCATTCTGGAAGATCCTTTTCCTCACCGTGCTGCTGTCGTAGTCATATTGCTTTAAATAAAGAGCGACATGGAAACAGGACATTTAGACTGGCGCCCGGACGTTGCACATATGTATCCATGTGACTCCAGCCCACCTTTAGGACGCGGTGCTTCACTTTCTCCACGGCTGAGGCCAGTTTGGGGGGGTTGTCCTTCAGTGCTGTTTGGAGAAGCAGCTCAAACGTATATGCTGCGTTCCTCATGAGCTACAGTACAGTGCGGCAAAATATTTCACTGAGGGCAGAAACTGACTGCAGGGAGCTTTTGTTAACAATAGGGGGCAACAAAGGATAAATATGTTAGCATTTTAGGATGTGCCATGTTACGATACAATATACATAAGTTGATGGGACATTAAAAAGCACTGCACATTTGCAGTAGCTATATTTACACTGTAGCTTAGTTCTGCGACTGCTCCCACCTGCTGCATGTCAATCTGGGTGTTGTGGACCAGCCAGCTGCTGTTGGAGAATCTGAAGCGATCACGGAGCCCCAGGAGCTGGTGGCTGAGGGTGTCCACGTGCCTGTAACAGTCCTGCAGCTCCGCCCTCCCCATCTGCTCCAGAGCCTACATCAGAGGAGAGAGAGATCTGACCCAGGGCTGCCAGTGAGGCACGGATCCAGCTTGATCAACGTGCTTCTGAGGGAACATCTGAGGTAGTACATGGGATATTTACTGGGATTCCCGTGACTGGCGCGTACCCCCTTCCCACCTGTTTGAGCTCCTCGGCACCGTGGACCTCCTGGATGTCCTGGCAGAGTTGGTCCATGTGGCTTGCACAGTGCTGGCGTACCTCCTGGAAGCCAGAGCTAATGGGGCCCATGATCTCCTCCAGGATGGAGGCCAGGTATGGCTGGATGTTCTCTGAGCAGAACTTCACTGCTGGCTCCTTCACAGTGGCTATGGGGGGTAAAAAAAGATTCATATATTCCAGTAGCAATACAAGAATGCAGCATGTAGCTGAGCGGATTAGGATGCTCTGTCTGTCAGAAGGTTGTTGGTTCAAATTTCAGTGATTTCACTGTTGGGCCCATGAATAAGGCCCTTAACCCCAATTGCTTGACCTCTGCCTTCTCAATAGTTTGTCACTTAGGATAAAACTGCTTGTTAAATAAATAATTGCAAAAGTACATTGGTTGATAGTGTGACTTCGTACCTCTGAGCTTGCTGGCCAGGAAGACCCGCGAGCTGATGATCTCATCCATGTGAGAGCGAATCAGCCCCTCCTGTTGCTTGGCTGCCTCCTGGCACTCGGCCTTCAGGGCTGTAAATCCCTTCTGCAGCTGATCCCGGACCAGGAGGTACGCTGCCTCCACCGTCTACCAACACAGCACAGCGACTGGGGTGAGGGGACATGTTGCTGTAGTGTGACCCCCCCACCCTCACGGTGGAAGGCAGGGCCGGGCGGAGGGTAATCACAGCTAGTACATGGAGGGATCTGGTGTAATTCAGGATGTAATAAAAGACAAGCCGTTTGACAGTTATACCTTCATACATACAGGAAGTCTGATGTGATATTTAAAATGCACAAAGATAATGTTAGGTTATATAAAAAGTAAAATATGTAACAAAAATGCTGATAAGAGTATGACCAGCTGAATTTAACATCGGTAGATTTAAAGTTCAGGGATATATTACCTATTTTTAGAATAATGTACATTGTGTTTTATTTCTCTGCGTTTTCTTTCTTGTCCAGTGAAAGGCTCTGGTTACAGGGGTGGGACTTACTGCAAACCAGGCTCTTCTCCTGTCTGCTTTCTTCCCTTTCAGCCGAGGTAGCAGCTCTGCCTCCAGAGAAGGTATCAGCTCCTCCATTACCAAGTTGGCCAGGATCTGCATGAGCCCGCACAGGGAAGAGAGCTCCGTGAGCGGGCTGCATGCAGGGGCCGGGTCGCCAGCCTGCGGTTTTGCTGTCTGCCTGGGGCAACCTCCATAAGGAAACCAGCAGGGGGCTCCACAGAACAGGACTGACGTGGAGTTAGTGGCCTGCCTTTTTCGGCACGTTGTGTTTTTGGGGTAGGGCTTCGTTGCGACTAGGGAGAGGTTGGCATGCAGAAGGCACACTGCTGAAACTAAAGCAACGGGCTTTCCCGGCTGGGCTTCCTGCAAACAGCTGCTACGCTGAAACAGGACTGGGCTTGACCCCACCAAGAAACCCCCAGAGTTACCTGAACCTCACGACGCCATGAACCATCCTGAGGCCATAATGGAAACCAGGTAGGGATTGCGGTCCGCACCCCCTATGATTACGTCCCTCATATATGCAAACTTCTGTCCTCTAGGTGGCACTGTTTGTGACATCAGGCCCAGCTCTCAGACACCGAGATTACGAAAACGATTTTGGGGCTTCCAGGTAGGCCACTTACTGACACGTCACTGCCAACGAGCATGTCCCAGGACTCGTGGTGACCCTTCTCCTCTCTGTAGAAGCGGACGGCTTTGGAGAAGGCCTGGGCTTCATACGAGGTGTTCCTCAGGAAGTCTGGATGGGCAGAAGGGGTGCATTGTGGTCAAGCTACGGCCTTCTGGCAAACGTTACCGTGTTATTTCATGAACTCATCGTTCTGGCAGGGACACACTGCAGCGTGTGAGGGGAGCGATTTGCTGGCGGACTTTTAAAAATCCCCTCCTTTAAAAAAAAAAAACAATGCAGTAATTTAATAATTAAAACAAATTTCTGCCTGTGAAGGGGCAAGCATCTTTGGGTATTGATCTCAGGGTCTTTATTGCCACACATCTAAGGCTGGTGAAAATATTTCGTAATGTGCCAATATAGATTCTGATTCTGCAGTGAGAACAGCAGTGTATGTCACTGTGGAGCGCCTACAGAGTGGCTCACCACCAGCTAAAAATAGCGGCTTTCATCGCAGGAAGTGAGGCCTTCCGTTATGCAGTGCTCTCCGTGCTCACTGGTGCGGAGCAGGAGTGAGCCGCTGTGGCTCTGGGTACGAATGACCCAGTAAAACCAGGCTCCCAAGCCCTGCTATAGACCAACATGTAGCAAATCCTCAAGACCAGTTATAAGCAGCTTGCCCTGTCAGGTGGATTTTTACAGTAACACTCCTGGGTCATGCAGTTAGGTGAACTGGATTCTCTAAATTGCCCATAATTTTGTGCTTGTCTGTGCGTGCATGTGCTCTGTGATGGCTTCCCATACGGCCTGGGATAATCTTCTGGTTCCTTCTTGTAACCCTATACTGGATGAGCAGTTAGATGCTAGAGTGCAACCCAGACCCATCCAGATCACGCAGCCTATGATAGGGTCCGTGAACATTCTTATTGAGAATAAGAGTGGAACCTTCCAAGTACAGTATATATAATAAGAAGATTAACCACAAATGAACTTTGGAATGACCAGAATGGTTAAGGTCATGTGATTTAACGCAGAACATCTGGCTGATGAATGCTGTTACTCAGCTGCACCAAACTCCAGGATTCCCAGCTGTGCTTGGAGGACTGAACTCACACTGATTCCATAATAAATCTGTGTCCAGATCTATAACAACATTTTTGCCATTTTCATATGATCACAATACTGACAGGAGAGATGACCAATCACAGATTACCTTGATTTGGTAATTTGCTAAATTTAAGGCTGCACCTATTTATATATTTATGCCACAGTCCCACTCCACCCCATCCTGCCCCCACCCATGCATGGGTACCGTAGTTCTGGTGCCGGATGCAGTCTGTCAGAACGGAGATGAAGGCGTTCTGCAGATCTTCACTCTGGAAGCAGAAGTAGGAGTCCCTGTGATACGGCAGGCTCAGGAACACGGGGAACTTGCCCTGGGGGGCGACCGACGCTGGGGGAGATTCCTCGCTCACACCTGCAGTTGGAAACCCAACCCACACCTCAGGGTGAGGGAGGAGGTTAACGCGTGTAGCCAGGATTTGCCATTTCTGTAGACAGCATCGTCGTCTATACAGCTGAGTGATGTCAGACCAGCAGGAGAGTGTGTGCTGAGAACAGAGGTCATTCACAAAAGCCTGACATCTGAACAATAACGTCCCTGCAAGGCTCATTTTCATACAGTCAATGTAGTAAAAGAACAAATACTGACCCTAAGGTGCAACTTTGGTCCCTTGCCTTGTTTCCTTATTTTCCATGGTCATGCACCAAACAGATAAAGCGATGTGTGCTTATGTGTTGCACCAGGAAATGTATTTTCCAGAGAGCATTTAAACTCAGGCCTCAGATATTCACAGCCAACCTCATTAAAGGGGTATCATCCATCCATCCATTTTCCAAACCGCTTATCCTACTGGGTCGCGGGGGGTCCGGAGCCTATCCCGGAAGCAATGGGCACGAGGCAGGGAACAACCCAGGATAGCAGGGCACACTCACACTCCATTCACTCACACATGCACACCTACGGGCAATTTAGTAGCTCCAATTAGCCTCAGCATGTCTTTGGACTGTGGGGGGAAACCGGAGTACCTGGAGGAAACCCCACGACGACATGGGGAGAACATGCAAACTCCACACACATGTGAACCAGGCGGAGACTCGAACCCGGGTCCCAGAGGTGTGAGGCAACAGTGCTAACCACTGCACCACCATGCCACCCCTAAAGGGGTATCAGAGCCAGGAAAATGATGGTCCATTTAACAAAGTTTGGCAGCTTCCATCACACAGGGGCAGCTGCAAACATGGGTTGTGGCCACAGTGAACTGTTTCACAAGCAGTCGGGTTCCTTTGCTAGGAATGCTATACCTGTCGTACACCTTTATGGATCAAGTAGAGGTTAATATAGAATGCAGTGGTACAAAACCTACTAGCATGCAGTGTTGCAGTCTGCCACTAGGCGGGGCCTAGAAGGCACTGCCAGCTACTGGTTACTGATAAAATTTACATGCTCTTCCTGTGTTGCGTGGGTTTCCATCTGTGGTCCAAAGACATCAGAAGAAGGTGAATTTATGGCTGTAAATTGCCCATAGTGCAGGTGCCCTATGATGGACAGGCATCCTGCTGGTGCTCGGCCTTGGTTGGGTACATCAGGGGCAGCATGTGACTCAGTGGGCTAAGATCAGAGATCAGAATAGCCAGTTCAAGCCCAACCTCAGCAAAATAGCCACATGTGTGGGCCCTTGAGCAGGGCCCTTACCCCCGGCTCCAGGGGGGCCCCTGCAGGTGGCTGCCCTTCGCTGCCAAGCCTGCTCTCACATGTGTGTCTCGTGGGGCACAAGATGAGGTAGAATTTCCCTACGAGCGATCAATGTAGTATGGTTATTACAAGTTGTTCTCTTGGTAAATGTACCAAAACCTTCCCTCCTCCCCCTTGAACTAGCAACAAAGAGGATGAACTGGAGATCCAGTGACCTCCCTGTGCTCAGCACTGCATCGGGTTTCATCGTCACACTTATACTCACTGTTGGGGTCTGGGAAGCACTTGTCTAGCAGGGCCATGTACTTCTCCTCTGAGGTCAGAACCGTGCCCCCTGCTGGCAGCAGACTGTATCGCGGCAGCAATCCTTTCATTAAAGTCTAGACGTGGAGAGACAGTGGTAAAGCATAGTCACACTGTAGCTGAGCAGGCTGCTTATGATGCGTGATGGACTTGGCAGGATGCCACATACCTCGTAGCTGTCATGGTACTCCAGACTATAGTCACCCCGTACCACGACCAACCTCTCCTTCCACTTCCTGGTGTCCTCGAAATATAGCACCTTCTCTGAATACAAGGTCTCGGTGGCCTGGGGAGGCTCCTGGTGGGAGGGGCAAGCCTGCTCAATTACACAGTCATGCTGCTTCTTGGTAGAATGATTACTAGCATGTCCATCATGTCATTTTAAAGCTGTTGATTGGTCAGTAGTTTAATGTTCACGGTAGGTTTACTAAGGGCAGAACAAAAAAATGACCAATCAGACTGTAGAGGAGGTGGGTCCAAGCAACTACAGGAGGCTAGATCAACCAATGAGATTTCTCGGTCCTGCCTCCTCAAGTAGCTTGGACCCACCTCCTCTACAATCCGATTGGTTATCTCTCTTTATAGCATCATTTTTTGCCCTGCCCTCAGAACACTAGTCTAACCCAGGGCTCGCCCCTTTTTACCCTCTGTTTAAGGAGCTGTGTTTGGGCTTCCTTGTGCTGCTCCACCTCATCCTGCAGCCAGGTGAAGAAGGCCAAGGTGTACTGCCGCTTGTAGTGGGACTGGAAGCCCTGCAGCTCAGCATCCGCCTGGCCTGCAGTACCAAAACATGCAGGTTATGGCAGAGAGATGAGGGTGGCTTTTATGGGGGTTATCAGCCGTCACACGCTGGGTCCCGGGGGGTGGGGGGGTGTGGGGGGGGGTGAGGCCTTTTTTTGGACTGTTCAAGTAGTCTTGTGTTTTTGATATCACTAGACCGAATATAGTCACACTTTAATTTTGCCTGAACTCTTGTTTATAAATACAAATATAAACACAACTGACTACCATGAGACACTCCTATTCCGACTGTGAAAATATCACGCCCATACTTTTCTCCCCACACGTTCGATTTTTCATCCCATGCTTAGTAACCGTGTGCTTAGAGTTGGTCGAAACTTTCCACGGAGTCTCTGTTAACTCGCCAGATTGTTTTCCCTAGAAGTGACAGTGTTACCAAGCAAAACAGAGAGTGGAATTCCACCATACTGGGAAGTGCCCAGTCCAACAGAAATTAATGTAGGTATTTTGTGGATTTGGGAGACCACGGTGCAGAGCTCTCGCAGAGCCGCAGCCGAGCCCAGTTGTCTGTGTACTAAACTGTATGAAAGGTCACCACAGAAGAATAACTAGGGGTCTTTCACAACTTTTCAGAACCAGTGGGCCAGCCAGTGAGGTAGAGTTTATTTTTAGATGTTGTTTTTCCTGTTGTGCAGCTGGATATGTAGCCTGATGGTGTTTTCCAGCATTTTCCTTTGCACCTGGTTCTTTGAGTTGGCACAGACCTATTAAGCATTTAAACAGAGTCAAAGTTAAAGTTGGGCCATTACACTGACTCAGCCCTGTGCAGTGAGGCAATGGTCAATGAAAATAAGCAGAAGCGATCTGTCGCCTGCTTCAGTGGAGGGTGCCGAGAATGGGACAGTCATGAGAAAACTACATCCACTTCTCGTTTATCAAAGGTTTTGTTCCAACAACCAAGCGAAATAATTGCCAAGTGCAAATCACGGTAGCCTAGGTGTGATCACGACTGTGCTTTCAGCTGCACTTCAGCCTCCCATGAGCAGCATCTCAAAGTACATCGCATCATTGCATTCTGTACGAAATAAGGCGTGTTTGTTGTTCCATAGACATCTACGGCAGTACATGGCCGCTTCTTCTGCGATGTGCTTGGTAAATGCATCTCTAATGTCTGCTCATCCTGTTGGTGTTATGTTGTTGAAGGAACATTCATCACCAGGTTCTGCCTCAAAGCATGACAGCTGGCCACAGCCCAAGGAGCACCCCATGGAGCCCGCGGCCTTTTTGGCAGGCCCGCCATAACCCCATTGGACTTCGGACATGATTCTGGATGGGGCTGGATTTTCGATTGGCAGTGAGTACAGACTACGAATCGTCCAAACCGGTCTTGAGTCACTGACCTCCCCTTCACTATGAACAGACAGAGACACACTTTCCAGAGAAACAAAGAACAATAAAACAGGCTGAAAGCTTCACCACAGCCCATAAGTCATGAGTTTCCACTGTGCCCAACATTAGCCTTTGTTTTCATTCTATGCTGAACGATTGTAATTCCAGCAAGGCTGTCTTGTCCTGATTGAGATGAAATTCAGTATATTAAAGTAACTCGTATAGCCCCGAGTGTATAGACATTTTGCCACACATAACAGATCCTCTTCATTTAACTGGCAGTCATTTGTGGGATCCCTCAACATTCACGAATCCACGAGTAAGAAAAGTGAGCTAAACCACAAGGCGGCCCAGAGAAAAGTAGGACGGGGGAGGGGCAAAGGTGTGGTTTAATGACAGCATTTGCCCCATAGGGGCAGAAGGAATGCCAAAGGGAGGTGACGAGAGTGGGTGGATTGCTGAGCCCAAAGCGTAATCCTACGTAGGACAGGCACCATACATTTGGATTGTAGTTCTGAACTGTAATCACTGTACCGTAAACCATAAACCATAAACCATGTAATCACTGTACCATAAACCATCCTAAGGGCTATGTAATATGTAATATGTAATGTGTAATGTGTAATGTGTAATATGTAATATGTAATGTGTAATACGCATTTTGAAAAGCAAAAAAGCTTTATCATTTTTCACCAGGATTCAAAGCAATGAAGGCAGCCCTATGACATACTGTATCACTATGGAGATGTTCGCATGCGGCCAAAACCAGATTATGTGATTAAGGAGATAACTAGTCCACTGTTCCTTCTAAAACCTTATTAGTTTCCATTTGCAGCCTTGTATTTTGGAGTCTTGGTTGTCAGGGCTGCAAGTCCTCGAGGGTTCAGCCCATATATGCCCTTCAGCATTAATCAGCCACTGTAACTAAAACCACTTATAGGACAGAAACCTTAAGAATGTCCCCAGCTTGAAGAAGGCTGTTTGAAATCCAGAGTTGATGTCAGGGCTCTGCATTGCCAATATTCTTTTTGTCAAACAGCAATTCTAGGTTCTTGTCCTTCTATGCCAATCCTTAATGTCCAGGAGCCATATTTTCTTATTTTCTCGGAAATGTGACAATATCCTTTTTCAAATGTGGGAGGGGGGGCGGGCATCATTGTTGGGATGTATTGTACAGTGAATGACACCGAAGTCTCAAATTCTGGTTCTCAAATGTCTGGGGACTCCGGGCTGAGGGGGCGGGGGTGGGAATCAACGCCAAGCAACTTCTATGCATTATTATCTTTATTAAGTAATAAATTAGATCATTCTTTGTGGCGATGTGTACGGGTTACAGACAGAATTTGGCAATATCATACGAGCCCAGGTTTTCTACATTTCTCCTAACTATAATTCAGAAGGCTGATGGAAATGTATGGTGTGGCTCAGGGTTGATTCCATATCTCTTATTATAGTCATACAGTGTGATATCGACAGTGTTTACAGCCTGTGGGCACTGTTCTCTATTCTCCTAAGGAAAGGTTTATATTTCCATTGTATGTCTTTCTTTTTCTCCTTTAAGTACACGCACATGGCACTATGTACAGCAAATGCTTTCCAGTCCCCCTGTTTTGCACAGTCCGGTGCTTCACACCTGAAATATCATGAAAACCTTCCTCTTATCACTGCTGCTGTATTTCCCCTTTTCTTTCGATTATTCAGGCACTTGTGCTAATGCTTTTACATTCTAGAGTCTGCTTACATTGTCAGCAGCATACGGCTGTCACAGAATTCCCAGTCTGGTTGTACCATGATTTACTTTGCAGAGGTTAAAGACTTTTACAGATCCCTGCCCCCCCACCATCTTCGGATTTTGACTCGTTTTTGCAATCATAAAGATATTATACATTTCATGCCTTTAACTCTGTGCTAATTGCTTTGAAGTGAGAAGCCAAAATGTATGGCATTAACTCCTGGCATTTTAAACCTACCACATGGCTCCGCACAGGTCAAAAGTAAAGATTGTTATTTCACATGAATACAAGACTTGGCAGACCTCATGGTCGGCATCCGACGAGCCTCACAGCTCGCTCTCTTCTGGTCTGATGATAGTTTTAATTTGGGGGTAATGGCCCAGCAGTTACCTGAACGTGTGATTACAGGATGTAGATGAAGCCACGGGGCTCAGCGTGAAAGCAGACCTTGCTGGAGCCCAGGAAAGGTGCAGAGGGGCTCAGCTGCAGATCTCTGCACCGCTGTGAACACTGTGACGCTAAACAGCCGCCCACAAATGCAACATTATGCAGGAACAAAAAGCGATGAAACACCAAACAGTACTGGATCCATTCCTGTATATATTGACAGTTAAAATAAATATCCATTACAGGATATTAAACATTTCAGCAACAGAATCCGGATAAACCCTCTGGGAATAAACCATCCAATCAAGCCTCGAGAGATGAGCAAACAATGAATAAATTAAAGGGTAATGTTCCTGTGATCAACACGTACAATAACAACAGTAGCACTCTAATTATAAACAGGGTCAGTTCCCAGCGGATGAACTTCCGAAAATAGCCCTTGGCTTGCAGAACACCTCTGCTGAGCTCCGTGGACATACTGCCTGATGAGTGTATGTTTTCACATGTCGGTGTGTCTGAGGTTTCCCTCCGGAGTGCAAGCTGGGGTGGGGGATGGGGGACACATGCTGAAAGACATGATCTCCTTGGAAATGTAAGGCTGCAGACACTGTAGAATCATCAGCCTGGAAGACACATATCAAGGGGCCCTGCTACAGGTTTCGGGCTCCATGAAAGCATATTAAATTGGGGCCCCATCCAAGATGATTGATAGGGCCCCTGAATGACAGGGACCCCTGGAATCGTCCTAAATTCCCCCTTTTACAGCAGCCCTGGCATCTGTCTCCCTGTCAATCTGGGCTTGGTTAGCAATGCGCATACACAGCGCTCACAGGAAGTCTTGGGGCGCTTGCTTAATTCTTTAAAAATGTCGCTAACTTAAAAACTTAATTGGTTTCATAACAAAAATCCAATGACAACCAATGTTTAAGATAACTGCACATACCTTCTGCACACACATTTTCTTTAGCGTCATAATTTTTTTGACTGACTCATTCAGTTCTGTTCTTGCCATTTTGCTAATGGCACTTGTAGGTATGGGCTCCCAAAGGGACAATAAACACCAATGTTTAATGTCTATTATTGCAAAGGTGTTACCAATGGAAACGTACCCAATGAGACTGCTTGTCAATTAACTTTTCATCAGCTCAATCATTTGCATTTTTTAAAATTTATTGCTACTTAATAAATATTTTACTTAAAGCTACAGGTTGTGTCGAATTTGATGTATGTATTTTGTGAACAATACATAAAGTAATGATTTTTGTTATAAATCCAATAAATTTGCAGTATCTTTACTGAATTAAGCAAGCATTGTGTTTCTCTGAACACTGTATTTGTCATTTGATAAGTTAACGCTAAAAACCAAGATTCTATACTGTCCCCTTAGAAGTAAAATTTAAATGTATTTGCTTTGGAGGTAATTTGCAGTGGAGAATTAATGCATAGGCTGTTCTAGGCTGTAGCCAAGGGTCCCAGCAAAAATGTGGGGCTCTACCCAACCTCTGGAAAAATTTAATGGTTAAACTTATTAAATCTGGTCTGTTGATCAATTCATTGGCACCTGTTGTTTATTATCTCCCGTTTATCTTTGGCTTCCTAGCCATGTTAGCCTCGGCCCCCCAGGGAAGTTAATCTGCCCCAGGAAATATACAAATATATAAATCAGAGTGTCAACAATGTTTGCAAGTCACTTCAGTCTTTGTTAAGCAGCTAAAGCGACCTTTAAAAACAGGCCTGTTCCACTGATAGTAAATGTCCTTCTATTTTAATAACAAGTGCTTAATTTCTCCAGGTTGAATGTACCTAGCAGTTTCAAAGAACACCTAGCCAGTTAATTGTAAACACTCATGGTCAGTAGCATTATGGGTAAACAGCTTCCTTCTCACTTTACTTTTTCTGCCCTGTGAATATCTAGAAAGCAATTAATTCCAGGACCCTTTTCTATACTGTACATAGCTGAACAAAATAACGAAAATATGCATTACTTAGTTCTGTTATTCTAAACTCTTATTTTGTTGGTCATTCTTTTTTATGCACTGGCTTTAAATTAATAACAGCACATTTTTTCCCTCTGGTGGTTGAAGAGAAAACTATCCAATGGCTGTGTGCACGTAAAATGTGGCAAATGTACTCCAAATCTCAGTAAGTGTGCAAACTCCCCATCACACATGGATTTAATGCACTGGCTCCGTATGTCTCCCTGGAAGCTGCTGTCCTTAAATTGCTTGGTTATTCGGTGAAACCAGGAAAACCTGCCTTGTTTGCAACACCTCCTTCCGGGGAAAAAAAATGCCACTGATCTAGACCGAATTGCTCTGCAGGTCAGTCCGGATTACACTGATAGAACCAGCTGCGTTTCTGAGTGCAAACCGGATGGTTCATTCGTTAACCTGCGGCTACCATATGACTGCTGCTGTCTCATTGTACATGAGCAGTTCACAGGATTTATTTCACATTTGCAGAGTTCACTCTGCGGCCCACTTCCTGACACGATTTAAGACTTTCACTGCGACCTCAGGAATTGCCTGACCTGATTATGGTTAGTTTATGGCCGTGTGTGAATTCTTCTAAAAACACAGTTAAAGGCAATTCAGTTGCTACTTTCTCTAAAGGCATTAGAAAGTCACACCAATAAATATCCATAAATAATATTGTTGTATAACAGAAAATGATAAAGAGAATGAAAGGGAAAGTAAGAAGTTGCTTCAGGTAATTAAAGCTATTGGTTCCAATCCCACTGCTGTAAGGGAGCAGGTTATTAACCTAAACTGAAGATAAAAGTGGGTCTGTGGATTAGCATGAAATAGCAATTAGTGGCAAAATTAATCATGGTACAACGGCAGATACATACCTTTCAATTGTACAATTTATTTCCAAGCTTTTTGAATCAGTACGTTTTGGAAGTGATTCAATAAAAAAAAAAAATCAAATTATTTCAACAGTTACGTAAGATTTTCTGAATCCTCAGAATAACAGCTATTTGTTATCAAATGACATGAGCCACATGCTTCCGATTAGCTTCAGTCCAGTTCTTCTGTTCCCATTTTGTATCTAATAGGAGAAAATCACGAGCTTAACCTTTCCTGACAGGTGTTTTTCAGCCCCCCCACACCTCGGCGTGATGCCTTTCAAACAGAATATGGTCAGAACAGGGTCCAGTTCTGGCCAGCCAGGCAGACTGTGAAAGTTTACATATTTTTTTTCTCTGTCTGGAAAATAAAGGCAGGTCCTGAAACCTGAGCGGAGTATTACCTACTTCCAACAGCCCTGATTGGAAATCCGTGGAGCTCAGTCTAAGCTACCTCAGGCTGCCTCAAAAAATCCTGCAGAAACGAAAGTCAAAATGCCGTGAACTTCTCAGCAGACAGGCAAGAACCTCTCATTCCTGTTTCTTACTAAATAAACCACACAGTAATTTATGTATTAATTGTACTCATGTTCCCTAAATGCCCAAATATCAACGGCTTTGGGGTGAAATGCTGTGTGGAAATCAGCAGAGCATATTTACACTACAACATGCACGGCCACTGATGCATCATATCAGTTTTTTGTTACACACGTTACACACATTAACCTCATGTAGTGCCAATGGGCTACATCTATGTTGCCAATATCGATCATATCTAATGTCCTTTTAGCCGTCATTTTCATAAATGTAACTATGCTAGGATCAGTCGTGCACAGTCAACTCAGCTTCTGCTCACAGGCAGTAAAAGGCTGATCAGGTTATTAATGTAACCACTTTGCAGTTTTTTCCCTTACTTTATTATTTTAATTTATCATTTATTTATCCTTCACCTTACATTTTACTCGTATCAGAAGCGCTCAGGGAAACGCGTTACATTTCCTGCATCTACTGCTGTGCATTTCATAAATACATTTAATTTGATTAGGATCCTGGATATGATATGTACTTTTAATACGGTAATTCGTGGACAGTTTCGCAGTACCAGACTCAGTGTCCTTTTGAGAGAGGAATGTTATTTCGAAAATCGACTGACGTCTTCACTTAGGGGTTCCAGAGGGCCACAAGGACAAGGTCACGCAAAGTACAGCATCACTGCGGAACGTTGCATAGGCATCTCCAGAATGTGATCAACAACAAAAAAATGCCCAAAATGGGAATTCATTCCTTAAGCCAGTGCTTCTCAGCTCAGCCCTTGGGGACCCACAGACGGCCCATATCTTTGCTCCTTCCCAGTAACCCTGAGCCAAACAATCAAGAATGACCAGTTAACAACACGTGCTACAGGTTTGGTGGGAGCTGGAGTGGATCAAAAATGTAGACTGTCTGGGGCTCCTTGAGGAAGCAGATTCGACAAACCGGACATTCAAAAACCAAAAAGGTGAAGAAATTATATATTATTTCAGCTTCTAGCAACAATGCAACACTGATACCTCAGCGACACCATTTTCAACAGATACAGCAAAAACAAACAAACTGAATATCATTGAAATCTTCTTTCATGTATACCAGCCTGGCTTAAAGAACTGCTAACGATGTGAATAAAGCCACATTTTCATCCATGTAGTTAAACTGTTAATCCAGTGGTTTGCCTGTTTATCTGATTATGCTGCGGTCCAAGACATGATGACATTCTGCTGGCCGGCCTATTATGTTCCGCCCATACCGTGACAGGCTCATGGGGAATCAGTCCAGTTCTTCGTGCCAAATATGCATCCAACAAGAATCTCAGCTCTCAGCACAAGGGAATTCCTAGGTCCAATTGCCTTTTTCACTTAAAAGTGTTTTTTTCGGCAGTAATTTTATCCCTGTATGAGGACTATCATTGTATGTTTACAGTTACCAAAACTCAAAATAATTAGCTGGGAAAGAATTTTCTCTTTTCAAAGACTAAACCTTCAGCTCTTTTTCCAGGAAGTGGACTCATAAGACCTATAAGGTTCTTATTCTTAATCTCTTTTTAACCTTTTTTGTCCTGAATAGAAACAATAGCAGTGGCAATCCCTAAGATGAACAGGTTAAATATGCAAGTGGTTTCTTACTTAACTGCAACAGAGAGTAAATCCAGCTGTTAATGTGTTGTTCTGTATATTTGATTCATATTAAGAACACAGTGAAGGTTGCTAGCAAACTGCAAGGTTGCAGTGAGAATCACTATGACAACTATGACATGTGATAATCTGACTGTTCAAAAGCTTGGGCCACAGTGTAAGAGCTCGTGAAGATCACAGAGCACAGTGTAAATGCCCAGGATTCATATTAACTGTGTAACTCAGGCCCGCCACGGGTGCTGTGCCAGTTTGCTGGGGGGGCTGGCTAAATTTTGCTGGCGAATTGGCTTTTTGGGGGGTTGCCATACTGGGGCTTCTGAAATTTCCAAATATTCCCTAGTTATGAATATTTTTCTTTCAAATTGGTTGATTTCAGGCCTTTCTTTTCACCCAATTAAATGACCAAAGATAAAAAATAAATAATTGTAAAGCATAATTCTTTTGACGACAAGCCAGCAAAGCATTTACTAGTTGCATGTAGTACTGTAATTGTATGCTATTGTTGTTTGCAAACTTGCTTTTGATTGTGGATGCATGAGAAAACAAAGAGCTTGCGCGAGTGTGGGACAGTCATATGCGTGAGACTCCTGCAAAATGCGTGAGACTTGGCAGGTCTGCTAAGTCTGGTCTGTGTAACAAACCGGTCTAATTTAAATATAACTAAACAAAAACAAAACAATCCCAGACCAACTGAAGGTTCCAGTAAAGTATGAATGCTTCGCAACAAAAGCAACTTTACCCAAAATCTTCTGCGAAGCCCTTGTCAAGAAGGAAAAAAAATGTTTCCATGGAAGTGAGGTACAGGATTGTCCCCGAAACAAAGTGCCAGGAAAATGTGATTGTTTGAAGAATTTGCTCTGAGAGACGTTAGCAAGGCCAGCAATTTGCATTGTGGCTACTTGGACCTAAACAGTTATGCGCAGCCGCTAATCCAGGTAATTCTGCACTGATGGAAGCTGCTTCCAAAAGTGAGTCGCACATTTGTTTGCGTTAGCTGCTGACTGCATGTAGCATTTTCGCATGTTTTAAAATGCACACTAGTTACAAATGTTTTTTTTTTTTTTAATGGAGGTTCACTGTTTGTCATTGTTATCTTGCATTGCTTTAGTAGCCTGTCTAAACCATAGCGATTGATAAAGGTGGAATTTTCAGGTCCAGAAAGTAAAAACCCAGTCCAAGATTTCGATTCAACCAACCAGCTGAGTACTCTGTAACTGCGACTCTTTATATTCATCTGGTTGGTTGAATCAAAATCTTGGACTGGATTTTTACTTTCCGGACCTGAAATTTCCACCTCTGGCGATTAACAAGTTTATCACAATACCCGCATTACAGCCTCCCCCGGGCCTTTACATGCTGTAGCTGTAAATAGACGAAGATGACAGCCCCTAAAGAGAAGCCTTGGCCAGGAGAGCAAATACCCCTTGTTACGTAGCCAATAAAATACATGACGCCATGCAACAGGGGAGACGTCCATTATGCCGTTTTAATTAAAAGCACATTTATTTGCTATCGGGTCACGATGCGTATGCAGTTTGTATGAACGTCTGCGATTTGTTAAAACTCGGACGAGCCGTTTTCCAACGGCTTTGCGACGTCCCAGTATGAATCTTAGTAAATTTAATACTTTTAATATTAGGAGTCTGGACGATTCTTTAAAATTTCCATGTGACTTTTGACATATTCAAAAGCAAAGCCCAAGCGGACTCTAGCGGTCTGCCAACTCTAACAATAACAGGTTGTTCCTTATAACTCCTTTTCCCCGTGGATACGCCCTCGCGAGTAGGTGTCATCTGTGGCTTTCGATGCTCATTTAGACTTACGTTTTGGAATTTCACAAGGAGTGCTCAGTGTATACTTTAGATGGCACAGTTTAAATATGTCATACCCCAGTGGAGCTAAACGGACCAGCCCAGGAAGCCTGCGATGCCGAAATCACAAGGCACCAATTCAGCGCACCGTGGCGGAAATCCTTCATTTTTAGCTCCACTCCTGAACGTGTCATTCATCAGAGCCAAAGATACAGGGTGCACTCCCCAAACAGAGTGAGATGTGTGTGCAATACTCCGTGGGCGTGACCTGCCTTTTAAGAAATGAATTAGTCACACACACTTCTCTGGGAGTTACACATTCCCACCTCACACACAATCCGCCCTGCCAATGCATGCATGTTCATTACGGAGGCACTGTCAAACTCTGACTAACCTTCCCCGTATCTCTGAGGTGGCGCAGAAACGCCAACAGTTGTCACTAACTTAAAGGCAATTAAGCCTAATTAAAGCTTGACTTGACGATAATTGAACAGTAATTGCAGAATGCAATATGTCCTAGAATCCAAGAATTACATTTTTTATCTTACAATTGCATGTCGTGTATATTTCTCTAAAAATGAATTATTCTAGAACCACAATATGCCTTTTATAATGTTGTACACGTTCATGGCGAATCCCCATATTATTTTTCATAAGCACCATAATGAATTATTAAAAGATTGCTTGTGTAAATAATACTATATGCATTTCTGAATGAACCCGATCTGTATTTTAACGACTGCGATTAGATCATGCCATTAAAATTACGTGGCTTACATCTGAAGGACTCCATACTGAGGCGATGATATCGTTCCATTTTCTGTAACTAATTAAAATGAAATTACTTTGGCTTAGAGCAAACCTGCTCGAGGTTGTGAAGAGTTTTAAGGGACGGTGTGATCATTCTCGGTCTCTTTATACTTACATCTGTATTATCTTTATCCCATTTCGGTTTCGCCCTGACTCTTGTTTCATCTTTTCCCGAACTTAACAAAATCATGATTTTCGACGTGTTAATAACTTCACGGAAAATCTGACATTGCCCGTATCTGCCATAGCAGTAGTTATACTATAGTTAGACTATAAAAAGTAGAGCATTAAAAAAAGTTAATATGGTTCGGTTTGGTGAAATATTTTATTGAGAAATAATACTGAAATACCAGTTCAGCAGTGCGAAGTGATGGGTCTTTCAGTTCCATATACAGCAGAAATGAAACCTTGGCATTCATTTTACAGACTGACATTGCTGTAAGTCAATAGAAAACGGCACATTCTATATTCGTTAAAAGCGCTCCTGTGGAGTAATTCTGATTCAAGATAAGTTTGCAAGAAATATATTGTATTTTTAAACTACCTATAACAAAAACAATATATACGATATTGCAAATAATCCAGCTATACCATCCAATTACTTGTTTCAGTAACTGAATTGTTTGTGTTAATCAGAAACGACACAGCAGCGTGTCTTGTGAACGTTTACTTGTTATTCACAGTACGAAAAGAGTATGGTGAAAACTTATATGCGAAAAATTACCTCGGATATAGTTGGTTTTATTTTCATCCAGGAGACTGGAGGAGGATACTCCCATAGTGCAAAATCGGCTCGGGGAAAACACTCTCCCTTGCTGGTTTTCTCGTATCAAGTGTTTCTTTTGGTGAGGGCGTCTCACTGAAATCTTTCGACCCACTGCCTGTCATTAAATGATGGGGAGGAGGTGGGGTGCGGCGGCCAGACTGAGACAGACAGATGAAGGCAGGATTTTTGCGTATTTTAATTCCCTAAGCGCCGATCGTCAGCTCATCGATGTCTACAAATTAATGCTTCGTGAAAGTATTTTATCGTCCTGATAAAATCTTCTGGTATTTCATGGACTAGATACACTGCAACAGCATAACTTACGAACTACCCGTGAAGAACAGCCTACTGTGTCTTGTGGCAAAACTGGAATAAAACTAGAATTTTATTTACTTTTGGAAATGTTGGGAATTATAGTTAATGACACGCAATTTACAAAGAAAGCATCTTAAAACCCCACATTAGACGTATACTTATTACACCACCATGTTTCTTAAATCCTGGATTTCTTCATTATTATTTTTATTAGAAATTTTTTATAATGATATTATTTTTATTATTACTTTTACCTATGATAAATTGATTTAATAATTTCTTGAATTGTTTTACTAGTCATTATTTTTTTTTATAAAAAACTAATTTTTATTAGGCCTATATTTAAAAAATAGATTATATGTTTGCATGAAAATCTAAACAAAGTACAAGAAAACTGCCTGCATTTCACTTAGGTCGTTTAGAAAGCAAATAATGTTGTTTAAAGCGCCGGCGTGCGAGTGCTGAATGCGCGTCTCCCCGCGTCTCCCCGCGTTTCCCGAGCTCCATTGCGTAGCCGCCGATCGCCATATTGAGCCCGGAGAGAGGTGCGCTGCAGCGTGTCGGCGCCGCACAAAATGTAAGTACGCGGCCCCCATCTGCTTTTTATTGCCCTTTTTGGGTCTAAGTTCGGTGCACGGCTCACCAAACGGGTCTCCGTTTCTATCAGTGGGTGATTGTTTCGTTTTAGCTGCGATCAGACGGCGACTGAGCTTTTATTTATGAAGCCGCGATATACCCTTGTACGTTCGTCCACCATCGCTATATAAATTATTGTTTTTCTTTTCAATAGATGACAGCACAGAATTTAAACTAAGGTTAGTGGGATCCGCGTCCCCTCCTTTGGTGAAAGAAATCGCATTGTCGGATGGGAAACTGACGTTTGAAAGAGAAAGCTTGAACGCATATTTTTTTTTCCTTTCTCTTTTTTTTGCAACGCTATGCCTTGTACAGATGTATCGCCGATCCCAGGCACACAAAGACGACGGGAATACGAATGCAAAGTGTTCAGATAGCAAAGGATTCGCCCATAAGCATCGTTCTAACAGGATTTCCATATTTGCATTTGCGGAAAACATATGTTAGGGGTGGACGGTACTGGCATGTTTATGTAGCAGTATGGGCGCTTGGCGCTGAGCAGGAATTGAAGTGACAATGATATAGCATAACGTGTTTTTGTTTATGTCCAGAAGCGGGTGGACACCGCATGTCCCGGCAAGCAGAATCGCGTTTATAATTACAAATATATTAAAGTTTTATCACCGCCGTCAATCCGCGGGTTCCCTTCTAAACCTGCTACAGTTTTGATTCTAGAAACACTTACATAATTTGCAAAGAGTGTTTCTCACGCAAACACACGTGACCCCTTTGCAGCTCAGAAGCATGACCCAGACCGTGCAAGCGAACGGGGTGCAGCCCCTGAGTAAGACGTGGGAACTCAGCCTCTACGAGCTGCAGAGGACCCCGCAGGTAAGATCCCAATGTCAAGACGGCCTTCGAAATGCATGTCTACTTTGCGTGAGCATAACATGGATCTGCGCAAAAGAATGCGCTTAAATTTAAAGGAAGGGAAGTTTGTTAGCTGGAATTTCCCTTCAGTCAGTGCCTGGTTGAATAGGCTTGGAAACTTTTAATATATTGTTGATCAGATTGTACCTCCTAAGCAATTAATGCAGTGTTATGGATTGGTCGTTAGCATAAGGTTAATGACTGAGCCTGACTGGGGTGAGTGATGTGGTGGGTGCAGACCGGGGTGCCGTTTGATGACCTGTGGCATCCCCTTTGGTAGGAGGCCATCACAGATGGGTTGGAGATCGCCGTGTCGCCCCGCAGCCTGCACAGTGAGCTCATGTGCCCCATCTGCCTGGACATGTTGAAGAACACCATGACCACTAAGGAGTGTCTACATCGCTTCTGCGCTGACTGCATCATCACTGCACTGCGGTCCGGGTGAGTAGGAGTGCCCAGCTGTCTGTCTCTCTCTCTCTGCCCAGCTGTCTGTCTCTCTCTCTCTGCCCAGCTGTCTGTCTCTCTCTCTCTGCCCAGCTGTCTGTCTCTCTCTCTCTGCCCAGCTGTCTGTCTCTCCATGCTCAGTGTCTGGTTGTCTGTCTCTCTCTCGCTCTCTCTCTGCCCAGCTGTCGGTCTCTCTCTTTCTGCCCAGCTGTCTGTCTCTCTCTTTCTGCCCAGCTGTCTGTCTCTCTCTCCATGCTCAGTGTCTGGTTGTCTGTCTCTCTCTCTCTCTGCCCAGCTGTCTGTCTGCCTGTCTCTCTCTCTCTCTGCCCAGCTGTCTGTCTGCCTGTCTCTCTCTGCCCAGCTGTCTGTCTCTCTCTCTCTCTCTCACTGTCTCTCAGCTGTCTTTCTCTGTCTGTGTCTGACCTGGTTGGTTATGCCTCCATCATGCCCACCCCCCCCCCCCCCATTTTTTGTTGTTTGTTTGTTTTTAAATTCCCTCTGAATTGTATTACAACAATCCAGCAATCTTCCATAACCACTTACCTAGTACAGCCTGGAGCTTCTGCCAGGAGGCTCAGGGCGGGAGGCAGGACCCCCTGGATCAGATGTCAGTTTGTGACGGGCCTCAAACACTAGGAGCTATTTAGAAACACCTGACCATGTACTTGGGGCACCTGGAGGAAAATGCAGATTCCCAAAACAACCAGAAACTGTGTTTCAGAAATTTTGTTTTGCTCCTTTTTACCGTAGTTTCTTTGCTTTTACTGCTAACTTGCCAATTTATAAGTGAACTCTATCTGCGTTGTTATTGTAATACGAGGGGCTTAAGAGCGTTAAGATGGTAGCGTAGCCGTGTTGTGGCTTGCAGCCACTTGTCACGTTTAGTGCCGCTTGTGTTTGCATGGGTTTTGTTTCCAAGGTGTTGGTCAGGTGGATCGGTGACTCCAGCCAGTGTGGATTCACCTCGATCTCTGGGTGTTCCCTGACTTAGGAAATGTTAGATCACTTCATCCTTCATGGGGAAAGAGGTTGCTGGTGGATTGTGGACCATCTCGTATGGGATTGTGTGCTTATTCAAGCTGCTTTTCACACTGTGCAGCCTCCCCATGGACTCTTAGCATTTCCTGTGTAATTATGACGTGTTCATTTAGGTTTCATTTTGTGTGGGTTAATATGTTAATTTGTGTGGGATAAATCTGAAGCAGTTCTGTGACAGGATTATGTGGTTCTGCTCACATGTATTAAGGACAGGAAGTAGTTGGAGTTTCTTCTCAGCGAAGCAAAGATGGGCATCGCTTTTTGAGAAGCTCTGTTTTCAGCAGATTAATGATCAGGTGCTTGGGCTGCGTGTGCGGATTTGAGGTGCCCTGCTTTGGGTTTGGCTTGGAGAGAAACACTGTCTCCCGTCTCCCGCCACCTGAGCCGAAGCTGTCTGCTTTTCCAGGAACAAGGAGTGTCCGACCTGCAGGAAGAAACTGGTGTCGAAGCGTTCCCTGCGACCGGATCCGAACTTCGACGCCCTGATCAGCAAGATTTACCCGAGCAGAGACGAGTACGAGGCACACCAGGAAAGGGTTCTGGCCCGCATCAGCAAGCACAACAACCAGCAAGCCCTGAGTCACAGCATCGAGGAGGGCCTGAAGATCCAGGCCATGCAGAGGTGGAGACCTGAGCTGCTTGCACTTACTGTCTCATTAATTTATTTTGGATTTACTAGGAACATGTGCATAAAAATTCATACTTAGCTGTATTAGAGCTCAATCTACTAAAGTCAACATATTTTGTAGTTTGTATGAATGAGTCACTGTCGGTGTTGTGCAGGGAGTAATGGCCTGTGCCTTTGAACACCCCCCACCCCAAAAAAAAAAAAAAAAAGTGTGGCAGCAGATAAATGACCCGCCCCCGGACCCCAAGCCTTACTCTAAACTGTGTGTGTGTGTCTGTGTTTCAAATGGAGAGCGAGCTAGGATATGGAGAATGCGGCATTCGTATGCGCCTGTACTCGTAGGAATGACGACAAACGGATGATGTCATGTAGGATTTGGAGGTTATGGATGCGACAAAAAAGAAATCAGGTGGCTGAAGATCGAACTGTCTGTCAGTCGGTCTGTTAATCTCATCTAATGTAATCCAATCTAATCTGGTTTTCAAACCCTGTGACGATATTGCTTCCCATGAACAGATGTGACAGAACTGAAGGGACCCCCCTCCCCGAGTGTGGCTGAGGTGTTATGACGGACTTTACTGATGTACTTGCAACTGCCCCCCCTCCGCCCCCCCCCCCAGGCTGCAGAGGGGGAAGAAGCACCAGATAGAGAATGGCAGCGGGGCCGAGGACAACGGCGACAGCTCCCACTGCAGCAATGCGTCTGTGCACAGCAACCAGGAGGCCGGCCCCAGCATTAAGCGTGCCAAGACCTCGGACGACTCGGGGCTGGATATGGACAACGCCGCGGAGAACGGTGCCGGGGACGCAGCCCTGGAGGGCGCCAGTGAGATCGAGCTGGTCTTCCGGCCCCACCCGACGCTGATGGAGAAGGACGACGCGGCGCAGACCAGGTGGGCGGCGCCTGTTACCCACAATGCTGTTCAGTCTCCTCCTCTTTTGAAATAATGGCACTTTTCCGTTCATTCAGATATTTTGTAGCTTAAGTGGTTTTAATGCTCTGGATGCCTTGGTCTCTCTCTGGTCTTTCTGTGGCAACATCACTTATCAGTAACCTGCTTCAGTGTCGAATTCGTGCCCAGGTACATCAAGACCTCGGGAAATGCCACGGTTGACCACCTGTCCAAGTACCTGGCCGTGCGGCTGGCTCTGGAGGAGCTCCGCAAGAACGGGGACGCCAGCCCCATCAACGTGGAGGCGGCCAGTGAGAAGCAGTACACCATCTACATCCCCACCACCAACAGCCAGTTCACGGTAGGCTCACCAAAGGCAGCCCTGCGACACTCCTCCTCCTCCTCCTGCTCGCGGTTTCAAACCAAACGGAATGAAAGTCCTCGGTGGACGTCGCTGCGTTACTGTAGCACATCGAATGACATCAGTTGACCAGTACAGGACATGAAGTGACACTGTTATGTTATTTCGTCTGGGTAACATGTGGCTCGGTGGGTTAAGATGCAGTGTCTGTGATCTGAAAAGCACTGGTTCGAGTCTCACGGCCGGTAGGGTGCTTTTACCGTTGGGCCCTTGAGCGAGACCCTACTCCGGGGACTGACTCACCCCCCCTTACTCAAGTGTGTTCTGCATAAATAAAATACAACTTTTAAAATAACCCCTTTACTGAAATCGGTTAACTTGCAGGAAGCCTTTGCACCTGTCATAACGTTGGGTTGAGGTCTCCCCCCATTCTAGGGAGCTCAGGGGGGGTTGTATTGGCTGGTTTTGATTATTCGGGGGGGGGGGGTTACGACCACCCATAATTTGCGCCCATGCCAGTCATATACAGACGGATCCAGGTCAGTAGCTTAATGTAGGACGGGACAAACGGAGCCCAGATTGTGCCCAGCCCGGTTCTGATCCAGCTTGTCGTTTCACTGCAGGTTCTGAATGGATCCTTTTCCCTGGAGCTCGTCAGCGAGAAGTACTGGAAGGTCAACAAGCCGATGGAGCTCTACTTTGCCCCCACCAAAGAACACAAATAGTAATTTTTCCGTGGGAAGGGCCAGACAGACTGACAGCTGTCCCCCTCGCACTCCCTCCTCGACCCCTTTGGATCTGATCATTTCGGAAGCATCTGTTTCTGACTAACTGTGGCTGTCCTTTTTGTATGTACCAGTGTTGAATATTTCTGTAGGAAGATGATTTCATGTTCAAATAATGCACTTTTTTTTTTAGTTAGAAAATATTTTCCTTCATACAGTAGCTGCTATTCTCACAGAATCAAACTCTCCTACCAGCCTTTTTCCCTCTCTTTCTCCACGCCCCCCCACTCTCCCCAAACCTTCATCTGTGTCTTCATGATGTCTGTTTCTACAGCATATGGGTAGTAGGTACTGAAGGAAGCAGGTTTGGTTTTGGTTGTTTGTTGTGCAATTGTGTGATTTTTAAAAATGTACAAAGGGTTAAATCTCTGAGGCTCGATTTGGACGGCATGGTGAGTGGAGCTGCTCTCCTGCGGCTTCACCGTGAAAGGAATTGCCATCGTTCTCTTTTTTTTGAAGACGCACCTGATCTTCACTGTGTAATATGTGCTTATTTTTCATATTAACTGACTTACTGCATAACATGCATTTTTGTAAAGTTAAAAAAAAGGGTAAAAACCTGGAGTTCCACAGGTGTTTCTTGTTATTCATCCTTGGAAAAACATTGGGACTGATTTGAAAGGGTGAATTTCAGAAAAAAAACCCATACAGGTATACATACCTATTAATTACAGCATGTTTGATTATGCGTTTTGGGGTTTTGGATAAAAAGAGGTTGTTGTTAATGTTGGGGGGGGGGGATGTACACAACAATAGCTAATGGAAAAACATTAAAATACATACAACCGACAGTTTGTTTGTTTCTTTTCTTTGATTCCTCCACCTCAAAGCCCTTTACCCTGCTCAGGGAGGGAGGGGGGCAGAGGAACGGTGTCTTAAAGGCATTTGCTAAATTTGTAGTGCTCCATCTGCATGAGTGTTTTCACGAAGACAGGTGTGGGTTTTTGGGATGGCCTCCCAATCACCCAGTGGAAAGAGACGGTTCTCAACGCCAGTCCTGGGGAGCCACTGTGATTGGTTGACTGAGAGGTCATCCTGAACACCCAGAAGCTCTCCATGGACCAGGGTCGCCACACCGCAAGGCTGCCCTCTGAAACGCGGCCTAATAATTTGTCGGTGTGCATTACAATACATTTCAATGAGGAACTATAAACATGGAGAATCATAAATATATTATTCTAGCAGGGTGCTTGCTTTTAAAAAGAAAAATCGACGTAATCTGTGCAGTAGTGATGTGCGGGCCTGACCGTAACCAGTCGGGTGGGTTTGGGTCGCAGCTCAGAAAATATTACGGCTGCGGGCAGATCAGGTCAGTGACAAAGCAGCCTTTCAGTTAAATTATAAATAACTTAGAGAAACAGTGCATGCGACCGGCTTTGCCCTGCAGGCTCCCTGAAACGCGCTATAGGCGAGGCTGTGATTTGTAGTTCTGCTACAAGGGACCAGGTGCATTCAACTTCAATTCAGCTGGATCTTTGGGCACAAATTAAAGACAATGGAAAAAAAAAAGATGCATATACTTTCATTGATTTATCGAAGGCATGTCACATGACGGACATATTTGGGCACTAGGCCATATTCAGTGACCTACCACGCTGAGGATAGCCTAGTACTGAAACGTGTCTGTAAAACCAAATAGCCTACAAGAATTAATCCTTAATGTTGGACAGCATTCAAGCATTAGAGGAGAGAATGGGTCGCCGAAATCTGTTCTCTCTCATTTACCTCTTATCCATCCTCTGTGACCTGAACAAAAGGGCGACAGGTTACTTGCAGCCCCAGAGTCAGGTAGGATATCACTGGGTGCATTTATATGAAGGTGTGTGCCTGATCGCTGAAGACAGACAAGCTGTACTGTCCACGGCGTGTACAGAAAGAAACAGGCCTAAAATAGCAGTAACTGAACATGCCAAAATGACGACTAATTTCACAATAATTAGCTGCTGGTTGAGCGCTGCCCTGTGCTATCGTGCGACCAGGCTGAGTGGCGGGCACAAGCAGTGAAGGCATTTCAACAAAAAAAAAATTAGGATTCGACTTAAACAGAAGCTGCAGTGAGAGTTGCAGTGCGCAGCTGAAAGCATCAATGAAATTCATGCCAGTGGATTTTCCAATTTCCACATATACAGGGAAAAAGAAAAAAATAAGTTATATTCCTATTTAACATCCAAATCCAACTTGACTGCCGTACCAGTGTATCTCAAACCACTCCTCAGGAACCCGCAGACGGCCCACGATTTTGACCTCTCCCAGTTCAGGGGAAAAAAGCCTGGCCTGCCACACAGGTCTGAGAGACGCTGGCCTGCCACACAGGTCTGAGAGACGCTGGCCTGCCACACAGGTCTGAGAGACGCTGGCCTGCCACACAGGTCTGAGAGACGCTGGCCTGCCACACAGGTCTGAGAGACGCTGGCCTGCCACACAGGTCTGAGAGACGCTGCCCTGCCACACAGGTCTGAGAGACGCTGCCCTGCCACACAGGTCTGAGAGACGCTGCCCTGCCACACAGGTCTGAGAAACGCTGCCCTGCCACACAGTTTAACTTAAAATGAGTGAAATCCCAGACAGTTACACAGTTTGTATGTTAATGTGATAATGCGTACATATAGACCCTGGGTATTTTTTAAGGTAACATCTGTAGCAAATGTTTCTGAAATGCCTGATGTTCACTGTGAAGGACATAGCTGCCCGGCTTTCTGTTCATGAATTAGAACTGGTTAATGGTGACGTATTCTGCAGGTTAAGGAAGCCTATCCCGGGAGGCAGAGGTGGACAGGCAGGAGACGAGCAGCCGCTCACACAAATTCACCCAAACCATGATCCTGAGGTGAGAGGAAACCCACAGTCTGGGGGTGTGAGGCCACAGTTACAACCACAAAACCACCAAAACAGCCTAATTATAGGGAAAAATCTCCTAAGCTTGAGGTCATACGGTATGCTTCATGGCTTCACTTATAAAGTAAATATCACCATGTATTTCACATCCATGTTTAATATATCTTTCTGAAATTACCATAAAACCAAGCAATATAGCAGACCCCATCCAGTCTCCATAGCATTAAAATACATTGGATTCTTCACAGCTCACACCTAAGAGGAAGGCTGGTAAACTGCAGCGCTTTTAAAGAAGGAATATTATAAAAATAAAATCACTGCTAAGAGGAAGGGCCCAAGCTGATCCTTGGGTCTCCGCTTTGAGAGACGCAGTAAAAGTGCATCACCAGCCCCCAGAAGCGTAGGAGAGGATCACCTGCTCGGTACAGTGCACTTCAAACTCAGGGCACGGTCAGAGAGAAGCTCTTCGCACGCTGACTCGAAGTCTGGGCTGCGGATTCAGAACAGCGTTTGGTCTTTGTGATGCAAAGAGAAAAGCAAAAGACCCCTTTAAAAAAAAGGCTTTTAAAGAAGAAATATTATAAAAATAAAATCACACTAAAGGAAAAGTATCAGTGCAGTAAGAACGTGTCCGTCGTCTGAGGGCCACGCAAGGCGAGGCCTGAGGGAGGGGTCACTCCACGGGCTGGCAGCGTGCGTCCACACTCAGGCTGCGGGCCCCCACCTGCGTGGTGGAGTAGGTGGGCACGCTGTACTTGGTCAGCACTGCCTTGAACTGGCTCAGGGTGGCATCGGTGCGCACCCCCGTTGGGTCGAAGTGAGTCCTGCTGACCCGGAATCCTGCCTCCGTCAGGTACTGGAGAAATTTGTTCAACCTGCCCACGAGCAAATACAGCGGCTTAGACTGAACACACGCCTCTTTGTACTGTAACATTAAGCACTTCACACTGTTAGCTACTCAATGCAGTTTTGGCCAGTGCTAAATTATAATGCTATGAAGTAATCATCTTATAAGCAAAAAACAAAAACAAACCAACAAATAAATAAAATTGACTTTTGAGGGCAAACAGTCCCCAGACTGAGAATTTAGTTTAATGTTAGCCGGACATCATATAACAATTATATAAATATGAAATAAATAAATTATGCAATAGTTTCATATTGCAGAGACAGAATGCCGGATTTGTGATTCTGTTTAGACGCTGGGCTGAATTTACTCCCCTTGCAGGTAACGTTTTCCTGAAGTGTTTTGTTTGTCTCATGGTGTCGGGGTGGAGTCGGGGTGGGGGGCTAACGCTCACTTGGGCATGTTCATGCCGCGGATGCTGTGCCGGTGGATGCTGTAGTAGAACGCCGGATGCTCCATCGACGTCTCCGACTTTGCTTTCTTCAGCACGTTCCCGGACTCCTCAGTGGTCTTCCTCTTCCCTGCGGTGCAGACCGTCCAATTACGTGCACAAAGCACGACCTCCTACCACGCTGCATAACGTCAAGCCTGCATCCCCAAGACCGCCAGCCTATTAGGCAAACGGACTGGCCGCCTGTGCCACAGCACCGGTTCCCTAGCTCAGGGACCTGCAGGCCCATCCCGCCATGACTGCAGAGGGCGCCACAAGGCGCTCAAACTGTGCGATGCGGCGATGCAATGATTCACTGCGCAAAACAGCTCATCCACAAATGGGGAAATTCCATTATATTTATCCATAAAAGCTACGTCACCTGATTGGTCCACTGAGGCCGTGTCCTCTGCCTTCTGTACCGTTTTAATGACCACACCGCATTCCACTGAAAAGGGGAGGGGAAACTGCGATTTTTCATAAAACACAAATCATCATGAAGCTACCGGCGGCGGGATGCCAGTCGCCGGCGGCCGACATGCAGCAGCGCACCCTGATTGGCGTGCAGGGTGGGGCCGTGGACGGAGAAGGCCTTGAGGGTGGTGCACTCCGACTCGCAGATGAGCGTCTTCACCAGCGGCTGCACGTCATCCATGCTGTACTGCACGGCTGCCGCCAGCATGCGCCGGAGGAAGCCCGTGTTGAAAAGGGGACCTGCCCTGGAGAAGGGGAAGAGATCAAACACCGATGGGACACCTTCCCCCCCCATCCATGTGAAGGGAGTATCAGAGGCAGGCCGATGCTTACCAGAGGGGGCCCAGCTCCACAGCCGTCTTTCCCGGCATGCTCCCGTGGCAGCTGCAGGGTAGCTGTTTGTATAGACTCTCTAGGAACAGGCAAATGAGGAGAGCAGGAGTGACGACCTTTGACCTTTGCCAAGACAGCCAATGGTAAAGCCCGAGGAACCTGCTATGGGACGGCGTACAGAGGCGTGTGACATGGGGGTTAGGGGAAGGAACGGCGGCTTTGTGGTGGGGTGGGAGTCCAAGATGGGGTCATTAGGATCGGGGGCAACCGCGAGGGAGACGAAGGGAACCAACACGGGCAGCGAGTGTCAGGACAGAGGAGGGCAAACAGAGCACCGGCTCCAGGCACGTTTTCTGGCCCGAAGAGGAAAAGACAGGGAATGTGACATGAATCCACCTCAGGCCATTCACACCACACTGCCCCACGCTTGCAGCTAGCAAAGAAATACGCTTCGCTGGAGCTTTTACTGTGACTTAAAATTCTGACCCAATTATATCAATTACGCATCTTTCCACAGCAGTCCAGGCAAAGTAACTTTGGATGTATGGACCGACAGATCAGACAGACAGGAAGGGGACTTAGCAGGGGTCTTATAGCAGAGCCCCTCACTCCCCTATACAAGCATCTGTTGCACTGGCTAAC
Source organism: Brienomyrus brachyistius (assembly GCF_023856365.1). NCBI lineage: Eukaryota > Metazoa > Chordata > Actinopteri > Osteoglossiformes > Mormyridae > Brienomyrus > Brienomyrus brachyistius. The sequence goes on along the minus strand of NC_064547.1, from coordinate 15,337,678 downwards.
CGCCACAGTGCAGGGAAGCCCAACCCCCCCAGATCTGACCTTCCACCATGCTCCCGGGCTTCAGGAAGACCCTCTCTTCACACCACTGGCAGTGCAGGAGCTGCCGTATCTTCTTTGCTGCCTCGTCGGCCTGGGTGGGGCCTCGCAGCACCCGCACCACCACCAGGACGAAGTGCTCGACGGCCACAGCCAGCAGCACCTCCACGCCCTTGTTGCAGCGCGCAGCCGCCCTGCCGGGGGGACAAAACACGTCAGGCTCCAGTCCTGGGATCTACCACCAGCCACAACTCAGCTTACAAATGTACTGGGATGTGAGGCGAAAATAAGGGCAGACCAAACAAACTTGAGTCATGCATCTTATTTGGAACATTTTAATGTATTGAAATCTTAAAGCTGTAAGTTAATTCCCCTTAAGTCTAAACCGTAATCACTAAATACACACATTTCCCTAAAACAACAAGGCTTCGACCAAACAAACATTCCTCCGAAAGCCACCACAAAGCACTGACCTAACTAAAAAAGCACTAATCAAACAAACATTTCTCTTAAGACTACAACTAAACTAACCAAACAAGCGATGAACCAAACAAACATGTATTCCCAAACCTACAACAACACGAGGACTAAACAAACATCGCACTAACCTAAACTGAGTTTCCCCCAAGACTATGACACACTGACCAAGAAAACTGCCCTTGAGTTTGCAGCACCTTGCCACTGTAGCGACGACCATGCGGGCTGCCAGCTCCTTGTAGTACTCCGTCCTCACAATCTGGCAGCCGTAGTGCCGCAGGGTGACGTTCGGGGCCTTGGAGTACAGCGACCCCGTGTCGGTGGACGTCACCGATACGATGCCCAGGTTGCGCACATTCCGAAAAGCCGCATCTAGGTAGTTCACTGCTGTCCCAAAGGGGTCCAGGTGTCTGCAGCCACCAGCGAACATTACAGGTCATTTCAAGAATATCACTTTAAAAATGCAATGCATTCATTTTTCATCCCTTTAATTGAGAAAAAAATACATGAATGAGGAAGATTTAACAACAAAAGCAACACTAATAATAATAAATAAATATTTTACATGAAGATCCTAGAGCATAACAAACCCTTAATTTCTTAATTAAACAAACTCTTGTTTCTTCTCTTTCTCTCGGTACATAATTTGTTTACGATCCCTGATCAGTTAGGAGTCACTTTTAAGCCAGTGATATATGTGGGAGATAAGTTTAAAATGAATATGTTTTGGTAGTTTACATTACCAGCAGAGCTTCTGCAAATCACGGGTTTTTACCACTTTTCCTTTTATTTCATAAACTGCTGTTTTATTCTTGTTAAGTATTGGAAAGTTGAGTGAACAACTATAAATGAAAGTCAAATAAAACTAACTTTGAACGCACCAGTTAACCGTTTCATCCCACAAAACAGCAGCATTTTATGTCCTTTGTAGAAAGAACGCATCAAATTTTCTCTGGTTTTACAACTGCTAGAGAAGGTTACTTTGATAAGTCAAAGATATGACACCATCTTGTTAATAAAGGTACTCAAATTGTGAACGTACTGTAAAATTATTCGTTAGAAAAGAATACTCACTGCATTTTTAGTAAATGTTAAGTGAGTAACATGCAAATATAGAAAATCTCAGTGTGTGTAGATACTTTTGACTGGTAATTTTCAAAATTTTAGTAGTTTAAGTTGCTTTTACTCTACTTAATTTATCTCTGAGATATTAAGAATGTTTTTCGGGGCACAATGACCCAGAGTGGCTTGAGAAAAGAGAGGAAAGAAGTTTTTACAGCAGGAGCACATGGCATGCAGGGGAGGTGCAGAACCAGTAGATAATGATAGTTACCAGGGCAACTACCCAAGGCTGAAGACAGGAGAGAGAGAATGTTTCATATGAATGGAGGGTCAAGGTACCACGTGAGTGAGAAAATAACTGACTAAGAGGAAATAATCATATGCTAGGCTGAGACCCTAGGATGCGCTTCGGGAAACCCTCCTGGTTCAGTCGAGACCGCAGTAAGTGAATTCCTTCTGATTATTGTTTAAGGGGAATCTGTGCACGGTTCTGAGTACAGACGGCAGAAGTCACTGGCTAACTGTCTGTCGTTTGTGCATGGGCAGCCGATTACTGCGTTTCGCGTGGGTTATAATGCAACAGGGAAAAGCCCCCCCCCTTTCTAGGACAGCAGCGCACGAGGGCATCAGTGCCCAACGGACTCGTGTCGGGCACGCGTCATACCCACAGCGTGCTGGACCAGGAAATAAGACAGTATGGTGTCTGATGAACTAGTGAACAAAAGGTCTGTCCGAATAAGCGATCGAATGAAGAGAGAATAAGCATGACCGGAGTCTTGGTGTGTGTGGGGAAGGCAGGCATTGCGAATGCGTGGATTGTAAATTTGTAGTACTGGGGCCAAGTCCGTACACTCCAACAGTAAGATTTCTCCCAGAGGAACCAAGTACTGTACTCATTATTATAATGAGGAAAAGGATGCAGTTAGTCCAGAGATAGTAGTATGGATATTTATAGGAATTGTCAGGATTGAGAAATGTGTTAGAGGGATGGCCAAAGGTTGCGTGACCATTACTTGTGAGGATATCTAGCTCGCGGCGCACGGTCAAACAGTGTGGAGCAGCTCTGGTACAAACTAAATAACACTATTGTTAAGACTGCAAATTTTTTTCATGCACGCAGAACAAAAACCTACACGTTTTGAATCACTTTGTTTACCCATCACCATGGTTTCCGTAACAGCGCCCCCTACCCCCATCCTGTGTCAACTCTACTCACATGTAGTCGAAAGGACGCAAGTGCATGACAACATTGGCATCCATCTTGACGACCTCCACCGAAGCGAGGGGTGCATCCTCTGCACGGCCAGGGTCGTCAGCGTGCCGGGACCCTCGGTTGCCTTCCACTCGGACGTTGTTGAGGTGGCAGTTTTCCCGGATCATTTTAACACAGGCCTCGTTAATGTCGTTGATTGTCACCTTGACCGAGTTGCGAAGATGCTTAGCCCACTGTAGACCCATGATGCCTGCAGTGAACAGGGCGGGGACACAATCTGCTGGGTGCGCTCACACCCATAATTCCATCCTCTGATTCACCTACTCTGCCCTGTCAGCTGAATGATGTCATATAGCTGCTGGAACATACCGTCTTACCTCTTCTTAGTGACAAAGAGAGTCTAAGGTCCAAAAAAATTATAATTCTGCAGAACTATGAGCCTGGGACATACTGTACAGAACTTACCTGTGGCACCAAAAGCATCGAGACACTCCAGAGGGTTTCTCTCTCCTGCCAGAACTGCCAATGAGCAGAACACAAGCTGTCTGCAGGAGGACATCACAACAATGCAGTCACTGCTCGGGGCGTACAAACAATAGCCGAAGGCTAAATAAAATGTCTTCTGGATACAGAAGTAAAAAGTTTGCTCAAACTCAAAAACACCATTCTGAATCCATTTATCTGACTGTCTGAAACAAACTAAAACTGCAAGACCAAGTTCAAATCTCCCTCTCATACAAAAACCCATGAAATTTAACAATCAGTTAGGCCGTCAAGACCTGTTCATTTTCATTTTCCGGTTAAAGTAGGTGTCACTCTTCTGTGGGGTGGTGTAGTTCGGAAGGAGCTGAACATTGGTGCCCAATTCTTTCATTATTTCATAGGCCTGTCCAGAAGGAACTGTGACAATAAAAAAAAAAACTGTGATTATTCTACTTCAAAATACCCAGCGAAACATTCTGCTTTGCTAAGTGGGTTATGGCAATAAGATTCGCATAGCTTTGAGTTTTAAAGTTCACCTATTTATACATTATATGTTTAATGACGTGGCACTGTAAGCTATCCATAAGAGTTCTGCAAATGTAGACCAGCAGGTTCTTTTCTGGATCTAGACCTTCTACTCAGGAAGCTATGCTGACACAAGATAGGAGAGCAAAGTTTTAGTGGCAGTGATGCGGGACTCGCCTGGATCCTCAACAGGCACCTCCGCACTCCCTGTGTAGCTTGCCTCAGTCTCGCCCTTGTTCACGTGGCGCTTGAGGTGGCTGATCATGTCAGTCTTGCGAGCAATGGTCACTGAGCAAACCACGCAGTGATAATGGGCTACCAGCCGTCCAGTGGCCTGGCAAACAATCGTAACAGAACTAGTCATTCCTCACCAGCTATGCAATAACTGAGTGCAATGAGCCCAGCCCCTTGAAGTTTAAACAGGATATGAGGAGTGATTTACAGCAAAGTATGGCAATCTGGATGGACCGGGGGGGGGGAGAGAGTCCTACATCAGCAGTGGTGCACCACCACAATCCAAATAGACTAATTTATCATCCATCAGTTCCTCAAGGGGAATGGTCACATACTGTCATGTCACCAGAACCCTGCTTGGGTAGCCATCTTGGCATCAGAACAAACTTTAATGATTTGACTCTAGGGACCTCACCTGGTCTCCATTGGGGCTGGGTTTCAGTTGCCTGCAGGGCAGGTGACAGATGCACATTCTCTGACCTGAACAACCAGACGATTGTCACTTGATATTAAAATTCATGTGACAAGGACAACAAAATCCCAAAAACTAAAGACTCACTACTGGTAATAATTCAGAACACATTAAGCATGATAAAAGCATCGAACGCTGGGATCTATACCTTCAAATTCCACATAGACCTTCCAGTGTAGGTTCTGTAGGTGGCGCCGTAGTTTGTGACTGTAACAAGCTTTGAACTTTTCCTCTGGACAAAGTGGGCAGTTCTTTCTTCCAGCTGCGCACACAGAGCAGATTGCCTTCTTTAAGTGCCATTTCACAGAAAAGATAGGCAACATGTGACAGCAGTACTGTAGCCTATAATCAGAGCCTATAATCAGAGACACGGATTGTGATCTTTACTTGCCTCCATTAAGGTCTACCAGCTTTTCCAGGCCCTCCAGCTCAGTCTGAACCGACACATGTCTCTCTGAAATGGCCACATAATATAATTAAATCATGATCCATTTAATACCATCTATAGGCTTCAGATCGTATGCAGGGTGTACACACGGAACAAGGAATATCAATCGGTCTCTTTACCAGAGGAAGACACGGACGCGTTTCTCTCACTGTCAGTAGATGATTCAGTTTTTGCAGCGCTGGCTGGTGCAGTAGGAGTATCGAGCAGGTCTCTGCTCTTCTCCTCCGGGTTGATAGGGATGCCTTCATCCCCAACAAGAAAACAGAAGGGAGACTATTTATTGCACTCAGAAATGAAACCTGGCTTTCGGAAATTACAATAAGTTGAACTAGTTAAAAATAAATAGTGAAGACGTTTTGTGGCACAAGTGAGGACACCCTTACAGGAGTGTCGCTGCAACCTTCGGATTATATATAGTGTTTTTTAAACCGAATAATATTTTCATTTGGCTTCTTTTATGGAAACCATACAACGCGCGACACCTTCCGTGCAATGTTGCGGAAATTGGAAAAAATTTAGATTTCGGTGTATTATAATGCATTCTAAATTTTTTATTAGTGTTAACGTTATAAGTAGTGAGACATTTAACAGGATAAAGTCATAATCGTGGCACCTGATTTACTGCATGGGGATACTACTTCTGTTGTAGAGAAACGTTAGTTATAAATGCAGTTTATATTACGCAAGCGAAATCGATGGACGGGAGCACGAAACCGAACATGTTCGGAACTAAGACGGTCCTCCCGCAGAGCTCCACGGTAAGACCAAGGCTCCTATAAAATTGAAATTAAGTGGTAATTAAAATTGGGAAGAGGTTAAGTTCTTCGAAAACTGCATAACTATAAACCAAATTGCTACTTGAGAATAACATTATTTTCAAAAATTAATATATTACATGATTATAATTATATACGAACTAGGTCCTATTGCGGAGCTCCGTGATGAGGCCCTCAACCACGATAGCCGCTAAAAAGTCGAATGCGAAAAAAATTAACAGAAGACGCCACGTGAGAAAAAAACTGCATGATTTGTTTCGTAAAAACGATCAATTTAATTAACCTGAAACGTGCAGAGCAATCCGTTTACTTACTATTTTTATCGACGGCCTCCTGATGTAGTTGAATAGCGTCTTCTTCCTTTTGCTCCGCCATTTTACTAAACTAGAGTAAAATTCGTATTTGCGCTTTCCACTCTACGTACTCTGCGTAAAGCAACAATATGTAGGAATGTGGGTACAGAGCGGTTTACATAGAAAATGTTATACGTGTATTATTAACTACTGATTTGGTAAAATAAATATAAATGACAGAAAATTTTACATATATTTTATTCTATGCTAGTTATTATAATATTACTTTAAAGTATAAGCAAATACTGCAATTTTAAATACTGCGATGTCTATATGTTCTGCATTTTGAAATAAAATAATCTAAAATTCTTTAAAACTACCTCGTAGATCATTATTATTATTCTTTCTAACAAGATTGAAAATGTAAAGTAGTCATTTGAGTACAGTATTCAAATTGTTAAAATTTATAGGGGGATTCATCGTAATTATTGAGGGACCCATGCTGTATAAGACATGGACTTGTATATACCATTTATGTCTCTATATAGTAAACATAAAATAATAATAATACAGAAAATTCACAAGTAATATAGCATATCCAACTTGGGTTTTAAATCATGATATTTATATAAACAACCGGAACAAAAGGGTGCTAAACAACTTTGCTTAAAGGATTCTCAGCAATGTCGATGAGAATAAGTGGAATTATCACAGGACAAGCGTCGACAATTAGATGCGTTGTTCGCTGCTGCGCAGGTCACTCAACACCACGTGACCCGTCCAGCAGCGTTACCCGGATGTAGCTTTATAACCGGTTGCCAGTTGTTGGTGTCGGTTAACTTCCTTGTATTTGGTTTGTTGCCCTATGCGAGACTTCACGAATCCGTTTCAGTTCTTACAGGCCACTGACATGTCAGATTTGACAGTAGGATCTGGGATTAGTATCCTAATTAGCTGATGACTAGCTTGACCGAAAACTTAAGACGGCCAGTTAGCTAAACACCGGATTTAGGGAACGTCATGGCGTGACATGTTTCTTTCTCGGTAAAAACATAAGCTACTGGAAAGGGCTGTCACGGGAAATACCTGTACTTTTAACAAAACCCATCTTTCTGCAGCTTATCCAGTGCACTGTGTGTGTATAAAAAGTTCGTATTTGAATGATACCGCATATCCTGGAGAAAAATGTTATAGCACCTACTTCCTAACCTTGCTGGGCTACATTAAAATATTTAGGTTATTAGTTATTGTTTTTTTAAGGGAATTGTCTTGAAAATGAAGAAATCTTCCAAAAAGAAGAAGCGAAAGGAGAAAAAGGTGCCATCATCATCTTTTAAAGAAGATGCCGAATTGGTAAATTTATCACGAGTTTGTTTTGTCTAGGGTGACCATACATTCTGTTCTTCCTGGACTTGCCTTCTTTTCCGGGATGTAAAATCCCTGAAATGTCTGTGTTTTGATTTGTTTCACGTTAGCATTTGCTGTCTTGTGACGGAATACTTTGTGTTCATGTTTGCGTTGCTTTCACCGCTTCCTTTTGCCACTGATGCCACAAGCAGAATATGCTCACCCTGGTTTTGCCAGCATGTTTCAATCTTGTTGGGAATAAATGAATAAATATCCCCTCGGCTTTACCCCAGTACTCTGAAGCATCACTCGGTGTTTTGTATGCTTATGGCTGAAATATTCAGTTATACACTATCAATGTAACATTATGTTTAAACTTTTCAGTCATCCTACATGAAGGACCACACCAAAAAGAAAGACAAAGTCGCTGAAGAGGAGTGCCGGAGCACCAGTCAGTTCAGGTGAGAATGGCAGGAGTGAGTTTATATTCAGACACGATATTTAGACAAATCATGATGAGGCAGGAGTACTATTCAAATGTATTTTTTTATTAAATAATTTTTTATTGAATTAATTTTAATTTATTTTTTCACCCTGGCCAATGATACTCATATCTACTATAGGGTTGTGAACAGCGCTGTTAATAATGGTGCATAATGCATTTATTGTTCCTATGCAACTATGTGAGATTTTACATTCCCAAAAACTCTTGTCTTTCACACTCCTGGGCTAGGTGTTCACCACCTGGATTTCTTACCTTGTCGGATTTAAGCTGTTCCAGTTTAAATGGGCTTTATCTTTGTTCCCTTACATTCAGCCCTGGCTACATTAAATCCAACAAGTTACCTCACTGACATAAAAATGCAGTTTAGGGGCACTGGCTCCTGGTGGTCAGGTCACCCGTTTACTATGGTGGGGCTCAACCGCATGCTGTGCAAAGGGGATGTCAAGTGCAATCCTATTTGGGTGGCAAACATTAGCAGGAAGGACCCAGACAGATCACCCACTGCATATTTTACTAGTGGTGTACATTTGTTCAGCACTTCTTAAAATAAACAAATTCTTAGGTACAGAAGATGCATACTGACCATAAGGGACAGGAAATCTCCACAAGCCCAAATGACTGCTCCTTACCAAATGCAATTGCAGAATGCATGCAGAAATGTGAATCTGCTCTCTTTCCATGTTCATACGTTGCAGAACTTTTCATTTATTTTTATTTAGCTGACTCTTTTGTCCAAAGTGTCTTTCAATGAGATAAAACATTACAAACAACTTCAAGATGCATTCATTTGCACTAATTTTCCTGTTGCTTGGAAAACTCAACAGTCATGACTGCATGTGACTTTAATGTATTTCAGTTCTGTTTCCGTGAAAATTGTGGTAGGTGAATGGGAAAGGAGGCCTGGAGAAGCAGTGAATGATGGGACTGCGGTTAAACCTTGACTTGTTTGTCTGTGTATGTATTTCTGAATGTTCTTGGCCAGACAGGGAAATGGGGAAAGCTGAGGCAGCGGCATGCCAGGGGAACGAACATCGTGGATGTTCCGAGAGATGGGAAAATAGGAAATAAGTAAACGGCGTGTGACCTCGGTCCCGCTTGGATGCGAAATTATATTTATACTGAAGATTTTAATTTGTCCCACACGTATGGTCAAAACTATAAAAAGTACTTGTATTAATAAATGAAACTGACAGTGGTGTCTGTGTGTAATTCTGATATTAATAACATGGGGAAGCAGTAGTTTGAGGAGGAGGATTGAGGAAACCTCAATTTATAAGAGATTGGCTTATATAAGAGTTATGCAGGATAGAGCACCTCCCACTGTGTATAATAGTCACTTTGTGAGGGGAGGAGGTTCTACTACTGGCTGTGTGGGGAACCTCCTCGTGCATGAGAATTCAATAAAGCAGTCATCTTCGGTTACGGTGGTGTCCATTCGGGATGATTTTCTCTTTCTGAAGCCGATCAACCTCCACTTATTGCCAATGTTAACATTTTATAGTATAAAAATAACTCTAACCCATGTGCTTGTATCATTTCACAGGCGCATGCGTGATGAAGACCAAAGTCATCTGCTGCGAGACAGTCCCTCCTTATCGAGTCACAGTGGGGATAACCTGGGCAAGGAGAGAGTCTACAAAAAGCCTGTTTACAAATTGGGGAGATTGAGCCTGTTGCAGAGTGGAGAGAGAGACTCGAGGTGTAGTGCAGGGGGAGACCTGAAGGAGTCGCCCCGCATCTCTGAGAGCTGCTCATCCGAGTTGGTTCCATCTGGTCTGCATGCGTCCAAGCGCTCAAGCGAGGAAAGGAGGAAGTTCAGCAAGAGGCAGACTAGCGGGGAATCTTCCTGTGACCGCTTCAGCTGCCCAGAAAGTGACCCGAAGCCAGAAAGGTGTAATCTGAAGAGAAGATCGGGGTCAGAGCTGGAAAGCCCAAGCCCACACCATCAGAAAAAGAGAGCCTGCGATTCCACCAGGCACGCTCCACGTCAGCAGCCTGATACCTACAGGAAACCGGACTCCCCTGGTACACACGCATACCGGCCGGCTTTCCAGGGCAAAACGGGCCCAGAGCTGTCAGGGAGCAGCCGAGACGAGACGCCATGCCCGAAACCTTGGGAACCCATCAGATTCAAAATACAGAAGAAGACAAACCTGGTGCAAGGCAGCCATGTAACCTGTGAACGGCCCTTAAGCAGCCATGTAACCTGTGAACGGCCCTTAAGCAGCCATGTAACCTGTGAACGGCCCTTAAGCAGCCATGTAACCTGTGAACGGCCCTTAAGCAGCCATGTAACCTGTGAACGGCCCTTAAGCAGCCATGTAACCTGTGAACGGCCCTTAAGCAGCCATGTAACCTGTGAACGGCCCTTAAGCAGACGTGAAAAGAAACGCGTCAAAACAAACACGGGTGCTGTGGAATCTGGATGCCCCCCCTATACAGACAGGACAGTAGCGAAACATGCACTTCTGGGCAAGAAAGATGCAGTGAAGAAATGGCCCAAAGCCAGTCCGTCGTCAAAGGGGGGGCGAAAGGGAAGCCCCCCTCGTCCAGCAGTGCCAGAAAGGCCTCGCAACACTGACTCGCTGGTAGGGGTGGTGGCTGTCCTTCCTGTCTCCTGTAGCCAAGCATTACTTCATGCTTGGCTGCCGTTCACCCTTTGGAGCAGCTTTATCATCTGAGTCCTGTGTTTATTCATATGTGTATTTTTCATGTGCTTTGCTGCAGAAAGAAGGTCACAGAGTTTTTCCTAGGACCACTGAAGCCTTCAGCAATGATCAGGAGGTACCAACGGTAGCATTCATAGTACTGTGATGCAGGGCTGCACTGTGTATCATTTCAGCATCGTCATGACGATGTGCAATAATTACATCACAGGAATGTGTGTTATCATGCAAGATAAATTATAACAGTCACATCATGCTACTACTTTCTTGCAGCTTGACACAAAAGGTCATTTTCTATGACTAATCTCTCAGAGAAGTCTGATATAATTTACTCGTTTGTTACTCGGGAGTGACATGCAGGCTCTGTGTACAGTGAAACATCCGTCACAGTCATTCTTAATAGAGCTGTACAATGTGCAATATTAATGGCACTAATATTAGTAAATTACGGCTGGGCAATGGATAGTGACATGGGTGGTGGGATGGGTCGTCTTGCAAAGGTAGACCAACTATAAATACTTCCTTTTATCACTTTTTAAATAACTATTCATAAATTCATTAAGTATTACTAATTAGTAATTACTATTTATTACCATTTCTATTTTTTGCACATTTCAGCCCCTTCACAACCCCTCCCCTACTCACCTGGTCTTGCCTTACTTTTCCTCTGTATAACCTGCCGTGAGACTCAAAACGCATATTCAGTACTGTGTTATTGCAGTATTAATCACAAAAATTTCTAATGTTGTAAAGTGGTCCCCCCCCAATATCGTGCAGCCCTATTGTCATAGGTCGGTGCCCTATCTTGGGCTATTCCCGGTGTTTAGCCTGTAGTTCCCGGGATAGGCTTCGGACTCCTGTGACCCTGTAGAGCACAAAAGAGTGTAGAAGATGGATGGATAATCATCATCGTGCAGTATTACCTAATAATAATGCAGTGATTGCATGCATGCGGCGGTGTGTGTGTCCTTGTGTGTGCCCACTTGCATCCCCAGTGTTGTGTGTGCGTTTCAGACTCAGGTGGTGGAGGAGCTGCACCGAGCTCGTTCTCAGAATGAGCTGCGGGTCAATATGGTGGAGAGCTACGGGGAGCTGACCGCCATGGATATCGACCTGTCGGAGGAGTTCACCAGTTCATCTTCAAGTGAGGTCCCTTCTAGTGCCAAATCATTTGCTTTTTAATAGCAATGCTTTTTAATATGATCTCCATACTCCCCCTTAAACCGAGTCATGAAGGGAAACTCTATGCTGGTGTTTGTCCTGTAGTTTTGAGTTTGAGTCTCTTCTCTTTGCAAATGTGAGCCTGTGTATTTGTTCCTGAAATGGCAGATAAAGAGGAAATCCTGCGTGATCCTCTCATCGTCCTTGACACCAACATCCTCCTCAGTCACCTGGACTTTGTCAAGAAAATGAAATCGCTTGGCCTTGGAGGTACATGACGTTGAGGTTGTGTCCAGTGCTCCTCAGGGGGTAGAAGTAGCCAGCTGAAGCTCAGAAACCGCTGAAGCTCAGAAACCGCTGAAGCTCAGAAACCACTGAAGCTTGGGTGCATCATTGTCAAAAATGTCCCAGACGTTGCATCCTTAGATCTCTGGAGGCTTTTTCTCCTGAATTTGATCCCATTTTTAGTCCTGTGTTGTATAGATCATGGCTTCTGTGGTCCTTTTCTCCAGGAAAACATGGCTGTGCCCCCCCCCCCCCCCCACATTCATAGTGAAGCATGCTTCTTGTCCAGCAGCTCTAGGATTCCCCATCATCCTGATTCCCTGGGTGGTCATGCAGGAGCTGGACGCGCTGAAGAACGGAAAGCTGTCTAACAATGTGGCGTGCAAAGCAGTCCCCGCCGTCCACTACATTTACACCTGCCTGAAGAACCAGGAGCCGCGGCTGTGGGGCCAGTCCATGCAGCAGGCCGCGAAGACAGCCTGTGAGTGCCGGCTCCAAGCAGGCCTGCCATAACACTGCTAGCCTGTGCTCTTTGTAATACTATTCTTGAACGTTTCTCTGTTGCTAACTTTATTTCTCTACTTTGTTAGTTGCAATCGACCCGTTATTATCAATTTCTGAACAAACAGGACTCTGCTGTACACTTTGAACATCAAATTGCTTTGTTATTTCCAATCCAGACATTTTTTTACAATGTGGACGATAACGGAAGACTGAGGAATGTTACTAGAGCTAGAATGCATAGACTCTGCTGTAAATCGCATTTGTTAGAAGTGTCGTCTTCTGTCGTCCTCCTTATCCTTCCCGGCCTTGGCTAGTGAGATAAGGAATGCCACTCTCCTTCCCAGTCTGGACTAGTCTTTTTCCCGGCCTTGGCTGGAGAGACAGGGAGTGCCACTTTGTTTTAAGTTTCTCCCAGGCGCCATGGGTGGAGAGAGAATGTTCTGCAAAGCCTTAGGCAGTCGTATCTCGGAATACGCAGTAGTCCGACTCCCCCTTAAGGCCCTATAAGTGCCCTGAGAAATGATTCCTCTGTGTCACTAACCCCAACACTTGTTGATGCGTGTGTGTGTTCTGCTTGAGCAGCAAAGGGGAGATTGCAGGCAGGGCTGTATTATGGTAGCTTCCTAGTCCAAGTAGAAAATAAAATATACTCCTCATATAAGAACCAAGTCATCAGTTGAAATATCTCCAACAGTTTATACAAACCATCTAAATTATGACCCTGTATCTACAAAGTTACTGCTCTATGCACTAGGAACGCTATGTTTTGGACCCATTATTAAAAATGGAAAATAACAGCACTGCAAAGTTTAAACATTACTGTGAGAAACGCAACATTCCACAGGCAACTAGCATATCAGGCTGGTTTGATGAGACAACGATGTACAGCGTACTCAAGCCCAGACTTTATATTAAGACTGAATATTAAAGATATAGTATTCATTTACACTAACAAATATTACGTATGTCTAATATTTGTATATTATGTGATTTTTCCGTCCATCCATCCATCCATTTTCCAAACCGCTTATCCTACTGGGTCGCGGGGGGTCTGGAGCCTATCCCGGAAGCAATGGGCACAAGGCAGGCAACAACCCAGGATGGGGGGCCAGCCCATCTATGTGATTTTTTTTTTTTTGTTATTCAAATAATTTTCAGTTTTATTTTTGGGTTATGCTTCATCTGTGAGTTTCTGCGATCTTTTGGAAAGCTCCATAAATAGTCCCATTTAACGGTTCATGGCGGACTTGCGAAGAAGGGGAGCATATCAGATGTGCTTATGTGGGGGAGCGACTGGACTTCAAAAGCTTTGGAAAAAATGAGAACTTGAATAGGATTTTCACCAGGAGAGGGCGTCATTTCTTAGGATGTCTCCAGTGTTAATGGTAAACTGGCAGTGGGGAGCAAATGCAGTGTTTCCCCTAGATTTACAGCTTTGGGTGGGGGGGGCGGAGGCAGACGGACACTGACAGGATTCATGGTGTTCGTGTTTCTCTTAATGACAACAGTCAATATAAGAACTGAACTAAACATCAGAACATTTCTTTTTAAGACAATCGTCCACAAAGTGTGCAGCTTTCGTCACTGCAGTGTATCTTTCTGGCTTCTGGAAGAACATTTCGAGCCTCTTGATATGGGAAGTCAGAGACGTCTGGCCCATTTACTGAGAGCCGCATGCAGGCTGTAAGATGGTCTCCTTGCAGCCTATTGCGGATGTTTGTCTTGACCTGCAAATGCATTAACTGTTAGGCTTTAAAAGTGAAATTCCCATTGTGAACCGTATTTAGGGACCATGAAAGGGACCATGGTTGAGAGTTCCCTTTCACAGTTTACACTGCTGATGCTACTCGACATATTTTCCGACGCACGCTCTCTGTCCGCTAGTGGGAGTGTGCTCACCTGTGTGTGCGCGCGCATGTCTGTGTGTGCGCGCGCGTGTCTGTGTGTGCGCGCGCGTGTCTGTGTGTGCGCGCGCGTGTCTGTGCGTGCGCGCGCGTGTCTGTGCGTGCGCGCGCGTGTCTGTGCGTGCGCATCGGGGCGGAGCTCCGCCATGCGCGATACAGAGAGCAGAGAAGAGTTGTAAACGCGCGATCGTGTAGAGAGAGAAATTACAAGCTATTGTGTAAATAAGATAACTAACATAAGGCTGGTAACCTTAAATGACTTCCGTTGTGATCTGGCTTTATATAGAAAATAAAATTAACTTGACCTTAAAGGGGCGGTGGGAAGTATCGTTGGGGGGGCCGGACGCCCCCCCTAATATAATGGTAGGGGAAACACTGAAAGGATATAAGTGGTGGACACAGAAATTGATATGGCAGGTGTCAATAACAGGTTGAGGAAAATACTAACATTAATTTCTGTGACTCCTGTACATCTGGCATAAATGGAAAATACTTTTTGGTGCCATCACAGAGCTGGTATTTTACGGATTCGGGGCGTGAGCAAAAGTTGTACTTCGGATGCCTGAGTGGAAGATGTGCAATGAGGAGCAGAGCTTAAAAATGTCACTTTTCAGTGCAGTTTTTCCTCTGGCACTTCCCATTATAAAAAGACCCCAATGTGCTCTTTAAATATGGTTATTTGTGGGAAACGGCAGGTCCACTTCAATACCATGCAGGCATCAGGGAGGATGGACGAGTGGTAATATGTGTCCCTGGGGAGGAATCGCATCGGCTAGGTGAATGGGGTTAACTGGGTTAACTGGGAGGGAATGGCGAGGAGACAGGAAGTTCACAAGGTTACAGAGGCTTTTATAAATACATTTATAACATATGAACTTGCCACTTTCTGGTTTTGTCCATCCATTGCCCATACATCTAGTCATGGGGAGGGCACCTAGGCCCTATTCTGGGCAACTTAAAGGAATTTATTGAGCAAGGCTTTTAAACCTAAGCGCAGTTGGAGTTTTTGGACTTACAGCCTATGGGATTTGAGCCAGTGACCTTCTGGGTGCAGGTTTAAACTTCTAACTCGGAGAGCCACACACCACCTATAAATTAAAATCCTGCATCACTGTGCAGATGTTTTCTAATGTCTGATGCCCTTTTAAATGTCCCCTTAAAAGGCAGATGTATGAAAATGTTAGAAATCTGCTATGGTAGCTAGATCCCCTGTGCAGCACATCAGTGGAGATGGTGAAGTGTCTTATAAGGTGACCAGCAGCTGGAAGGTCTTCCTTATTGGGGGATTGTTGTGTTGGCGTAAGAGAGAATGGGCCAGAGCGGGAGGTGAGGGCTACACTGAACGTGTAAAGGTGTCGGTTAAGCTCAGGTGACCTTGTAATCAAGCTGCTCTCTTTGCTTTCAGATACGCTTAATGCGGAGAATAATGATGACCGTGTGCTGCAGTGCTGTCTGCAGTACCAGGATATATACCCAGGGGGCACCCTTATTCTCTGCACGTAAGACTTGGGCTCCGTATAATGCAGCGATGACATTCTGTGCTCATTAGCATTGTTTAATATGGTTAAGTGGCTTTTATGCCCGAACTGTGTGTCTTCCAACAACGCTGAAGGCTGTCTGTACGGCGGCCTCTGTACGCCGGCCTCTGTACGCCGGCCTCTGTTAATGGCCTGCAAGTCATGAGTCATTCTTTCTTGTTTTTTTTTTGTTCTATTCAATCGTGTTCTGCGCAGCAACGACAAGAACCTGTGCAGCAAAGCCATACTGAGCGGCGTCAGGGCCCTGAGCAAGGATGACCTGGAGACCCAGGCGGAGCGGGTCAGATGCGGCACCCAGGCCGGCGGCTGTCTGACTTCCTGGGGCCCCCCGCCTGCAGAAAGAGGTCAGTCAGAAAGGTCAGAAGAAGATCACTGCGAACCATATTAAATATTAGTCCTGCAAGCAAATGGGCACCATGAGGAAATTATTTCTTTATTACTTCCAAGTAATTCTTCCGCTGTTCTCCCTGTTCTATTAAATTTTCCATCATTAAAAAAAATCTACTTTTAAAGTGGCGACTTTAGATTTCAGAACTTTATTTGTATGCACTAGCTTGTGCCCTGCAGTATAGCACCTTAATACAGCGTCTCTGTATCAGTTTAATCGAAAGAGAGCCTGTATTTTTGCCGGTGTTAAAAATAATTCTTTGGGGCTAAAATCCAGGGTGCACCGTTGTACTGCCCAAGCCTGCTTCACGTCATCGCAGCTCCTGCTCGACCGTCTAGGAAAGTGGTTTTAATGTTATGCTGTATTACTTTCCCTTTTGCTGTTGAGACTTCCTTTCCCATGTCTTATGAGCCCATTCCTTTAAGCCACGGTGGCCCTTTGCTTTCTTTCAGCAGTGCTTCTGCTGCCTCCAGCGATTCACCCGCATGCCTAAAACCTCTTACCGAACGAGCGGATGCTGCGGGGCACAAGGCTCCTGGCTGTTATGCTTTTCAGCGTTTTTTTTTGTTTGTTTTTAAATGTGCTGTTAACAGCTGGGAACAGAGGCTTTGAGACTGGGAGGAAGACGCCCGCAGTCGATTCCCATGAGCTCGGCACCTGCGCTTCTGTGCTGGAGGATGCCCTGCAGGAGGTGCTGTCAAAGGTGCTGATGAAGGAGATGAAGGTTGCCTATGGCGATCTGTGGGAGGAGGTAAACACTCTGTCGCTCCTCATAGGATTCGTAGACGATTGCGGTAGTTGGGTCTGTAAATATAGTAATGAAACGATGGTTCCTACTGAGGTCGTGCTGCCGTCTTTCCCGCGTCGCCTCTAGATCGTGTTTGTGAAGCCGCCTTGGACCCTGTGTGACCTCCTGCGCTGTTTTACCAAGCACTGGATCGCTGTCTTTGGAAACGTCTTCCAACGGAACCTCCTGCGCACTGTCGAATGTCTGCGCGACATGCTCTGCAAAGGTATGAGTCGCACTGCAATGCAGTTGCCTGAGGGTGGCGCTGTGGCTCAGTGGGTGTCCCTGTCGCCTCACACCTCCCGGGTTGTGGGTTCGATTCCTGCTTCCCTCAATATATATGGAGTTTGCATGTTCACCCCCCAGTTTATGTGGATTTTCTCTGGATGCTCCGGTTTCCTCCAGGAGTCCAAAAGCTGAATTAGTATCTCTAAATTGTCTGTGAGTTTGTGTATGTGGCGTCCTGCATCCCCAACCGAATCCCTCTGCTTCTTGGGATTCGCTCCAGGTTCACTTTTGCAAAGGATAAGCAGTTGGAGGATAGATGAGTTTTGCTATAAGAACATGGCGTCTCGTTTTATCAATGGCAGTTATTTGTGCTAAAGCACAGCTGCTTTATGCTGAGCTTTGGGAAGGGCAGAGGATGACAGCGCGAGTGTGTTTGCGTTCCTGTTTTTCCGGCTACTCAGCACCCAGGGAATGGGTCTGAGGCCCGGAGTGACCCAGTTCTGTTCAGCTCCGTGCTAGTCCCCAGGGCCTGGCCGGGCCTCCCGTGTTCTGAGAGGGCGAGTGGAAAAGTACCATCGCGGAAAGGCGGGGTCCAGCCGACATCCTAACCGTGTCCCGGAGGAGCAAAGGACCGCACCCCTGCGCCCGTCACTGCTGCTCAGATCAGTCATCCCCTTTACCTATAAACCAAAGAAAACCTCACATTTATCTCAGACACAAAGGCTTCTGGGAAAGTAGAATAGTCCAGGAAATGAACGCTGCTGTGGTGAGAAGCATGAGAAAACAGGCTTGTAATATATATTTTTTGCCTTTCAGTTTAAGATCAGCTCTGTCACTGAGTGCTGTTTCAATGGCCCTTTTTATTTAACGCGCATTTTCATTTTACAGACTCTGTGTAAACAGAACATCAAAAAGTTAGATGCTTTACACTGTAAAAAAATAAGTTTTTTTATCAAGTTGAGTTTTCTCAACTTAAGTTGAAAGTTTTTGACTTTTTTGAGTTGGAAAACTAGTTGTTAAATGTTCAGCTATATAATTTTTTTTTATATATATTTGACCAGCTTTTGTTTTTTCCCCGTTAACATTTCATGTTAGCTAAATAAAATTTTATGTTTGATGAAACAGAACAAGGATTTTCATTTTTAAAAATAGTTTTGCTGACTCAGAAAATGTCGTTATGGTCATATAGGTTTTTTTAATGCGAGTGCGTGGGGTGTTTTGCTGAATGCAGTCATTATTAGAGGTTAGAGAAAAAAGTAATCGTAACCTGACATTCGGTAACTGTAATCAAACACCCAATCCTTAATGCAGAAGTACAGCATCTTGGTAATATCACTTATGAGTGCAGACCGCTCGGGTCTCGCCCCAGTCTCAGCATTTAGGGTTTAGATCTTGCTTGGTCCGAAGGGTATTACTGGAAGCAGGTATACTTGGAGTTGCAGAACTCCTGAAGCTCAGAGAGTTGGCAGAATGAACATAAACATTCTTGTTCTTATAAGCGAGTCGTAGATTCCAGTGCTGAGGTTGATTCACTGTGGTCTCAAACATTCCTCATATTATGGCCGTGGATGTGGTTTGTTGTAGCCTCAGAGATTTAGCAAAGTCCTTATTTCTCTCCAAGAAGATATCAGGAGTTTATTTAAATCATGGCAGGATTATATCAGCAGAACCTGGGTGCAGTCTCGGTACTAAAACTGGAGCTTTGGTAGGATCTTAACATCAAGGGCTTAGGGTTGTTTCATGCTCAGTTTTCCCTCTGAAGTTACGGTGATTGTTGCACTAGTAACGTTTTATGAAACTCAGCCCAAACTAGGAATGTTGTGATGTATGAGATTCTCAAACCTGGAAAATGGTTCTTAAAACACATCTTTTGGGGTCCTTTCGGATCCATTTGAGGGTTCAGACACACACACACACACACACACACACACACACACACACACACACACACACAGAGGAAGATGATACACTTGGTTACCATGAGCAGCAAAACCCACAAAAATATCTGGGCAGATTCACCGTGGAAAAATGCTGGTGTGTGTTTGCCAGACTATGAGTGCTGCTTTACAATCATAACAACAGTTCTAAAAAAAACTCATAGGAGAGGAAACCCAATCAAGACTCTTGACAAGTACTGAGCTTTTCCAGGCTGTTTTACACCAGGACATAAAGGACATAGTGGTGTATTTATAGCAGTGATGTTATTGCAGCGGTTTTGCCGCACTGACATGTGGGCTGGTGATACAGTCCTGCGAGTTGGTGTCCTAAAAGGCCGTGCCCCCCCCCCACCCCCCCCAGGTAGGATGCTGGACAGATGTGCCGTCAGACGGGCGGCTCTGGAGGCCCAGCAGCTGTTGCGGGCGTTCGGGCGGCATTCGGACTATGAGGGCCAGATCGTCCGGTCCCTGTCGGCCCTGGAGCCCCTGCTGCAGGAGCCCAGCAAGGTGGGGATGGGACCTGCAGGTCCCTTCAGAAGCTTCCGGATACAGGAATACGCATAATGCCCTCTTTGTTACTACGGTCACTCACACGCTGTGGTCCATTATACTTTTAGGTTTCTTTTTTTCTTTTTATCTCCAAGTTGCTATGAGTGATTTGCGTTGTTAGGATTTTCAAGCCTGAAATCATCACCATTAAGTTCATTGTACATATTCAGCACAGACTTTTATTCAGAGAGATGTACATTTTTGAGAAAACGTGGTTAGACTCTGTCTGGAGCAATTGGGGGTTAAGGGCCTTGCTCTGGGGAAATCATTTTGCCGATCCTGGGATTTGAACTAGTCACCTTTCGATCCTGTGAGTCTCACACCTTTTTACGTGAAAAGCCTGTATTGTATGTCTAAATGCAGCCATGTTATTTCAGCGATGCTCATCTGAGGTGTGTGTGTGTGTTTAGCCAGAAACAGATGTCCCTGCAAGCCCACTGACTTCCCCAAACATGGATGCCATGATGTCGGAGGAGGAGGGATCGTTGGAGACCCAGCCCTCACATCTTGTGGTGTGGGAGGTGTTTGAGAACATCTGGAGTAACGCGTGCCAGATCAGGTGATCTGAAATCCAAAGCAGAGAAGCCAGCGTGTTCGGCCCAGCATGGTTCTGAATGGCTGTGCCCCCCCCCCCCCAAATCTGTTATGGGGATTCTGCTAAAATCCCGAAAGCAGAGCTTTAGAGAGTTCTGGGAAACGGGTCTCCTCCACTGCCTCTGCTCTCTTTCATCCTTCCATTGAATTCATGGGGCCAGTTTCTATAGCTTGTGTTCAGTGCTGTTAATTAGTGCATGAATTTGTGAGGCGGTCATTGTACCTATTGTGTGATGCAGAATGGTGACTCTAGGTTATTCCCCCCCCTCCCCCCATCCCCGTGCCCCAGCTCTGCTGTGTTCACGGCTCTCCAGTTTGATCCAGGCTCCATGGAGACCACCATGCCTGAGAGCAGGCAGCCCCCCCCGGAGGGTGCTCTCTCCTGCCTGTGCTCGCTCGTCGGTACCATCCGCCAGCTGCTACATGCCGCCCACAGGTACAGCGACCCCTGTCCCCCTGCCTGCCCTAGCTCTGATAGCCCTTTAACCTCCCCTGTCCCCCTGCCTGCCCCTGCTCTGATAGCCCTTTAACCTCCCCTGTCCCCCTGCCTGCCCCTGCTCTGATAGCCCTTTAACCTCCCCTGTCCCCCTGCCTGCCCCTGCTCTGATAGCCCTTTAACCTCCCCTGTCCCCCTGCTTGCCCCTGCTCTGATAGCCCTTTAACCTCCCCTGTCCCCCTGCCTGCCCTAGCTCTGATAGCCCTTTAACCTCCCCTGTCCCCCTGCCTGCCCCTGCTCTGATAGCCCTTTAACCTCCCCTGTCCCCCTGCCTGCCCCTGCTCTGATAGCCCTTTAACCTCCCCTGTCCCCCTGCCTGCCCCTGCTCTGATAGCCCTTTAACCTCCCCTGTCCCCCTGCTTGCCCCTGCTCTGATAGCCCTTTAACCTCCCCTGTCCCCCTGCCTGCCCTAGCTCTGATAGCCCTTTAACCTCCCCTGTCCCTCTTTCTCATAGTCACTTTGCCCATTGTCTTTCCTTTTCACCGCTGTTAATCTTCTTTGTGACTGTCTGCTCGTCCCGTGACTTTTTACCCTCTGCGTCCTGATGGTCATTCTATTGATCACTGGTCACCAACTGGTGGAGTCCAAACCAGAACATAATTGGATCCGGACCGCACGTTCGATTGCCCCTCCCTTCCCCCTGCAACCCCTTTTTTTGCCCTGCTGGGATCTCCTCACTCCTCAGCCTTACTTGTATGACACACCGAGATGACGGCACTCGCTGTACTTCACAGTGTGGCAACGCTTCTCCTCTGGTGGTGAAACTATTTATCTTGTTCTGATACACGCTGTGCTTTACGCACTGTCTTCACAAGCATAGTCTGAGGTCAGACATTCTCGTTTCTGGGAAGCTTGCTGCATTTAATTTAGTTTCTTGGTGGAAACTAGAATGAGAGGGTGAGGTCAGGTTAAGTTTTAATTTAAGTTAGAGGGCAAATAGAGGAGAGACTGGTGCAGTTTACCTGTTAGTATAAATGTGTTTCAGTTAAACCCAGCAAGTGGTCGCATTGCGGTCCAGAGCTGGTCAATGAGTTGTTTGTTCAGACACTCGGAAATGTTCATGAACAGACCATTTTCTCATTGTAGAAGTCCTCAACGTTGTGGAAGAAATTTTTTGGAACTGATCATCAAGGATTAATCTCATAAGACTTGTCTGTTGGATAAGATAAATATTTTGGCAATGGATGCTTCCTTACAGGGATGAATAACTTCTTGATCGTAGTGCTTGTTGCCAGTCTTGTAAGGTGAAATGGCCGGAATGTGGAAGAAGTTTTTAAAACTGACCATCAAGGATTACCCTCGCAAGACCTGCCAGGGGGTTAGGGTCGTAAATACTTTGGCAAGCTGTGTCTCGATGTGAGGAATGTCTATTAAAAAATTTAAATTACCCATGTTCCTGTAATAAAGAGAGAGAGTAAAGGAATGGGACTCCAAAAATGCAATGCCTGAAATGTCCATGGAGGGGAGGTCATCTACAAATTGCTCGTCTCTTTGTATATGTGAGAGCTTGGACCTCCTTTCATTGAAGCTGTCAATGGTCACTCCTTGTGTTTCACTCTGCCTCCGTTTCCAACAGAAATAAATTCCCATCACTTCAGAACCAGGTCTCTGGCCAAAATCTCAGTGACAGCGTTTAGTAAAATGGGTTGATAAATGTAGTGACCATGCATTGGTATAATTGAAAACCTTATATGTCAAAATGAGATTAAGTTTTGTATCTTAACTGCTGTAATTTGTTTTGGACATGGCGAAATAAAGAAAGAGGACAAATTGGAATGAGTAAAATGGCTCAACGCATCACTGTGGATTTAAGGGAGGTTTTCAGGGAGCTGGGCCGTCCACCAAGGTGGTACCTGATCGTAATGCCCCCATCCACCAAGGTGGTACCTGATCGTAATGCCCCCATCCACCAAGGTGGTACCTGATCGTAATGCCCACATTCACCAAGGTGGTACCTGATCGTAATGCCCACATTCACCAAGGTGGTACCTGATCGTAATGCCCCCGTCCACCAAGGTGGTACCTGATCGTAATGCCCCCATCCACCAAGGTGGTACCTGATCGTAATGCCCACATTCACCAAGGTGGTACCTGATCGTAATGCCCACATTCACCAAGGTGGTACCTGATCGTAATGCCCCCGTCCACCAAGGTGGTACCTGATCGTAATGCCCACATTCACCAAGGTGGTACCTGATCGTAATGCCCCCGTCCACCAAGGTGGTACCTGATCGTAATGCCCCCGTCCACCAAGGTGGTACCTGATCGTAATGCCCCCGTCCACCAAGGTGGTACCTGATCGTAATGCCCCCGTCCACCAAGGTGGTACCTGATCGTAATGCCCCCGGCCACCAGTCCAAAGAGGTCAACAATAATTGCTGCTCTGCCTTCCAGTTGGGGCTTAAAGTCTGCTGGTTAGTTCTGAATTTTAATCACCGAATAGGTGATGAGACTCATGTTCCGTTGTTGTCTGTTCCTGTGAACGTGTCGGCTTCCCTACTCTAGTTTCCTTCTGCTGTCCAGGAATATCGGTGACTAACTTCACCATAATTTACGATGGCGTGAAAGAATGCGCTTATCTGCCTGCCTTTGGGGACGTTGGCGCCCTCAGTTGGGTGCCGCGGTTAATCCTCCCCCTGGGGTAGGGTCACCATGACACTCATTAGCTAAGCCCTTTGTGAGAATAATCGTTGACCACTTTCTGTACCGGCTGATTTTGGCAGGTTTGTATGATTGGGACTTTGACGTTTGTGAGATTTTATGATTGAGGGTTTTTATGCTTCCTGGCTTTCGTGGTTTTTGTGAAATACAATGTGGTTGCCAGCATTTGTCTCCACACATAGCCAAAGGGAATACTTCAAAGAGTATGACAAGCATGTGTTAGTCAAAGTAAGCTCCAATACAGGTGAAATCCCTTTCGTCTGAATTTTCTGAACATCGTTTGTGTGTCATCCATGATGATGTGCTCCAAAGACCCTGTCCTGCGTTTAGCATTTTCTTGCATGTATTGGTTCCTATATTCAAGAGGATCTACGACTAAATGTTCATAACCAGTTATCAGTTTGTGGTCAGAAGCGTATCTGTGTTTGTCCAAAGCGTTGTCAGGAGGCTTATCTGACCTATGCGAGTGTGGTCTAGTTACACTTCTCGTGCTGTGTCTTGAATGCGGTCATTCTCACACGATTCCTGCTGTGCAAGGGGATCCCTTCTGGTTCCCAAGGAGATGGACACCGTGACTCAACACAGTGACTCATCCAGTCCCACGACTCGCTCCATTATTCAGCAGCTGAAGAAGATGGGATTATGTATAATGCAGGAGGTAGCCTTCTTAATGGCACCTCTCACCCCCCCCATCCCATTCCTCCCTTTTCTCTCTCTCCACTGTTATTTTTTCAAGTAATTGACTTGTTTGCAAATTCCTTGTCAGCCTGATGAAATCCTGCTACTGTCAGCATCCTGACTGAAGTCTCTGGTCACTTGATCAGTTGATTTTTTTCCCCTAACTTGATCCTTTTTGTGTTTTGGCCCCGGATGTCCGTCAGCCTAACGTTGATGTTTCGGTGTAATTATTTCCTTCCGGTGATATAATTCAAATCAAGATGTTAGTGATCTCTATCATCAAAAGGTCAAATAGTGAGTTGGCAAAACTTTTTCCTCAGTTACAGTCCCGATGATTAATTTTGATTTGTTATTGTGAAAGCAGCTCCGGTTTTGATTTAAATAGGTCACTGTTTCTGTCACTTTGGCCCACATGGAGAAAACAAACCGCGACCCCAATAACTTACATGATTTACTTTAATTGCTGTTCTGTGTCTTGCCTAATATCCTCATTTCCCACTTCTGTTTTTAAAATAACAAGCTTGTCGTCAGTAGAAGTTCATGTCATGAATAGTTTGAGATTTTTTGCTTGCGGAATGTTCTCTCTCCCGAAGAGCTGGATAGCTCGTTTGATTACAGCTCACTGCTGGCATGCTGAAGGACCCAGGTTCAAACCTGCATCCGCTTTTTTTTTTTTGGGTGTGGTGTGTGATTTCACCACTGGGCCCTTATTGCTCCAGGGATTGGACTCAGCTTTCTCAGTTGTATGTTGCTTTGGATAAAAGCATCTCTTAAATCAAAGGTGGGGAACCAGTTCCCTGGAAAGCCGGTGTGGGTGCAGTTTTTGGGATGACCTCAGTCAGCCAATAATAAAACAGTGGCCAATAAAACTTCAGCCCTGGGGACCCACTGTGATTGGCCGATTTGAGAGGCCATCCCAAAACCTGCAGCCACACCGGCTTTCCAGGGAACTGGTTCCTCGCCTCTGTGTTAAATAATTGTAAATTAGCATTTTAGGACATTTTAAGCATTCCGGAATTATGCTTGATCATGCCACATTGTGTTCAGTGGTCGTTAAAACAGCCCTGTAGAGGATGTTTGATGTTTCATACTAAGACCGTCTGTCGATCTGCCCTTTCAGAGTGCTTGTGTCCGACTGCTCCTTTGAGGACGTGCAGTCTCTGTTCACCTTCATCTGCTCCACTGAGGTGAGGTCTTCCTTCTCATCCTGCTCAGTGGGTGTTCAGTTTGAGCTGCCTTTTATGTTCTTAGGCAGTGTGCTGCCCTGTCGAATTTAGCTATAACCGTCGGTGCTTTGGAACCACTGGAAATCCGTAATTTTTCACTGGCAGTCTAGTTACGAGCTAATAATTGCTAAGCAAAGTGTTTAAAGTGTTTTAATAAAACATCTTGTATTTCTTCAGGTGAAGCTGATATAAGAACATACATAAAATAGGCGACTATATGCCGTATATGATAATAATCAGTGCTAGTATTACTGTAGCTCCATGGTTAATCTTCAGTTTTGCATATGAACAATTTTGTATTCAGATGTGTTGGAGGAATAAATCCTGAAAACTTATGCAATGTGCCCAATAGAAATCAAGGTCAAAATCAATATTCCATCAAGTGTCAAGGTTTTCTGAGGTTGAGGAAGGTTGACATGGAAGTCGCTTCTCCTGGATTAACACTTGATTAACCTGGATTAACACTTCTGATCTGAAGCGGGAGGGTTGAAGTCAGTGTTTGCATGTGCTGTCCTTTCTTGCAGATCACATCGGAGAAGCCAAGGTTCACCGCCAACGACCTGTTTCGATGTCTTTCCCGACATGAGTACAGGTGTGTTGAACCGCGATATGCTGTGGCTTTGTGGACTTTCAAACACATTTGGACACATTAACAAGAACATGTAGAAATCTTGTCCTGTGTCCTAAAGCCCGGTCAACATCCCACTGACTTCATAAGAAAATTGAGGAGTCGAGGATGTGCACGGGGTGGCTTTCCTTTGTCAAGCTGTGCAGTTCATTTTCCCGAGTCTTCCACACTCTGCAGGCGAGTTCTTCTGCTTCGACGGGGGCTTCTAAAAGTTTCACAGCAGAACCGCCATTTTACAGCCGGAGGAAAGTTCCCTTCCAGATTAGAAACCAATACCTTTCCATTAAGATCTTACCTTTCCTAGTCAAAGCATCGTCTGTTCATTCTAGGCACGTTTGTGGCTGAACAACATGAGCCGTACTCATTACCGTATTGATTAGCGGGACTTAACAAGCTGTGTAATTCAATCAAAATTACAGATTATGGCCTACATGTTCAGAACACCATGTCCCTCTAATCAAGCTGCTGGTAGGCTGTTATTACTTTGGAGAACAATTCCATTTGTCAAGCCTGCTATTTATGCAAATTGCCCGCAGGCATTCTCTGGGGCTGCCTTTGTTTATGCGAAGCGCTGAACAGAGAACGAGCTAATTCTGGTTCGGGAAGGTATTTCATGCTCATGAAAAAAGGCTGAGGCTAGATTTGAGCCTTCAGATTTGAGGCTGACCAGTTTGAAGTTTCCTGGCAGGATTTTGTGTGCAGCTGCAGTAGTTTATTTTTTAAGACTTGGTAGGGGTTGTGCTACTCTGACTCTCCGGTGGGGAAGGAAAGTGTACGTTTGATCATTTCAGATACAAAATGTAACAGGGACCCTCCTTGGCTTCATGGTGTCGTTCTGTTGCCCTCGGGCTGGAGGTTGTGGACTGTGATGCTTCACGGGTCCTCTGAGTACAGGAAGTCTGGAAATCTCAGATAGTTGCAGCAGATGTCTGTAAAATGGAAGCCTCATATAAGGATCACAGTGGACTTGTGAGTCTTCACATAAGCCACGAAAAACAGTTCCCTTTGTGTTGGTTCCAGACCCCTTTAGAAGCCTGTGATTTGCTGCTGACCTTTATTAGCTGTGTGGGTTTCAGTCGTCTCTGGAATGATGTCCGCTCTGCAACGCAGCAGCTGTTCCTGAAGTCTCACAGCAGCACTATTTCTGTTGCCGTGAAGAAGTTTTGGAACTGGGAGAACTTTCTTACAGGGCGGGGACCCCAACGCCTGCTTCCTCCTACACGCCCACGTGCTCGGGCTGAGACTCCTGCTAGCTGCGATGTCAGTCTGCCTGCTTCCTGTGCCAGCAGCGCGCCTCCTGCTCACCCGCCATACAAAGGCGCCATTCGTCGCACTCTTAGCCCATAACGGTGCCAGGCGGCAAAGAGCATTGGGCAGGTGAAATATAGGAGGGCTGAGGTGTGCTCTGATTGGCCAGGCTTCTGTGTCGCTTAGTTAAGGATTCATGGGGTCTGTATTGGCGGACGTAGAAGTGAGAAAGCTTACTTTTACGTAGCAGATGCTTTTATCAGATGTGACAGAGTAAGTTGGGGTAGTCAAAGAAAAGAATTCAAATGTACCTGTACTTGTGCAAATGGTGAACATAAATTTAAAAAAGGATAAATCCTATTTTTAGAATCAGGGGCCCTACAGAGAAATCGCTCCGCTGACCTTAAGATGTAAACTGGTGCCGTTCTGATGTTCTAACAGCATAGTCTCTGTGGCCCTCTGCTACCTCCGATTTGGAGAGTCTGTCCTTCACCCTGCCCTCCTCCACTCCCCTTCTCTCACCTGCTGCCATCCAAGCCTCCTGACACAGTCACTCTCCCATCCCGCCCTTGGAGGCTGCGCCTCTGTGCAGGTGACACTATGTGGAATAAGCACCATCCGACCCTGTTCTCCTTCCTCTTCCTCTTCTGATCCCACTGCCAAACAGGGACATTGTCTCACCATTAACATTTGTAATCTAAGATGGACCCCAGTTCATGCTGGTTTGTTTTCCTACGTCGCCTCCCCCAGTGACGTCCCTGCATCCAGCTCGCCGTTCTGCCTGTGTCATCTTCCATGTCTGACCCGCTGCCTTACCTCTAGTTGCCTGGCGATTGGAAGAAGACTCGGCATTGGCTTGTCATCCTCCCTGCTCTCCAGTTATTTCTCAGATCTTATGATTGGGACAGTGTGACTTGGCGCTTCCCCATCTCTGGCACTTAACCATCTCTCTATTTGACTCTCCCTGCTGGCCCCTGGAGGATGGGCTCCCCCTTTGAGTCTGGTCCCTCCCAAGGTTTCTTCCTTCTTGGGAGTTTTTCCTTGCCACTGTCGCCTATGGCTTACTCACTGGGGGCTTTGGGTGAGGATGCTGTAAAGCGCTTTGAGACGATGTAATGTTGTGATAATATGCTATACAAAAATAAATTTGTTATTGTTGTATGTGTAATTCCCCATAAGTAGGTGGTTCCCGGGTCCGATGCTCTGTTAAGGTGCTTGTAAAATTATACAAATATTTGACATAGAACTGGATCAGGTGACCCCGTGTCTGTTTACAATGTGCTTTTTTTAGTGGGAAACCCGCTGACCCCCATATGCACGTTCCTGCAGTGATGTTATCTGGGTGAACTTTACCTTCTTGACCTGGAGAAATGAGGGCTTATTCGCTAGGACCTGAAACACTGATTGTAGGGAAGTGCAAACATCATGTAGGCCGACAGTACCCCGTCCCTCTGGTCACGAAACGTCAACACCAAGACATGAGAAGGAAGAAAAAAAGGTGCAGATGTCCTTAGCACAGGGGCGGGTGATCTTACCCAGAAAGGGCCGCTGTGTGTGTGGGTGATCTTACCCAGAAAGGGCTGCTGTGTTTGCGGGTGTTCACAGGGCGGGTGATCTTACCCAGAAAGGGCCGCTGTGTGTGCAGGTTTTCACTGGAACTCCCTCATTAGATTTAGAAGTGGAGGGCTGCTTGGCTGAGGAGTCCTCACACCTGGGCTTGAACAGCTGACACAAAGGTTATCCCAAAAACCTGCACACCCCTGCCTTAGCAGGATTGTGACACGCCATGTCCATTGCTTAACAGCTGGCCTTTTGATAACCATTTCCTGCCATTTGTGATGCTGAGCTTGGGCAGATCTGCATTGTAAGGATAGTTCACGCTGTAGATTTCCAGTTAAACGTGTTAGGCTGCACCCACAACACAGTGAGCTGGATGCTGTTTGTTAACAAAGGAACCTGTGAATTGGTTAGTTGCTGTAATGTTAGGGTCACTGTCAGTTTTATTATTATCAGACCAGATGAACCTGTTGGTTTACCAGTTGGCTGCAGGCAGCAACACAGACCGGCCTCCTTTGGCAGTATGTGATGGTGCTGCTCTACATGTGGGACGTGCAGCGTGTCAGTGAAGGAACAGTCTTCACTGGGAAGGTAACTGTAGCAGCGTTTGTGCCTGGGGCAAAATCGCAGGTACAGGGTGGTTTGAATATGATGATGTACCTTCTCTGAGTGGGAGGAGCCAGTAGGAGAAAGAGCTCAGGAGCAAGTTGAATCTTGTAGTGATTTTCTGTGAATCTTACAGACTTAGTCTGTAGTGCTGACATTTATTTCGAGACCCTTCAGGGGGGGGCGACGGTTCCGTCAGCTTAGGTCTGTACACCCTCCTCCTCCACCTCCCTCGAAGATGAAGGTGCTCTCAGATGCTCGCATTCTCCAGCACGCCGCCGGTTATTATATGTTGTTTTTTTTTGGTCGTCCCTCTCTGTCGTTGCTGATCTCTGATAGTGCTTCAGTGGAGGGGAGTGGCTGGCGATGTGGGAGAACTGGTCACGTTTTATGGGTTGGGGGGTTGTGTTCTAGCTTGTGGTGTGTGTTCCAGGTGAGCTGAATGAACACACAAGGTGTATATATGTGTGATGCGTAAGAGGCACGTCGGCGCCGGCTCCCGCTTCTGACACGTGTGCTGCATCATTGCAGGGAGAAGCTGCGAGTGGGAGGGACCCAGCTGGAAGATCTCGGGAACAAACTGGAGCTGTGTGCCTCTGCCAGGGGCTGTGGGACTGCAAGCAGCTCCTGGGCATGATGCTGGCGCACAGCAGGATACACCCCCCCTGCCCCCCACCCCAGCACATACCTCGGTTACCAGTCTGCATCTCCTGCTTTCATCGGAGTGGGAGTTGCGCTTTCTGACAGCTTTATTCATTGCAACTTAACTTATGTGTGGAAAGTTACAGTAAAGACATGAATTGCAATTCAAGAGCGTAACTGTCTTCTGTAGGCCAGTTAATTTAGCTCACGTTAGAGCTGGGCAATAAATCGATTCTATCGATTAATTCAAGTCTTTTTGTTCAGGGCGATATGTAAAATTAATATTGCAAATTCCTTTAAACTGCCTCATTAACATGGAGCCTGCAAAGTTCCCAATTTTTTTTTGTACGAATAAGGTTTTTATTTATTTATTTTTTTATTTTTTTACTTTGGGGGGGCCACACCGTGCCAGGCTGCACCCCTTCAGACACTAACAAACCAAGCAAGACGGCAGCGTCTCAAAAGATGCCCGTCTCTCCTCGGTTATTTTGACGTGGTTTGATTATGCAAAGTCTGACATAGAACAGACCACTGTCCACTGTAAAGGTTTGTCTGAAGGCTACTGAAGGTAGCAGCATAATAAACTTATTTTGTTATGTCAGACAGAGGCTGAGGAGCAGGACTGTGTAGCTCCACGAGATGCGCAAGCTAGTGGCAGCTTCTGAACGCTGGCTAAATAGTAGGTAAGGATAACAGCATAGTTTTCACCTTACATTCCATACAATAAGAAGGGTTCCCAGGGAAAAGAAATGGCAGATGCCATGATGCTTCATATCGCCAAAGATGTGGTACCTATAGATACAATGGAAACAAACGGGTTCATTCAGATGCTAAATAAAATCGACCCCATATATGCGCTATCAAACCCAAAGTCTTTTTAATACAACCCTATCCCATCTACACGTGTTGTTAAAATAAGCGTATTTAATGATGTCTTCATCTTAAAAACGATTATTTAAAAAATCAAAGTCGTGAGTCAGTATGTTGAAAACAACCTGAGATTTTATTTTTAGGCCGTATCACACAGCCCTAGCTGTGCTCTGTGCACAGCCGAAGGTCTTTGTGGTTTGTGCTCGTGGTCTGTGCCCAGCCGAAGGTCTTGGTGGTTTGTGCTCGTGGTCTGTGCCCAGCCAAAGGTCTTGGTGGTTTGTGCTGGTGGTCTGGTCTTGCCAAGAGAGAGAGACTTTTTTGTTTGTTTTGGGATTGTTTGCATCAGTATTTCTGTATATTCCATGGTCAAAGAAAGGGGTTGATTCTTGTTTTTGAATATTTTATTTTACATGAAATTGCTATAAAATGTACAGCAAATTTATTTTGGGATTTGCACAATAAATGCTGAACTCAAGCTGACTTCATTTGAAGATGAGGAATCCCATACCGGCTGATTACTTTAGTATGACTCTTGCGCATGCCTGGCGTTGATAAGTATCGGAAATAACCTTAATGTGATTAGTGCCACCTGTTTACGTTGAACGTAGCAGCCTTTTTGTTCTCACCGATCAAACAGCTTTTCTATATTATTGATATTTATATTCAAAACTGTACTATATCTGTAAATGAAAATAAAATTATTATTTTTGGTAGTTCCAACCCGTTTCTCTCTATGTATGTGGGTATGTCCAGTAAAGTAATATTTGATGTGTTGCGTGTGTACTTTGTGTGTCTACACTTTGTACTAATGCTATCCTGTAATCCTGCTCCTGTAACTAATGCTCTTGCGTTGCTCTGTGTTGTAACTTGAGTGCTGCCAAGTCACCTGTAATTGTAGACTTTTCTATGGTCGACTGCCAGTTCAGGTTCACGCAGGCTAAATTTGACCAAAGCACAGGGTTCAGAAAGTTTGCCTCACCCAAGATATTCACCTGTGAGGTTGAATATCCAAAATATTTTATTCTTGGGGTCGGATATCTGGCGAACCACTTGATTTGTGTGTTGGGGGTGCGCATTATGGCAGTTTCATGCAGGCATACCCCAGGAACCTGTACTGATTGATTATGTCTGTCTTGCGAGACTCCGCCTACCTCAATACCTGTCATTCTCTGGGTCTGTGGTTGACGTGGCTTTTCCTCCTGTCATGTCCAGCTGTGCCTATTACTGGCTCACAGGCACCAGCTCTAAAGTCCCAGCTTTGTGAAATGTCCCACAACCACATTGCGCCTCCCCCCCACCCCCCTGAATTTAACCCTACGTATATTTGCCACTCTGTGACCTTTCAGACAAAGGAGCATTCATGTTAGATCTTAGCTGTTTTAAATCAAACTGTTAGGAAAAAAAGTAATGTCTTCCAGGACTTGGGAATTTGAATGGGCCTGGATGTGTCCTTCGAGGGTTTTTTATCTGACAAATTCCCATTTGCTACTTCAGATTGATGGGGGAGGTTAATGTCTTTGAATCTAAACTGACCTTTGACCCAACCCAGATCTACTACTGAGCCTTTTCGACTTCTGAAATACGCAGTACTCTAGCCTAGGGAAAAGCCTCAATGTTTACAAATAAATAAAGCATCCTTCCTTTTATCTGGTAAGGAATCATGAGGAGTTGGGCTGGGATCTATCCCAGTTACCATAGGGCACAAGGCAGGGGTACTGCCTGGGGGGGCACTGAGCCTGGTGCTGCTGACTGGGCATGTAAATACTCACACATACTACTGGCTGGCAAAAGCCTTGTGGTGGGTGTCCAAAGAAAACCTATTTTACAACACATCCCAGTCACCCTGTGTAGGTACAAATGCTTTATTAAGAAATGCGTCATAACAAATGGGGTACAGAACTCACTGTAACAAAACGAAAGCGGCTTCTTAATGGTGAGATCTGAGCACTCGAAGGCCTCGGGTTCATGCGGCGAGTCTGGGCTGAAGACTGCGGATGGTGCTGCCTTTGGGCGAGGATGGCGCTCAAACTGGCAGAGACTCACACGACAACTTATCATGGGCATCAGCCACTGGTTATATCAGTTGGTAATATGCACAACACTGTATAAAGAATGTATATACAAGAAAAGGCCAACTATAGCACAGAAGTGGTAAAGAGAATCGGATTTGTTGTAATGTTAATGACCATAATACTTAAGGCATTAGATGCACATGTGAAGTAAAATTATGGAGGAGAGAAGCTAGAGAAACATAAGCCATTGTTGTTGTGGATACCAGGAAGGGGGGGTGCACTGGTATTCCAAGACAAAGGTGAGGAAAAAATATATATACAGCAAAAATATGCAGTATTCATAGATTTTGGTTGTTCTTCCCAGCACACCAGGCCTCCCTTTACATTCCCATGCAGAACATCACAAAGCCTGCTTAGATGACATCAGGAGCATCTACACAGGGCCTCCACTCGTTGGCATCCGGGTCGTACATTTCCATGGAACTGAGGAAGTCATTGCCGTCGAAGCCGCCCACCGCCCAAACTGCGCCTCCCAGCACAGCCACACCCGCGTTGCTGCGAGCCGACGTCATGCCGCCCATCACCTTCCACTCGTTCTTTGCTGGGTCGTAGACCTCCACGCAGCGCAAAGCATGGGAGCCGTCAAAGCCGCCCACCACATACAGCTTTCCTATGGAGATGAACTCAAAAAAATGACCTTCCGAAAACCTTCTACCTTCTGAGATCCAAAACAATAAGTACTAAGCAAATTCAGTCAATTAGCTACCATAAGTCATTCATTATTTAACGGCATGCACTCCCCTACACACCTTCATACGCAGCCACTCCTGCCCCACGCCGAGCCACATTCATGGGGGCTATCAAGGTCCAGCTGTTGTTTTCAGGGTTGTAACGCTCTACCGTGTTCAGGCAGTTCCAGGATTCTGCTCCTCCGACCACGTACATGAAGTTACCCAGCTCGCACACAGCTGCCTGATGTCTCCCTAGAAGGGGTTAAGACTTTGATAAGTTTGGTTCTGTTCGATGCCCCAGGAAACAGCCAAGCCTCTTGTGAGACTTCAGACTCACGGATGTTGAGGGGAGCACAGCTAGTCCAGGTCTTGGTGACAGGGTCAAAGGCGTCGGAGTTACTCAGGCTTATCTGCCCGCTGGGGTCAGATCCTCCCACGACGTAGAGCTTGTTGTCCAGAGCACAAACGCCTAGAAGCACAAGTCCACATTAGTGACGAAATGGTGAAAAAACAACAACACCTGTGTTGGCCCCCACATCACCGAGATGGTCCTGTGCTTACCTGCGTTACATCGGTTCGTTCTGAGCTCCGCCACTTGAGTCCACTCGTCTGTTTGAGGGTCATACATCTCTCCGCAGCTCAGCTCGTCCGAGTGACCATTGGAGCCGCCCATAACATACAGCTGACCCTACCGGGTAGAAGAGGAGGAATCCAGCAGTTGGCTGAAGGCATTAACCCATTAGCCTCTGAGCTAGCCAGCTAAATCCCAAGAGCAGACGACATACCATCAGCACCGCCATCTGGAACCGTGCCCTGGCCGTTCGCATGGGTGCCAGGAAGGACCAAGTCCCCGTCAGAGGATCATAACACTCCACCGTCCGCAAGCATGCCTCCCTGTTGTACCCACCTGCACATACAACAACACAAGTAAGTCTTCCGGCAGCCTCACCCCCTCTCTCAAGACCATAACAGGATTTGAGAAAAGTCAGGGCCCATGGTACAACTCCACCACCATGACACTAAGAGGTTTACCTGCGGCAATAAGCCTTCCATTCAACCCTGCGGTGCCCAGGCCACAGCGGGCATAGTGCATGGGTGGCAGCAGCCTGTCCTTCAGCTCCTCCGGCTGCAACTCGAAGCTCATGCTCTTCAGGAGGCAAGGGGTGCCGGAGGGGGAGACCTGGGGACTGGTGTGGCCGTGTAGCATGACGACACTCAGCAGCCCATCCAGCACTGCCAGGCACAGGTACGCATTGTCTAAAGCGCGAGAGAACAAGCGGCTATGGCCAATCGCCTTTGTCCACCACTGTCGCATGTCCGGCGTCAGCTCTCGCAAACAGCATGTCAAAGGTAACGCCCGCTTACTGGAAGTCCTCTCCGAGGCGATGTACTTCCACTCATGCTTGAGATGACTGATCGACCCGGGAGACAGACTTGTGGGGGAGCGAGGGCCCGTCTGTGAGTGGTCATTCTCCCGCGGAGGCCTCTTCTGCAGACCCACAAGGGCGATAAAACCCAACTGGACCCAACAGAACCAGCACCATGGCACAAGCAAACCCTATTTCAATCAACAGACAGCAACAGCAGCATGCTCGCCCTCTGGTTCTGTACCTGCACAAACTGGATGTGGTCGTCGCTGCCAAAAACCTCAGTCTGCCCTTCAAACAAACTCCCGTCATGCAGCCTGTGCTCTGAGGAGTAGTGCAGAGTTTGCACCTGCAAAACAGTATAAGTGCGTTGCATGTGGCTGTCTCTATGGCAACAAAGAACCTGGAAAGACCTTCCCCCGGTCCCTGGCTGGGAAGGAGGAAGAGGAGGACGTGGTTTCTGCAAGCATCAGGCGTTTCTGAAGGAAAAGGTCTTTAAGTTTTGCAAACAAAAAAATTACATGGCATTGGGCCACTAGCAGAACGACCCTTGGCTGGAAAAGGGACTGTTGTTCATATGGATCCCAGCCAGCCTCAGTATCTCAGGCACCCCACCGTACAACAGAACGGGACCATCATGCTGCATCCCAGCATCCTCACAAACTTTTAAATCATTGTTCAGTGTGTGAAGGTCAAAATAACTATGATCCTGAAGCCAGCTGGCTCAAAAGGTAACTGATGACTCAACGGCATTAGACAGCTCTGTAAAACAGACTGCAGGAATCCAAGGACTGGGAGGAAAGTCCGTTTGCACACCACACCCGGATAAGATATGCGTGCAAAGGGAGGGGGGGCAAACAGGAACCCAACTGCCCAGTAGCCAAGGTTGTGAATTTGCTGGATGAACAGGAAATCGAATGTGGCTCCACATATGAAGTGTCACTTTACAACCTTATCTTGTTGCGAGGAGGAAGCTGGTGCTCTTGAGGTATTTCCTTCAATTTTTGCTCAAACTCCCTGCCCCACCTGAATGTTTTGAATGCATCAATGCATCCCAAAGCATGCATGCATGCATTTCAAATAAGACAATGCACTTACAGCGCAAACGCCAGGGGTTTAAGGAAACGGGGGTCACGTGCCAGTAAGGGACATACGCAGCGGTGGGCTAACTGACTACTTTCTCCGCCCGCCTTCCTGATAACAGACGGGAGGGTGGCAGTGCCACGGTCGAGAACTGAGGCTGCTTTCATGGGACTCATTACCCTCGAGGATTCAGGCTTGCTTTTCTTCAGTCTTGCAAATTCTGCTGCTGTTAATAAACCTATGGGAAGATAGATCAACGAGGAGGAAGAGCCATTAGAATTAATCACTCGTACAGCACACGATACCCTGTGAAGCAAAAGCAGCTTTGTTAATTAGGAGATGCTGGAGGTTAAGTGGCGGCCATTTGGAAGAGGGATTGGTTTGGAAAAACAAAAACTAAAATGCTTCTAGCTTTCCAGCCAAGCAGAAGCCTGTTGGAGTCCAAACAGAAAAGCAGAGACTGAACAAGGGCCTGTTTCTGCTCACCTGGACAAACCCCGACAGGAAATGTGGCACGTAAAGGTCTGTAAATTGTGCAGTAGGTGCCATTCTTTAGGCTAAAGCTTCAAAATAAAGAAACAAAAAACAATCCCAGACCAGAACAGTGCCTTAGGGTCAAATGCACCCACAAGCTCCCCACAAACGACAGTGATGGAACGGGCCACTGGGCTCGGTACTGACCTCCTCCATCAGACTCTCCAGCTGTCCCCCGTTCTCTAACAAGGTGCGCTGAAGCCAGCGGATCAGCTTGGAGTACAGTTTACCGTTGTTGGGCAGGCTCTGGTTGTCTTCCAGCATGACCTCCAGCTATGAAACATGGGGCAGACGCTTCAGGATGAACCCTCTCGGAGCACATAACTCCAGAGTATTGCGCAAGCAGTGTAGGATGTCGGAGTACCTTGAGTCGGGGAAGTTTGAGGAAGTCCTCCTGATCCGAAATCTCCATCAGGTGTTCTTGGATGTACCCATCGATCTTGCTCAAGAGGTGGCCATCTCCCATGCAGCTGGCGAAGATGCGATTGGAGATTGCGCTGCGGCAGTCCATCCTGGACAACAGGTAGGTCCCACAAATCTGAAAGAGGGTGGCAGGTGACTCTACAGCTGAACACCCATGATTTGACCAGAGACAGAACATTCATAAAAAAAATCACTAGTCATCAAGTACTAATGAAGCACATTTGAAACATCTGAATGAAGCACCGCAAAGCCGGCATAATGTAAAGGATTATCTGACAGCTAGAGACGAAAATGAGTCATACCTGTTTCACCCTTTCCATCTTTAACCTTTTCGCAGCGGAGTAGACATCTCTAACCTGCTCCTTTTCAGCCTTCAGCCTGAGCAGAAGGTGAGAACAGGTCCACACTTAACCCACCTCCACAAACAGCTCAACTGACAGGAGACACCAAAACTGGGCCTGATACCTGGCACCTGCAGTCAGACTTACTGGGCTGTGTAGGCGTAATTGAGCAGAATCTCCACCGCCTCAGGCTCCAGGTCCTCAAAGGTCACGTGAGCGACCCCACTGGGTTCAGTACTGCTACTGAAGAACTCGAACAAGTACGGGCTGCAGCAAGCCAAAACGGCACGATGGGCCATTAGCTCACGGCCGCAGACCTGTCCGTAGAGTGACAAAACAGTCAGCGGTGTGTGTATGAATATATCACAGTATGGAGAGATTTGGTCCCCAAAATGTGATAGAAACCTGTGACTTTGAAGGTGAGGACCATTTTTTCAGTTCCCACAACCTCATTTTTTTAAAAATCTATGAATGCAATCAAAAAAGTAAAAATTCCAAAAGTCTTGTATTTTGTTTGGTTGGGGCTGGGTGGGGGTTAGGGTTGTCATTGCTGGGACTAGGGTTTCTCTTATAGAAATGAATGGACAGTCCCCACAAAGATATGAATACAAATGTGTGTGTGTGTGTGCGTGTGTATGTATGTGTGTGTGTGCGTGTGTATGTATGTGTGTGTGTATGTGTACGTGTGTGTGTGTTGTTTTGGATGTTCTATGTGAAACCTGGGGAATGTGAGGAAAAGCTAAGCAGCACTGCCTACTAGCCCCGTAAAACTTATGTCTAGAAACAGAAAGTGTCCTTAAAGGATCCACCAGTTGCATGGTAGGTCCAAATACATCATACTTCCGGGGGACATTAAAACCGTCACGGAATATCCAAAACACCACATTCCCTAAAAACCATTCTTGGTTCTTCCAAAAATCAATAGCATTTTTAAAAAGAGATATCATTACAGTTTAAGGAGATTTCATACCTGCAGCCTTACGTCACAGAACTGGCCACTCTTCCGAAGTGTGTTCATCTTCGCCACGGTGGAATCAAGGAAGCTGTCGTCCTCAAATATCAAATATCCATTGGGGATCATTTTTGTGAGCCTTTTGTACTAAGCCCTAAGGATGAGTGAAAACAAGCATATTTTGGTTACATTTTGGCTGACTGGTCGACTCTTTGTCTAATTAACTTAAGGTTCACTGAAACAGCACGCAGAGTACATTCAGCAATTCGTCACAACCATTAATTACATTTACCAAAAGAATAAGAGTGCGACAGATGAATCACAAGATGTTCCTGATGAGTAAAACAAGTGGATGGAGGAACACAGCTTAAGGCTCGGGTGTAGCACACACTTCCAGGACAGAATCGAGTGTGGTCAGGCGCACAAGATCCCGTTGGTCATAGAGGGGATTTTTTTCTGCAGAGATCGTGCATCATAACCTGAAGAAAATCAAAAATAAAGTTAAAGATCTTTAAACAGTGATTGTGTCCGGCACACATTTCCATCACAAATGGAGTTTTTCTGTGGGTATCCTACTTCTCATAAGGCAGCGCCCTTATTTAGCAGAAACCATTACATTCCTTTCAAATTCCTAGAATGGTAGGCCAATAAGAAGCCCAATCCCAACTGCAGGACGTACTCAAACTCTCAAAGACTCCATTCTGCTACAATAAGATACACAAAGCCACAAGTTATCCTAAATCACCACGGACGCATTTGGGGCAGACAGTACAAAATATTCCTTCAAATGCCATGATGGAAGAGTGGGGGGGGGGGGGGGGGGGGTTCCCCATCACTGCTGGATCCAGGAGGGTACTTCTACAACTTTCCCCATTTCTGAAGTACATGAAACCACAACCACACCAATGCAGAGGACAGTGGCTGAACATTTTGGAAACGGGTCTCATTAATGTAACAGCCACATCATAAGAACTGGGACAAATTAGCATTATAAGCTACACAACTAACCATGCTAACAGTCTACAATAAATCAGGCCAGTACACACATTCCTGTCCAGGACATGAAGCTGCACAGAAACATGCACCGCAGCCAAATGCATCACAGTGTACTGCCTTGAGGTCAACAGCTGGACCAAAGCAGAGAGGTGAGTAAAAATTTTAAAGACCTCTAAATAAGTAGAGTGTTCTGGATTGCTGGACTGATACCTTAGTGGGCTGGACATGTTGGGAATGAAAGCCAAATGCACACAACCGGAGGAACTTACGCAATCGGGAAGCAAATTGCGAAACAATTCAAAAATAGGGGCTTTTATTGCCCTGGGTGAGGATGATTTCAGGACACGTTTGTTGTTGTTGGTCATGTGGTTCACACATGCACATGCTGACTCATGCTTTGCATGTGGAGTGTGTTAGTAGTTCAGTGTGTGTTATGGGGTGGCATATGTTCTGCAGTTTTGAGAAACCATCCAACAGTTATGCTGTTACACCAGGCAGTATTAAAAGACCATCATCATCACTAATATGGTCGAGGCCAATTTCATTCCTAGGATTCTTCTTCTTTAATTCTTGTGCCCATAGCGCCAATGTGTGAAAAGAACAAACTTTATGTAATTATACCAAGTCAACATTTGATGAGAAGGTGAACCAGTTTTTAAGCCATAAAACTCCACCCAAGACAAGCAGCAGAACTGAAAACTATATAAATAAATAAAAACTTGGTGACTAATATACAAAAGGTTAAAAAGTACATTATAATAGCAGGACAATTGAGCAGCGTCTAAATTTAGGGCTTTTTGCAACATAAGATGAAAGGAAATCTCATCATAAAGTTTTTCTTTAATATTTTGGGCTTCCTAAAAACAATCGGCACATCATTTGCTTAATGCAACGTCTTAGGCAAAGTAAGATAACTTGAGGGGAACTTATTGATCTTTGTTTAAAAACGTAACAATCTGATGTTTTATTCGCCAGCCTTAATGGACGTATTTTAAGGAAGCGGAATTCCTCATCGGACAGGCACTGGAGGCGCGGGTGGGGGTGCGATGCGGATAAAAGATCCGGGTCCACCTTGCAGCGCCGGGAGACTTTCAACCGAGACCTTCCTCTCTCTCCCGAGTGATTTTCTAAACTGATCAGCCACCATTAGTGTAAAGATGGAGAAACAAGATTGTTAGGGGAGACGTGGCTGTTCTTTCAACGCCATTAACCGACACGTGGGTACGGGAACCTCATTCATATAAGGGGTCACTCGGAAATAGGATTGTGTCCCATACAGGATCATTCACAGCAGATGAAAAAACACACGTATCTTGAGTAAGATACACCGTCAAAGACGATTCATAATCCGAGTCGATCATATTAGATTTGATAAGTCCAACAAATAAAATAGTCCAGAACATAAACTGACACATGGTCCCGAGCAGTTAGACGAAATAACGATGCTTACATATATACTTACATACTTACACTATATACGTGATAAGAATTTTCCAACGCTGCATTAATAACAAATTCAGGCTTACATTCAGGTGGACATCGGTTCAGTGTGCTGCCATCTATAACGAAGTCATCTTGCTAGACATGGAATATGCATCAAAGAAGGAGGCAGTTTGCCAGATAATTAGGGTAAATAACATTCAGGCTTTTACTCTGACATCGCAGCGTTACTGCGGCGGATCAGCACTCAAGCCGAACTCCTGCTTTATAAAAGGTGGCCCTACGACGTCTAGAAATATAACTGTCTTCAGCTCTTTCCTCTCGACTACTGCACCTACGCATATTAACATATGACCCTTATATTGGTCGCATTGCGGCTCTCCATCGTAAGAAAGATAGTATTTTCAGATCTTACGAAGGAAAGATGTGTGACACGCATTACCACTCCGTCTAATAATTAGAACAATAATGGAGAACTGCATACATTTCGAATAATACAAGCACATGCACTCATTCATTTGACTTACCTTTTCCATACGACAGAAAACGACCGGCGACATATTTCACGTGGATGCAATTTTCTCCGGACGTGGACAGTTCTGGAAAAAGCTGCCACGAAACAACTTTACTGGGCTGCGCAGTCCCTTCTGCGTATTAAGCCACCTTCTCCCCTTACAGGCCGTCTGGACCGTGAGAACAGGCGGCTACAGGACGCGCCACATGGCTACTCGCATCATCATACACGTCGCCTGCCCAAGGAATTCGCCGTGAGCTGGACCAAAGATGAACGTGAGTATATATGCATAGGGCGGGGCGAATGTGGAAAAGGGCGGAGATAGTACCACTGGGCGGGGCGAGTAGGGTGGGCAGGGCGATTTGGCTTAAGATGAATGGGTGTGTGTGCATGGGGCGGGGAATGTCAAACCGTGTAAGGGTCGTGGAGTGAGGATGGCCGAACCCTGGCATCATCTCGGTTTTATGTCCAGCCGGACACACAAACATGTTCATTTATTTTGGTCCGGGTAATGTGCTTAACCATCACTTAACAGAAATAATGAAGGCTGCTGAATGATAATGAACTTCTGTCAAAATCGCAGAATGCAGTTAAACTACCACACAGACCTTCGATAAGTTCTATACTAGATAATAATTTTTATGATTAAAATAATTAAACTCACCACAGCAGTCCCACCGTACCTCGCACAGCATTTTACTATCGTACAAATACCATTTTTCCACATAGTAAATGGAGAATGAAAGCGTCCATTAAGGTAATCTC
Organism: Brienomyrus brachyistius; assembly: GCF_023856365.1. Taxonomy (NCBI): domain Eukaryota; kingdom Metazoa; phylum Chordata; class Actinopteri; order Osteoglossiformes; family Mormyridae; genus Brienomyrus; species Brienomyrus brachyistius. Next base: position 15,295,495 of record NC_064547.1, on the reverse strand, counting down.
AAAGGTTAACTACGGTCCCTGTTTCTTAATCTTTCGTGCTTTGCGTCAGCCAGTGACACACTAGACTGACGTCAGCCTCAGGGACGTCATTCTCAGTCTCTTTGTCTAGGGACGGGAATGACTTATACCTAAAGTGTGCAAATCGTAATTAGATTAAATGCTCAGACACATACATTAGGTGCTATAGACACATAAGCTCCGTGTTATTCGCTGCTACCATAACTATACACCAACTATCGTCAGTTTATTTAATGTGAATGTAGCAGTACTGCACAGGGCGTCTGATACACATTTCATCATAAGGCCGTGTTACAAAACTAAATACAGCATTTACGCGCAAAGATATTTCATAATTAGTGTACTGAAATGAGTAGACACACGTTCATTCCTGAAAAAAATCCATTGATGGAATAACCTGACCATTCAGTAGATTCAGGTGCTCAGCCGACTTCACTTTATTCCTGAGCTGTAATAATGATCCGATCATTGGCTCAAAAGTACTTGCTGATTTAAATTCAAATGGTACCTATTTTTTTTGGCCGTGCAGTGCATACATCATATTTAACAAACATTTTGTCCTTTATTTGTGTATATCACTCTCTGTATATCAGTTGACTTTAAAATGTAGCAGCTATGGGTGAAGCAGCATTTTATTCTCCCATTCACATCACTGGCCAGGATGTGCTTTACAGACATATGCACTTACACATCAGTTTCTTAAAATCATGTATGCTGTGTTAATATTTAAGCTTTGGGACTTTATTTCAGGTGTGGTGCTGAGGCAGTGTTATGAACGTCTTTCGAGAGAGTCTAGGAGTAACATAAAGCAAACAGGAAAATGAAACACAATGAATCCATCCTCTTGTGGTTAATAAAGTTGCGTAATAGACAGAAACAAAAGTTGGTAACTGGTAGGCGGTATTTCACAAAGCAGGATTTCTTGCTTAGCTGGATAACTTGTCAGATTTATGGTAGTCATAGCTACATTTAAGTGGACGAAGATATCATCCATTTAGTCCAGACTATCTAAAATCCAACAGGTTATCCGGCTAAGCAAGGATACCTCCCAGTACAGAACAAGCACTAATAACTTTTGAGATGGACTGGAGCCAAAATAATGAACAAACACCGGTACCCTGAACACTGCCCTCCAACGTGGCAGGCAAAAACCCGACCACAGCACTACCAGTTAATCATGGAATTACATCTTTAAAGAAATTTAAAACAAAACAAACAAAAAATAACAAGACCAATAATGCCAACCACTGATACAGAAAAATAACTCCTTGCTTTGTGGAGAAAAATGACGCATTGAAGAGAGAGCTAACCATCTGTTGAAAACAACTCATTAAAAATGAAACTGATACCACCCAAAAAGCTGTTCCTCTGATAGGCACATCACTGCAGTGCATGCCTGGCCAATGTCATTCGTCAATAACAATAAAGAAAAAATACATTATTTTCACCCTGAATACAGATTTAATAATTTTTCTATTTGAGGTATTTGAAAATGTGTCTTTCTGTCATTATATTACGTTGTTTCCAATTTCACTTTATGTTTAGCTGTAACCATGTAAATCACAGCACTGAAAGTAATTTGCACTGGCCAGCTAGACTCTTAATGAGCGTGAATAATCAACATCAGGTCTGTACTTCCTGTTGGCATTTAGTGTCGTTAAAAGAGAAGCTGGCCATTTAGAATAGACATACTTTATTCATTTATGAATCTTTTTTTTGCCTACCCACACAGACAAGATGAAGCTTGGGGGTCACAGCATAGAGTCAGCCAGCGAGCAGCATCCCTGCAGCTGGGGCTTAGGTTCCTGCTCAAGTACCGAAGTGCAGCTTCAGTCTGCTGGCTTGGAGATTCAAACTATCAGCCTCTCATTGACAGACACAGGGTCCTAACTTGCTGAGCCACACTCTATCCCATCCCATCCCATCCTATCCCATCCCATCCCATCCCATCCCATCCCATCCCATCCCATCCCATCCCATCCTATCCTATCCCATCCCATCCCATCCCATCCCATCCCATCCCATCCCATCCCATCCCATCCCATCCCATCCTATCCTATCCTATCCTATCCTATCCTATCCCATCCCAACCCATTCCATTCCATCCCATCCCATCCCATTCCATCCCATCCCATCCCATCCCATCCCATCCTATCCTGTCCCCTGCCTTGTGCCCTATGCTGTCTAGGATACGTTTCAGACATCCCCATAGCCCTGACTAGGAAGAGAGATTAGCATAATTTCATGCACAATTTGTCCATTGAAAAATGTGGAACTATTGACATTACTAAGGCACAGAATAACACTGTAATCAGTAAATGTATTAATAATGCTGCATTTGCACGTCAAAGACAACAGCTGGCAGTCTTATGGCTCAAGCCTGTACATTATGTTCCCTTTATAGTTCAATAGATATATTTCTGTTGAAGCAGCAAAGATTTAAAAATGTGAAATTCATTATTCTCGACTGATAAAGCATTTTTGTACTTTGTCTTCTTGTTATCTGAAGAACAGCTCCAACTCAAATGTACTTATCTACAAGGGCACACAGCGTGATCAAACATGTATTTCACCTAAATGTAGATGTTCATCAGCCTTGATCTCATGAACAAGAAAAGCCTATTTTTACATCCATGCCGCTTCTGAGTTGTTCCGTATTTAATCTCTCGCGTCACATCGTGTGATAGCCCAACAAGAAGAGACCATGTTAATGAAGCTATCACCTTTCCCAAATTAATCTTACACGGGAAGCAGCCATTATTGCCAATGTGTTCTGAACACCGGAAGGCCAGCCCACAGAACACTGTATGGGTTATTCCTTTGTAAGGAAGCGTACATGCTCTTTGTATCACAGATCACTCCTGTTCAAGCTCAGCTTGCTTTCACTCACAGGCAATGTCAAGTTTTACATTTTCCATCATAAGTCAATAATTCAATATTTTAAGTAGGGATAAAAAGAAGATTGAGTAATTTTCTGCTCTGCAAACTCTGGAAACTGTAAGCCTTGCAAAATGCATATATATAAGAAAACAAGCCACACTGATTAGTTTATGCAGACATATTGTATTGCAGAATACCTAAAGACCCGGGCAGCCCGCTGGGGTCATCTCCTGCCCTCCCCAGCCCGTGACCCATTGGCTGACCCTGGCAGAGTAGTATCTCTGGCTGGACTTTGGTCTGCACACTTTGTCCAGAGCTGGCAGTGGGCCTTGCTTCCTCATCTCGGGGTTACCTGGTTTTTTTTTTTTTATCTTGCTGACAAATTCATGGTCCATGTCCCATTCACACAGACGCCTACGGATTTCTCTGCATTTCCCGCTCGGCCTCTTGGCAAGAATATATATATTTCTTCAGGTTTGGACTGATCAATGTATTACAGGATCAAATGAAAATGAAGTAAATAATGTTACTACATGGGCATATTTACGGTGCCACACAGGCAGAATCAATATTGTCCCCTTCCACCGGAGAGTTACACACACTTTCTGTAGAGCTTTTGGTCTTCTTATTGTGCGCAATAGTTCTGGGCTGCTTTCAGTTCACGTGTTCATTAAATGATGTCACCTTATCACACTCAGATAGGGGCCATACAAAGACATATTAAACTCCTCTCACAATGGAGACCCTACGATCAAAAAGACGCCAGCTGGTTTTTGATTGAAACCACTCGAGTGCATATAAAGCAAAAATAGCCTGGAAACAAAGTAAATATGAGAAGATGATTCCCTAGAGCAATTCGTCTGTGTCATGTTGTCAGAATGTGTATGATGGGCTTCATGCGGTGAACAGTGTCCATCAAGTTATTCTCAAATGAGTTTATGTGGGTGTGGAATAATTAAACTGAGTTTGTGGAGGCTCTATGGCCCTTTGTCTTTCAGTTTTGTCTGGTTTGTATTCAAAAACAGACCTCTTTAATTGGTTCTTCCACTCTCTCAGAGGAGAGCTTCTACGAATACCAGGAGGAGAACATGTCACTGAATTGCTTGTTCAGTTTAAGTGCAAAGTAATTTTAATGGGTATTCATAAAGAATCACATTTCTGACATCGTCCTAATTTAAAATAGCTCTATATAAAAGAAGTCACAGGTACAACACGTACACCATCCTTCTAGAGATTTGTAAAAAGGGTTCGTAAAAAACCACCTTTTGGTGAAGTAGTTTCACATCACACTGAAAAAATGCAGCCTTTCCTTAAAATAAATTTGTTGAAAGAAAAACATCAAGAAATAATTATTTTCAACAAAAATCATGTGCTACGATTATTGGCAGCCCTGCTTTTAATACTTTGTACACCTTCCCTTTGCCAGTATAACAGCACTGAGTCTCCTCCTATAAGGTAGGAGAAAACCAAGCAGGACATCTGAGTCCATTCCTCTTTAGAGAATCTCTCCAGATCATCCAGGGTCCGAGGCCCTCTCTTGTGCACTCTCCTCTTCAGGCCCACAGGTTTTCAATGGGGTTCAGGTCAGGGGACACAATGTGATGTTTGGTGAAAATCACAAGCACCTCCTGCAGTACCAACCATCAAGCATTCTGCTGGAGGGCTAGTGAGTTATGCTTGTTTGGCAGCCAAGGGACCTGGACACTTTGACTAATATAATCATAAAATTATTAAATTGAAGTTTTTATCATGAAGTTTTTTCGATATGAAAGAGAACTTTGTTTGTAGCTGACTGTCACACTACATCTGTTTTATATAATCATCCAGAAGGTGAGAATGGTATGTTGGATGTAGCTGCACATACAAATCAGTGACAGGTGTGCGGCTAGTTGTGAATTTACAGATGTAGCCACTTGAATTTTCCCCTGTTTCCATGATGGGGCCTTGGCTGGTCCTTGGCTGGTCCTTGGCTGGTTCTTGGCTGGTCCTTGGCTGGTCCTTGGCTGGTTCTTGGCTGGTCCTTGGCTGGTCCTTGGCTGGTCCTTGGCTGGCCCCTGCTGGGTCCTGGGTGGGACCTTGACTATAATGAGATCCCCCACCATGATGTAATGAACAAGGAGGCCGGCATGATCCGCCACTTGCCTCTCTGTGTGTAAAGTACTTGCAATGATTTATTCATCCACCAGGGGGAGCAGTGATTATGAAAGCTGAAGTGACTTATCTTGACTTCACTACAAAAATAAAAATCTGAGCAAGTATAATTTTCTTATATTTAGACAAAATTCCAATTTCATTAATAAACGGACTACACTGCAATAAATGGCCTGTGAAATTTAAGAAATTGTTTCTGTTGTGAGGCAAAGACGGCCTAAAACTATGAAAACTATAAAACTATCAAATCAGCTGTACAACTTATATCACAAATCGAGGACCCATCAAGTGTACAGACTGCAGATCCTCTAAAAATAAACGACATCTTTAAAAGTTATTATTTTAATTTATACAAGTCAGAATCACTTCAGAATAAATCACTTTTCATAGATTTTTTTCAACAAATTGGAGATCCCCTCCATTTCATTGGCCCAGAGGGAGAAGTTGCAGCAGCCCCTTGGGCTTGACAAAATAAGGAGGCTATTTTTGCTATGCAAAGTAGAAAAGCTCCAGCACCGGATGGTTTCTCTACTGACTTTTATAAGAAGTTTTCTAATAAATTGGCCCCACTTCTGCTTGATATGTTTAACCATGCCCTATCCCAAGGTCAGTTGCCAGATTCTCTTACTGAAGCTTCAATTACCATTTTGTTGAAACCTGGTAAAGATGCCTCAATATGTGGATTGCATCAGCCAGTGTGACTGCTAAACTCAGATGTTAAATACTGGCAAAACTGTTAGCTACTCGATTAGAGATACCATTGCCAGACGCGATCTCAGCTGACCAAACAGGTTTTATTGGAGGGCAACAGCTATTTTCTAATGTGAGACACCTTCAATGTATCATGTGTGGTCCTTCATCTAATTAGACTGCAGAGGTTGTGATTTCATTGGATGCAGAGAAAGCTTTCGATCGAGTAGAGTGGGATTATGTCTTTTTTGTGTTGTAACAATTCAGCGTTGGTAAAATATTTATTCAATGGATTCAGCTCCTATATTCCTCTCCAAAAGCATCGGTTATTACAAATCAGCTGCGCTCAAAAACTTTTCCTTTATCTAGGGGTATGAGGCAGGGTTGCCCACTTAGCCCACTTTTATTTATACTGGCAATAGAACCACTATCCCTGGCCCTAAAAGCTGCACCCAAGATACAAGGAATAAACAGGCAGGGAATTGAACATAAGCTATCACTTTATGCAGATGATATGTTACTCTATATTTCAGACCCTCTTTTAAGTATTAATAAGGTCCTTACACAGTCACAAAATTTTGGGTTAATCTCGGGCTATAAACTTAATCTATCAAAGGTGAATGTTTACCTGTGAATGATCATAGCAGAGACTCGAACCCGGGTCCCAGAGGTGTGAGGCAACAGTGCTATCCACTGCACCACCATGCCACCCCCTGTATGCTATTTCATTGTATAAAAAGAAACTTACTGTACTGTGCAATAAAGTATTTCACCACTGCTTCTTCCTCAGCTCCCACTGTTTGCTAGCACATGCATCTTTGGATTTCTTAGTGCAATCTGTGCTTTATTTTTTTCGTGAAATGTAAGTGCAGTATCTGTTTATTAAGTGCTGTGGTTTAATATGTACATTATTATTTCAGTACTGTGTATACTGTCCTTAATGCCTTGCCTCTCTCGTATAACTTGAGATACGCCCAAATTGACTTGCAACAAGTGGTCCTGGTTCCAAATGCGGAAGGCGATGGATACCTGTATTTTATATGCTGTAGTGTGCTGGGTGTCAGACATTGCAATGCACCTTGCTTTGATTTTGACCCGTTAGATCAGAGGGAGGTAATCTTATCCAGAAAAGGCCGCTGTGTATGATGGTTTTCACTGCAACTCTCTGAACAGCGACCCTAACGGTTATCCCAATACCTTGATCTTGCTAGCATATTTAAATGTGAACCTATTCAGGAATAGAGTGGTGAAGGCATTCAGAGGAGGACTGATGATTATCAGAGGGAACAAAGGGGCTGGGTACTTGTCAGTATCCAGTAGAACCACCAGACTCCTACACTGAATAGTTCTGGATGTGGCACAGACGCCAATCCCTCTGTATTAGGGGATCCGTCTCCAGTTTGTACTCTTCCAGTTAATAGGTAGATTATCAGACAGATTTTCGCCCTAGTCCAGTACTCATTGACAGCCTAATACACCGTGTTTCAGTTTCTCTTCATAGTCAATGCATGTCACAGGATGTACATTACTCTGATGGGCAGGCCCTCTTACATATGATGGACACACTACAACAACTTAAAAATAAGGGTCAGAAGAGTGAAATACATATAATGAGTGTGTAGCTCAGCAGACTAAGACTCTGTGGCTGTGATCAGAAGGTCGACAGTTCATGCTCAGAATTGGCAGAATAGCCACATGTCCACAGGCTTTTGAACAAGACCTGAAAACCCTGGGGGCCTCAAGGTAGCAGTCTCTTCACTGTGACCCCCAAGCTTGTTCTTGCCTTTATGGAGAGCAAGATGGGGCAAATTATTAATCCCATGGGGCCTCAGCAGAATTACAAACCAGTACAAGGAAAATAGTTGTTAATTTTACATACTACCTTCTGCTGGCCTTATGAGAATATTCAGATTATCATTTTTCCCCATAATTGCAATTTTAACATTAAATTGATGATTTTTCCACGGTCCTGTGGCTGCTTTATATAGTAATTATTGATGAAAACTTCTTTGGAAAGTGAAACAATATTAAAATTGCTTTATTGCGTTAAAAAATCTGTTTTTGTTTAGTAAAATAATGTTTTTTCGCTCTTTATACTGCCGTCTTGTGGCAAAATTTAGTACTGCAGTTTGAAAATAATTAAATGATTTTTTGCCGAAATTGCAGTACCTACGTTTGGCCACGAGATGGCAGCAAGAAAATAGAAAAATAATTTTCCCACGGTCTACTAGCAGCTTTGTGTGGTAATTGTTAGTATTAAAAATACATTGGACCAAGACAAATTATTTTAATGAAGAATTAACATCTAAAAGCTGATAGTAGACCGTGGGAAAATAATTTTTAACTTTTCTTGCTGCCATCTCGTGGCCAAAAATAGGTACTGCAGTTTGAAAATAAATGATTTCTTGCCGAATTGCAATACCTACTTTTGGCCACGAGATGGCAGCAAGAAAATAGAAAAATAATTTTCCCACGGTCTATTAGCAGCTTTGTGTGGTAATTGTTTGTATTAAAAATACATTGGACCAAGACAAATTATTTTAATGAAGAATTAACATCTAAAAGCTGCTAGTAGACCGTGGGAAAATTATTTTTCTATTTTCTTGCTGCCATCTCGTGGCCAAAAGTAGGTACTGCAGTTTCGGCAAGAAATCATTTATTTTCAAACTGCAGTACCTATTTTTGGCCACGAGATGGCAGCAAGAAAAGTTAAAAATTATTTTCCCACGGTCTACTATCAGCTTTTAGATGTTAATTCTTCATTAAAATAATTTGTCTTGGTCCAATGTATTTTTAATACTAACAATTACCACACAAAGCTGCTAATAGACCGTGGGAAAATTATTTTTCTATTTTCTTGCTGCCATCTCGTGGCCAAAAGTAGGTATTGCAATTCGGCAAGAAATCATTTATTTTCAAACTGCAGTACCTACTTTTGGCCACGAGATGGCAGCAAGAAAAGTTAAAAATTATTTTCCCACGGTCTACTAGCAGCTTTTAGATGTTAATTCTTCATTAAAATAATTTGTCTTGGTCCAATGTATTTTTAATACAAACAATTACCACACAAAGCTGCTAATAGACCGTGGGAAAATTATTTTTCTATTTTCTTGCTGCCATCTCGTGGCCAAAAGTAGGTATTGCAATTCGGCAAGAAATCATTTATTTTCAAACTGCAGTACCTATTTTTGGCCACGAGATGGCAGCAAGAAAAGTTAAAAATTATTTTCCCACGGTCTACTATCAGCTTTTAGATGTTAATTCTTCATTAAAATAATTTGTCTTGGTCCAATGTATTTTTAATACAAACAATTACCACACAAAGCTGCTAATAGACCGTGGGAAAATTATTTTTCTATTTTCTTGCTGCCATCTCGTGGCCAAAAGTAGGTATTGCAGTTTGAAAATAAATGATTTCTTGCCGAAATTGCAATACCTACAGGTGATGGCCCTGTACAGCATACTGGCACCTCTGCCCTGTCCCTCACTCCCACAAATGGCAGACACTGGGCCAGGCTACGTCCCCCCACTCCAGGGCCTGTTCCCTGCTCCAGGCTGGTGTCTCTGTCAGTGGCAGAATGTGACGCCCAATGTCTACACGTCTACCATGGATGAGGAGTATGTGGCTGACCAACACAGTTAGCTTACCTTTTGTTACAAAACCAGTCAAATATTACAGCCCCATTTTATCTTTGCACAGGAACGTTAATGAGACCCTTCAGATATGGTCAGGACCGTCTGCTCCCCCTGGCACCCATGCTGTAAACCAAGCCCCCACTGTGGCTCTGCCGCCTCCTATCAGGTACGACACGTGTAAGGAATCCACTTCCAGAGTCTCCATAGTTTCAGCAAAATGGTGGTTTATTGAACAGTAAAAAATAATATAATGTGATACAGTGTAGACATACACCGGGTACTGAAAGGCAGCTCAAATACAAAGTAAGGGCAGTTCTTCACCCCCCTTTATATCCCAAAAGACCCTCCCCAACAAGGTGCTGTGTGTAGGTGTTGTGAGTGAATTTACATATAAAGGGTGACCCCCTGGACTGTGAGGAACCTGAGGTAGGGATGGGGCAGGACAGGGTGGAGACTTTTATGATCATTGTAATTCAGTTATCTTCCTTATCACCCTAGTGGTGCCGACTGGAGCCCCCATTCTATCCCTGACTTTCCCCATGATCATCAATTGCTAACACTGCCTATATTCAAATGATCAACCTAGCACATTGGGACACCTTTACTACTTTTCCTTACAACATGCTAATAAAACATTATCAGTTTTTCTGCATGACCTACTGACAGACACATGGTATACAGCCCATTCTACATATGCTATACAATAAGTTACCCATAGACAGGTTATGCGTGCTCTTTAAATATCCACCTGAATACTTATTTGTAGCGCAGATGTTTGCAGACACCAGCATGAGGTAAAAGTCTCTGTACCTCTTCAACAGGGTCAGTACAGGATGCGCTCGCCATATTGCCCTGAGTGTGAAAGACACAGATGGTGATCATATCTGCTGTCGCTTTGTGGACACAGCACCCACATTCCTGCAGCTCAGTCAGGTGAGCAGGGGGAGCTCTGTGAAGCTCAGGGCACTGTGGTGTCAGGATCTTCATGGTGTCTTCCTTTTCATGTCTAATCTTGCCCTCTTATACTCTTCTTCCCCCAAGGTTTCACTTCTCCAATACCTTAAAGCTCACTTTGTTCCTCTTCTTTTGGCAGGACTGTCTGCTGTCTTATAGTGGAGGGGGGATCAGGGCCAGTATGAAGTGAAGATTTCCCCAAAACTGGCCTTGAAGGTATCTATAACAATACTACAGCACTGAGCGCCACTCCCCTGCACCTGTCCATCACAGGTATCACGTCCCTCCATTTGGGATTCAAGGGATCAAAGTTTTTATTATGGAGTGTACAGTGTATGGTGAAAATCGTACTTGTGCACAGCACAAACAGAAACCCATTAATGACAACAACAGCGCAGTTATACAGTAAGACACTAGACAGTGAGTACCATCTAGCTGCCTGTGCGGAGCTGCAGCATTGTGCTGCTAAAGATATCTTACACAATAACCATGGAAACAACCTGTTTTTAAAAAATACTAAATATCATAGGTCACTGGTATTTTCCCTTCTTTAAACCAGGTACATAAGAATGATAATGTTGGGGGCTGTATTTGTCATATTAGGTATCTAAGGCAGATATGGTAAGGATGGTGGTTCATATGATTGTATACAAAATGTGTGCCATGGTGAATATCTTAGATCAGGGTTTCCAAACTATGGGTCACAACCAAAAATGGGTTGCAGTCCTGGTCATGGTGGGTCTCTCACCCACTTTCAACGTAGTCTGACATGCCTTAACATTTAAAAAATTTTCTGAATTGCTAAAACATTTCCTAAAATCTCCTCTCCTTTAATCAATCCACTAAGCACAAACCCTAAAATTCTAGCTAAACTCACAAAGAAATGAAAACACTACCACTCAAAATAGTTGTTGGCATGCAAAGTAGAAACTGCAAGACTATAATAAAAAAAAAGTATGGTCGTCTACTATGACTGATAACTAATATGTAATGTTTGACGTATTCAGTCCTCCAGAAAAGTTACTGTAAAGGACAAAGCCAAAAAATAAACAGATGAGAGGCATATTACAGTAAAATGTGCAACTGCCAAGCCAGATTCACGGAAAGAAATGTGTGACCCATTTGTAATTTGACATCGAAATTCTGCTCCTATTCACCTATGGCACATATTCTATGTTCTAGTCACTCTTTGGCTTCTTCAAATGTTTATAAATGTGTGTGAACAGTTTTGAGTCATTGTGTTTAAATGACAGCTGTGTGCTGGCTGCACTTAACCTCTGTGGCCTGTGTTTTCTATTTTGCATCAAAGTTCACCATAACTCAGAATGTGTTTTGATGAATGAGAATGTGGGGGCAGCATGGTGGTGCAGTGGTTAGCACTGTTGCCTCACACCTCTGGGACCCGGGTTCGAGTCTCCGCCTCCGGCTTAAAGGACGTTTGGAGCCATCAGAAGGGATATAATGCTGTTGTCTTTGCGGAATGTCATGCTCTCATGCCTTTTTGTGGTTCAGAGCCCTTGTCTCCAAAACTGATGTCATCGAACAAACCAGACCAATGACAGTGGGGCGAAAAACGAAAACAATCACAGCCACTGTCCCAGTGAAAGGCTATTTTATATTAAAGAAGCTGAATCATGCGACTGGCTTATTTACATCGCAGAAAGTCACTCTGGAGTCGCAGGGAGTATAACTTAACCCCCAATAATCCCAACATGGCAACCTTAACCCCCAACCAGTTTGTCCTTGAGGACCCAGGTTTGAGTCTCCGCCTGGGTCACATGTGTGTGGAGTTTACATGTTCTCCCCATGTCGTTGTGGGGTTTCCTCCGGGTACTCCGGTTTCCCCCCACAGTCCAAAAACATGCTGAGGCTAACTGGACTTGCTGCATTGCCCGTAGGAGTGCATGTGTGAGTGACTGTGTGTGAGTGTGCCCTGCGATGGGCTGGCCCCCCATCCTGGGCTGTTCCCTGCCTCATGCCCATTACTTCCGGGATAGGCTCCGGACCCCCCGCAACCCAGTAGGATAAGCGGTTTGGAAAATGGATGGATGGATGGAGTTTGTCCTTGAGGAGTGAAAAATGATCTCTACATCATAAAAATAACCAACATTTGGTCCTCACAATGTAATATACTGTATACATCACAGAGAGAGAGAGAGAGAGAGAGAGAGAGAGAGAGAGAGAGAGAAAGAGAGAGAGTTCATACATTCCTGTCATTGTGAGGATTCCGCACTCATTTCTATGGGCATAACCCTAAAGACAAGGCTTTCGGCATTTTTAGTCTTTGATTGAATTCACAGACTTTTTTTATATAGACTATATAAAATTGAGGGTAATATTGCGGTTGTCTGATAATGGCCCCAAAAGCTAAAAATGAACGGGGGGTTCGCACTTACACCCCTAAAGCTGCGAGTCACGGTGCTTAACCCACAAACAGTTAGACAAAAGGCAAATTAATGAAATGCTTTAATCCAACTGGAAATTCCCTTCAATCATATATGGTTTGGTTCCGGAGAACTGGTTTGTGAATGTGCATCGCCAGATGCGAAGGAAAAGAGCTGCATAATCATCCAACAATCCGTATATTATTATTTATTCATGAATCAAAGCATAAACATGCAATGGAAGAAAACTCCAAGAATCCAACCGGTTCATGCGCGACAGGTTTAGCTCCCGGGGGGGCTGGGGGGGGAGCAGGTTCATTGGGAAAGGGGTTTCCAAGAAAATGAGCCGAGGCTGGGTGAACAGAACCGGTGGGAAACCAGGAAAGGCAGCGTGTGAGTAACAGGTGTGTATTAAATTCAGTAAGCGTGTCTGATTTGGATTAGCAGCATAGAGATTACAAACAGTCCCATGCAGTCAGTGGAACACAAAAGGTAACATCAAGGAAACAAGGAAAATCATTTGTAAATTAGTTAAAACGTGGAAATAGCACAGGTGAACATTTCTTCATAAGTGTTTTAAGTTGCTTAAATCTATATATAATAGGCTGCACCTGCCATTAGAAGAACACCGAGCGCTGTAACGCAAAACCTGTCACAGGTGAGTAAAAGAAACCCCAATTACTTGTAAGAATATAGTTTCACAATTAACCTAATTTGTAAATTTGGTTGAAGTACCCCCAGGCAACCAGTCAGGTACTTTAATGAAACCTATATGGGTAGGTCTGCTTATAAATCTACATTTCCCGTCTGTATTTTGATAGCCTACTATAATGATCATTAATTATTAGAGCTATTTAAACTCGTGTCTCTCAAATTCTTTGGTTCATAAATTCTCAAATATCACTTGCAATTTAACTTAACATATAGCGCCGCAAACTTCGTAGTGTTCGGAACTGTAATATGACGTCCTCTTCTGGCATCAGCCGGTAGGTGCAGCAGAAACGCGGCAGTCCTCCCCGCTTGTTCCTTTTCAACCACAACGGAGAACAACGTCTACAAACATAGGCGAAACTCTAAGAAATATATTCTTAAACCTATAGGTACCGCCAGGGACGGATTATGGGTTGTGTGGGCCCCTGGGCAAAACGTTCGCGAGGGCCCATCCCCCCCCCCCACCACCACCACCACCACCAGCACCAGCACCACAACCACCACAATTCAAGGGCCCTTGGCAGCCAAACGCCCTCCCTATAGGGTCAGGGGCCCTTGTAGGCAGAGGATCAAAGAATGTAGGCCCTCTAAAATAGACAAACGAAAATACATTGTTGATAAACGTTGCAAATTGTTTTGGACTAGGGGGCCCATGGGCCCCCTGCACCCCAAGGGCCTCAGGGCAGCGGCCCCGCTGGCCCGGTCCGTAATCCGTCCCTGGGTACCGCATTATTAAGTGTTTTTCTTATTGCCATTTTCTAGTCATACCACCAAAATTAATTTTGTACAGAGCCTGCTCAGAAATACGTACTTGTAATCAAAGAATAAATATCTACAATTTAAGAATTGTACATATTGAGAATTTATGAGCCACAGAGGAAAGCCGACATGAAAAACAAGATACGTTTTTATTGCATTGGGAAACACGCTCTTTCCTGGAACTACAAAAAGCTGTTCATGGGATTAACATGTTCATTCATGAATCAGCTGCCAGAAATATCTTCGCAGTGCTGCCTGGGGTGGTTGGTACCATGGAAGCATGGTTGGATTTGTTTTCAAGATTCTTTGCTTGCAATCAGACTCTTTTTTTAGGTTATCCCACTCATCTCATTTACAAAGACTTGTGCACCCGAAAAATTAACATTTATGCGCTGAAAAATTCACAGAGTTTGGGAAAATCACAGAACGATGTGTCCAGTCGAGGGTCCCTAATTATTCTGAAAGGCATGTTTTTAATCATCATATTTTATGGTTTAATTGTGGCTGTAAGGTCATTGAAGTGAAGTTAACAGTGTATGTTTAGCCTATAAGATAACGTGTTTATGACGCTCACATTATTACTGCTTTGAGAAGCTTCTCCACAACGTCTTTCTAGAGGCTTGCAGCTCTAATTAGCTCAATGGCCCTTGTGCCTTTAATTAAACTTAAAGGACAGAACCACAGTCACTTAGTCACGATTAATCTCTGGATGTACTGATCTTCATCTAGTGTTCGAATAATTATATCGATTACTGCATTTTTTCTGGATTGCCGTCTAAAATGTTTTTTTCCTAAGATGGCTAAACCAAAACTACCATGGGAATACCTGTAAATGAATAGATCCCTTAATGTTAAATACTTTAAAATTGTTATTAAAAAAAAAACTAAGGTTTTATTGAACCAGAGTTTTAATTGGAACCTTTTCATTATACATCCATACGTTTTATATTTTATAATAAATCGCATAATACAAGCAGTAAAATCGCTCTCAAATTAATGACGCCGAGAATATGTCTCTGTCGAGAAGTGTAAAAATAAGTGTATAATTTGCTGTTTCTCTTGCGGACGGTAGAGTGCGATAGTGTATCAACAATGTGACGCTGGTAGGGGATCCTGCGTATTCAAATTAAGCCTAAATAGTACAACTTTAGTATTGTTAGTAGGTAGAAAGAGTATGATTCATTCATGTTATTTATTTATAATTGTTTTTGCTTCATACGTAGTATCATGTATAGCATTATTTGGGAACAATGGCGTGTGAATAAATGAGATAATTTACACTTGGATTCTCCCCTGTAGTAATTCTGATTATATTTATAAATGCAGTGTCTGTTGCAGACACAATTATTAAATATATCACAAAATTTGTAAAAAAAAATTCAGTTATTTTTTCACTCCTGCGTATTATTGGGAAAAGTTTACGTAGTGCGTTACAACGTTTTCATTATTTTTGTATGATACTTGGGTGGTTTCAGGACAAATGCATCACGTCTTGCAACTTATCGTCCTGCTCCAATCAGAAACAGCGACTCTGTGGACGGGATCAGTTTGCTTCCTTCGCTGAGTCGGGGGCCGCTGCTGTTATACCTCAGCTAGTGCCTCCTTCTCACTCCGATCACAGGCATCGAAGCGAAGACACCCGCAGAGGCGTACGGACAGCATCTCTGCTCTGAACCAGTGGGCTTTTCCTCCGCAAGGGGAGTTTATCGTGGGCTTTGCTCGCGTCTCTTAAACTAAATGTCTTTCTCTTTGCCTCGACGCATCTCTTGAGATTAAAAAGCAGAGAGACATTTTTAAATAAGCGGGCAGATACCTCAGCTCAGTGGCCAGAAAATGGGCAGTGTACCTTTGCGTCTGTCTACGCTGGTATTGCTCCTTGTTTTGTCAACTGGCCAGGAGTCAAACGACGGGGGGACGAAGGAGGGCATCCCCGAAGGAGCTTCCACGCTGGCCTTCGTCTTTGATGTGACCGGGTCCATGTACGACGATCTGGTGCAAGTAATAGAGGGAGCATCCAAGATTCTGGAGACGTCGCTTAACAGACCGAAAAAAACTTTGTACAACTTCGCCTTGGTCCCCTTCCATGACCCAGGTAAGGATTACCAAGTCAGAGTACATTGTTAGATTTTGAAATCATTCTGCATATCACCATAATGCAGAGTTTATATCTGTAGTGTAGATGATGCGTTTATGTTGATGTTCATTTTTATAAACGATACAGCAATTCTGAATTATATCCCTTTATAACTGTATTAAGTGGCGCTCCGTTTTTTTCCGCAGAAATGCTTGTATTGTTGAGCCCAATGAATGGTCGGCAGTCTTAATGAACCAGACTATTTGTTTCTGCACGCTCGCAAGCTATAAAAAACTGTTTACATTTTTTTCTGTAAAGATACATTTCCCAATAACACTACGACTCTTAGAAACAGGACAATCGATCGCTGTGCGCCGTCTTGTTTAGCGTCAATAAGACAATAACATCCCCCAGCAGCCGTGCTGGAAAGCAAATATTAACCGTTTGGTTAATAAAACAAAAGTAACGAGATTTTGAGATAAAGCCACCTGTCACGTGGTGAGAAATGTATTGGTTTGTTGTGACTCAGTGATCTATTGATTTCAAAGCATTCTTTCCCCAGATGTTACACTAATCTCCCGCTCACAAAAGTCGACTAAGATGTACTTACTGCATAGGTATTTTATATTAATAGTGACTAGCGGACGCAAAGTACATTGACTACTTTGCGGGTACAGAAAACGTGGAGTGTAAGATCTTCATGATCAGAGGCATTATAAATATAGCGGCACTGCAACTGCAATCCAGTGGATCTTGGACCTACTGAAGTAAAGTTAAGCCAATAACTTGTCAGTTTGTCAAGGTGGCCTTTTTTCCGAACAGCTGACAGCACATGCATATGTACTAATCAATTGTAATGATAGATAAACGGACAAAGCATTCGCCTTACTTTACCGCAGCACACTGTACACGGATTTAGCTGGACAAACCACGAATGCGGTGCCACTTACAGTAAAAATCAAGACGAAGGAGTTCATTATTCTCACATGCACGACGGTTAAGGGTTTTCTTTTTTAACTGAGGTGGAAAGAAAACTGCGGCCAAGAAAACGATTGGTTAGGGAAAGAGTCAGCAGTGGAAAACGGGGTCCTTCCGCCGGGCAGCACCCTTAGAAGGACCCTGGAACAGACGTGTTCTTAAACACCGCCAGCTGAATAGACTTTCCATCGTATCCTCAGACCACTTCGGAATCTCTTTCAAATGACTGTGTCTGGATAACATTTCAAACGACCGTCCACTGAAGACGGAGATTTCCGACACAAAAAGAGAAAGGGTCCCGTAGAGGGAGGATGCTCTTCAAAGGTTCCGCCGATCAGCATTCCAGATGTGGTCGGTTGCTCTGCGTGTTGATGCCGCAGCGGAGCCGAACGAAATCATTTCAAGTGACAAGAAGTTCATTTGGCTGCCCCGCGAAATAAAACAAACAGCTTATGTTCTGTTGTATTCTGTTCTAGAGGCATGTGTTAGATGAAATCGTGTAATGTTCTATGTATCTGGAAGTTCTTTGTAGGATCGATTAGCAGATGTATAAGATGTATAATAACAGTTTAGTGGTCTTAATTACTTATGAGACTAAAAGAAATAATAGGTATAGAGGTATGCATGAACAATAGATATAAAACGTGGCCTTAAAAAGGTGTTGAAAGAAATAACTGCTGTGTTATACCTGCAATTCAAGGTCAGTGTTGGTGTTGGATGGTGTCAGAGGCCCTTGGGTCACATATTTGGATTATCTGGGTGGGGGCCCAGTATGGTATGGAGGGCCCTGAATCTCTAGCGGTGCTAGAGAGGATTCAAACCTGATCAAACCCTTTGAGGGTGTGTTAGCGAGACGCTTTCATAGGTGATTCACTGGGCTATATTGCAGGTATGTATAAAACTGATCACTTTTAAGAGTGACTCTTCTAAAAATAGTCCTACTTCTTGAAGTGTCTTATTTCAAAAGGGGGGAAATATTTCTACCCCATTTTCCATTCATAAGGAAGTAGAGCTGTTTGATTTGGCTTGCTTTGAATCCAGTAAATCCACATAATATTTACTTTGGAGCATGAGACAGTAAACACTGGGCTCGGGGGGCTGAGGATTTACACTCACAAGGTTTCCTTTTGTCTAGTAGATATAACCACCAATGATTTTTTTTTCAGTTGCTATGACTACACAGCATTGGTATAAGGATTCAGAAGCTATGGCTCTAGTACAGAGCATGGGCGTCATTAGGTCCCATTTCTCAGGCTATGAGTATTTTAAGACTAGTCCTGAGTACTTTAAGCCTAGTCCTGAGTACTTTAAGCCTAGTCCTGAGTATTTTAAGCCTAGTCCTGAGTATTTTAAGCCTAGCCCTGAGTACTTTAAGCCTACTCCTGAGTACTTTAAGCCTAGTCCTTAGTATTTTAAGCCTAGTCCTGAGTATTTTAAGCCTGGCCCCGAGTATTTTAAGCTTAGCCCCAAGTACTTTAAGCCTAGCCCTGAGTATTTTACTCCCGATGCCAGGGTTATTGAAAAATAAAAAGAGTCAAGCCCTGGGTAAACTTCATTTAGCCTGTTTTTTCACGTGCATCCTTAGGTTAGCATGCTGTCATTGTCCCCGGGGAGGAGCAGGACCTGTATTTGGGGCTTCCAAGGGATCGTAAATGCAGACCATTACTTAATTGGAACCTTTATGGTTCTCAGAAACTAATCACCAAACTATTCAAAGTTGTACAATGATGTTATTGTTCAGGGCCCTAACCAGACCAGATCAGTCCACCAGTCTGTTTAGTTGCATTCATTCTGATACACTTCTGTGCTTTGTCACAAAGAATTTGGCCAAAAAGAAAAAATCCATGGAAAATTATTAGCAGAAAAGAAAATCTATATTTGTTACTGTACGTATAAGAAAAGGCAGCGCAGGTCCAGCGATCGGCACCCAAACACGCTTTGAGGCCACACCTGATCAGCACATCTGGCAGCTGGGGCCAACAGGATTCTTGTCTGATGTTGCTCCTCTGAAGGCAAACGTGAAAAATCTCTTGTGGAGTCACATTGTATATGAAACTATTGTTTATTATATATTTCTTATTCTAAAAATATCTTACTGTTGCCGTGCATTTGCAGGGAATCCATTTAATCTTGTGGACGTGAACAATCGCTCCAATCCATGAACAACAACAGGTTTGATTTCTTTAAGGCAATTAGCTCAGAGTTGAAGTGCTGCTTTTTCTCTCATCTGTTGTTTAACCCTCATGTCAGCTATCAGCTCCAAAGGTGGTGCACGGCACCCTGTATTTAAGTGCTGAAATAAAGGTCTCGAAATGACATGGGACGTGCCGATGGGTCTTCAAAGGCTCCCTGTGCTTCTTTGTAAAACTTCAGGTTAAACATTTGTCTCAGCTGCCTGCCTTGTCAGATTACAAGGGTCTTGCAGTCACCCTGAACAAAGTCATGATACTATTATGCAGGAATTCAAGGAAAACAAATAACTGGAAAAGATAGAAGCGGCTCGTTCAAGAGTAATTATGTCTCTCACTCTTATGTGGTTTGATCAAGATATTAAAATAGCCTTTAATTTTTACCATTTAATTCTCCCATCTTTCCTAAAACATCTTTTTGCTAAAGCTATGGTTATTCTTTGTTGTTATGTTTTCCCTCTGTTGTATTGTCTCGTCATGATTTCATTAGAAACAGATGGTCGTTCCTTCATGAGTATCTTCCAGTTACATCACTGGAGGATCTGCTTTAATGAGGAGGCATTGTTCTTCCAGCGTGGAGATGTCAGAGTTAACCGAGAGAACTGAACATAAGCGTCGATGTGTGTGGTTGAAACGCTCAAGCAAAGAGGTTTGTGATGGAGGACAAAAAGTTTGCAAAGACATGATGTTACATCGAAGCTCATTTTAAAGCATTTTCAGGTCAAGATCTAGAAGCCTTTGAGCAGTATTCTTTAGAGGTTCAGGCTGGGAAAGTTTGGAACGGAGGTTCCGAATAAAAGTGTCACTTTCTCAGGATATAGGGAATATCCAAACGACCATATAGCCAGTGTCACTGGCATACACTGCAGACCCTTACGGTGGAACTTCCTCTGAAATCTGACCATGGTTCAATCATCATAATCGACATACAGAACAAACGTCTTGATCCCATAGATTTGCTGATAATCCTGTTCTCGCACTAAGAGTATTGCACGGTATTTTCTACAGAAACATGCACAGTATCTGTAGAAACCGAATGTGGGGGGGGGGGGGGGGGGGTTGAATTCTCCCCTGACACCCTGCCCCCCGTCTGATAGATGTATGTGCAGTATTTCAGGTACAGTAGCTATTCTTATGTTGTGTATGATAACACGTGTGTGTGAGACGAGACGGGAAAAAGGTACATGACCGACCCATTCAGTCACCTGTACCAAATCACCAGCAGTATAATATATTCTTAGTCTTGTTTTGTCTAGGCAACATACACCCACACCTGGTTACTCCCTCTTTTGACCTCACACCTGTCTTGTTTCCTCATGATCCTTTGCTAAAGCTGAAATCCCCCCCCCCTCCCCCAAATACCATCCAACCCCCCCCCCCCCCCATCATCGTGTTGCATGTTTCAACCAGAAGTGTCACAATTTGCCCTACATATAGTTGTGGGTTTTCTGGTATTATTCAAGCAAATTATGATTATTCTATGCAATGCAATGCATGCATTAATGACATTACAGAGAAGTACAGAATTAGTTTAGTTTTACATACGGATAATTATTGTTGCTTCTGACACTTAATGCAAGGCTGGAGTTTTAGGTTTTCAATATACTTTGATACTTAGCTTTTCAGTCAAGGGTTGACTGCACTGCTATGGATCGAATGATTAAAAATAGGTGCTTCAAAGGCTTCGAGACAGGAAAGCTGAAGTCTGTATGGTCTCGCTCGGTGAGAGGTCGCACTGTGAAAATGACCTGTCATTTTCCCCCTTTTCTTGTGGGTTAGTGAGTCTCTGCTGAGTCCAGCCACGTTGTTTGAATTACGTAGCTGGAGGAGAGGAAGTCATTGCAGTCTTTCTGGTGGGCGTGAGATGTCTGGTATTTCACTGAGCTGGACCTGGGCTTCCCCAGGGAGGGTCACGCACCGCCAAACATTTCCTGAGCGGCCGTGAACGACTTCCAGCATGCGGCGGGGTTGGAGCTGGAGGGCGCAAAGGACGTGAGGGGGGGGGCACCAGTATGTCAGCTGTCCCGAACCGCGCGGCCCGTCTGCGACAGGGTAGAGGGGACCCATAAACTTCACGTTGAGTTCTACATTAAACTTTATCTTTATTATTCTTGACTGACTGGAAGGTTTGAATATTTTCCTTTTTGGAGGAAAGCTCCATGGGGGGGGCAGGGCTGCAAAAGGGTGTGGAGAGGAGAAAGCTAAAGACAGGCGCCCCTCCATCTCCCACGTCAGTCTGCGTCAGCGAGGGTTCGCGGTCCTGACAGTTGTCGTTTCCCGGCCATGCGCATCGTTAACGGACCCAGCCGCCGCAAGTTCAGCCCAGCCATGGAGCAGAAGGCCCCCCATGTACAGAATTTCAGCGTTAATCGCATTTTAGAAAAATCAGAGCCACATGGTCTAATCTGTACATGGAGTTTGGCGGAGACGACGGCCGGGGTGGAATGCGGAGTTTTTTTCTCTAGTACGTTAATTTAAATCGCATGCCTACGCCGATCTTTGCACAGTTTTGCTGGTTTAGTCCGGTTGGGAGGTATGAATAGTTTTCTCTCTGGCCCAGTTTTGTTAATCTGGGCATGTGGGGATGGGTGTGAGGATCTGACACAGTGCTATAGCGCGTAGCAAGTAGGCTAATAACATCTCACTGCTAGCTAGGTGTGCGAATATAATGAATCCAGCTCCTGCCTTGAGGAACCTCGCAATTCTGCCATTTCACATCCTGAAAGTCACTCTGGTTCTCTGGTCGCTGACTCCATGTCGATGCCACAGCATCACGACTTCGGCCCCAAAAAACGAATGTCTGAAATGGAAAATTCTCCAGAGGACAGAGCAAGAGAAAAAAAGGAATGGTTTTGGTAAATGTTAAGTGTTAATTAAGGCTTTTAGGAGCCTGGCAGACACTGCTTGAGGCTGCTATATGGGGGGGGGGGGGAACCCACTGGTGGTCTTTGGAAATGGGGCTTTAATGAGTGCTGTCCTGTCGCTGCGAGTGACCCGTGTGTCATCAGCTGAGCCCGTTTGTGTCTCTGAGGTGCTGTACCCTCCGGACCCTTCCGCTGGGCCGGTTTCCTGCTTTTCCTGAAGGGCCGCAGTTAGTTTGTGGATGACAATCATCCCTCCGTCATCTATCCACTATTAACTAATTATAATCAGAATTAAGTTTATTAACGGGGCGGCATGGTGGTGCAGTGGTTAGCACTGTCGCCTCACACCTCTGGGACCCGGGTTCGAGTCTCCGCCTGGGTCACATGTGTGTGGAGTTTGCATGTTCTCCCCATGTCGTCGTGGGGTTTCCTCCGGGTACTCCGGTTTCCCCCCACAGTCCAAAAACATGCTGAGGCTAATTGGAGTTGCTGAATTGCCCGTAGGTGTGCATGTGTGAGTGAATGGTGTGTGAGTGTGCCCTGCGATGGGCTGGCCCCCCATCCTGGGTTGTTCCCTGCCTCGTGCCCATTGATTCCGAGATGGGCTCCGGACCCCCCGCGACCCAATAGGATAAGCGATTTGGAAAATGGATGGATGGATGGAAGTTTATTAACCAGATACCCCTGCGTGTACTAGGAGTGTCCCTGGCAATGTCACAAACATGGGAAAAATAATCAAAAAATTTAAAATGAAAGAAAATAAGAGATTTAAATTGATTAAATAAAATGGGTTTAAGTATGAGTAATAATGCAGATTACAATCAGTAAATAAACATTTAAAAAATATACAATGTGTACAAGTCCAGCTAGATGTGGAAGTTGAAGTACTGCCTAGAGCCGTGTTCTGAAATAAATACAAAAAAATCAAGTTACAAATTGAGTATAAGCATATAAGGGTTTGGGCAGGGGACCAGGGATGTGCAAATATTATGGATGGGAAGGAACTCAATTAACATCACACTGCAGGCTTGTCTCTAGGCAGTGGGATTGCGAGAGTAGCTGGAACCGTGGAACCATGGAACCGTGGAACCGTCTTCGCTGGTTATGCTTAGTCTCCCAGCTTTTTCCGTGTCAGTTGGTCTCTGTGTCAGAGCCCACAGGCAGCTGGAGGTGTTTCACTGTCCAAGCCTGTTAATTTACAACAGTTGTAATAACGGCCCCTGTTCTGTCTTCCAGTTCCCCGTTGGCTCTCCCAGAGGAAATCCACTTTTTATAAATCTATTTTGCAGTTTCTATTTGCTGTTTTTTCCTGCTGTCCTGAATCACGCAGCTGTGTTCTAACCCACATAATAATCTCGTTGTGACTTGACGTTCACAGCTCACTGGTGGGCCTTCCGGATACGATATTTCATATATATGTATTTCTTTGGTCTTCAAAAGCATGGCAGCCACCCTACGCACTTGGAAAGGGGACATGGAAGGCAGAAGTTTTCAATTTGCATTCCGCTTTTATGTCCCCCATCCTCCCCCTCCAGGCCAACCTCTCTATCAGCCATCGCTGTCCTTTGGTTTATGGTCACCGGCGGCTGTGTTCCAGCGTCCTTCATTCACATGGCCGTTTGAGTGTCCATCAGCCGAGCAGGGGGTCATTTGTGCAGGGGGGGGAGGCGGGGGGTTGTTATCACTGTCATCTGTCTGAACAACATCAGCATAGCATGGCCCTTGCTGGTTTGCCCGTCCAGGAATGCTGGGGGTTATCTGTGCAGTACAGGAAGGACTTTTCTGGCAGAAGAAGCCAACCAGGAAGGTGTGACAAGAACATTATGATGTCAGATTCAGAGAAAGGCAGCAGTGAAGATGGTTTAGGCCCAGTGGGTTAGTCCTTTGTCCTTGTGTGGGTCACCAGCTTGAATCCCATTTGGCCTTTGAGTGAAGTCCTGAACCCCCCTGAAAATTGCATTCAGGATGAATTCCTGAAGCCGCACTCTCACCCTAAGCATCTCTCTCACCTGTGTGTATGTGACATGACTTTGCTTTGAGAATATAAACCGTCAGTTGGTTGTGCACGTATCTGCTTAATGTGAGCAGGACCAACGTGTCCAGTGTCACTCCAACCTGAAGGAAGTGGCTCTTCCAATCCGATCGCTGGCATGTCTGCGAAGCTGGTCCTGCACAGGGCAGACCCCGGCGCCATGAGCGTGACCCCCCCCCCGTGCAGGATGCCAAAGTACAGTCAGGCGTCTGATCTCAGACTTCTGGCTGTTCTCCTCTGGTCTAATCCAACCACTTTGCTTAAATGGGGCCTCTGGGTCTCCACAGTTCCAGCTCTCCTTCACTGCAAACCCTTTTTTATCACCGTGTATTTTAATATACAGTAACTGTGGATTGTGTCTGTCCTGTGCGATCTGTCCACACCAGGCACGGAGGACACATTAAAAGGTTGCTCCTTGTTCAGCGGTGGCCTTATTAATATATATATATATATTTTTAATACAACTCAAGAGTTTCCATCGCAGACGCCTGCAGAAAGCAAAGGGCGTGGCCTGTGGAGCCGGCTTTCTGGTATCACGGTCATAACTGGGGCGTGGAGGATCTGCGGTCTGGGCAACTTACGTTACGGTCGAGTTAAATTAACGTGCGATGTCTCTGGTCACAGGGTTCCTGCTTATGGCACATAAGGGTCATATAGAGCACGATACATGCATAACATGATGCTGGTACTATCTTAATATTCTGTTTTTTGTTATGTCTTCTAAGCACCACATCCAAAGTAAGCCGAGTATTTTATTGGCGCGTTGGCATCAGGAAGAACCTCGATGGCCACTGAACCACCGACCTTCAGGTCATAAATTAGCTGCACTTAATTCTTCAGAACCACTAGTGCTTAATTTAATAAGCAGAATTATACTGCACATTGTTCCAATAACGTTAATGTTTATAAAAGCAGAACCCCCCCCCCCGCAGTACGTCTTAAAGGTAAGACTATATAATCGAATTCAGTGCACTGAAGTCATGGAAATGGGCACAGACATCAGCAGAGATCCGTGGGTTAAGTTGGCGTCCTTGGATGACCAAGTGTGTACTGGTCCAGCTCGCCTCAGGTCCAACACTATCCCCCTTGGCCTGTTCACCAAGCTTGTTAGCATTATAAGCTAATTCACCATGGATCCAGGTCAACAGAGGCTAAAAAGATTGTCAGGTTGGCCTATTACCCCCACTCCAGCCCAAACTGGAGGACACCTGGATTAGAAATGCATGAGTGATGAGGGTGGGTGAATCGGGTCATTACTGTACAAGAAAAATGCTTTCTGGTAGGGGGGCAGATGCGAGTGACCTTTCAGTTGGATCAGGACTGTTCCTGCTCCATCTGGGTTCGGGGTGACGACTGAAAACCACTTTATTTTGTTCGTCTCGCTTACGTGTTCAGAAACGCAGCTCTAGTGATTATTCTTGGCCGCCGTTAGCGGTCAGGATGTCAGCTGCTTCCCCTGATCCTCGCTGGACACGCAGGCCGCTGCGGCGTGACTGTATGATGGCTCGTCTGTTGAGATCTCTCCACGGACAGTGGTGAACGCAAGCCCACAAAGGCACGGTGAGATGCGTGGTTATCGCGCCTGAACCATTTCTTTTGTCGGTGTAACTGATGAATCTGAAATTTGCTTGGATTTTATTAAGTCGCAGCAGAGCCAAGCAACAGGGTTGCATTCGTATGCACTGAGTCTGGTATCTTCTGCCACATTCACATTGCATCACGTCCTTGATGACTGTGTGAGTGGGACGAGAGGCCTGTCATCGCGGGGTAAACCTGGGCTGAACTTGTGTGCTGTGTTGACCTGCTTCTACCATAAACGTGCCACACGTGCAGAAGATCCGAACGCATATTTTCTGACCAGGACCACCCTGGAGTAACGAGGGCACATAGCAAACGTTTATTTTCTCTTATTACTGAGGCATTACCCCCCCCCCCCCCCCCCCAAGAAGAATCTTTCAGGACCGCAGAGGTTTCCTGCATTCCTGGAAGGTTTTGCCTCTGTACCCAGACCTGGGGTGTTTTACCTTTTTCCACTGAGCTTGGCTATCGATCATCTTCATCTACACTGACGTGATCATCTTCACTAGGATAGGGTTGGCGTTAGCCATTGTCCTTCTTGATGGATTCCTTATTGCTGAGGTTTGTCTGGAAGAGAGCTGCAAGAAGTTCTTCATTCATCCATCAATCCATCTTCTAACTGCTTATCCTGGTCAGGCTCACAGGGTGAACATGTTTAGAAGAGATAAATATAAATAATGCCTGGGATGTCAGCAAAGCCTGTAAGTTACCTGTCTGTGGTCCAGGAGCAGTTTTCCATCTCAAATCTGACTCTAGCAGATGGTCATGTGTAAACCTCTGAACTACACCAGAGGTCCTACGTTCTAAAGCCTGGTGGTTCGGAACAGGTTTCCAGTTTTAGGCATAAATTTTAAGCTCAGTGAGGTAAAGAAAATATAATGATAAACGGTGGAAGTAGTATGAATGTCCAGCTCGAACAGGATGCCAATAAGCATGAAAGTGACAGTATCCAGGTGAGGGGAAACATCCCCAAGAGAAACCCGATAAGGTGGAAGCAGGACAGGGGCCTTTTACCGGAAAAGGAAGCCTGACGGTGAATAATGGTGGAAAGACTCTGGTGATTATATTCGTGAAAGCAGTGGGGCGTGCAAACCTTTGGGATAAAGAAGCCGAGGACCTCTCCTGAACACGGGGACCTTTCATTCATTGTCCCTGGATCTATAGTTTGCCCAGTTTCAACAAATTACTTAATTATTGAATGTGATGAGTGTAAAATGTTGTGGGGTGGGGGGGGGGGGGTGGCACCCCTGGAGGCAGGGGTCAAAAAAACTTGAACTCTAATGTTCTGAACCATTAACTTGAGCACCTCTCCTGCTCCGCAAACTCCCTCACCTGTGACATGCAGAACATGCTGTATTGATTTCCCAGACTGCTGCAGTGCCTCCAGACACAACCTTGGAATTTCCTGACATTTCAACCCAATGTCCCCCCTAGACTGTTACTCAGGAATACATTATAATAATATTCAATACTTTCCCCCCCCCCAAAGGCCTGCAATTCCCCAGTAATCCTGCCAAGGGCTAGGAGCAGAGACAGCATTCCCAGTGAAAAAGCTTAACTCGACGTCCACAGAGAAGTTCGGATTTTGCTGGAAGGGAGCCTGGCGTGTTCCATTCCGTTTGCGTCCCTGTTAGCATTTAGGCTCATGTGATTTGTGTGGGCCAGGTAATTTAGCATATTACCTTAGATAGGCGCTGCGTGAACAAAATGGCCAAAAATGCATTTTATTTGTTCCAGTTGGGTTTCGCTTCACAAAGCAGGCTGTCAAGTATAACGCTGTAAACTGATAAACATTTGGCATCTTTTAGTTCGTGGTCCTCTCATGAAAACTTCTAAGCATTATTTTTAGCTGAGTTCAAGCATGTGTTCCTGTTCACTCCATTTTGTTGTTAATCATCGTTTGTAAAGGAAAAGCACTAAAATTTCCTTTGTAACTTCTCAAGGGAAATGAGCAAATGCATGTTTTAAAACCTTTTTTTCCCCACAGTTGGTCCTTTTAAAGTTTCAAAGTTTCATTTGCCACTTGACCAGTTGTACTGCAGGATTGTCTAACTCCAGCACTGTGAAAAGAGGACATGAGTTTGAGACAAGACATGACATATTAGCAAACATACATATGTATTACTTATGTACATGTGTGGGTAGAGTAGGATATTGAGAACGCAGGTATGTGGATCCTAAACACTGTCCTCATTCATGATCAGAATTAGATGTGGGCAGGATTCAGTGTATGACAAACAGTTCACTCCTTGAAACAAACATCACATAACACACATGCATGACGAATATCACTCTATATCTGGCACAGAGCAGGTTCAGTGGGCTCAAACCTTATGGCTTGTGGGTTCAAATCCCATCTCTGGCTCTTTGTATGTGTGCAGTCGTCATGTTCGCTCTGTGTTTACACAGCTTCTCTCCAGGCGTTTTCTCTCAGTGTCCAAAAGCATGTGATTAAGTGAACTGTTGACCCTCAATAGCTGGTATTCTGTCGTTCAGTGTGCAGGCTGTGTGCTGCTTTACGTCCGGCGTTTCCGCGGAAATGCTCCAGAGCCACCACACCTGTATCCTGCATTAGCAATTACAGAAACGAGATGGATATGGAGGTGGAATTCATCTCAGGAAAAAGACGTGTTACGTAATAAGTGTTACAGATTGCTGCAGAATCACAGAGAGAGGGTTATATGCAGTCAGACTGGCCCATTCAGAGAGGAAATCTTGCAGTGCTTTCTGTTCCTGCTATATATTTCAACTTACTGACAGAAAGAAAAAAAGAAAATTTGGCAAAATTCTCCCCATGAAAAACGCCCTGGCTTCAGTCGGGAGCAGCTCCGTTTAGCGTGGCCAAGTACGTCTCCCGTCAGTTCATTCTAAAGAGCCTTTGATTGGTCAGACGTCACACGGCTTTGAGTTTTGCTGGAGCTGCCAATGGGAACATTTGAAAAGACATTCCTTGGATCATCATACATCATGTAATACGGCAAACGTGCCTTTTTAATGAATCGTCTACTAATTTTACTAATTGTAATCGGCAGGTTTGAAAATGAAGAAAAATTATTATTTCAGACAAGTAGCTATGCAGGTTGGGTACAGTAATGATGTCGAACTTGGCTGGAAGCTGGTATTATAAAAAATATTATAGATTTATTATAGATTTATAAAAAAAAAACTGCATTAAATGATGCTGAAAAAGTTTAATGACCAGTGGAATTAGAATTTTGATTCCTGTCATGCATTTATTGTTTATTTTAGGTGTAAATTCCCAGTAAGTAACTGCCAAGTCATAATGCTACATTTACAATCAGTTAGGAGGCAGGGATGGCTGAGTTTTTGGGGAATTCATTTTTTTTTTCGCTACTGTACGTGTTGTACGAGAGTTTTCAATGATGGGTTTCTTGACACCTGGAGTTAATGTTAGGCTTGCTCCGGTCAGGTTGGTGAGCAGAACCAAATGGAATGGGGATGGGAAGAAGGAACTGGGCATTTATTTGGGGGGTGGGGGTGGTGTTGGGTTGAACCAAAAAGGGTTGGGAGAACTAGAGATGAGTTTGCTGTGTCAACACAGGAGAGAAAGCAGATAGCGGAACATGCTTCAGGTCTTGGAGGGATGGGGGGGGGGGGGGGTGCCCTCTGGGTCTGGCTGTGTTTTTACTGAAGCCCTGGGACATCCCTACCTCACCCTTTCTTATGATGTTATATTACATAAATCGTTATGCATAATAATTATTCATTTTATTTATTTCGTAGATGTTTTCATCCGGCCTCGTGCCCATTACTTACAGAATAGGCTCCGGACCCCCCGTGACCGAGTAGGATAAGTGGTTTGGAAAATGGATGGATGGATGGATGGATGGATGGATGTTTTCATCTGGGTCAGACTTGAGCAAAGCCCTTAACACCCAAATGTTCCAGGAATCGTGATCCTGTTTTCTCAGAAATGTATGTGACTTCGGATATAAAGCATCTGCTAAATAAATAAAAAGTTATGTCAAAATGGGATTGGAACCCGCGACCTTCAGGTCATTGACATAGTATCCTGACCTGTTGAGCCACACTGAACCACTATGTACTGTATGTGATGAAAGTCTTTTAAAAAACTTTAATTAGTAATTAAGGAGTTAGCCTGCAGCCCCTACTGGCAACCTACTAGTCCTGACTGCTCACGAGAAACCCATGTCCTGTCCAGAACTTCTCAAAACCTCATATTCGCCTGTTTACGTACTTTGAGGATTTACTGCAGCTGCTTGAATGATGTCATCTCATCTGCCCAAAGAAATTGCTAAAAATATCGCTATAAGTACACAGAAGTCCATTAAAATAAGAACAAAGTAATCTACTGCCAAAACTACTGCATGGAAATGGGATGCAGAAATGAAGCATGAGGTCACCGGTGTGCTTTTCCCACCTTTTAATCGCTGAAAGGTTCTGTTGCCATGAAAGCAACACCTGAGCCACAAGGATGGCGAAAGAGGAAATGGCTGTATGAGGTAATGAGGTAGGAGCCTTTATAACCTCAGCTGCAGCCAGATTTGTCTTTTACGAGGAACCTTAAATGTGTGACTTCACAGAATGCCTGCACGATTTTCAGCTTTTGTCCCCTGAATGCAAGGTTACATTTCACTACAAGAGATCAGTTATGTTCTTACTCATATAAGTCTTATGGGAAAGTCATTTTGACTGGGAAGTGTTATTTAAGGGAAGTAATTTGAAAGGTCGTTTGATACCAAAAAGCGTGGAGCATTTAAATAGTGGGTCTGTCAAATTATTATCCCACAGGTGCTGACTGTCAAGAGGACATTGGCATGATATCACTTGTTTTCCATTCAAAAAGAGAAAACTACACACAACACACACAAGATACATTTTCAAATAAGCTTAGTTCCTGTTTGGTGGTATCTAATTTAATCGCTCCTCCAAGTTTCTTAGGCTATGTTCGAATGACCTGCTTCGTCATTCTGTTTTTCTACTGCCTTCTGTTTGGCCCGCGTTAGTCCGAAATCTCAGCCCTTTCTTAAGAGTCTTGCTGTTGAGAGCTCCAACAACACAATTTATGGTGAAATAATTCAGATAAGGCAGACAGACTGTTCAGTTAGCTATATGATATCTTTCTGTTGGAATCTTATCATTTTTGAAGCGGTCTTGCTGGGGGTATGGGTGGGTGCGGGGGCTGGGGGGCTGTCTGATGGTGAATCACTGGCAAAACAATTAAAATCCACGTCAGAGAACTTCTTATTTTCAACCTTCTGTGCAAATAGTATCGACAGCAGGCCTGTCGTCTCTTTCAGAAAGGACTTTACTCGCAGCATGTGGCCAGAGGTGTCCTCTGAAGCACAGTTGGTTCGATGATCCATCAGTCATACTCCGACTAGAGATGAGATCTGAAATAGCTGCAGTTAACATAGTTCGAATGCCGTAGCTACACAGGCATTAACCTCAATCAGATGCTGTCTGTGTATGGAGAGAATGTGACGCTGGCTGACTACCAGCGGCACGCGGGCCAAAGAAAGCGTGCTTCGTAAATTCTAAAACAACGATGTATTAACACGGTCATTTCCAACATTGTGTTTCGTTATTTTTACAGAGATCGGCCCAGTTACCATCACCACTGATCCGAAGAAGTTCCAGTATGAGCTCCGAGAGCTTTATGTTCAGGTACGTTCCCTCAGGCAATCTGAGAACGGTATCGCTGTGAATTATGAAAGATGTGTTTCTTGGCAATGGCTGAGAAATTAATTTACTCTTTAAATACTCACAATTTATGTTCAAACAGAAGAAAGGGGAGCTCCCTAAAGGAAACAGACTAACGAAACATGGCAATTTGATGAGATTTTTTATCCATATTGCTGGTAATCCGTGTATTTGAGATTTCCGAAACATGCAAGCAGAACATGAGGTTTTCCTGCCAGGATTGCAGGTGATCCTGTAAGGATGGCGTCAGAGAGATTTTATTCTTCATCAAATATGCATATCCTCTTCTCACCTTCTCACAAGTCAACTGTAGAGAATAGCTAGGATGAAATGTAACATTGATTTTATTATATGAAACGTACCTTTTGCTTTATGTACCTGGAGTCATGCTGCATTGGCAGGTTTTTATGCTATGGAGGTTATGTTTGCCCTTGGTGTATTGGGGGTTTGTCGTGGGGGAGATGGGTTGACCAAGACTGTTGCTGGACTTGGGGATTTTTGAGCCATTTCCTTACAGAGATTACTGGTGGTGGAGGGGAGTAGGGGGTAGGGAAAGGAACCCTGAGCTCCTCACATTCCTTCTAGTGGAAACAGAGATAGCTCACTTCCAGATGTGCGGGGCTACTTGGCTTCTGGCCACCAGAACTCCTACCTCTGCTACGTACCTCCAAGGATGCAGGAAGAAGACAGTCTGGGGTCGTCTCCAGTCCCACTTAATGAATTAAGTGGTTGTATTAGGTTCAGCTGTACAACTATGTTTACCATCACATGGAATGGAAATGGCTTCATCAACGGGTGTTGGTGAGATGAAAGAAGTATGAGGTTAGAATGTCATGTAAAATATTATGGTTATTTCTATGCATGAAGCATTGACTGATTTTTCTTTCTCCAGGGAGGAGGAGATTGTCCAGAGATGAGCATCGGAGCAATAAAAATAGCTCTGGAGATCTCTTTACCTGGATCCTTCATCTACGTCTTCACAGATGCCAGATCCAAAGACTATAAGCTGACGCATGAAGTTCTACAGCTCATTCAGCAAAAGCAATCCCAGGTAAAGAGAGCCCAGATTTGTCAGTCTGCACTTTGCTTCATTCTTGCCTGAACCATTCACCGATCCTGCCTCATCCAGGTTGTGTTCGTGCTCACCGGTGACTGTGATGATCGAGCACACATCGGCTACAAAGTCTATGAAGAGATCGCCTCAACCAGCTCCGGCCAGGTCTTTCACCTGGATAAGAAGCAGGTCAATGAGGTAAGTTACCTTCCTTCTTTATCATGCTGTACGTTTTCCTCAGGATGGTGCTGACTGTCCCATGACCGTGTTTCCAGTGATGTGAAATATAAGTGCTGGCTTGATGCCCAAACATTGTAACATTAATATACAGGATGGAATAGCTAATTACGTTACTGTAATTCCTTGTATCCGCGGGTGATACGCTCCAAGACCTACCACAGATAACCAGAACCACAGGTAATAGTGAATCATCCACGGACCCAATATATAACAGTACTTTTGTGTACTTGCATATGGTAATTGATATATTATGCACAATAAAACATTACTAATGTAAAATACAGAAATAAGAAAGTACAATGTACATTATTATACAGAACTGTACAGTTCTCTACTCTATTGAATGTACGGGATTCTGACTCTTTAGCCTAATTCTCAGACAATATAGCAAGGGATGTATGAAGAGATGAGGAAGCAATGAAAGTCATGCTTTTTATACATCTCAAGGGATGAAGGAACAATGAAAAATCATATTGTTACACATTTTACATTTTTTTGTTTTGTGATAAACTGCGGATAACTGAGACCGCAGATACGGGGGGGGGGGGGGGGGGGGTGCTAACTCAGCGGAGTCATTTCTCCCTGTAATGGAGTGGCATCTCATCCAGGGGGCCCCTGCCTCACCAGCAGTTTTTCCTAGGATAGGTTCCAGATTCACCATCACCTTGTACTTGAGAAGTGCCCATGAACAATAGATGGATGGATGAAATGCTACAGACTTTTTCACACTTCGGCAAAGGTTTCATAATCTATAGATAAATCTATAAATAATCTATAAATACACTAACCCCTGTCAAAGTAAATTACCTTGACCCCCCACCCCCCAAGCTCTCCTGTAACTTTTTGTAACTGAACACTGGTCATTAACATTTTTAAACAATTGTAACTGGTGCCTGTCACCATAAAGCTGTTCAGTCTTGGGGCCACCATGTGTTTCAAATTCCTTTGCCAAAGTAACCTTGACACCATGAGATGTGGCTTAATTGCTCGTTCCACACACTTATGTATAAGTATTTCAGAAATGTTCATGAGTAAACAAACTAACCCTCTAACTCTTGAGGAGATCTTGGAGAAAAAGCCCCCCCTTGCTTAACTTGATGCAGCCCATCTGATGCTTCTGAAACGTGTTTGTACTGTTAGGGATTAGGAAGTATGATATTTCTCAGAGGCAACTGAATTAACCTCCAGGGCAGTTTAATTCGATGGTATGTTTCATTTCTAAATGCCGGATAGCCCAGTGGAATCTCAGGCCTGCAGAGATGAATCTAGGCTGATCTGAGCTTTCCATCATTAGTGACGAGAACTTCAGTTTATTGTGGAGATGAAGCAGCTATAATCATTGAGTGCTGAAAGCACAGACGCCCAGGGTAACCCTGACCCAAAGAGGAAGAGTCCAATGCACTGATAAACAGCTCCCACAAGGTGGATGTTATGTATGCTCCGTTTGGAGAGAGAGTAGTCTAGCTCATTTTCAGTTCAATTAATGTGCCACATCTAGTACCTACCTTAAATCTGTTATTATGCGTTGATTCATGAATGCATGGAATTCCATGTTCGGCTGGGTGTTGCTTTTCCTTGTGCCCTTCCTGGAATGGACATAGTAACCCGGCACTGGATAAACAGTCAAACACAGATGGACGGATGGTTAGACTGGCGGAGAAAAAATAGGTTGCTATATGAAATGTGAGCTTCGAGTTGCATGCAATATTTCTGTATTTGTTCAGATGTTAATACTGTCCTTTCCGTCCCACACCAGGTGCTGAAGTGGGTGGAGGAGGCTGTACAATCCTCAAAGGTCCACCTGTTGTCCACAGACCACCAGTCCAGGATGACCAACACATGGCAGATCCCGTTTGACCCCAGTCTGAAGGAGGTCACAGTGGCACTGAGTGGCCCAGCACCTAACATCGAGATCCGAGACCCACAGGGTAGGCAGCAACATCATTACAGACCTGCCATGTCTCAACTGACACTATAGACCTCCATCACCCAGTTTTATTATTGTTCTAGAAAACATTAGTGGAAGATTTGGTTTCTGAAGGCTTCCAGTTTGCTATGGGAGCATCAGAATCATACTACAGCTGAGATGTTTGCTTGTGCTTTGGCAGGGAGACTCCTAGAGGTAAGTGGGAGTCTAAATGAACTGCTGCACATCCCCAACTCCGCCAAGGTTCTCAACGTCAAGGACCCCGAACCAGGAATGTGGGCCATAAAGGTAACTGACTCTCAAACTGAAAAACGCTTCACCGTCGAGAAAAGCATAATTAGCTACTTTAGTAAAACCAGAGACCTGACTTGCGCCCAGTTTTAACACCCAGGGTTTTTATTCCAGTCTGATCTGCTCGCCTCTGTGTTTGGCTGGAAGGTTTGGTAGTAAATCAGTGATGCCCCTGAGCCTTGATACTCTGTCAATGCAGAGTGGTGAGGACAGAAAGGAGCTTTTCTACAGAGAGTGGCCACTGAGGGCCTGATGACATTCCTTTTTTGTTTGATAGCTAATCACCAAAGTGGAGGTTTTGTGACCCTCAAAACACACTCACCTCACACAAGTATCACTGTCCTAAATGCCAGGAGGCTGCCTTCATGCTACATTATTTAATGATGCACTAGAGGTGCATCTCATCTAGGGCGTGCTGCTGCTCCATGTTCTGCGTTACCTATGATAGGCTGCTAGTTTTAAGATTGACAGATCAACGCCTCCTGTGTTTTTAAACTCATGGGTGTAATTCTCTATTCAGATTTACGCTGAACACGTAGTGACAATTCCATCTGGAAAATTTTTCTTCTAACCATCCATTCTAACCACTTCTCCAGTATGGTCATGTGACTCAGGAGCCTATCTCAGGGAGCACTGGGGCACGCACAGTCACACACCATGGGCATTTTGAGATTTAAGTTCACCTAAACAGACTACAGGGTGGATGAAACCTGGTTTAAAAGAAAATGTCTTATGGCCTCTGCGAAATAGCAGATGCTGAAAAGCAGTGATTACCAGTCTGCTACGCTGCATGTATGGCTCTGCGCTCAGACCCCGGAATATTCCTGGAATGTTTCTTTGCCCTTTACGGAATTTCATTGATAATACAGGGGGAAAAAATAGTCATTTTTTTTCAGAAAACAGGCGACTCAGACAGAAACAGCATGTCGCCTCGGTCTCATCTCTTCACATGCTGTTTTGTTTAAGACAACCGGCTAATCAGCACACCCGAGTAAAAGCAGAATACCCACGAGATATTTATGAGAAATTATATTACTGCTTGTGTCTCTTTAGTCCATTGGCTGGTACCAAGGATGTGGAATCATAAAGATTCTCTTAGACATAACAAACACATTAAAACACTCAAGTTTCTAGCTACAGTTGCCCTGAATTTTGTAATAGACTGTATATTTATAAAATGCCATTAATCAGCTCTGACAGTTATAAGCTCCACAACAAATCTCATCCCTTATGGAACTGTCTTAAATTGGGTTGAGTACCAAATATTCCTCATTACTCTACCCCTGCTGTCTGAATTGTGCTCCGCCTACCCTGAACTCTACCACTGACTACTTCCTGGGGGGGTAGCAAAGATGCTGGGGGCTTTTATGAAACTCTCTAAAGATTCCACCTAGATCTCCCTCGTGCCATTGGCTCTGCTGATGAGTAGTTTTGTCGTCATCCTATGGTATATTTTATGGCCCATGATAATAGTTTAGGGAGGCTGTAATTTGAAAAGTATGCAAACAACCCCAGGGAATAGCTGCTGGGTTTTTTTACTCAAGTCCCCTCGCATTATTCAAAGCCTGTAATAGATTGAGTTGACTGAAGAAATGAAGATAAGAAATTTAAAAACCTTTTGAAATTTCTAGACTGCTTTTCTGAAAGAAGTGGATTTTGGCAGCGTGTGATAGAAAATGAGGAATAATCATGCTTGCGTGTGTCGTATTGCTTTAGGAATTTGGGTCTACGTGTGACTTCAGTACACTGTTATATTCCCTGCTGGGACTGACCAAATGTTAAAGATTCAGGATCTTTGTATAAGGAGTAGGTCACACGATCTGACTTCAGGCGCAACTGGAGCAGAGTGAACCATTGATATTCTTACACAGAATGACCATCAATATTCATTTTGCCTGAAGACGGTGAGAGGTGAGATCTGGAAGTTGAGAAGGGATGTAGCTCTACGTTTGACATGTAGCTAAGACTTCTAACAAAGGATGTCTGTGTTTGTTCTACTCTATAAAAATCACCCTCATGGTCATTAGTTACAACATTTCTGTTTCTGTACACAGTGTTGAGTACCAGTAAGACACTGGGATTCAACTTTCCTGACAGTACTCGTTATAGAGAAACACATCAGATTCAGTACATGAACATGATTAAATTTTGGAGGAAACTCTCATTCTCAGAATGTAATAAGAAACTTTATTCAAACTTAGTTAGCCATGATTGATGATCTCTCTTTCCCCCCCCATGACAAATGACAGCTAAGCCTGCAGACAAGGGAAACTGAAGGCTTTTTACACACGACAGATAATTCATTCCTTATTCAGTGGAAAAATCTTAGTTTGAAGCTCCAGTTGGGTATTGTTTTCAGTTATTGCATTTGAGTAATTTAGCGGTCTTGACAAGTTTATATATTCATGTTTACATTTGCTAATTTCTCCAATGCCTTTGCCCAGAGTGACTTAGAAAATGGGAATTAAAACGAGAGTTTGTACAAACAATAACAACCCAAGTAAATATTGTCGATGAAGACCTCATTTCCGACAGTGCTTCAAAGAATATCACGTGCTGAGGATCTTGGGATCTGACCTCCTGTGTTGTGTAGCGGCTCAGTGCACTTGCACTTTGGCCTTGTGTGTGTGTGTGAGTGAGTGTGTGTGGGGACTCAGGATGTTCTTCCTGTGCTCATGCAGATTTCCTCTAGGTACACTGGTTCCTTGGGCTTTCTGCCCTCTAAAGCACACAGTTTGGCTTGGTGTCTCTACACTGCTTGTACTGTATGTGAGGGTGTGAGCAGGGTTGGGCATTTCAGGTCCAGAATTCATACTATACCATTCCTTCAGTGGTATAGTATTATGTAGGACTGTTGATTCAAATTTCCAAACACTGCCAAGCCCTTAATGACCTTCCCCCCGCCGCAGACATCCAGTGAGGGGAGACACT
The DNA here is from genome assembly GCF_023856365.1 of Brienomyrus brachyistius. Taxonomy (NCBI): domain Eukaryota; kingdom Metazoa; phylum Chordata; class Actinopteri; order Osteoglossiformes; family Mormyridae; genus Brienomyrus; species Brienomyrus brachyistius. The sequence continues at coordinate 15,257,469 of NC_064547.1, read as the reverse complement.
CCATTCGAATCTCAGGGCTTAGCACCATTGACTTCCGTGCTGGTTTCTCCAGAAGACCCACTCTGGACTTCAAAATGACTTCAAGCCGGCCTGTAAAAGGTGAGTCTTACTTATCAAATAGGTCGTCGCAGCTCTCTGGAATTTATGGGTGCTGCATAGCTAGCGTTGTTTTCTGAGGTAATTTCATCGATGTCCTTCTGCCTCTGTTTCAACCCAGGCATTCCCACCTACATCCTGTTGAATACCACCGGAATATCACCCCCTGCACGAGCTGACCGCCTGGAGTTCCTCAGCATCGCCGGTGGGGTGATGAAGACCCTACCCATTCGCTACTACCCTAATCGAGAGCCTTTTGGCCTTTGGAACATCACTGAGATCCTTCCCCCAGAAGAAGCCTTCTTTCTCAGGGTCGCAGGCTACGACAAAGATGGCTTCCTCTTTCAGCGGGTTTCCAGCGTGTCATTTTCCAGTATTGTCCCAGGTCGGTCCCTCCCTGACTCGGCTTAGTAAGGTCTCTATGTGGAATAATAATTACGAAAGGAATATTGACACCCTGGTGCCACAACGTCCAGGTAGCTTCCTTTCAAACTGTTCTATCCGCTACATTATGGAATTGCTCCTCATGCATCATTTTTCAGTCCTTGGTCTTTTCTAGCATGTCTGTCTGTAATTTATGGACCAATGTGTTTGAATTTTCTTGTCTGTCCTCGCGCCACTTCTCCCTCCGGCCCACAGATGCACCCAAGGTGACGATGCCCCGGCAAACCCCAGGTTATTACCTACAAAGAGGCCGTATCTCCTGCCAGGTGGAGAGCCTCATTCCCTTCACGCTGCGGTTCAGCCGAGACGGCGTCCGCCTTGGGGAGGACCAGCTCTTTAGGTAGAGATGCTAGCCGGGGAAGGTTTCAGTCACCCAAAGCGAAAGTAAATTCTCAACCGACCTATTCATTAATCTTCCAGGGAATCGTCAAACGCCTCCTTGGAGATCGAGCGAGTGACCTTGGAGGATGAGGGCTACTATGAATGCATCGCCATAAACAGCGCCGGCACGGGTCGGGCTCAGACCTTCCTGGATGTCTCCGGTAGGTCGACTCTTCATTTTGCCATTGGAAAAGAAACTCATAGTCACAGTCTCATAGTGTTTAGAAGTGTTTGAACAGCCCAGTATACTTGTGTATCAGTAACGTGCCCAGTAGTCAAAAGTCCATCCCCTTAAATAATTGGTAGTCTGATTAAGACTGAATCAGTCTGCACTAAATGGTAATTTTAGGGGCGCACTCTGGGCAGGCTCATTACAGGCCATTACGTATTTACATAATTAAGGTAATTTCAAATTCATCTGAATTGCCTGTTTTTACACTATGGGAGGAAGCTGGAGTAGTCCATGGAATCCCTCACCGCCATACAGAAAGTGTGCAAATCACTTGCAGCCCTCGAGGTGTGAGGTAACCATGCTACGGATGCCAGTCGGCATGCCAGTGCAGGCGATTATCTCAGAAACCACAATCGACCATGTGCAAAATCGCTGGAGAGACGTCTCCGTAATGACCGAGAGTTGCTGAGCTTTGTGAGTGAACTCTGAATGAGCAATAATGGATCACAGGTGTGGGTTCGCTCTCGGACTCACTGCCAAGTCCCTCAACAACTGACTGCTACCTTTTTGAGCTCATCAGGATGTTACCTGCCGCAGTGTTTACAAAGGTGGATACACTGAATCTTGGCTCCATGACTGGTTATCCAATGCACCGTGAGGTAGTACACCAAGTCTAGCTCTGATTCCTTTGGGAAAATGCAGCACACAGCCGCTCTCAGTTTAAATTAAGCTCAATGGAACAAAAATGTGACTTAAATATACACAACAGCGACATGCCTTAGGAGTTAAGGGCTGGAAATTAAGCTGAGAGCCTTTGCAAATTCCTGTTGTGTCATCCTCATTTGCTGATACTGTAGCAAGGTATTTTCATGTGATTGGTAGAGACCAAAGCCGTATAACTTTTCTGTGGTCAGGCCCTTTGCCTCTGCTCAGCTTGTTAATCTTTCTTTGAGGCGGCGAAGTGTTTTTATTGGATTGGCAATGGATTAGACCACCTAGGCTAGAGGATGGGAGACAACTGGGTAAAAACGTCACCTTTGGGCAGTCAGATGCTCCAATATGCCCCAATGTACTCCTTACAGAAGTTCAGATTTTATGTTAAGAAGTTAAAAAGACCGGCTAGAATTAATAAACTCAGACCAAGATTCGTATGAATTAAATTTCATGTTGATTTAATGTTAATTTGACAGATACTTCTTACAGAGTATTTTTAAAAAAAGCTTTATTGAGCCAATATAATTTTTCAAAGTTCCAACTATAAAAGTGAGAACCACATTTATGTTCATAAATCATAGCTAACTTTAAACTAAGAATTGTATGACTCTGACTTAAATAGTCTACCAGAGACTGTGGGGTGTAATTTATCCGAATGTATTATAATTTAACAGAAACGTTCTTCTTTGTACTTTTCGGGGGCTGTAGATTGAGCATCTTTTAGGGGTTTGGAGAAACTATGGCAAAAGAGGTAGCGCTCCATTTACATTACTGGGGAAATACTTATGTATCCAAATGTAACTTTTAAAAACTAATAAAAAATGAAGAATGACCTAAATATTTATAGTCCTGTAGCTTCTGCCAGCTTACGCCAAGGTTATACATTATTATTAGGTGATGATTTTTCATCTTCGTCTATCATCTACTGTACTTTAGTGGGGTCATGACCGCTCGTATAATAAGTTGACCTCCATTCATTCTCTGGCAAATGATCTGATTTAGCTGAGCTGCCGTGTCTAGGCTGTGTGTGACTTCGTGCTTCTGAAAGATGGTTGCTTGCTTGATGTCTCTTGCTGGAAGAGCAGTCATGTCACTGTTGACCCCTTGAGCAAGACCCTCAACCAGAAAAACGGATGCCCTTTGACCCCAAGCTTTGCTCTCACCTTTATATGTGTGTCTCATAGGAGAGCAAGATGTGATATGTGCAAACTAAAATCCCTGCATGCTTTTATTTGTACAAATGGCAAATTAAAGCATTATTATCATTGCATTTCGCATTCCAGTTCCTCCGTAGCAGCCTCCAATGACCATAACATGCCATATCGTTATACTGCAGAACCACCTCCCACGATCACTGTCCCCGGCAACGTGACAGTATCCCCAGGCTCCCGGGCCGTCCTCACCTGCCTGGTGTCCAGCACAGTCCGGTTCAACCTCACCTGGCAGCGCGGTGGCCTGGATTCCCACCTGGAGCCTCGAGCACGAACCATGGGCAACCTTTCCCTGGAGATCTACAGGGTGACGATCGACGATATCGGCTGGTATCGCTGCATTGCTGCAAATGAGGGCGGGGCCTCTTCCTCCGCCGTCTACCTCACCGTGCAGGGTGAGGGCATGCTCAGGTCACTGGGGCCCGGGGCCTCATCGCCGAGACTTAATGACAGGCTGCTGTCTGCGCCTTCATGGACTGTGGCTCTGAGGTCACTCCCTTCGACCGGAAATTGCTTTAGTCTGTACCTCTATGGAACGTCGTGGCGTGGTTTCCATAACAACTGTTTGTTAGTGTGAGTGATCTGACAGCCGTGTTGGGGATGGTGAAACATTATTGAAAGTTTCCTTCATGAAATCCGCTCTATTTCCATGTGGCTTCCAGTGAGGTCGCTGTGGGACTTCTTCATTAGGGGTGTGACCGCTGAACAGTGCGTACCATGAGACCTCGTAAGGAAGCGAGCCGAGGCAGCTGCCAGGGAAACCGCAAGCTCGCCCCTGGCCCGATTGGAGTAGTGATGAGAGCTTAGCTGACCAGTGTGCATCTTTACAACATTTCACAGGAAAACACGGCCGAAGGCTTCGGCACAGCGCAGTATTTCATTTTCATAGCTTGTTGGGTGTGTGAAGGTGATTTATGTCTGGGCTTTATGGAGCATATGAAAAGCTGACCTTCACAAATAGGTCAGGATTGTCTTCAGGGTTTATCACCCGGGACGTGGAACAAAATCTTTGTTGAACATTTTGTGTGAATCTTGAATATTGACCCACTGATTGGGCCTATTGAGCATTTCAATGCCTGTTTGTACCAAGAGTGTGAAAATTACCTTTTCAACGTCACCTTAGATAGGGTTTGTAGGTTGTTGGCATTTCGCAGGACATAACAAGTTGTATTTAGTAACAAAGGCATGTCTTTGTTTTTTGGGAGGGTCTTTGTTACTCCTTTGTTAGCAGGGATCGATGGCTGACCTTAACACACAAACACCTTTGAATTCTGTGACTGACGTGGCCCCTCCCCTCACAGACAGCTGTTACAATAGGGCCGCCAGCTTTTTAATTAGCACCTGAAGGAAACGCCAATCCCAGTCATTAAGCCGTCTTTGAAGTGCGACTGCTGACGACAGGAAGGACTGCGTATGACAGAACAGGACATTTTCACGGTTCATTAACAGGGTCTAAAGACAAGTCGAGCTTGGCACATGAACACCCCATAATGCCACAGAAGAGGTTAAGCCGTGCAATACTAAGCACCTCATTTGTCATCGGCTTTGGCGACCTGCGTGCAGTCTGTCAGCATGTTGGTTTAAGTCCTCATCTAATCCTTTAAGCTGAATGTAACAACCCCCAGTATTAGCTTACACCCCTGGTGCTTTTGTGATATCTGTCATTTCTATTTCAGCATTTCTGGAGAACTTTCAGGAGCCGTATGTGGGGCTGTACATCCGTTATTAATCCAGTAGCTGCAGTAAATGGATATTTTTGAATTTTGCGAAATATATTAGTGAGCACTGAACAGCGAGTATGACTGCTAATTGATCTTAAGATAAAAAAGGGTGGTGGTAACCTATATGATTGTTACTAAATGTTTTTGTACTGTGATTACTGCCCCAAATAATTTATAAGTGTCATTCAAAGCCTTCCTCTATAGGGCCCTCATTAGCTGCATATATAACAGTAAACATCAGAATGATCCCATTCATCGTGGTGTCCTTCCCGATGGTTTCTTGTGCCTAATCAGAGCAGAAACTTTTATGGTACTCAGTGGAGTGGCCCAACTATGGAGGAAAACCAGTGTCACTGGGCGTTTAAGGCAGCCGTGCTCTGCTTTACATGCCGTACGGTTTTGGAGAAGCTGAGGCTTGTGGGGATGGTGGCTTCTGAGGTCCTGGATCTCTCTCCAGGAGAACCAGAGAACTTCATCCTGTCCCCCTGTGATCATGATCACCGCAGAGGTGGAGCTGGCCAGCCCTCAATGTAACGCATGGCCTCTTAGGACATGGAAGGCATAATGAATCACTTGGCCCTTGCCAATTCCCCAACTTAGAAGTATCCGGAACAGTTATTCCTTCATTTTATCTGATAAAACAACATGAAAGTAGGAAGATGATAAGCGAGTTGCAATGAAATATACTTGTTTTAATGTAACAGTAAAATAACATTTTCCCTATCAGGTGTAAAATGCCTGTGATTTAATAAGGCTTTTAAAATCGGGTGCTGTTTCTTAGCCCTGATTTCTAAATATTGGGCAAAAAGTTGTGATTTGTATAAAAAATTTTGTATAAAAGTTTGTATAAAAAATTGAGAGCATTCTTAACCTAGTCATGGCTGGACTTCTATGCATTTATAGATCGACTATAATTCTTAGGTAATTCTTAGGTAATAGGCTATGTTGGAAAGGAGAAGGAGAAGACATGTAACATATCACACCTTTGAACTCTCGATAGATCCTCCGCAAGTCAGAGTGGAACCTCGCAATCAGACCTTCCTGACAGGGAGAGAGGTCCGAGTCCGGTGCTCTGCCAAAGGCTACCCAGCCCCCCAGATAGTGTGGAGCCACAATGACATTTTCATCATGGGTTCTAGCAGGTAAACACCTCCTGGAGCCGCATCTCCTTCTCGTTCTCCTCCCCAGTAGGAGGCGCTGCTGCCTTGTACCTGCGACTCATTACACTGGTTTTATTTCCAAGGCACCGCATGACTCCGGACGGGACCTTGATTATCAAAAACACGGTTCAGAAGGATGCTGGGTCTTATGGCTGCCTGGCCAGCAACGTTGCTGGAACAGACACGCAGACATCCATTCTGACATTTATTGGTGAGTACGAAGCTTATTTGCTGTATCAATTTAGCCTGATGTGTGAAGAAACATCACATATGCATCCTTTTCTGCAAACTATTCAAATAGAAAAAAGAGCATGTTTATATCCGGGTGGTGCTGGGGTTGAAGTGGCTTCTAATTGGTTCTGTAAAATCAAAAAAGCTCTATATACTGTAAATGTAACATTCATTCATTCATTCGTTCGTTCATTCATTCATTTGCATCCATATGATGCTTTTCTGCTTGCAGAGTCTCCTGAAGTCAGAGTGATACAGAGTGAGACTCTGACTGGTTTGGGGGAAACCACAGTACTGGAATGTATAGCTGTTGGGATTCCACACCCAGAGATCAGGTGGTACAAAGGTGAGGCTCTTGTGGAAAACCTCACTCCCAGTCTCCTACCTAGAGATCCCAAGGTCAAAATTAATTGAAATCTGGATGCTTCTTTGTTGGGCAGGTGACCTTCAGCTGAGATCCACGCCATTTGTAAGAATAGGGCCTCGCCCAGGGATTTTGAAGATCGAGGAGACCCGGGATACGGATGCTGGCGACTATACTTGTGTTGCCACAAACGAAGCAGGAACAGCTGTGGCCAAAGTCACCCTTGATGTGGGCTGTAAGTGTAACATTACGCTCCAGATGAGTCACAGTGCAACTGACAGACTCAGGACTGAATATGCTCATTGTTCGTCTTTCCCCAGCCTCTCCTGAGTTCACACATGAGCCCATGGACGTCTCGGCAGACATTGGCTCAAACGCCACCTTACGGTGTCGAGTCCAGGGCTACCCTGAACCTCAGATCAGTTGGCGGAGAGAGGACAACGGCGCCCTCTTCTCCCGGCACCATACGCGCAGTTCCATCACTCAGAAAAGAAATGGGGACCTGCTCATCAGCAGTATGTAGCAAGTTCTCAGCTTGGGCAGACTGTTGTGTTTACTGCAGCACATCCCCCCCCCCCCTGAAGCCTGCTGTACAGATGTGATTATTGGTCTTCGTTTCCCCAGAGTCATAACCGGTTGGGAAGAAATTGGCCAAATTCAGTGTGTTCTGGCTAATGACATTTTGCTTAACAGATACCATGATTGAATGCTAATTACATAGTTTTCAAGTTCGCTTTTATGCAAAAATATACTGGAAGATGTTTGCTGGAGACTTTCAGATCAAAAACGGAGCCAGTGCTCTTCCCATGATAAACCAGCAATATTTCAGTCTCTAGTCTAATACCCAAAGACATTGCATTAAAAGTGTATATTAGTTACGAAGTTACGAATAAGTCTCTGGTGTCAATGCTTATGAAACTTGACCTTGACTTTTCTCAGACGTTTGGGTAGAAGATGAGACCACATACATCTGTGAGGCTTACAACCAGTTTGGGAAAATCCAAGCAGAAGCCTCTCTTACTGTTACTGGACTTGGTAAGTGATTGAATCAGATTCATTTTATATCATTTTATATTTCACTTTTAAATGTTTACATGTGGATGAGTGCTGAGTCACAATGATGTTTTCAAGATAATTCACATTCTTCACTTTTCCTGTTATCAGTGGTTTTTATTTTAATCTGTTTTATTTATTTTAAAGGTAATTAGGCTGGATTCTAGGAGAAAAGTCTTTCTGTGAACAGAAAGCAGACTTCAAATATTCAATTTCGAATAAACCAAACTATTCACATGGTCTGCCAGTCAAGGGATGATGTAGTAGGGTCGTTATTCTTGAATTATGTATTAAATGCTTTGAATTCACTTTTTAAATATGGGAACTTTTATGTTGCGATGAATGCATGGACACTTTCTGGCAGCTTTTGAAGGGCTGAAGATGTCAGTTTGGCAGAAGTAATGCAAAGCACCAGAATTCACGGCTTCTGAAAAAGAAATGAATCATTTGCCAGGCCAGATGTGCTTGATGCATTTGGCCGACATTTCTTCATTTGCATGTTTTTGGGAACCGTTCAGCCAAATCAAAGAATCAGAGGTATGCAGACCATCCTATATCTTTAGGAGATCAAAGGGATGGATCCTCTAATATGACTGCTAATTCATACCTAGAATTTTTTATCTCTGCACTTCAAAGTCTGTGCAGTGAGAGGCAAAGCCGCAGCGAACCACACGACTCAATGGATATTTCACAACCTCATTAACTTGTAAACAAGCCCATTGACTGCAAAGTTGTTTTATATGGAGCAAAGGTCACACGGTGCTAGAGATCGACGCCTCACTTGTTTGCTTCTTTAACCAGGGCAGTTTTTTGTGGTTTCCATCTTTTATTCAACATGACAACTCCAAGTGTCATTTAACCTGATTGTTTATGGTGAAACTGGTTTATAAGAAATGACAAAATAAAACCTCAAAATATGCACAAGATGGAGTTGAATCTTTCCCGTGCCAAGCTATATGTCTGCCATTTCTAGCTATGGAAAAAATGTCAATATTCTTCATGTGATGAGAGGTTTAGACTAGTCAAATGGTTTTTCTTGCCTTTTGGTCTTAGGATGGGTTAATTTAGGACGAGCTGGCTCTTGTCAGCCATGTCTTTGTAGCTCTGCACAGTGGAGAAGATCATGTATTATTGAGACGCTTGTACTTGATTGCAAGAAATGAAAATAAGAAAAAAGTTTTATCTGTCCAGCTTTTATCTATTTGGAGTTGGGTCTTCTGTTATTCTTGCATGCAGCAGATGTATGGCTCTCCCTTGGGGGATGTTTTGCTCCACATGACAAATGCTCTTCAGCAATAGAAAGGATGCAGCTTACATGGACATGGAGAACCTGGCCTCACTGTCTGAAAACCTGCCGTCGTCGTCATCACCCACCTCGACCAGATGGTGACGGTTTTTCTTTCGCATGTCTGTAGCTACATGGATTCGTGTGTCTCGCTAATCAGCTGCTGGAGACAGAGGGCCAGGTTTTGGGAGCCCTCGGTGAACTGAGGCAATGTCGCTCACGGATAGGCCATAAATACAGCTGAGTGTTTATAGCAACCAGGCATCTCAGGCAGTGGCTGGTTGTTGTGAGAAGATGTGGAAACCATATGGAGGCCTGAGTGATGGGAGTATGTCGTAAAACACCCAGGGCTGGAGAGCTGGCTCATAAGGCGTGAACCATAGGCAGAGTTGGTTGGGAGTACTGGAACCCACTGGGAATTGAGCAGACTACAAAGTTTATGTATGCATGTCTGCATGGGTTTAGGGAATTGTTCTTTTACCAGTGAAATATTGCCCTTATACAGCATGCTAGTTTAAGGGCCAGACCCCCAGGGACTCCTCTTACACATACTGTATAAATGATAAACTCTGAGCACAAGTCCCTGATGCATGTGTGAGTGACTGGTGTGTGAGTGACTGGTGTGTGAGCGTGTGGTGTGTGAGTGGATGGTGTGTGAGTGGATGGTGTGTGAGTGGATGGTGTGTGAGTGGATGGTGTGTGAGCGTGTGGTGTGTGAGTGGATGGTGTGTGAGTGACTGGTGTGTGAGTGACTGGTGTGTGAGTGACTGGTGTGTGAGTGACTGGTGTGTGTGCCCTGCAATGGGTTGGCGCCCCATGCCGGCTTGTTCCCTCCCTTGCACCCATAGCCTTCGGGATGGGCTCCGGACCCTTGCGACCCTGAATAGGACAGGCGGTTACGACAAATGGATAGATGGATAGATGGATGGATGGATAGATGGATGGATGGATGGATAGGTCTCTGAGACCCTCCCTCTGTAGAGGAGTGTTGCTAATGGACTCCAAACAGAAAGTGTCGACCATGTTGTTCCCTTGGTGTCATAGTGAGAATGGAAGGTTTCCATCGGATCAGTTTGAACTTTCAGGAAGTGCCAGAGACCCATACTCGCATTGAGGGCTTCCTCTTCTCTTCTTGTTACCGCAGCTCATGGATATTCCAACAGCTGTCCTTGGGGATGGATAAATCAGATTCCCTTGAACTATTGTTCAAAGCAGCCAAACGACATGTTATAGCATTCTGCACATTAAACACCGCATGGGTGCCGACTCGTATTATGTAGGATTTATCGGCAAAGTGCTTTTTCTTTACTTGCAGTGTCTCCAGTCATTGGCATCAGCCCAGGTACCATCAACGTGATTGAGGAACAGCAAGTGACTCTGCCCTGCGTGCTCCTGGCAGGGAACCCATTACCGGAGAGGCGCTGGTTCCGCAATGGAGGTTTGGTAAGGACGCAGGGATCATGTCCAACTTGCTGACATGGGACAATTAACCACAAGGAAAACATAGAATCACATGCTCAAGCATGAACCTATCTATACATTCTTACCCTCATGGTGGGGGGTGTGCGGGGGTTTGGAAAGGAACTGGCTCATGACCAAGTTTGAGGTTTTTAAAAGCGAACATGTGAAATGACCATGTGATTCTGTCTTCAGACTTCCTCATAAACTTGGCAATATTCTATGTGATTATTCTATGTGTTTGCATGGGTGTGACACAAATAAACATACACGTGAATCACATCGTGGATTGTATGCAGAATGCATGCAATGCTTTTTAAATGCCTCTTTGAATGCATTTGCTGTTGTGTTGCATGCGAGCAGTCCTAGAAGTGCACTGATCTCCCTCGGTCAGGTGCTTCCCGGTCCGTACGTGGCCCTGCGTCGGGATGGCAGTCTGCACATCGAGCACGTCCGCCTGCAGGATGGTGGTGACTACACCTGCCTGGCACAGAATGTAGCGGGAACCACCAACCGCACCACCATCCTTGGAGTCTACGGTATGCGGCTGTGTTACGCTGCGGTCCTGCTTGTATCAGACGGGCAGCATCTCTGGAATCATTTACTAGACATCTAGTGAACTTGCTTTCAATGTGAAGCACTTTGAGATTTTGATAATGAAAAGTGCTATACAATGTATTGTATTATTATGTCCTGAATAGGACAAGCGGGTATAGAAAATGGATGGATGAATACTACTATTACTATTATTATTATTATTATTGGGTAATGTACACATTGGTTGTATATTTGAGCTTTTTTCCTATATGGTTCCTCCAGTGCAAATCTTCTTCTAAGTGCATTTGGACAGACCCAGGAAACCCAAAACAGCTGCAGAAAGTAGCTTGTTAACCTGATGGGGCTGAGTGGGGGGAAATACAACATTCTGTGTTTATTGAGTCTTGCATCCAAACACCAGCTCGGGTCCGCAAACGCACATCGTTGGCTGTCACTGCCGTATCTGCAGGCCTGCGTATGACGTCAGCGCGCAGCGGGTGTGTGCAGAGAGAGAGAGAGCCAAAAAAAGAGTAAATAAAAGGAGAGGAAAAGAAAGGGTGTCGGGAGCTAGTGCGTTTTACACACTTTCATGGGGAGCTAGTGCGTTTAACACACTTTCATGGGGAGCTAGCAGTCGCGCGTCTCATGAAGCTAAACGGCCAAGTCACTAATTGTTAAATCTCCGGGCTGGACGCCTGCTCAGAGTTTCCAGCGCTAATCGGTCCTGCAGATGGTTTTGGGTTTTATGAATATAACAGTCAGTGAGAGATGGGGAGGGGAGCGTTGAGCCTGTGGGTAGGGAGGGGGGGAGGGGGGGGCGCCTTGAGGTGTGCAGCCAAGTACAGCCTTAGCCCCCGGGCTCCCATGCAAACTCTGGACGAACTCTCCGGTGGTCAACGCACTGCAGGTCCCCCAGCCTCACATCTGGCATCCAGATAGGGCATCCATGGCCACCTTAGCGCTGTGAAATCAAGCACAGGCCTGTCTGCCTTTCCGGATGTTTCCTTCCCTGTTATCTTATCCTCTCGCACCTATGAGATTATCGCCGATATGTGCGTTAAGTCAGACAAGTAGGTCCACTACGTTATTTATTGTAAATATATTTGTACCTCCTTATAAACTGAGGTCAAAGCGAATGGCAGCTGAGTTCACAGGAGTGTGGAGGCGAGTTCGGGTGGGGTGGGGGGGGATTAGCACCAATAGGAGGATGAATGAAGCATATTGAAATTTCACTGTTGCTCATATAGTTACATTTCCTGCCTTGGTTATTGCACGGTGCATGCCCAGTAGAGGCATGGTGAGGGCCAGGGGTGGGGGTTGTTTGTTCTCCCTCCCTCCAAGGGGCCGATTCATATTTAATTAATGCTTGGAAAATATCTCAGTCAAAATGACGAAGCACCAGAAGTCATAGTACTGCTTCCCACTAAACAATATTAGCTTTCCCAGGTTAGTAAATGCCTAGAGATGCAGTCCTCAGGTTAGGTTGGGAATTCTTGTCCGCTGAAGCAGTCGCACTCTGTGTCTTCCTTAGTTTCTCCAAGCATCCAGCATGGGCCTCAGGTCTTCAGCACCATCGAGGGGACGCCCATCTCGCTGCCATGCCGTGCCTTGGGCACCCCCAAGCCTGACGTTACCTGGTCAAAGGTAAGGAGCCGCAGCTCATCCTCAAGCTAACTAAAGAGCTTCTGTGATTAATGCTGCCACACATTGTGAACTTAGGACCTTCTAGTATGTGAACCTCAAAGACTGGTTTTCTAATTCTGACATGGTTCAGCCCCTGCCAAAGCACCTGAGAAGCCCCTAGTGTCCGGTATACAGAAACACGCTCGACGTCAATGGAGCTGCTTACGTTTGCAGTGTGTTGAGGTTCTCCCTCAGTGGGTAAATCAAAGTCACAGCTAACCTCAAGAAAAATGTGTTTATAATTTAATATTCATTTTCTTTTTTAACAATATAATCGCAATATAATCTAGGGGGTAAAAGAAAAAGATCATCGATCAAACTTCATGATTGTCCTATATAGCTGGACTGGAGCGGGCTGGACATTCAGATTGGAGTGTTCTGTCCAACACTTACAGTAATATGGACATCTAGCGGCTATAATTATACAGTCTGGTATTACATTGTTGTATATATATTGTTATAATGGTGCTGGGACCCAACATTCCTGTCTCACACCAAACATGCATCTTCTACATAGAAAAGTTCTCCGACGCAGGATCCCTGTTCGCTGTGGTACCAGAACATGGGCTTTTGTTTCTTCCCGACACCTGCATTACGTAATGCAGTTTGATTTCGTGGTCTGGTGTCCACAACGACAGTGGCACATGATGAAAACCAGTGAAAGGCTCTTTATGCAGTGAATATGTGCCTGAGGAATGTGTGTGTGTCTTTTGTATTGTCTTGGTAGGCACGTTTGTTTCTGTGACTTGCAAAATTATATGCTATTAAAGTGAATGGGACGTGGAAGGCCAATGAAAAGCTGTCCTGTTAAGTTCTGCACCAGCTGCAGTTAGGGTTCCTTCCTCCATGCACCCACTGAGGTCCCCTCCCTGTGATGTTAGGGTCCTTACACTGGTGATGTCACATTTTGGTGCCTCTCATTTTTTGCCTGCTGTAAAAGAATTTGGACTTCTGACTTAATTGACGTTAATGGCCAAAGGTCTCTTTAAGTCGTCTTGTCTGGGAAGTGAAGAAACGGTTTGTCTCCCTTTTTGTTTTCCGTCTCTGTGGTGCCGCCCAGAGAGGTGAGCTGTTAGACCTGAGTAGGGAGCAGTTCTCCTTGGGCCATGACGGCACCCTGTATATAGCCTCTCCCACTGGCAATGAGTCCGGAGAATTTGTCTGCACCGCCACCAATCCCGCTGGATACAGCTCCAGAAAGGTCCAGCTGACTGTGTATGGTAAGACTCTCTATCCTCGTCAGGACCCCTGATCGAACAAGCAGCATGACAGCTGGGTTAGAAGCACACAGGGATGCCTGTTCATTCACTTGCCTGTACTTTTTTCAGTGAGGCCTAGAGTGACTGGCCCAATCAGTGGTCCGGGCGGCTCTGGCAGGCCGGTGGAGGTGGCAGTGACGGTAGGCGAGGAGGCCATCTTGCCGTGCGAGGTCCAAAGCGTCCCCCCTCCTATCATCAACTGGGCCAAGGAGCGGCAGCTCATCTCCCCCTTCTCCCCCAGGTACGCTCACTTCCTGCGGCTCCCCTAGCTACTCTTGGCATTGCTTTCACGCGGCCAGGCCCTTGTCCGTCGGGCCGCATCAGCCGGCAGATGAGAAGCTGCTCATGCTCTCAGCGGAACAGCTCTTGCACCATCGCGCCTGAGAGCGAGACTCTCCCAAACAAAAGGAGACATTTGTTCTCCTGCTGCTCTTGGCTTCTCACCCAACCTTTTCTCTCAAAGTGTGCACTTCTGACTGGGCCTACAAATCATGTCCATGTGTTTCAGAGGCACGTCGAAGTCAAGTCGGGTGTCCCGCGGCCTTCTTTGGGCCCGCAGCACGCTTCTGCGAAAGTAACTGGGGCTGCTGTGTGTCTGTCTGCAGCAGGGAGGGTGCTTTGAGGAGCCCCAAAGCCTCTGTGTTAATTTGGGGGGGGCGCTGAAGTTCCACAGGCTGCGGAAAATCAGTGACATGTGTGCAATTTTTCTTGCAATGCCACATGGTCCAGGGAGTCCCCATATCTCCCTGCCTCATGACTCATTGGTGATGAGTCTCCAGGACTGAACTGGCCCATGAAAACATGAGTTTAACTCTTACACGCTCCTACAATAATTATGTTACTATGAGAAACGCCTGACATGTGCCTTTGGGGTCAAATTGACCGTAGGGTAGGTGTGAGAGTTAACTTTGTGTTTTGGCTGAATATGCAATGAGGCTTTAGGTGGAGGCAGTAAAGTGCATGTCCTCTGGCCTCCAGACATACCCAGCTGCCTTCCGGATCAATGAAGATCCTAGAGACACGGGTGTCGGACAGCGGCACCTACCTGTGCGTTGCCACAAACATCGCTGGAAACTTCTCTCAGGAAGTGGTGCTGAACGTCCATGGTAAGGGGTGATAGCCCCGTAAACCGCCTTCACTTTCCTGTTTCTTGACTTCATAGCCTCCAGTTAACCAGACTCGTTCTCGAACACATACCAGTGCCCACTAACATTAACAAATACCTGAAGGTACTTCCGCGGATCCACAGTGCTTGGACTGTAGGAAGAAAACATGTACGCTGGCAGGCGTCCCCTTGTTAACGTCTTTTTCAGTCAATCTGGCTCCAGCTACGTTCCCAAGGGAAGCCGAACAGAGACGGACACAACTGACCCACTTCTCTCGACACGGAAAAATATCTGCCGTAATGGTCCGAAGGCATGGCTGTGATTCCCATAATGCCGTAATTCTTTTCTCCCGCAGCTTTAAAAGGGAATGTCATGTATGAAACTTTCAGGATCTGACTTATATAGACTGAGTGATGTAATAGAAGAGAAGAGAAGACAAAAGAAAAGAAGAGAAGACAAAAGAAGAGAATGCCTTTATTGCCATTGCAACAAGTAACAATGAAATTCAATGCTTGTGATGTAATGGTTCAGTTACAAATGTAATTGAATATATATAATTGAATATAATGAATATAAGTCAAAGAAAATGTAGGAAAGGTAATTTATCTGGGTAGTAAGTGTATATTTGCTCAGAAAAAGACCCCACAATATAGCATTAGAAAAAAAGCAAATACAATAAAAAAATAAACATGAATTTCTTCTGTTCTCCAGAAAGATATCTTGATATCCTCTGAGTGGCACCTCAGCCATTCCTCATGCTAGTTAAACTTCGGACTAGACAATCTGTCTGAAGTTAAAGAGGTTTGGGTCGTTACTGGATGAGGTGTTCTTGTGGCTAGCAGGTTAGCCCATCCTCTGTACTTTCAGCTCATAGTCATGCCCCATATGTAACTGGTGAATTCTCTTCACCACCTTAGCTAATGTGTGGTGAGCGTACTGGCGCCAAACGGCTGCTGTCCCATCCAGGTGGGTGCTATGCAATGGTGGTGGTCGAAGTGGCTCCCCATTGGCTCTGTAATGTGCTATGGGAGTCTTGAAAAAGTGCTGTATCAAGGTAACTTTCATTCGTTCTATTTAATTAGCTAAATATCTCAATGACGTATTGATTAGCTAAACACGGTTGTCTAGCGGCCAAGTCAAAAAACAGATTGGTGTACTGGATGGTTTCAGACCAACATGAAGAGTTTTTCATTTTTGGGGGGCTAAGGCTTTTGCACAGTACTCTAACTGTTCTTCTCCTCCATGGAAATATCACCCACACTTCAGCAGGAGCTTTCCCTGGACGGTACTTCTGCCATTTTATGGTACACGTTCTGTTGGGACCTTTTGCTTTCCGTGGTCTCCTACAAAAGTCATTCATTAAGTTGCTTAGAATCTGAACACGTGTCAACATTACCGTGGGCACGCCTCAGGTCTGCGGCTTTCAAAGATCCTACCCGACGTCTCCTCGGACCTAACAATTAACACGCAGTGCGCCTAAAAACATTTAGGAAAGGAGTCTGATGGAACACCATCCTGTACTTGAGAGGGAGGAAAATGGGCTTTGAAAGACATTTTGGGTGCCAAGTGTGGCTTTTATGAATTGTTTATAATGTTTAAGAGAGCCGAACATGTTTGAAGACTCCAATTAAGATTACGCTGTATGATTGTTAAATTACAGTAATCAGGATGTGCATTAAATTACACCAGAGTGGTGGGGAACCTTTGTGCATTCCTGAGGCTAGTTAAGGAAGAATTATAGGCATCAGGACAAAATATAACATGTCCCACTCGCTGACTTTTGGAATACAGTCGTAACTGCAAATATAAACACCAGTAAATAGAGTAAATAGCATGTGCAGTTTTTATGCCTTTATGACTTATTTCAATTGTGATAATAAATGTTTTATTGATTGTTGATGGCTTGTTCTCATTAAATGTGATGCCTAGTATGGTCTGTTAATTTCCGTCAGTTCCCCCGAGGATCCAGGCTGGCCCCAGGGTGATAAAGGTCCAAGCTGGGCACCCTGCCGACCTGCCCTGTGTGGTGACGGGGGTGCCGACTCCTATGGTCACCTGGCTGAAGGATGGCGCCGCCCTGCTGGTGGACGGAGCACAGTACGTGAGCCTGCCTGACGGCACCCTCACAATCACAGAAGTGGAGCTGTCGGACACGGGGACGTTCACCTGCGTGGCCAGCAGTGAGGCAGGCCGTGATGAGGCGCACATCCAGCTGCAGGTCCTAGGTGGGTCCTCGCTGTTCCCTTGGTTTGGTGCCATTTTCCATGAGAGGATTTTAAATAGCAGATACATTTTATGCTGAATTTGTCTCCTCTGTGCTTCTCTAGTCCCCCCGACTGTCGAGGAGTCTGAGCCCCCATTCGACAGCCCCCTACAAGAACGAGTGGCCAACCAACGCATTGCCTTCCCCTGCCTGGCAAAAGGTTCTGTCTGCAAACTCGTCTTGTGTTTGCTTGTTGTGTTTTACTTTCTCTGTGTGTATGGAGGTGCCTGAGCATAGAATAAAATAGAATAGAATAGAATAGGATAGAATAGAATAGAACAGAATAGAATAGAATAGAATAGAATAGAATAGAATAGAATAGTTACTTTATTGTCATTCAGAACATAAACCGTTGTGTACATCAGAATGAAATTTCATTGCATCGACTCACCATCGGCCTAGCAGAGTGAAAATAGAGTATAAAGTGGAATTAACAAAGAATATACATAAAAATATATTAACAGCAGTATAGCAGCAAAAACCAGTGTACATCAGTTTATACCAGTGTAAGGCCAGTTTATGGACGTGCCTGAGAGTACCTCTCCTTCCTGGGGCAGGAACCCCGAAGCCTGTGATCAAGTGGCTGCGCAATGGCGAGGAGCTGGCGGGCAGCGAGCCTGGTGTCTCCATCCTGGAGGACGGCACGCTGCTCATCCTGGCCTCCGTGTCCCCGCTTGACAGCGGGGAGTACGCATGCGTGGCGGCCAACGACGCAGGCACCTCTGAAAGGAAGTACCACCTGAAGGTCAATGGTGGGTTCCTGCCGCACTGGCTTCGGCTAAAGAGGGCTAATGCTGGTAGTTGGCTCAGGCCTCTGACTCTGGCTGCCCCCCACTCTACAGTGCCCCCAGCTGTTCAAGATAACGAGAGGCCAACCGATGTGTCAGTGGTGCTCAGCCAGTCCAGCAGCCTGTTGTGTGAGATCACAGGGAGCCCCACGCCTGTTATCACCTGGTACAAAGATGGCATCCCAGTATGTAATATTTCATATCTCTTATACAAATGTGACTATGGCACAATTTTAGGTTTTTTTCTAAAAAATCTTCATGCTTTTATACTTGTGTTTTACACGTATGTTTTTAGCAGCTATTACATAAAAATATCCCATAGAAATCACTTTAACAAAAGATAAATGAGCAAAGCTACTGAATAGAGGAGGTATGTTTCAGAACCTAAGCATGCTTCTGGCTCTAGGTAGCCCCCAGCAGTTCAGTTCAGATCCTGCAGGGGGGCAAAACTCTGAGGCTCCTGAAGGCAGCCACCTCCGATGCGGGCAACTACAGCTGCCGGGCGATCAATGTTGCGGGCAGCACCGAGAAGGACTTCAACGTGGAAGTTCTGGGTGAGCCTCTGAGGGTGAGTTCATGCCATTGATCATGTAGATATACCATGTAGCTGATTGTAACTGTCTTTTTCAGTGCCTCCCAGCATAAACGGTGGCACCAGCCCGCAGGACGTGTCAGCTGTCCTGAATCAGGAGGTCAGCCTGGAGTGTACAGTCAAAGGGGAGCCGTTCCCCGAAATTCAGTGGCTCAAGGACGGCAAGTGAGTATCTTCATCATTCCAGTGACTCCAATGTTGTGTCTGCTGAAGTGCAGTTTGTGAGGGTGGGCAAGGTTGTTTTGATTGAAACCAACTGATAAAGTTGTTAGAGAATCAAGTTTGTAGCAGGAATAAATGGAAAAGTAATCTTGATGGATGTGTGTAGAGCATGTAAAGCTCAGGTTTCTGTGCAAAGTTTCTGCTAATGGCAGCTACGTTAATTCGAGCCAGGCCAGTGTTTCTGGGCGACCCGAACTTCGAGCTGCTGAACCGGGGCCAGGTGCTAAAGATCAGGAACCCCCGTCTGAATGAGCAAGGTCACTACCAGTGTGACGTGACCAACGTAGCGGGAAAGCAGTTCAAGGACTTCAGGTTAAATGTGTATGGTGAGTCCCTCTGGTCCCTGTGGGTCTGATGCCAAACGTCCGGCTCACACCCTAGTCAGAATCTGACCCTGTTGCTGTGCTCTCAACATAGTTCCTCCCAGCATCAAGGGGGCCAATGTCACAGCAGAGGTGACCGCCCTGCTGAACACCCCTGTGAGGCTGGAGTGCGAGGTCCGTGGCATACCCCTACCTGCCATCACCTGGTACAAGGACGGGCGAGCCCTCCTCTCGGGTCGCCACGCCATCTACGTGGACCGGGGGCAGTTCCTGAAGATCCCCCTGGTTGAAGTGGCTGATGCCGGCCGCTACACCTGCCGCGCCACCAGCGTCGTTGGGACAGCTGAGAAGTCCTATGAGCTCGAGGTCTATGGTAAAAAATAAAATACCCCTTTTCTGTCCCATAAAAACAATACAGATTCCTAATATCATTATGAAAATTATGGATGTCCTTTGAAAGTTGGTGAAAGTAAGAGTGAAATTGGCAGCAAAGAAGTATCATCTGTGGCTTGTTTTGTTCCTAAGTAATTCAGTCGTGTCTCTTCCCAGTCCCTCCCACTATAGAGGGGGTCCTGGACACCCCAGTCAAGAGGAAGGTGTTAGCAGGTAGGACTCTGGTGCTGGAGTGCGAGGCCGGTGGACACCCTCCCCCCACATTGACCTGGCTGAAGGACGGTATACCTCTGAAGAGCGGGGACAGCGTCAGGGTCCTGCAGCAAGGCAGGAAGATTGAGATCCCCAGCGCTGCCACGTCTGATGCAGGGAGATACGTGTGCGTGGCAACCAGCATCGCCGGGGAAGAAGAGATAAAATACGATATCAATGTTCTAGGTACCCCTACCTGCTTCATCACCTTCTCCAAGGATGCAAATCGTTATACTTGCTGTGACTTGTGCCAAACATAATGTCTTAAACAATGTATCAAATAAGGTACTTAATCGTATATCATACGATCGTCATGAGCCTGGATCCAAGGCTGGGGACTCTCCGCCTCATTAGCATCATAAAGCCCCATTTTGGAGGTGTAGGACAATAGTGTTGCCATGGCGCCCTGGGACGTAACCAGCTGGGAAGGGATTCTGTATCCATCAAATTCCCTGTTAATATAATGCACCATATTCGTCGTATGTGCTGATAAAGCCTTCTTAGACAGTTTAAATAAACTGCAAAGAGAGCCAGGCAGTGATAAAGCTCTAATGTGCAGAGCAGTTTGCTTAGTGAGAGTCCAGCAGTTGGCTCTATTCAGTTCGATCTTCATTTATTTCAGAAAATTATTAAAGTTGCCAGGTGTGTTTCTTTTCCTTCGAGCGAGCGTTCTCCCGGCAGGTGTGACAGACGCATTACTGGTGGGAGGGAACACATTCAGTTAAGGGACCGGGACTGTCTGTTAGCAGACGGTCCGGCAGATAAGATACGTCAGTAAATAATAAGTGCCTCTTTGGGTCTTGGCTACTACATTTAATGGTACGTTTTGATGTCACATATACTCAGTCTGTCTTTTGGTCTTTAGAAAAGTATATCAAACTGAAAAAGCCAGCTGAAATCTTTAACCCTCTTGTCTGTGGCAGACTTACTGTACATTTATCAGCTGATACTTATCCAAAGCTACTTACTATTGCTAAATATTAATACAGCTGGAAATTTTCCTGGGTATTTTGCAGGATCCTGTTAAAAGTCGTCGCAAAGAGGAATTTGCATTCTACTGATGCGGTGAACATAGCAGAGTCAGTGTTACTGCTGCCCTGCTCAGCAAAGTCTATCTTCTGCTTGCCTGTTCACCTGAATGCATTTCCACATGTCCACTTCTGTGTCATCCACATTTCTGGATACGAACATCACTGCAGGAGCAATTCTAGTCTTCAGTCCTCTTGGGCAAGGTCCAATGGCCAAAGCCCAAAGGTTTG
Source organism: Brienomyrus brachyistius (assembly GCF_023856365.1). Classification (NCBI taxonomy): domain Eukaryota; kingdom Metazoa; phylum Chordata; class Actinopteri; order Osteoglossiformes; family Mormyridae; genus Brienomyrus; species Brienomyrus brachyistius. The sequence goes on along the minus strand of NC_064547.1, from coordinate 15,236,502 downwards.
TAGGTTCAGTTTCAGAAAGTGACTTTTGCACACTTTACCAAGATAAACATAGATCCATATCACTGTCTGGAGCCCAGGATCTGTGGGTTGGGGGTAATTTTTCCAACAGAACTGAGATCCCGCTGGGCCGACAAAAGCAGCTGAACTTCTGTTGTAAGGAATGTTGGGGAAACTTTAGTCCTTTCTGTTCAGTGCCACCTTCGGTGGAGAGTGGCGATCAGACCTCGGACTCCACCGTCATCGTGAACAACCCTCTGGAGCTGGAATGTCATGCCACTGGGACCCCGGCACCCCTCATCACGTGAGTGTCCCCTTGCGTTATCCTCTGTGCAGTAACATCCTCTTCCACCTGTTTTAGATGCTTTTATCCAAAGCAATGTACAGTAAAGGTGAGAAAGCAGGAATTGCCAGGCCCTAGTGAAATCGAAGAACAAACCTGACTCAGTCCACGGGATGTATTTTCGAGAACATTTCTGTGGGCTTGGTGAGTTTTGGACATCTAACAAAGGTTCTTCGTTACGTTACATGAGAACTAAGTGAGTTCTGGTTCCCAGTACTGTAACATTAGATGAGAAAGCCTGACTTTAGGTCACCGGCGGCCTCATCTCAAAACCAACAAAAAATAGACTGAGTGACTTGTGGAAATTTGCTCTTCATCCGGGGGTAACAGTTTGGTTACCGACTGGAGCATCTGAACTGGCGACTTTCCCAAACCTATAAAACCCAAAGACTTCGTCCAGTAGTCTACCAGGAGTTCGTCTGTTTTGTGGGCAGATACATCTTATAGTAAATTCTCTCAACAGCATAACAGATGTTGGGTGAGGAATGGAATCAGATAACTGGCACAGCTGGTCTTGCAGTTGAACAGGGTGATCGTGTCCAGCTAACACAAACCCCCTCACTCCGCCTTCCAGCTGGCTGAAGGACGGCCAGCCCATCAAGCAGGGCCCCGGCATCAGGATCACGACCAATGGGAGGAAGCTCGTCATCTCCCAGGCCCAAGCATCAGACGCGGGCCGCTTCCGGTGCGAGGCCACGAACGAGGCTGGAGACCAGGGCAAGGACTTCAGCGTAGTCGTACATGGTAGGCACCCTTAGGACGATGTCTGATCTTCTGCACTGAAGACATCTACTGAGACTTAATATCAAATCTTTACAAAGTAATACATTAATGTCTTAATGTTGTTTTCATCTGAATGCTTTCTGCTGGAAGAATCACATTGTATAAAGGTAACAAAATTCTTCCTTTTTAACATGTACAGAAGTAATAAGTGCATTTTGTGTGCTGTCATTGGTATACGTTGTGTGTAGTAAACACCCCATGCACTGGTGCTGATGAAAAACAGAGGCTGACAGGGAGTGACCTCTGTGGGTTTTAAACACTACATGTTTTCAATCCACATTATGATCCATGGAAAACAATTATTCAATTACTATTATTAGTTTTTCGAAAAGTATACAGTATTACAATGACTGAGATCGCATATAATTATTCAATTACTGTTGTTCTTTTTTCTAAAATTATGCAATGACTGAGTTGATAATATAAGAAATTATATAATAATGAGAAATCTTTCTGATTAAATTTACTACCCTTGTAAGTGTATTCGGTAACGCTTTACCTGAGAGACGAATAATTTACTTAATGCATTAATTAACAAGTAACTAAGTATTTGTTAAGTACTGATCCCACGTTCATTCATTAATCAATCAATCATGACAGTATGTATTTCATGGGGAAACTTATATTCATGATTTGTTCTTGAGTAATAAATGAGTTAAGCATTTATTCCTGCTCAAGTTAAATCTTTCTATTATTAACTAATTAGTTATAACTGTTATTATATAGTGCCTGAATGGAATACATGAACTGTCATGATTAATTAATGAGGAACAAGCATGATATTGTCATGCCCGGCTCGTCCGCTCCTCCTGTGTGCCACGCCCCCTGATTACCCACGTGTTTTCTCCCGATTGTACCCAGCTGTATCTAGTTCATTTGCTCAGTCCTGTGTATTTCAGTCCGTGTCTTACCTGAGTCCTTCATCCGTCATTGATGTCAGTCAGTGTCCGATGTTCCCTGTTCCCCGAAAACCTTTGATTAAATCCCCGTTTGCCCCGAATCCTGCCTGCCTGCTTCCTGATTTCCCGCTTGCCCTCACGATCGCCGCTCTGCCCGCGGTCCCCGTGACAGATATCAGTATGTAACTAACTTTATGCCTTAATACTAATTCTTGCTGAAACATTTCCATATTTAATGTATATATCAAAGATGCACACAATAGCTACTTTGGTAACACTTAAATTGACTGGGCACAAATAATATAGTATTATAGTATTACTTATGTATTAATCAGGCACTAAATAAATCTTAGTTACATACTGATCTCATGTTAAGTCATCATTAATAAATAATGATGCATGTCTTATGTCAAGCAATTACGATATTTTCTATTTTTGTTAATTACTAAAATACACAGCTGTGCTGTTTCTCCATCTCTCTCCTAGTGCCGCCATCGATCCGCTCGAATGGACCAGCCGATCGCTCCGTGATCCTCCACAGGTCCATCATCCTGCAGTGCCTGGCTAACGGCATCCCTGCCCCCGCCATCACCTGGTTGAAAGACGGCCTCCCCGTGACCAGCACCCCGGGGCACCTGAAGGTAGCAGTCCCTCTGTGCCTAGGTTCTGATCCATTCTCCTGAGTCCAGTCGGGTTTACATGTGTCCGTGTCCATAGCTGGAGTCAGCGGGCCGAGTGCTGGAGATTGTGAAGGCTGCCCTGGAGGATTCTGGGAGGTACACCTGCGTGGCCACCAATGCTGCCGGAGAAACTCAGCAGCACATTAGGCTCAGTGTCCACGGTATGAGATGGCCAACGGGCTGCCTGCAGAGGCACTCTCTCACATCCCTGCCAGCGCTTCCAGAATGAACACGTTCATGCATTATACTGACAACATCTCCCTGGGTCCCCAGAACCCCCTATTATCCCCCGAGGTGGAGAGACAGTGAATGAGACGGTACTCGCTGGGTATCCCATTCAGCTGCAGTGCAAGGCTCTGGGAAATCCCCTGCCAGGTAATTCCCTGTAAGGTAATAAATCTGTCCTCCATAACCTCTTATTCAATGCGCTGTTGTGGGGAGCCTGGAGCCTACCCCACATAGCACAGGATAGAAGGCAGTCGAACAGTCAAACCAGTCAAACCAAGTTGTTAGCAGACTAGCACATGCGGGATTTTTAGGAAGGGTTTTTTATGACTTATCAACACCGTGTGATTTATCAGCCATTACATGGTACAAGGACGGCCGGCCGGTGACCAGCACGGTTGGAGTGACCCTCCTGAACCGCGGCCAGGTGCTGGAGATTGACAACGCCCAGATGTCGGATGCGGGCCTGTACAGGTGCGTGGCGGTCAGCGTGGCGGGAACTGCAGACCTCTTCTACCACCTCCAGGTGTACGGTGAGTCAGATGTAGGCGTGTTTCGTGTTGACCCTTGCATGTGTAGGAATACTAAGCCATAAACGATGCTGTTGAACAAATAACCTGGCTCTAACACAAATGACCTTATTTAGTTCCATACATCCATTTTCTGTAATGGCTTATCCATTCAGGGTCTTGGAGGCAATGGACACAAGGCTGGGAACAACCCTGGATTGGGCGTCAACCCATCACAGGGCACAGTCACACACCATCCACTCACACACACCATCCACACACACACACCATCCACTCACACACCACACACTCACACACCATCCACTCACACACCACACACTCACACACCATCCACTCACACACCATCCACTCACACACCACACACTCACACACCATCCACTCACACACCATCCACTCACACCTGCATACCTTCTGTATGGGCAATTTCAACCTTATTTAATTCGAACAAGAGAATTGTATTACCTTATACAAAACAAACAGAAACAAACGTACAACTCACTCTCAACTGAACACTGGCAAAAACTATGCAACTCGGAAGAGGCACACAGCCCCATGGTAAGAAACATAAGGAGAACACAAAAATAGCACAGAAATATAAGTGACTAGTAACTCTAAACAAAGGTCATAAAAACAAACAAAAATACAAACCTACAAACAAACAAAAATACGAACTGCTTTTATACCTAAGCTAGGCGGGGCTTCCTTCAGTTGGTTAATTAACAACTTCCTTAAAGGCCAATTTCGGCTGTGACGAATGGGACCAAAACGCCACCATGTGCCACTCTAAATGGGTGATTTTGTGGATCTTGCCACTTCCTGCAGTGCCCCCCTCCATCACCAGCAGCAGTGGCACCGTCACCGTGGTCCTCAACGAGCCCGTCCGCCTTGAGTGTGAAGCGAGCGGCGTGCCCACGCCGAGCCTCACCTGGCTGAAGGACCACAGGCCCGTTTCCAGCTTCTCAGATGGTGTGCAGGTAAAGCGAGGTGTTTCTCCAGGCCTGCCACATAGTTATTTAATCCATGCTAATCTTTTCATTCATAAGTGCTTATCCAGTTCAACATGATGGCGAGAGTTAGATGGCAGGGGACTGTTATTTAATACCCTTTGAGGTTTTACATGTTTCAATAATACTGTTTAACTTACTGCTGCAGTTCTCTCGACTGAAAAGCAGGTAAAATCTTACTGATGTATGGTTGAAATAATGTCTGCCTTGTAAATGGGTACTGGCAGTTGTGCTCATAGTATTAGAATGTGCAGCCTTGTGATTGGTCCTTTTCCTCGCACCGTGGCCCCTGAGGAGGCATGTATTAAATCACTGTTGGCCACTGTTCACTTTTTGATGCCACCCCCTGCACACCTGGTCTTCTCAGCTGCTCTTTGGGGGGCGGGCGCTGGCCATCAGCAGTGCGCAGGTGGCTGATGCAGGGCAGTACACCTGTGTGGCCATGAACGCAGGCGGGGAACAGCAAAGGGAGTTTGATCTTCGTGTCTATGGTGAGTCCTGTTGTCAGTGTTATTCCTGAATCAAATGTGCTGGTGGCTCTCCTTCTAAACAGATCAAGAGAGCTTCGTCATTGCTTGCACCTTTCTTGCTAAGTTAAATCTGTCTTTTCTAACATGCTCAATAATATCTTTAGTATGACCTTGAGTTGGAGTTAATGAGGTATAAGTCGAAATTAATGAGCTGATTCTATTGCTGAAGGATTAAATCTGTGCCGTTGGGTTTTTGAAAATGATCAAAAGAGGCTGTCAGCGAGAGCATATCTGTCGCTATAATTATTACCAGGCTTTGACAACTTCCTGTGTCTGGAAAATTCTACTTGTTCCTGTGCTTATGGCTCTGTTTCTGTCTCTTGTGTGGAAGAAAACCAGGAACAGCAAACTGGCAACGAGTCACGGCAAAGTCCAGCTCTCAACATCTATCGGGAAGTCAGTGTAAAAGTGTGGATGTGAATTAGAGGTGGAGAGGCACATGGCAGGTTTAAAAAGCACTGATGCTTGTCTTTGATTTGGCATGGATGCTTGGTTTTCACTAAAGGGAATAATGAAGAGTAGAGGTCACAGATGAGAGCATGTGAAGCTAGGAAATGGTTTACAGTATTACAGTGTTACAGTATCAACTTGGAGGGGTCTTTCTCTTCCTGGGGCTGGTCTCTCATTCGCATGAGCCAAGAAGCAGACTGATGACATACAACACTGGGTCGTTAGTCAGCAAGATCAGCACCCAAAGACTTCAAAGGCTGGCGGACTTTGTTCTGGTACCAAATCTTGTCATTGGCCAGACATTGTGGCCAGACATTGTGAACAGACTAAAGAGACAACAGACGTTTCCTTTTATGTGATACAGTGCAGATTCTTGTTTTCATCAGGGACAATCTTCTACTAATCCTGTGTCAAGTAAGCTGATGATGGGGGTATGAGACACCAGTTTCATAAGCTGTTTGTTAAGATTAAACATGAAGATTAACTTTATTGATCCCAGAAGGACATTCTGGTACATACAAGAAAAAAATCCTGTAGTTGAAATGGCTCTTTCCTTGGCCTCTGAATATGGGTGTAATTGAAAGCCCGTCTGCAAGCGAAATCAGTAACGCTTTGGTCACAAACTTAGATAGTGATGAGTCACAAACTATCAGTGTCTGTGTTACTAATGTTGAACAAGGCCTGTAGCTTCCAGCTGCCCTGGTCACCCTTTGCTGCCAAACCTGCTCTGGTGTATATATGGGGCTGGCAAAAAGGGAATTTCTCCACAAGGGATCAATAAAGTGACGTTGTTGTTGTTATTACTGTCTCTGAGCCTGACCCTCTGTTTGCTCTGCTGCAGTGCCACCCAACATTATGGGGGAGGAGATGAATGTCACTGTGCTGATGGGGCAGCCCGCGGAGCTGCTGTGCCAGAGCGATGCCATCCCACCACCCACGCTGTCCTGGCGTAAGGACAGGCGGCCACTTTTCCGGAAGCCGGGTCTTAGGGTGTCCGAAGACGGAAGCATGTTGAAGGTAAGGTCCCTCCCTCTTCATCTCCTCCTCCATCCCTCTAACCACTCAGCCTGGTCGGGGTCACAGGCTCTCTTCACAACTCCAGTGCTAAATGGAAGCAGAACAGACAGCTGTTTTCTACCAGCATGTGACTATCAGAAGACTTCAGAGATGAATCACATATGCAACAATCAGGAAGAGAGAAGTTTTTGTGGATTTTTTATTTGCTAACGTATACATATGAGTAAATTTACAGAACATGAAAGCAATTCAACACCTGAATTGTTTCCAGATTGACAGCTCGCAAGTTCAAGATACTGGCAGATATACCTGCGAGGCCACTAATGTAGCTGGGAAGACAGAGAAGCATTACAACTTGAATGTGTGGGGTGAGTTTCATAGTTCATGTTTCTTATCAGCAATAAGAGCATCTCACATCTTCTCAGCTAATGGCCAGTTAAGAACAAGGGTCTGGCTCTTTCCAGGACACAGATGTTCCCCAGAGTGGGTGGACAGGCTTGTGACTGACCATCTGCATTGCATCATCCTCAGTGATGTCAGCGGCATGGCGCAACATTGTCATAGCAGCGAGATGAGATCATCTCCGTGGTCTGAGGAGGGCTTAATGGGTCTCCTTCTGAAACCATCCTGAGGGCTTCCTGTGGTGCACTGTGAAGTCATGGTTGAGCCTGCTGTTTTTATGCCGAACCAAAACTCATTAGGAGACCTAGACTGCTGGGCATCTTTCTGGTGATGCAAATACTTCTGCTGGAAGGAATTACCATAGCAAATGACCTTGAGAGATTCAGGTTAGGCTGCTAACACTGTTGGCTCTTCAATTCAGTTATTAATTCCTCACTGCTTGATCAAAATGGACCTTGCGATGGACATTTGTGCATTCTGCCATGCTGACAGACAGTTGCTGAAGAGGAGGACCTTCTGGGAAAGTTCCTCACCATTTCTGTACCTTCAGCAGGGTTGAATTAAGACTAGAATAGCTTTTTACACACTTCGGTCATCAGGGTTGGATACGGTTTTGGCTGAGCAACCGATTCCAACATTAAAATTTCCATTCATCCATTTCCCACAACGGCTTATCCTGTACAGAGTTACAGCAAACCTGGATCCTATCCCAGGAAGCACAGGGCAGGAGACATTCTGGACAGGATGCTGGTTTATCATGGAGCACACACACACACACACACACACACACACACAAAGTCACCAGTTCCTCTAGATGAATATGTTTGGACTGTAGGAAGAAGCTGGAGTATCTGCCTGAGACTCACAGATACATTGAACATCCAAAAGCCACATGAGCACAAGGTGAGCAGATACCGGGATACCAACAGAGGACTGTGCTGCTAATTCAAAATTATATTTGCTCAGAAGATCAGAAGGTTGGAATCAACTTGAAGGTCTGTCTAGGGGTCAGATCATTGCTTCTAATTTGCAGAATGAAGAATAAAAATTTAAAGAATAGATCCATCTCTGTAATTGCTTGTCCTATTCAGGGTAACAGGGGCTTTGGAACCTGTCCCTGAAGCTACAGGTACAAGGCAGGGAACGAACCAAGACAGGGTGCCAACCTATCACATGGCAGACTCACACACCATTCACTCATGTACAGCAACAGGCAATTTGGGAACTCCAGTTAACCTTAGCATTTTGCTGTAGCGGGAAACCTCAGTTACCTGGAGGAAACCCCAGGAGGAGAACATGCAAACTCCACACATGAAGCCATGGCAGAGACTCAAACGCTGGTCTCGGAGGTGCGAGGTAACAGTGCTGACCATTGTAGCAGCCCCACTCTGGCTTTTCTTTGTGGATGAAAAGCTGGATCTATATACCGATGAGCAGTGGACTCCCTGCCATGGTCTTTTACTTCAGCTGAGTGCTTCACTCCATCGAGGTCTCTAGCTGGAGCAGAGCAGACATTAGCAAACAGCCCAGGGGATGAGAGTGGATGTCTTTCATCAGGGGCAGAGAGGAATAAAACACTTTTTCTGGACCGTGGAGAGAAACATGAGTCTCTCTTCCCCTGAATATCAGGCGCTGCAGTGAATTTTAGCATGTGCTTTGCTTCACAGCTGACGACTCTCTCTTCAGGATAGTCAGAGGAAGTCCCCTTCTAGGCTGCCAAAACGAGGTTCACCAAATTATACTTTCATTTCAGTAACATACTCTCCAGAAAGACCTCTGTAAGACTTTGAAATAAGACCCCTGTATTTTTCAAAGGCTTCCAGACAGGCATTGAAAATGGACCATATGACACAAATAGCGTAACAGAACCGCATAACTGGAGCTGGTCAAACACTGTTATTTTTATTGGCAGTTTTCAAGTCCCATGATGGCAATAGAGTCAGAAAATGAAGCGCGTTCTATATCCAAATGTAATACTTATCTGGATTTCTGCTAAAATATCTGTTTCCTTTGACCTACATGCAAAATTCATTGGATCCAATGTATTCTCTTAGAATTTTTGTCTAAACGCTGT